>NC_091084.1:19097500-19722500 GCF_032405125.1 Capricornis sumatraensis | reverse complement strand
CTATATTTATATGTCAAACTTTTTCACTAAACTAGTGAGGCCTTTCTGGCTCCTCTGAGGCCAGAAACTGTCATATCTATTTTTATGTAGTTAGTGCCTGGCATATATAGTAGAAGTATAGTAAATATTAATCAACTAACCTGTAATTACAGATCTACAAGAGAAAATTCATTTGTATTACAAAGGCTATTTTGAAACAAAGTTTAATATAAAAGATTAATGTAAACATAAAATTAAAACTAACATTATATTCTCACAATCTTTAATCAGGAATAAAGACAAACAGAAATTCCATACCAAAGAAATCTAAATATTTGGGCTATTTTGAAATATGGAGAGTCTCAAACAGTTCTCATATAAGTTTTATTCTGTTATCCTGAAATACTGAGTATTTCTTGGAGATGATGAAAATAAGTGACAGAAAACATTATCAGTTCTACAGTATTAAATAAAATTGATCATTAGATAATATTCAAAATAAGGCAATTCCTAATATTCCTCTAAGTCAGATAATTTTAAAAATACAGATATGAATCAAGAATATTAACTAAAAGCATTTGCTAGAGAACTACAAAAGAATCAACTGAGACAAAATTATCCTTGTCATTCAGTTTTCAAACACGTAACAATCTCATGACCATTTTCACCCACTGGTTTGACTAGGGTTTGATTTGGTAACACCTGATGTCAGTGTTACCTTATGTATGAGCAAACAAACCCTCACAACCTTTGGACAATATGTAACTGGTATAACATTTTTATGGAAAGTATTTGCAAATATCCAAATTTTTAAATCTGTGACTCTGAAATTCTCCTCTTAGGAATTTTTCCAAAAGAAAGACCTACACATGATAAGATTTTTTTTTTAATGTTTTATTCACCTGTCTCCAGTGAATGTCCGTCCACATGTAATTCCTCAGCTGATGACAGGCAACACTAGGATTTGAAATTAGTCTGGCTCCAGACTTTCTGTTCTTAACCACTACATTATAATGCTTAGTATAGTGAATTAAGAGTTGATTTAAGTATTTATAAGTACACAAAGATACACACATAGGGGTACTCTCTGAAGCATTATTTAAAATAGAGAAGAACTGGAGACAACCTAGATATCCATTCAATAAGGACCCCCAGAATATATTATACTTGTTCAGTTCAGTAGAATACTATCTCAGGTGCTGATACAGAAAGATCTCCAAGATATTACATGAGGCACAGAATCTAAGCAACTTGCCCAAAGTTTCTCTGCTCTTAGGTTGCAAAACATACAAGAAAGTGATTAATAAATTAGACACTTAAAGCAGGGTAAGAAGAAAGATTTTTCATTTTATAATTTTCTATACCATTTCAGTTTTTAGCATATGTATCAGGCATCACTCTTTTATTCCCCCTCTTTGCCTTACCTTACAACTGGAAACAAAGCAAGGGAGGAGTAATAGCAAGGGTATGCAAAACTGTGATTCTTATATATATATATAAGAAATAATCTGCAAACACCTCACAACTGGTTTTTATCTTAGTGTATTATGCCCTGATAGGCCAGAATGCACTACACAGGGATAGGGACACCTGTTTTCTAATTTAAGCCCTGTAACTATGTTTGTAGTCATCTCAATCTCTTTCTTCAACTAAAAAAAGGGCTTGGATCTGATAAACTCTTAGTTCTATGAGTCCAGGTCTAGTCTCCTAACGCAACATATCATTTGCTGAGCAGCCTGTCTCTTGCCCAGTCTCAAGCAAAATCAAAAATCATCAAGGCCAATAGAAAGCTGCCCAGTTTTACAGCCAAACCTGGACATGAGGCACTACAAATCAGTCATTAATTCTGGGCTCAATCAATGATTTGCTCCCCAGGGTCAGCACCTTATTCTCATTTATAATGAAAGCCCTTCTCAATCTAGCAAATATAACATTTATGTTAGAATCTCTAAGTGAAAGGGGCACTAAAACATCCTAGCTGGAAACTACTTTTAATAAAAGACACTTCAGCTATCATTCTAACCTCTACTTCAAGTGGAACTAGCAAATCCAAACACTCCTCACTGTCTGAAACAACACAGCAACTGCACTTACTTGAAAGAATTTCACTTCTGAAGTATGAATACGTTTAGGTTTTTAGTGTTTTCTTAGCACTGCATATTATTTTAATTATAAAGTGGAAAAGAAGGTATTTCTTACCTGATGTCCACACATAAGATTCTGAGAGGCCATCATGATAGCTTTCATTCCTGAGGCACAAACTTTGTTTATAGTGGTACATGGAGTAGAAATAGGTAAGCCTAAAACCAATATAAACATACTTTTGAAAAACAGATTCTTTTCAAATACAACTGTAATAAAATAGAGCACGGTCAACCATAATCTGAAACATTTCTTTGGTGAATATCAGTCTATTATGCATTTATAATCTATTTAAGCTGAAATGACCTCCATTTCGCCATGTCAAACATTCAAGTATAAATGCAAAAATGTATTCCTAGTACCTGCACCCAGTACTGCTTGCCTTGTAGGGGCCTGTCCTTCACCTCCTTGTAGAACATTCCCCATGTATGCTTCTTTCACTTCTTCTTTTGGAATCCCTTTTTTAAAAAAATCAAGAAACATTTCCATATTTTATTCAACTCAATAATTAGTAATTACCTAGTAAAGTACATGATGACATTATATAGCAGGAATGGTTTTTGTCAGTTTTGAGTTTTATTACTAACACTGTAGTCCAAGGACTTCTTTTCAAGAGAATTCAAAAATGCATTCATTAATTCATTTCTAAGTGTTATGTATATAGTAAGTGCAAAATAAACATTTGCTCCAATGAATCACTATCCCCTCAACACAAAAAGTAAAGCAATTACTGACCTGCCTTTTCAATGGCTCCCTGAATTGCAATGGAACCAAGTTTAGTGGCTGGCAGAGAGGAAAGACTGCCTAGAAAGGACCCAATGGGTGTTCTTGTAGCACTTACTATGACCACTTCCTGGCAAGACAGAAGATGGTAAAAATTATTACATTTAAATATTTTATCAATATCATCGTTCATAAATAAACATGATTCATAGATATATTATTCAAGAAACAGACTTTTTATGAGTGTCTAATTATTCATCAAAGATGAAAATAATCTCAGTATTTGAACAACACTAAAACCAGTATAATGCTAGTACTTTATAACTTAAAACCTAATAGAAAACTAAGACAAACCAGTACTAAAACAGGCATAGACCAGAAGCTTAAGTTTCAACTCTATTCCTTAGTCAAAATTTAAGAAATGAATACTTTACCCTTGTTAACTGCGTAATAAACAATCCTAATTAATGGGCTTCCTCTAGGCTAGGAATTTAGAACCTACGTGCTAGTAGGGGCAACACCACTTAACTGGGACACAGCCACTATCGCTGCACTGGGTCTTTGCTGCTGCACACAGGCCTGCTCTAATTGTGGTGAATGGGGCATACCCTAGAGTTGCAGAGCTGGGGTTCCCACTGCAGTGGCTTCTCTTGTTGCAGAACATGCACTCTTGTGCATGCAAGCTTCAGTAGTTCTGGCACGTGGGCTCGGTTGCCCCATGGCATGTGGAATCTTCCCCAACCAGGGATCAAACCCTTGTCCCCTGCATTGGCAGGTGGATTCTTAACCACTGGATGACCAGAGAAGTCTCACAGCCATAGTTTAACTTCTTAAACTATCAATAAAACAACATAAAATTGAAGACAAAAATAGATAAAAGCTCTCTTAAACACTGCAAAACACTATTTTAACAATTATTTTAACAATTCTCTCCTTACACTTGCTTTCTGCTTTTTCTTAAATACATACATACATACATAATTTATCATAGAAAATAAGAGAACCATTTTCTCATTCTGGTTGGAGGCTATTACTAAGTCTTTTTAGGAATCCCTATGAAACAAGAGAGGACCCCTCAGAAAGCATTAGGTGACCAAGTAATGGTTCTTCTTGTCTAATCTCCAGCTCATTCAGCATCTTTCTTCTAGTATCTTCCATGTGGCCTCTGCAATGTACCAGTACAATATACTAGGGGTCCCCCGAGAGTAAAGGAATAACACTGCTTAATTTTAGAGAAGGCTGTTTACAGTAGACAGTAATCAGGGAAGAAGAAGAAGTTATGCAGGGCACTAGATCTAAAAAATTTTAAGGTGATAAGGGAGTTTGACTTAATGTTTCAGTAATTAACTATCAAGTTGACACTCACCTATACGTGCAGTAAGAATATGTAGTTTTTAATTGACTACATTTTCTTACACTGTTGGTGGGAATGAACACTAGTACAGCCACTATGGAGAACAGGGTGGAGATTCCTTAAAAAACTGGAAATAGAACTGCCATATGACCCAGCAATCCCACTGCTGGGCATACACACCGAGGAAACCAGAATTGAAAGAGACACGTGTACCCCAATGTTCATCGCAGCACTGTTTATAATAGCCAGGACATGGAAACAACCTAGATGTCCATCATCAGATGAATGGATGAGAAAGCTGTGGTACATATACACAATGGAGTATTACTCAGCCATTAAAAAGAATACATTTGAATCAGTTCTAATGAGGTGGATGAAACTGGAGCCGATTATACAGAGTGAAGTAAGCCAGAAAGAAAAACACCAATACAGTATACTAACACATACATATGGAATTTAGAAAGATGGCAATGATGACCCTGTATGCAAGACAGCAAAAGAGACATAGACGTGTAGAGCGGACTTTTGGACTCAGAGGGAGAGGGAGAGGGTGGGATGATTTGGGAGAATGGCACTGAAACATCTATACATCATGTAAGAAACGAATCGCCAGTCTATGTCTGATGCAGGATACAACATGCTTGGGGCTGGTGCATGGGGATGACCCAGAGAGATGTTATGGGGAGAGAGGTGGGAGGGGGGTTCATGTTTGGGAACACATGTACACCTGTGGTGGATTCAAGTCAATGTATGGCAAAACCAATACAGTATTGTAAAGTAAAATAAAGTAAAAATAAAAATTAAAAATTAAAGATAATAAATAATAAATAAATAAATAAACAAATGAAGCACATTTAAATTTATACTTACATTCAAAGTGGGTTTTGATACATAACTTCGCTCCGCATACCTTATTTCCTGTAATATAAATATCTGTTATGATATAGAAAGTATTAATCTATATTAGTTTACATTTCTCAGCAATGGGATTATAGTAATTTCTTTTTTTATGCATTATGCTTTTATTTCTAAATTTTCCAGTCAGCATATATTACTGTTGAAATTTAAATATTACTACTTTTGCAATACTCTCACCTGATTAACTATTCATTAGAAATGTATGTTTTAACTTCTGATAAGTTTATCATCTTAAAGTTTCTAATCCTTTTTAAGTATAAACTTTATAAAATGTAATTTTAAATTAAATCTGAGTTCTAAATTAAGTAAGCCCAAATTGGACTGCTGCTTATATAACCTACTTATACTAAAGGATTTGAGTATATTATCTGTGATCCAACTTTGAATTAAAAGTTTCTACTTGTAGTAAACATGCCAGTCATTGTCTTCCCAAATACACCCCTTACTCAGAGAGGCTGGGAGGGACAGCCCTAAGTACCTACAAGGTGATTCCCATCCTCCTCCCACTGGCCAGAGCGGATGGACCAAAAATGGAATGAACTATGCCCCATTTCAAAAATGGAATGAAGTAAGCTAGCACTCTGAGAAACCTGATCATCTGGATGATGGGCACTGGAAGTGAAAGGGCCAAAGGGCTAGAGTTAGTCAGCAATGCCACATAAAAGCAGAGGTTACAGCGAAGAGAAAAGCCATGAGTAAGCAGAGAAGCAAGGGAATGTAACATATACACTCAGAAAGGAAGGAAAGACCATGGCATACTACAAGAGACAAAACAAGGTAACCTAGTTAATGATTTTCTAGATAGGCCTCCACACCAAGGCCAGCTTCACTTTACTTCCTAACTTTGGATGTCCAAGAGCTTACCTAGCACAGATCTTCAAATCAGCCGCTTTCTACTTAGCTAGTGTGGATATTTTTCCTTGCAATCAAAGAGCCTTTTCTAAACCACTTTTAAGTTTCTGGTTCGGTTTAACTGAAGTTCCCTGGGCCTCTCCACTTTGCCCTGGATCCTACTTCAGTTGCTTTTTCAAAGGTGCCACATCTTCAGTTAACTGTTACCTCTTCCATCATTCACCTCCTTTACCCCTTGACCATTCTGCAAGCATAAAAATAGGCTCTGGCTCCTCCCAATTAAAAGAATCAAAGACAAACAAACTTCTCTTAACCCAGAGTCCCACTGAGCTTTCACTCCATTTCTTAGCTCCTCCATACAAGAGAAGTTCTCCAAGTTACTGAGAATTTGTCTCCTGTCATCACCTCCTGTTTACTATTCAAACCACTCAATCTGGCTTTTATCTATCCTACTGTTGGCTTTAAGCAAGGTTAACAATATCTGGATAGCAAAATCCGATAAAGACCTCGCTATGTTCATCTCATCTTCTTGGCAACCTGGGACTCATTTTTCTATTTTGGGAAACACCCACAGTGGTTAAGAGCCTGGGTCTACCAGCTGAGTTTTCCTTTTTTTTTTTTTTAAATTGGTAGAAAATTACTTAAAGCTATGTGTTGGTTTGGAGAAGGCAATGACACCTCATTCCAGTACTCTTGCCTGGAAAATCCCATGGACGGAGGAGCCTGGTAGGCTGTAGTTCATGGGGTCGCTAAGAGTCGGGAGACGCCTGAGCGACTTTCCTTTCACTTTTCACTTTCATGCATTGGAGAAGGAAATGGCAACCCACTCCAGTGATCTTGCCTGGAGAATCCCAGAGACGGGGGAGCCTGGTGGGCTGCCGTCTATGGGGTCGCACAGAGTCGGACACAACTGAAGCGACTTAGCAGCAGCAGCAGCATGTGTTGGTTACTGTCATATAACAATGCAAATCAGTCACAATTACATATATCTGAGTGAGTCTCTTGAGTCTCCCTCACTTCAGTCACTCAGTTATGTCTGACTCTTTGTGATGCCACAGACTATAACACACCAGGCTTCCCTGTCCATCACCAACTCCTGGAGCTTGCTCAAACTCATGTCCATAGAGTAGGTGATGCCATCCAACCATCTCGTCCTCTGTTGTCCACTTCTCCTTCTCCTTTCAATCTTTTAAAGCATCAGGGTCTTTTCCAATGAGTCAGTTCTTCACATCAGGTGGCCAAAGTAATGAAGTTTTAGCTTCAGGATCAGTCTTACCAATGAATATTCAGGACTGATTTCCTTTAGGATTGACTGGTTGGATCTCCTTGCAGTCCAAGGGACTTTCAAGAGTCTTCTCCAACAACACAGCTCAAAAGCATCAATTCTTCAACACTCAGCTTTCTTTATACTCCAACTCTCACATCCGTAAATGACTACTGGAAAAACCATAGCTTTGAATAGACAGATCTTTGTCAGCAAAGTAATGTCTCTGCTTTTAAATATGCTGGCTAGATTTGTCATAGCTTTTCTTCCAAGGAGCAAGAGTGTTTTAGTTTCATGGCTGCAGTCACCATCTGCAGTGATTTTGGAGCTCAAGAAAATAAAGTCTGTCACTGTTTCCATTGTTTCCCCATCTATTTGCCATGAAGTGACGGGACAGGATGCCATGATCTTCGTTTTCTGAATGTTGAGTTTTAAGCCAGCTTTTTCACTTTCCTCTTTCACTTTCATCAAAAGGCTCTTCAGTTCCTCTTCACTTTCCGCCATAAGGGTGGTGCCATCTGTGTATCTGAGGTTATAGATATTTCTCCTGGCAACCTTGATTCCAGCTTGTGCTTCATCCAGCCCGGCATTTCACATGATGTACTCTACCTATAAGTTAAAAGAGCAGGGTGACAATATAAAGCCTTGATGTACTCCTTTCCCAATCTGGAACCAGTCCATTGTTCCATGTCCAGTTATAACTGTTGCTTCTTGACCTGCATACAGATTTCTCAGGAGGCAGGTGAGGTGGCCTGGTATTTCCATCTCTTGAAGAATTTTCCACAGTTTGTTGTGATCTACACAA
Organism: Capricornis sumatraensis; assembly: GCF_032405125.1. Classification (NCBI taxonomy): domain Eukaryota; kingdom Metazoa; phylum Chordata; class Mammalia; order Artiodactyla; family Bovidae; genus Capricornis; species Capricornis sumatraensis. Next base: position 19,714,463 of record NC_091084.1, on the reverse strand, counting down.
TCAAAGGCTTTGGCATAGTCAATAAAGCAGAAGTAGACGTGTTTCTGGAATTCTCTTGCTTTTCCTATGATCCAATGGATGTTGGCAATTTGATCTCTGGTTCCTCTGCCTATTCTAAATCCAGTTTGAACATCTGGAATTTTTCAGTTCACGTACTGTTGAAGTCTATCTTGGATATTTTTGAGCATGACTTTGCCATCGTGTGAGATGAGTGTAATTGTGCATTCTTTGGCATTCCCTTTCTTTGGGACTGGAATGAAAACTGACCTTTTCCAGTCCTGTGGCCACTGCTGAGTTTTCCAAATTTGCTGGCACATTGAGTGCAGCACTTTAACAGCATCATCTTTTAGGATTTGAAATAGCTCAGCTGGAATTCCATCACCTCCATTAGCTTTGTTCCTAGTGATGTTCCCTCCCTTGAGTCTCCCTCCCCTCCCCTTATCAGATCCTTCGACAGACTGAGAAACAGAGTATTCTTGAGTGTTAACCTCAGTTTTCTAAAATACTCTGCACAAATAGTTGTGAAAATGAAATGAGGTAATGTGTATAAACCATTATCCAAACCCTTTTTCTTGGCTTCCATCTTAACACAATCTTGTGGTCCACCTCTTATTTCTCTAGTTATTTTTCTCAGCCTCCCTATCATTCCCTTTCCAACCTCTAACTGCTGGAATGTCCCAGGGCTTTGTTCCAGGCCCTTTTTAATTTTCAAACTTCACTGTCTCCATAATCATATCTAGCCCCACAGCTTTAAACAGCAATTATGTCCTGATGATTTCCGACCTTCTATCTCTAGCCTTCACCACTCAATTGCCCTCCAGACTCATATATCCAAGTGCCAACCTGACTAGCCTGATTTTGCTGTCCAACACATGGCTCTCAATTGCCACGCCAGAACACTAGTTTCTTTCCAGTATTTCCCACCTCAGGACATCACATCACAATCTGCCCAGGAGCTAAGCCAAAAATCTAAGGACTCACTGGCCATCTTTGCCTAATACCCAGAGATATTCTATCACAGGTATTGTCAATACTGTGTCTAAAATATACCTAAATTTTTCTCCTCTACTTCATCTCCACAGCCACCATTTTTTGCCACTGTAACAGCCTCTACTTCATTTCCTGCATCCCCAACTTCCCTTCTTCAGTGCATCTAGTTTTTAAAACGTAAATCAGGGGGTTTCCTAGAGGTCCAATGGTTAGAATTTGGCACTTTCACTGTTGTGGCTCAGGTTCAATCCTTGATCAAGGAATTGAGATCCCAAGGGAACTAAGATCCCATAAGCTGCATGGTACAGACCAAAAAACAAAATCAACACACACACACATACATGCATGCAAAACATAAATCAGATTGCATCATTCCCCTCGTTAAAATCCTGTGATGGCTTTCCACTGCTCTTGGAATGATATCCAAAGTTTATGTCTTACCCTACAAGCTCCTGGCTCTTGGAACTGGAGCTCCTGATGAGCTGGATGGTATGACCTGGCTCCTGATTTTATTTCCTGCCAGGCGCCAGCGTGAGGAATCCCACCCATGACAAGGTCACATGGCAGAGATCTCATGGGCAAGGCGAGTCAAATCTCAGGGCTTCCCCCTGGTATTTCCTGAGCATGTGCCCCAAAAAAACAAAGTCTGCCGGCCTTTGTACTCTGCTTTTCCACTCTTCTGACACATTCTGGAAAAAGTCAACTCAGAGCTTTAGCTTCTGCATTTGAAAGGGTGTTTCAATCCAAAAACCCCTCTGATGGCTCTCTAGCCTGCCTGCAGGACTCGTACAGCTGCACATGTGATTGTTTGAGGCCTCCCGACTGCGGGAGGCACAGGAAGCTTAAAACATCCTAGGAATGCAGGGGCTTACAAGGAGTCAAAATCATTAGAATAGGACTGATTAAAGGTTTCATTTGTTGAGCCAATACTTGCTGCCAAATTTTCGTATCTTTTATTTGTAGAGATGGTTGGTATATAGAAAAACAGGTAGTAGACCTGGTATTAGCGACAGTAGATCTTTGAGTTCAGTACTTTCTTTGTTATAACCCACTGCACCTTTGTTCTACAGGAATGTAACTTTATTTAGTACTTTGAGGGTGATGCAGAGTAAAGAAAAAACACTTCTAGGGAAAAGGAGTTTTCTGGTTGATAGACAATTATCCAGGAAGACAGCCATAAAAATGTGAACAGGCCTCTTGGCCAGAAGATAATGTAAACCACCTGAGACCTTTTGTATACGGGAGGCTATGCAAAAAGAAAGCCTGGTCTCAATGAGGGTCAGGACTGCTGCCCCTGCATAACTCTGCATATTCCATTATTTCTTTATGTACAACTTGGGGTATATAAGCTGATTTTGAAAAATAGTTTTTGGAGTCTTGCACCGATGCTGGGCTTCCCCATGTCGTTCTTTTCTCCCCTTTTTCGGCTGAATTCCCATCTGCAGCGGGGAGGCTCACCACGTCTACTTACTTGCCCTGGCTTCTAAGACCCACGCAAAAGGGAGCCTAAGGCGGGGCACCCTTCGATATTCAAGTGGACGCCAGTGGCCTAATGTAGATGGTGCAAACCTCTTGTCTCAAGGTTTTATTGGTTTTCCCCGTAAACCAAGTTATTCAGCCTCCTTTTCTCCGTCTAAATTTCCTACTATACTATTTCTTCCTAATCTAATCTTATATCACTAAATAAATAAGTTTTCCTCACCTATCCGTCTCCCCCTTTGAATCACCCTGGATCCACTGGGGCTGGACCCCGGCAATTTCCATTCATACCACTCTTATTCTGTGCCAGCCACACCAGCCTCCTCTTTGTTCTGAACCCATTTCCACCTCAAGCTCTTTACAGTGTGCCTCTACCAGTTAACAGTCCTTCTCCAGCTTGCCTTGCCTGGTTCATTTTTGTTCTTCAGGATTCGGCTCAAACAACACAACCGCACAGTATCTCTCCCTGACTATTTTTAAGTCAGCTTCTATTTCAACATGATTATTTCCTTGAAAGCACCTCTGTGTAAATACACTGTTGTATCTACAACACTGTGTAAATATAAGGTATACATATTTATTCTCTCTCCACATAATACAAGCTTCCTGAGAGCAATCTTCTCTTCTGCGTTCCTCCTTTCTGGTTCACAGCTATATCCTTGTCACTTGGCATAATGCCTAGAGCTCATTAAATATCCCAGGAATGGCAAAACTATAGTAGGATCAACACACATGATGAATGAACATGGCCACTTAAATTTTATTTGCATGTCACAATAATCTTTCAAGGACAGCTCATCTGCTCCAAGCATTCTAGAGACTATCCCTGACAATGCAGGCAGGCACTTCAATTTTAGCTTCTGCAGCATGCCTATGCATGCTCTAATTTTCTGAAACATATAATTCCTTCATTAGCTTGACTGTCTCCCTATCAGAATATGAATTTCAAGAAGACACTACTTTTATTTTTTTATCCCAATGATGACAAGAAACACTTAACAAATAAACAAAGTCTGATCTTACTAGCACCTCTGAAAAACATTTCAGGTAGGGTAAGTACATTCTGAAGTCAACAAAATGGGATAATGAGTTACAGAATGAGGGCTTGTTTCACATAGGATGTTCAGAAAAGGGCTCTCTGGAGATGTCACTGGAGCTGAGAAATTGAATATTAAGAGAGTCAGCCTGGGAAAAGTCTAGGGAAAGAGCATCTGAGGCATTAGGAAGAACTAGGACAAAGGCCTTGCATTAGGAACAAACTTGACACATGCTAAGTAGAAAAAGTGGACTAGTGTACCGGGAGCCACATACTCAAGAGAACACACAGTCTGGCTGAGACTAAAGAAGCAAGTAGTGACCAAACAGAGCCTGAGAAGGAGTCTGGATTCTAGCCTGTAAAACAAGAAGTCATTGAAGGCTTTACTATTATAAAAAGACCACTCTGGCTGAAGTGTACAGAATGACTGTAGAAGCAGGAGTAAAAAGGGGAAGGAGACTGGGCAAGAGCTCATGTGGCAAATGCTAGGGAGGTCACAAGTGGGGTGGATACAAACAGATGGATATGGAGCATGCTTTATATACAAAAAAATCTAATGGGTGGGTACCACTATTCTTATTTTACAGGTGAAGAAACTTAAGCACTGGCAGGCCAAGTAACCTTCCCAGAGTCCCAGAGCCAACAAGGTGCAGACATGGGATTTCAAACCCAAGCAGTATCACCCTATTATGGATATATATGGCTTACATATACATACATATGATAAAATGTGGTCCACTGCAAAAGGGAATGGCAAGCCACTACAGCATTCTTGCCTTGAGAACCCCATGAACAGTATAAAAAAGCAAAAAGATAGGACACTGAAAGATGAACTCCCCAGGTCGGTAGGTGCCCAATATGCTACTGGAAAAGAGCAGAGAAATAGCCCCAGAAAGAATGAAGAGGCTGAGCCAAAGCAGAAACAATACCTAGATGTGGATGTGTCTGATGGTGAAAGTAAAGTGTAATGCTGTAAGAACAATATTGCATAGGAACCTGGAATGCTGGGTCCATGAATCAGTGTAAATTGGAAGTGGTCAAACAGGAGATGGCAACAGTGAGCATCAACATTTTAGGAATCAGTGAACTAAAATGGACCAGAATGGGAGAATTTAATTCAGATGACCATTATATCTACTACTGTGGGCAAGAATCCACTAGAAGAAATGGAATAGCCCTCATATTCAACAAGAGTCCTAACTGCAGTACTTGGGTGTAATCTCAAAAATGACTTAATGATCTCTGTTCATTTCCAAGGCAAATCATTCAATATCACATTAATACAGGTCTATGCCCCAACCACTAATGCTGACAAAGCTGAAGGTCTTCCACCAAAACCTACAAGATTTTCTAGAAATAACAACAGCTAAAAAAGATATCCTTCTCATCATAGGGGACTGGATACAAAAGTACAAAGTCAAGAGATATCTAAGGTAACAGGCAAATTTGGACTTGGAGTACAAAATGAAGTAGGGCAAAGGCTAACAGAGTTTTGCCAAGAGAATGTGCTGGTCATAGCAAACACCCTCTTCCAACAACAGAAGAGATGACTCTATACATGGACATCACCAGATGGTCAGTAACAAATTCAGATTGATTATATTCTTTGTAGTCAAAGATGGAGAAGCTCTATACAGTCAGCAAAAACAAGACTGGGAGCTGACTGTGGCTCAGATCATGAACTCCTTATTGCAAAATTCAGATTTAAATTGAAGAAAGTAGGGAAAACCACTAGGTCATTAAGGTCTGACCTAAACCAAATCCCTTATGATTATACAGCGGTAATGACAAATAGATTCAAGGGATTAGATCTGATAGACTGAGTGCCTGAAGAACTATGGATGAGGTTCCTGACACTTGTACAAGAGGCAGTGATCAAAACCCACCCCCCCAAAAAAAATGCAAAAAGGCAAAATGGTTGTCTGAGGAGGCTTTAGAAATAGCTGAGAATAAAAGAGAAGTGAAAGGAAACAGAGAAAAGTAAAGATATATCCACCTGATTGCAGAGTTCCAAAGAATAGCAAGGAGAGACAAGTAAGCATTCCTAAGTGAACAATGCAAAGAAATAGAGGAAAACAATTGAATGGGAAAGACCCGAGTTCTCATCAAGAAAATTACAGATAAAAAGAAAAAATTTTATGCAAAGATGTAATGATGGGCACATAGAAGATAGAAATGGTATATAGACCTAACAGAAGCAGAAGATAATTTTTTAAAAGGTGGCAATAATACACAGAAGAACTATACAAGAAAGATCTTAATGACCCAGATAACCACAATTGTGTGATCACTCACCAAGAGCTAGTCAAGCTAGAGTGTGAAGTCAAGTGGGCCTTAGGAAGCGTCACTAAGAACAAAGCTAGGGGAAGTCATGGAATTCCACCTGAGCTATTTCAAATCCTAAAAGATGATACTGTTAAAGTGCTGCACTCAGTGTGCCAGCAAAATGTGGAAAACTCAGCAGTGGTCACAGGACTAGAAACAATTTTCATTCCAGTCCCAAAGATGGGGAATGCCAAAGAATGTTCAAAGTACAGCACAATTGCACTCACCTTACACAACAGCAAAGTCATGCTCAAAATTATCCAAGATAGACTTCAACAGTACATGATCCAAAAAATGCCAGATGTTCAAGCTGGATTTAGAAAAGGCAGAGGAACCAGAGATCAAATTGCCAACATCCGCTGAATCACAGAAAAAGCGAGGGAGTTCCAGAAAAACATCTACATCTTCTTTATTGACTAGGTTAAAGCCTTTGACTTTGTGGATCACATCAAATTGTGGAACATTCTTCAAGAGATGCGAATACCAGACCACCTTACTTGCCTCCTGAGAAATCTGTATGCAGGTCAAGAAGCAAAAATTAGAACTGGACATGGAACAATGGACTCCTTAACAAAATTCTCTCCTTAACAAAATGCTTATAATTAATATTCTAATACTTATTATTCCCATTCTCCTAGCTGTAGCCTTCCTCACCCTAGTCGAACGAAAAGTCCTAGGCTATATGCAACTCCGAAAAGGCCCAAACATTGTAGGACCATATGGCCTCCTCCAACCTATCGCCGATGCAATTAAACTTTTCATCAAAGAACCCCTACGACCCGCCACATCCTCAATCTCAATATTTATCCTAGCACCCATCCTGGCCCTAAGTCTAGCCCTAACCATATGAATCCCCCTACCCATACCTCACCCTCTCATCAACATAAACTTAGGAGTCCTCTTCATATTAGCAATATCAAGCTTAGCCGTATATTCAATCCTCTGATCAGGCTGAGCCTCCAACTCAAAATATGCCCTCATCGGAGCCTTACGAGCAGTAGCACAAACAATTTCATACGAAGTAACACTGGCTATCATCCTACTGTCAATTTTACTAATAAACGGATCCTTTACCCTTTCCACATTAATTATTACACAAGAACAAGTATGACTAATCTTCCCAGCATGACCCCTAGCAATAATATGATTCATCTCAACACTAGCAGAAACAAACCGAGCACCATTTGACCTCACCGAAGGAGAATCTGAACTAGTATCAGGCTTTAACGTAGAGTATGCCGCAGGACCATTTGCCTTATTCTTCATAGCAGAGTATGCAAATATCATCATAATAAATATTTTCACAACAACCCTCTTCCTAGGAGCATTTCACAACCCATACTTACCAGAACTCTACACAATTAACTTCACCATTAAATCCCTACTACTTACAACCACTTTCCTATGAATCCGAGCATCCTACCCCCGATTCCGCTATGACCAACTAATACACTTATTATGAAAGAACTTCCTACCACTAACACTAGCCCTATGCATATGACACGTATCACTACCCATCCTCCTATCAAGCATCCCCCCACAAACATAAGAAATATGTCTGACAAAAGAATTACTTTGATAGAGTAAATAATAGAGGTTTAAGCCCTCTTATTTCTAGAACTATAGGAATCGAACCTACTCCTAAGAACCCAAAACTCTTCGTGCTCCCAAATACACCAAATTCTAATAGTAAGGTCAGCTAATTAAGCTATCGGGCCCATACCCCGAAAATGTTGGTTTATATCCTTCCCGTACTAATAAACCCAATCATCTTTATTATCATTCTATCAACCGTCATACTTGGAACCATTATTGTTATGATCAGCTCCCACTGACTACTCATCTGAATCGGATTTGAAATAAATATACTTGCCATCATTCCCATTATAATAAAAAAACACAGTCCACGAGCCACAGAAGCATCAACCAAATATTTCCTAACTCAATCAACAGCTTCAATACTATTAATAATAGCTGTTATCATTAACTTAATATTCTCAGGCCAATGAACTGTAATAAAACTATTCAACCCAACAGCCTCTATACTTATAACTATAGCCCTCACTATAAAACTAGGAATAGCTCCATTCCATTTCTGAGTTCCAGAAGTAACACAAGGTATCCCCTTATCCTCAGGCCTAATCCTACTAACATGACAAAAACTAGCACCCATATCAGTACTGTACCAAATTCTCCCATCCATTAACCTAAACCTAATCTTAACCCTATCAATTCTATCCATTATAATTGGAGGCTGAGGGGGACTAAACCAAACCCAACTACGAAAAATCATAGCCTATTCATCAATTGCCCACATAGGCTGAATAATAGCAATCTTACTATATAATCCAACAATAACACTACTAAACCTAGTTATCTACATCATCATAACCTCCACTATATTTATACTATTCATAGCCAACTCAACCACAACCACCCTATCACTATCACACACATGAAACAAAGCACCCATTATAACAGTTCTAACCCTCGTCACCCTCATATCAATAGGAGGACTCCCTCCACTATCCGGATTTATACCAAAATGAATAATTATCCAAGAAATAACAAAAAACAACAATATCATTCTACCCACCTTCATAGCAATCACAGCACTACTAAATCTATACTTCTACATACGACTTACATACTCTACCGCACTCACAATATTTCCTTCTACAAATAACATAAAAATAAAATGACAATTCTCAACTACAAAACGAATAATCCTCTTACCAACAATAGCCGTACTATCCACTATACTACTACCACTTACACCAATCCTCTCAACCTTAAATTAGGAATTTAGGTTAAACAGACCAAGAGCCTTCAAAGCCCTAAGCAAGTATAATTTACTTAATTCCTGATAAGGACTGCAAGATCATATCTTACATCAATTGAATGCAAATCAACCACTTTAATTAAGCTAAATCCTCACTAGATTGGTGGGCTCCACCCCCACGAAATTTTAGTTAACAGCTAAACACCCTAAACAACTGGCTTCAATCTACTTCTCCCGCCGCAAAAAAAAAAGGCAGGAGAAGCCCCGGCAGAATTGAAGCTGCTTCTTTGAATTTGCAATTCAATATGTTTTATTCACTACAGGGCCTGGTAAAAAGAGGAATTAAACCTCCGTTCTTAGATTTACAGTCTATTGCTTTACTCAGCCATTTTACCTATGTTCATCAACCGCTGATTATTTTCAACTAACCATAAAGATATTGGCACTCTTTACCTCCTATTTGGTGCCTGAGCTGGCATAGTAGGAACTGCCCTAAGCCTGCTAATTCGCGCTGAACTAGGCCAACCCGGAACTCTACTTGGAGACGACCAAATCTACAATGTAGTCGTAACCGCACACGCATTCGTAATAATCTTTTTCATAGTAATACCTATTATAATTGGAGGCTTTGGCAACTGACTAGTTCCCTTAATAATTGGAGCCCCCGATATAGCATTCCCCCGGATAAACAACATAAGTTTTTGACTCCTCCCCCCTTCCTTCCTATTACTCCTGGCATCCTCTATGGTTGAAGCCGGAGCAGGAACAGGTTGAACCGTATACCCCCCTCTAGCAGGCAATTTAGCTCATGCAGGAGCCTCAGTAGACCTGACCATTTTCTCTCTACACCTGGCTGGTGTCTCCTCAATTTTAGGAGCCATTAATTTTATTACAACTATTATCAACATAAAACCTCCCGCAATATCACAATATCAAACTCCCCTATTCGTGTGATCCGTACTAATTACTGCCGTGCTACTCCTACTCTCACTCCCTGTACTAGCAGCTGGCATTACAATACTGTTGACAGACCGAAACCTAAACACAACCTTCTTTGACCCGGCAGGAGGAGGGGACCCTATTTTATACCAACACCTATTTTGATTCTTTGGACACCCTGAAGTATATATTCTCATTTTACCTGGGTTTGGGATAATCTCCCACATTGTAACCTACTATTCGGGAAAAAAAGAACCATTTGGGTATATAGGAATAGTATGAGCCATAATATCAATCGGATTCTTGGGGTTTATTGTATGAGCCCATCACATATTTACAGTCGGAATAGACGTCGATACACGAGCCTACTTCACATCAGCTACCATAATTATTGCTATTCCAACCGGAGTGAAAGTCTTTAGCTGATTAGCAACGCTCCACGGAGGCAATATCAAGTGATCCCCCGCTATAATATGAGCCCTGGGCTTCATTTTCCTTTTTACAGTTGGAGGCCTAACTGGAATTGTCCTAGCTAACTCCTCCCTCGACATCGTCCTCCATGACACATATTATGTGGTCGCACATTTCCACTACGTGCTATCAATGGGGGCTGTATTCGCTATCATGGGAGGGTTCGTACACTGATTCCCCTTATTCTCAGGCTACACTCTTAACGATACATGAGCCAAAATCCACTTTGCAATTATATTTGTAGGCGTTAACATAACTTTCTTCCCACAACATTTCCTAGGACTATCCGGTATGCCACGACGATACTCCGATTACCCAGACGCATATACAATATGAAATACCATCTCATCTATAGGCTCATTTATTTCACTAACAGCGGTAATACTAATAGTTTTCATCATCTGAGAAGCATTCGCATCTAAACGAGAAGTCCTAGCTGTAGACCTGACCACAACGAATTTAGAGTGATTAAACGGATGCCCTCCACCGTATCACACATTTGAAGAACCTACATATGTTAACCTAAAATAAGAAAGGAAGGAATCGAACCCCCTGAAATTGGTTTCAAGCCAACACCATAGCCATTATGTCTCTCTCAATAAACGAGATGTTAGTAAAACATTACATAACCTTGTCAAGATTAAATTACAGGTGAAAATCCCGTACATCTCATATGGCATATCCCATACAGCTAGGCTTTCAAGATGCAACATCACCCATCATGGAAGAACTGCTACATTTTCATGACCACACACTAATAATGACAAGGTTTATGTCAAGGTTGTATATTGTCACCCTGCTTTTTTAAAGTATATGCAGAGTACATTGTGTGAAATGCCAGGCTGGATGATGCACAAGCTGGAATCAAGGTTGTCAGGAGAAATATCAATAACCTCAGATATACAAATGAACACTTTAATGGCAGAAAGCAAAGAAGAACTAAAGAGCCTCTTGATGAAAGTGAAAGAAGAGAGTGAAAAAGTTGGCTTAAAGCTCAACATTCAAAAAACTAAGATCATGGCATTCTGTCCCATCACTTCATGGCAAATAGATGGGGAAACAGTGGAAACAGTGACAGATTTTATTTTCTTGAGCTCCAAAATCACTGTTGATGGTGACTGCAGCCATGAAATTAATTAAAGATACATGCTCCTTGGAAGAAAAGCTATGACCAACCTAGACAGCATATTAAAAAGCAAAGACATTACTTTGCCAACAAAGGTCCATATAGTCAAAGCTATGGTTTTTCCAGTAATCATGTATGGATCTGAGAGTTGGACCATAAAGAAAGCTGAGTGCCAAAAAATTGATGCTTTTGAACTGCAGTGTTTGAAAAGACTTTTGAGAGTCCCCTGAACTTCAAGGAGATCAATCCTGTCAATCCTAAAGGAAATCAGTCCTGAACACTCACTGGAAGGACTGACGCTGAAGCTGAAGCTCCAATACTCTGGACACCTAATGTGAAGAACTGACTCATTGGAAAAGACCCTGATTCCGGGAAAGACTGAAGGCAGGAGGAGAAGGGGACAACAGAGGATAAGGTTGGATGGCAGCACTGACTCAATGGACATGAGTTTGAGCAGGCTCTGGGAGTTGGTGATGGACAGGGAAGCCTGGCATGCACATTCCATGGTGCTGCAGAGTCAGACATGACTGAACTGAACAGGATTGTGTGCTATGTGAGCTTAGTCACTCAGTCACATCTGACACTTTGTGACCCTATGGGCTGCAGCCCACCAGGCTCCTTTGTCCATGGGGATTCTCCAGGCAAAAATACTGGAGTGGGTTGCCATGCCCTCTTCCAGGAAGTTTTCCCTACCCAGGGATAGAACCCAGGTCTCGCATATTGCAGGCAGATTCTTTACTGACTGAGCCACCTGAGAAGTCCTATGTATGTAGGATCATACACATCAATAATTACCTTAAGTGTAAATGGATTAAATGCACCAACCAAAAGACATAGTTGGGTGGATAAAAAAAATAAGACCCATATATAGGCTCTCTACAAGAGACCCACCTCAAACCTATGGACACTTTCAGACTGAAAGTAAGGGGATGGAAGAAGGTATTTCATGCAAATGGAAATCATAAGAAAGCTAGAGCAGCAACATTCATATCCAACAAAATAGACTTTCAAACAAAGACTGCTATAAGAGACAAGGACAGTACATAATGATCAAGGGTTCAATCTAAGAATAAGATATAACAATTATAAATATATAAGCACCCAACATAGGAGCACCTCAATATGTAAGGCAAATACAAACAAACATAAAGGCACAAACTGACAGTAACATGATAATGGAGTGGACTTTAATACCCCAATTTCATCAATGGACAGATGATCCAGACAGAAAATCAATAAGGAAATTCAGGCCTTAATTGACACTTTAGATGAATTAGACTTAATTGACATTTATAGAGCATTCCATGCAAAAGCAGCAGACTACTCGTTCTTCTCAAGTGCACAAGGAACATTCTCAAGGACTGACCACATGCTGGGCCACAAGGCAAGCCTTAGTAAATTTAAGAAAACTGAAATCATATCAAGCATCTTTTCTGATCACAACAACACTATGAGATTAAAAATAAACAAGGAAAAAAACTCTAAGAAACACAAACACTTGGTGGCTAAACAGTATGCTACTAAACAACCACTGGATCACTGAAGAAATCAAAGAAGAAGAAGAAAAACAAAAAAATCTAGAGACAAACGAAAATGAAAGCACAATGGTCCAAAACTTATGGGATGCAGCTAAAGCAGTTCTAAGAGGGAAGTTTAGAGCAATAAAATCTTACTGCAAGAAACAAGATAAATATCAACTAAACAATCTAACCTTATACCTAAAACAACTAGAGAAAGAAGAACAAACATAAAGTTAGTAGAAAGAAGGAAATCATAAAGATCAGAGCAGAATTAAATGAAACAGAGACAAAGAAAACAATCTCAGAGATCAATAAAGCTAAAAGCTGGTTCTTTGAAAAGATAATGAAAATTTATAAACCATTAGCCAGACTCATCCAAAAAAAAGGGAGAGGACTCAAATCAGTAAAATTGAAAATGAAGCTACAGCTGACTCCCCAGAAATACCAAGGGTCATAAGGGACCACTACGAACACTGTATGCCAATAAAACTGACACGTGGAAGAAATGGACAAATTCTTAGAAAGGTACAGTCCCCTAGGATGAACCAGGAAGAAACAGAAAATATAAACAGGCCAATCAGAAGCACTAAAATTGAAACCAACAATGATTAAAAACCCCCCAACAAACAAAAGTCTAGGACCCTACAGCTTGACAGGAGAATTTTTATCAAATACTTAGAGAAGAGTTAACACCTATCCTTCTGAAACTGTTCCAAAAAGTCGCAGGGAAGGAAAACTTCCAAACTCATTTTATGAGGCCACCATCACCCCAAAACCAGACAAAGATACCACAAAAAAGAAATTTACAGGACAGGATCACTGATGAACATAGATTCCAAAGTCCTCAACAAAATACTAACAATTCATATCCAAAAATACATTAAAAAGATCATACACCATGATCAGAGATCATGATCTCTGGTATCCATCCAAGAGATGTAAGGATTTTTCAACATCCCCAAATCAATAAATGTGATACACCACATCAACAAATTGAAGAATGAAAACCATATGATCATTCAGTAGATGCAGAAAAAGTTTCTGATAAAATTCATCCCCGATTTATGATAAAAACTCTCCAGAAAGTGGGCATAAGGGCTATATCCCTCAACATAATAAAGGCCAGACATGACAAATCTACAGCTAGCATCATCCTCAGTGGTGAAAAGCTGAACACATTCCCTCTAAGACTAAGAACAAGATAAACATGAAAAGGACCATTTTTATTCAACATCATTTTGGACATCCTAGCTAGAGCAATCAGAGAAGAAAAAGAGGTAAAGGGAATCCAAATTGGAAAAGAAGTTAATCTGTCACTGCATGCAGATGACAGAATACTATACATAGAAGACCCTAAAGATGCCACCAGAAAACTACTATAACTCATCAATGAATTTGGTAATTGGAGGTTACAAAATTAATACACAGAAAACCGTTGCATTTCTATACACTAACAACAAAAGATCAGAAAGAGAAATTCAAGAAGAATTCCATTTACCATTGCATCAAAAAGAATAAAATACTTAGGAATAAAGCTACCTAAGGAGACAAAAGACCTGTACTCTGAAAACTATATGATGCTGATGAAAGAAATTAAAGATATACACAGATGGAAATATATACCTTTTTAGTGGATTGGAAAAATCAATACTGTCAAAATGACTAATGCCCAAGGGAATCTACAGCTTCAATGAAACCCCTAACAAATTATCAATGACATTTTTCACAGAACTAGAAAAAAAAGTCTCACAATTTGTATGGAGACATAAAAGACCCCAAATAGTCAGAGCAATGTTGAAAAAGAAAAAGGGAGCTGGAGGACTCAGACTCCTAACTTCAGACTATACTGCAAAGCTACAAGTCATCAAAACAGTATGGCAGTGGCATAAAAATAGAAATATAGCTCAATGGAATAGGATAGAAAACCCAGAAATAAGCCCATGCATCTATGGTCAATTTATCTATGACAAAGCCAATTCTACACAACGTCGGAAAGAATCTCTTCAACAAATGATGCTGGGAAAACTGGACAGTCACATGTAAAAAAATGAAATTAGATCATTCCTTAACTCCAAATACAAAAATAAGCTCAAAATGGATTGAGACCTAAATGTGAGACTGGACACTGTAAAACCCCTAGAGGAAAACATAGGCAGACTGTCTGATATAACTCACAGCAACATCTTTTTTGATGCATCTCCCATAATAATGGGGGGAAAAAAGCAAAAATAAACAAATGGGACCTACTTAAACTCAAAAGCTTTTGCACGGCAAAGGAAACAATAAACAAAATGAAAATACAACCCACAGACTGGGCAAAAAGTGCAAGTGACGTGACCTTTAAGGGATTAGTCTCCAAAATTTACAAACAGCCTAGGACGCTTAAAAATAGCATAAAAAAACATAACCCACTCAAAAAACTGGAGACAACCTGAATAAACATTTATCCAAAGAGGACAAAAAGACAGGCACATGAAAAGATGTTTAACGTTGCTAGTTATTAGAGAAATGCAAATCAATACTACAATGAGATATCACTTCACACAAGTCAAAATGGCTATCATCAAAAAATCCACAAACAACAAATGTTGGAAAGGTTATGGAGAGAAGGGACTCCTCCTTCCACTGTTGGTGAGAATGTAAATTGGTACAGCCACTATGGAGAACAGTATGGAGGTTCCTTAAACAACTAAAGATAGAACTACCATATGCCCCTCCAATTCCACTCCTGGAATTGATGATCCAAAAGGATACACGTATCCCAATGTTCATTGAAGCACTATTTACAATAGCCAAGACATGGAAGAAGCCTAAATGCCTGTCAACAAAGGAAGAGATAAAGAAGATGTGGTACATACATACAATGGAATATCAGTCAGCCACTAAAAAGAATGAAATAATGCCATTTGCAGTAACGTGGATGGACCTAAAAGTAAGTCAGAGAAGGAGAAATATCATATGGCATCCCTTATACACGGAATCTAAAAAAAAAAAAAAAACTATACAAATGAAGTTACTTACAAAACAGAAAGACTCAGAGACTTAGAAAATAAATTATAGTTCTGTGGGGAGGGCGGGAGAAGATAGATAGGGACTTTGGGAAGGTCATGTACATACTGCTATATTTTAAATGGATAACCAACAAAGACCTATTGTGTAGTACATGGAACTCTGCTCAACGTTATGTGCCAGCCTGGATGGAGTGGGCTTTGGGTGAGAATGGATACACCTCTATGCAATGTTGAGTTCCTTTGCTCTTCACCTGAAACTACCACAACATTGTTAACTGGCTATACCTCAACACAAAATAAAAAGCTTAAGGTTAAAAAAAAAGAAAATTAACTCGGTTCAAAACAGCAAGACAGGAATTTCAAGGAGGGAATAATCAACAGTGTCAAGAATACTGGAGTGGGTTGCCATTTCCTTCTCCAGGGGATCTTCCTGACCCAGGGATTGAACACCACGTCTCCTGCATTCCAGGCAGATTCTTTACGGACTGAACTACCAGGGAAGTCCCACAGAGTTACCAGGGAAGCCCCATTAACATTGTCAAATATAGTATAAAGAAAGGTCAAGAAGAAGAAACACAGGAAATGAAATGCACTGATATCCTTCAGTTGAGTAGTTTAGAAATCTAACTGCAGAGGTTTAAAGGGAAATGGATGTAAACAAGGGTGACAAGGAGGACTACTCTTTTGACCATAAGAAAAAAGCAATTCCAGTTGGAAAGCAAAAAACTCTGATTAAGTCCATAAAAGTTTGTTGCCGATTAAGGGAGATCTGTGTGTTTTCGAAGGCAAACGAGAAAGCGCCAGTTAATAGGTTAGAGATTACCTTTCATTCCACAAAATGGCACGGAATACTGAAAATCCTGTTAAAACAAACTGTATCTCCATGCTTCAGTATATGACCACTTAAGTAATAAATGAACACCACAACTCACACTCTATATAATCTTCATTTTTCTCATCAGCAACATTTGTGTTTGATTTTGAGCTGTTAATTAAACTAAATTAAGAAGGTTCCGCACTTCGTTTATGTTTTGTTTTTTTACAAACTTACGTACCTATTTTCACCTAACTCACCTAGTAAACTCTGGTTTAAAACTCAGGATATGCTGACTTCTATTATCTCAGTCACCCAGGATTAATTTTAGACTTTTCCTTTTCCCTTGGTTCTCCATTCTCACTCTGCATTTGACAAGTTCTATATTTATTCTTCACAATCTCTTGCGATTTCCCCCCACTTCAATCGTCCTAGGCCTCTAACTACGACAATAACAAACATATAAACGGTCCTCATTGACTTAAGTCAAACTCAAACTCTTAACAACAGAACTAGATTTCAAACTTTACTGCTCCAACCGAACTAGAAAAGTCACGCCTCACAACCACACCCTGAAATTCTAGACCTACTCCTTGGCTTTTGCCAGACCCTAAACCTGTGATGCGAGCTAGCTTGCTCTGATGGATGGAAAATAGTAGATTCTTCCAAGGCTGTCGCTCCTGTGTTTCCTAAGCACAACTAGCCAGAACAGAAACAAGGCTTTGGACGCCCTTGGTACGTAAGCGCTACGCATCAAGAAACCGAGAAGCTATTTATTTTCCCTAATAGGTCTCAAGTTGCTCCGAGTTGACACATCGATTTTTTATCACTCTGTAAGCCCAAAATGACTACCTACGGCATCAAATTAAAACCTCTTGACAGTAACGTTCACAGATATGTTTCCAAAAACAGCTGGGAAGCAGTTTTACCGGACTTCGCTACCCGTCAGGCAAGGTCGAGACCAAGTCCCGGACCTTTCTGCGCGTCAAAACACCTGCACGCTTTGACACTAGAAAGCGACGTCTACACTCCGACAGGGCCGCGGCGAATGGAAGCGCTGCCTAGGAGCCTGCGCTTCAGGACGCGAGCGCAGGGTTCGGGGCGGGGGCGGAGGTCTTCCCGAGGCCGGCACTGAGGGCTCTTTCCGGCCGCGCGGCCGCAGCCAAGACCTCACGAAGCGAGTCCCAGCCCCTCTCACCTGCACCCGCCTCTGAAGCAGGAGGCCGCGCCCGCGCGCGCCGCGCCGCAGAAGAGCCGCTAACACAGGCATGACCTCCGACTTCTGTCTCCGGCTTAGAACGGCAGGCAGGCGCGGCGCGGCGCGACCCCGACTCAGCTCCTTCCGCTGCACCGCCTCTTCCAATAGCAGCCGCGGACGGCGACGGCCGGCGGCCATTGGCCGGCAGCGGAGGCGGGGTCGGGCGGGGCCTGGCGCTGGAGCCGTCGAGCGGCGGAGGCGCCTGTGCAAAAGCTGCCTGACGTGGCGCTGGGTTGGCTTCCTGCCACTTCTGACTGAGGCCCGTGGTTTATGTGTAACCTGAGCCTGTTTTTCTCACTTATACACGCAAAGCACAAAGGAAATTTATGAAAATATTTTTAAGCAATCCAGTTTAGCTTTTCACTTATGATAATTTTTCAATTGCTTAAGTAGGAGGACGAAGAGAAATAGAAAACATTAATGACTTTGAACAATTAGCTATATTAACCTTCATCAAAACTCCATAAATTACATGTTATTATCTACTCTTTAACTAATGAGATAGCTCAGATACAAAGAAATTAATGTTCTTTTGTCCATGATTGCGTGGGTGGGGTCTGGACTGGAATCATTATGTGGTATTGCTTTCTTATACATATTTCCAGAGAATGATAATACTGTTAACTATGATTATTCTGGCTTTTGGGGAACCCATTGCTTAATTTTGGATCTTCAGCTGGAGAAAGCAAAACTTTGTTACTTTGTAACATTATTTTCCTTTATTATTTTTTTCTATTTCTTTTGTTTTGTTGTTGTCGTTGTTGTTGTCTGGGGTTTTTTCCCGGGGGGGGGGGGGCGTGGTCTGTGCCTCTTGTGGGATCTTTGTTCACCAACCAGGGATTGAAGCCAGACGTTTAGTAGGGAAAGTGCAGAGTCCTAACCACTGGCGGACCAAGGAATTCTCTATATTTATTTTACGCAGAAGATAGGAGTATCCCGAGGACTTTACTTACCGCAAGGCAAACCCACGTTTTTCCTAAAGTAAAATCCCCACCCTTAATTAGGTTTTGTAACAAGTGGGAGATTGTATTTTTCAAAGTTGACCACACTTAAAGTTAGGGTTGACCTGAGCCCGGCAGCACTGAAAGCCTTTTAATTGCTCAGCCTCAAGATGGAAGGAACACAGAGTTAGCAAGAGAGACATCAATGGTTTATTGGATAAGGAATCTTACTTACACCAGAAGCAAGAGGGTTCTACAGAGACACACTCTTATGTGTGGCAGATGGCAGGTTGGCCGTGGCAAGAGTCTTCCCCGTCAGAAGAGGGAATTGTTACAGAGAAAATTGATATCAGGATGGCTCATTGGTTACCAGCAGAAGGGAAACCAGCAGAAGAGCACAACCCTCACTGCCCCTTTGATAAACCATCTTTGTGAAGTTGTTCTGATTTAAAGATTACAACAGTCAATAGCTGGGGTGGGGGCAACTATGTAGGCATTTACTGATCAGGTTCTATGATTAAGAGGCAAGATCAGTCAGGTGAGTAGGATGTAGCTGAAGCAGGGTCTGATTGTGAAGGGGATGTACAGCCAGCAAGAGAATGGCCATCTTGGATGGCCTAATCATACAATTAGCTCACCATACAAGTTCTTCTTTCAATATGACTTATGCTCACTCCTCCAATTAGAGGTGGGGTCTGTGTTCTCTCCTCCCAGGCTAGGTCTAGACAGAAATATGGATAAAGAAGTTTGTCTAATGATTCCAGTCCTCGGACTCCAAACTTCCCAGCTGAGACCCTAGACATCGTGGAGCAGAGACCAGCCATCCCTTCCTGTGCCCTGTCTGAATTAATGATCCACAGGAACATAGAAAATAAATGGCTATTGTTTTAACCCATTACATTTTGGGATCATTTTTACATAGTAATAAATAAACACAGCACTCCTAACTTCCCCAGTCACCCAAGGTTGGTCCCTTAGAGTGAGGTGTGATGACTCTGTATATCAATAGGCTATCAAATCCTGCTTCCTTCCTTTGAATGTCACACTCAAGTCTCCTCTCTTGCTGACCCTACTCTAGGCCAAGCACAAACATTGTCACACCTACTGCTTTAATAGCTGTTGAAAGGAAATCATTACAATGTGTACCAGTTCCTTAATTGTTTGTGTGTGTGAAATGTACAAGATATATCCTATCTTTATCTGAAAAAGTTGAATTTTTAAAGAACTCAAAAAATTAAACAGCTAGTCTGGCCTAATAAACAAAGGCCAAGGCTGATAACTAGATATGGAAAAATAGCAAAAGATGACTGGTTATAATAATAGCTCTTTACATATTTCTAAGTATGGGGGATTTCTTTCACTGGTTAGTTCACTTAATCTTCACAAATATTTCATGAATTAGGGAGTTTTATTGCTCACATTTCTATAAAGAAACAGATAAGTTATATAAATTGTCCAAGGTCACAGACCAAGTAATTAGTGATAGAGCTACAATCTGAACCCGGACTGTCTGGTTGCCAGGACTAAGCTCTTAACTCTACATTAGCTGTGCCTTAGAAGAATTCCCTTAGAAGCACAGTGGGTCAACTTTGACTTTGCAATTCTGTTATTAAAAGCACTATCAGGAAATATTGCCTCTATGTTGGACAGGATGACTTCTAGAGCAGTTCAAAGAGACTTAGGGGCAGTTGGGAGAGAAGGATAGCAAATATACTCCTGAACTACAACAGATAACTCCTTCAAACTTCAAAATATGAGCAGATTCAATACAAATATGAGCAGAAGGCCAAAATGTAGTTAATAATTTCATTTAAGAGTTTAGGATTTTGAAAAGTCAATTTTTTTTTTAAAATAGGGAAAATCACTGCAACGAAAGTGTAAACGTTTGAGTGCTTTACACTTAGAACCTAAGTAAATAAAAGCTAATTCTGAGCTTTATTTACATTAATCAAAAAACATTAACTGGGAACCAATTCAGGATTAAAGCATAAAATTGGGATTTAGGGCAGAGAGGTAATTACTGAAGGTATTAGGTAGATGAAATTATCCAAAGAGTCTACAGAGAAAAAAATTTGGGGGAACACCTACTTTTAGGTGGAGGAGGACTTATCAGAGTAGATGGAGCAAGAATTATAAAAAGAAAGGTGTCAGAGAACCAGATTACTCTGTGAGCTAAGCCATGCTGCACTCTCCACGTCCACTTCTTTACACACCTGTGATAATTCCTCATTCACACCTTGGATATGAAGCAATAACTGCCCTGAGGGGAAGCAGATCCAAAGAAAACAGACAACAGGATGCTAAATTTTTTATTCCAAAATTCTGAAGTCACAGTTCAGGTAGAAGACAAGAAATATTTGGAAATCCATTTTTCCTACCCCTACCCAATACTAGTTAAGTAGAATTCAGGAGAGAAAGGCTAGAGCTGGAGAGGAAGCCAGAGGGAGGATCAGCCACTGATGAGTATCCCCAAGAAAAGGCCATGATCCCTGTCTCCTCCTAAAGTCCAACCACAGGGGAATGTGACAGAACCATCCCCTCTACACACACACACATACACACACACACACACACAGGATACATTCAGGATTATGAGGGAGAGATGATCTGTTCCCTGATTCAAACCAGTTTATCTGAAAAAGTAGCCCACATGAGAACTCAAGGTTAAAGGGAAGATTGAGGTGGTTGCTTAGGGTGTTTGGATATGAGGAGCCTAAAGTAGCCTTACAGAAAGTCCTCATGACACCAAAAGACCCCCAAACAGCTAAATGGATGATTTTTCTGTTATAGCTGTGAAGAGTACAGAAGTTAGCTGAACTGGAGCTGATGATCCTCGAGAGGCTCCACTACTGGGAAACTGGGCCCTACAAGTCTGGAGCCATTACCATGCTGGATATGAGACAGACTGGGATGGTATAACGCCCAGGATAGAAGAGGTGAAGCAAACAATCTTCAAAGCAACCTTTAACCTAGAATGTATTAAAAGATGACTGAATTTGACCGAGTTTAAGTGAAAATGACTAGATTAAGGTTTCTTTCATGAGACAGAAATGAAGCGCTTAAATAAAAACAAGTCAATGGAGAAGGAAATGGCAACCCAGTCCAGCATTCTTGCCTGGGAAATCCCATGGACAGAGGAGCCTGGTGGGCTCCTCTATAGTCCATGGGATCACAAAGAGGTGGGTATGACTTGGCAACTAAATAATAACAAAGAAGCCAAAATAAAATATGGAAAGGCAAGTGACAAGAATTTTCAAGACTGGGGCTTTGGTTTTCTTTGTGTCTTATTCCATAAACTTTGGACAGGTTACTATTCACGCCAATGCTGCCTTTGGCACAGTAAGAACCTCTGAATCACAGACTGATCTACAGCTTGCACAATGTGAATCCATTCCATTCTGCAGTTTTAAGATTTGAGTCAAGGCCCTGGCTTGTTTTTATTGGGCATTACCGCTTAACTGCACAAATAAAGTTTAAAAAAAATTATTTTTTATTGAATGATAATTGCTTTACAACAAATAAAGCTTTTGATAATTAAAAAAGAAAACAATGAAGTTCAGTTTAAAGAGAATTAAAGCTTTTTTTATATATGAATTTATAACTTTTGAGTTATTCCTGTCACAGTAGATAACAGTGTTCAGACACAGAGTCACTAACAAAGAGCAACATCTTTTGAAATGTACCTCATCTTAGATTCTAAGTTAACTACAGTTGTTAACCTAGCGAAAAAGTTAGGTGGAGATTTATGTCTTGGAAAGTATACTATCAATATTGATAAAATAAACCTTTTGGCCTCTTTCTCTTTGCAAACATCCATAACTATAGTCATAAGACCCAGGGTGCTCTTGTAGAAGTATAATTTAGTTTTAGAAACATTAGAACAATAGTTCTGTAACAGGGAACAAAGTGTAAAATAACAAAAATTTAAGAGTTTAGAAAAATCTGAGTGTTAGATTCAAAATGCAAGGATGTTTGCTATTCACTTCTAATTCAATTCTTCTATAACAAGTAACTTCTGGGACTTTCCTAGTTGTCCAGTGGCTAAGACTTTGTGCTCCCAGTGCAGATCCCTAGTCAGGGAACTAAGATCTCACGTATGGCAACTAAGCCCAGGCATCACCACTACTGAGCCCACATGCTCTAGAGCCCCCAGGCACCACAACTAGTGAGTCTGCATGCCCAAGGAAGACCTAGCACAGTCAAACAAGTAACTTCTATTATAGTTAGTCTGTTGGAATAACTCGTTGTACTAGGTTGGCTAGTGTCCCCCACAAATCCTGCCTGCGAATGACTTTATTCAGAAACATGGTTTGCAGATGTAATAAAGATGAGGTCATAGTCCTAAATACAATGACTGATGTCCTTATAACAAGAGAGGGCACGCACAAATGAGAGGGCCATGTGGAAGAGGCAGATTGGAGTGATTAACCTACAAAAAATGAAACACCAAGGAGTTCCAACCACCACCAGAAGCTGGGAGAGAAGCAAGGAATATAGATTCTCCCTTAGAACCTACAGAAAGAGCTAACTCTGCCAACACCTGGATTTCAGACTTCCAGACTCCAGAACTCCAAAAAAACACATTTCTGTTGTGTTAAGTCACTCTGTTTGTGGTACTTAGTTATGGCTGCCATAGAAAAGCAGTCCTTATCTTTTCTATTTATATAACCCATAACCCACATTTTGTGAAATCCTGGGAAGGACAGAGCCAAAAGCTTCTTTATCAGACCTTTGGAAATGTTTGTAATCCATTGTTGAAACAGTTTTCTAAGCCCAGTGTGAAGCTACTCCTGCCTCGGGTGCCAAATCAGCAAACTGAAACTTAGATAATATTCATGTCCCTGTAAATGCTCCACTTGCCCAGAAATAGAGTATATCAAGCCAGAAAATCCCCAATTGCAAGAATTTTTAATAACTTTCAGAACCTCAGACAATTAAGCCAAATACTCTTTCCTTATTCCCTGATTGACCTAATAGCCTTATAAGGAAATCTCTGACCACCGAGCCAATCATGTGGTTTCCACGCTGCCACTTCTAAAGCTCTATAAAACTTGCTCTTGCCCCAAATCCCTCAGCAAGAGTGGTCCACTGCTTGTGAGGCACTCTATTCCCCTAATCCATGGCAACTTCATGTTTTCTCTTGAATAAAGGATATCAAACTCATTATTAAGTTTATTTTTGTCATTTAACGTGTATTTGAGTTAAGAAAATGATTACGATAGGAAGATGCAGAATAGTAGCGAGTTCCTAGAAGTAACTTTCATATAATTTATCTTGGAATTTAGAACAAAAAGATACAAAATAAGATATTTTAGGAAATTCTTAATGATTTAAAGACAGAAATCCTACTTATCTCAAGAATGACTTTTGAGCTTGTTCCATGTTCCTCCACCTTTGAAGATGGTTTGGTCTGCTCAACAGTGGCTCCCAAGCCTTTCAATTTTACAAGCAGTGGGTCCCCATTGAACAAGGAACTGCACTAAAAATGTGGGAAATTTTTTAAATTATGAAAATCTTCTATGTTTTAGATTGGGGTAGCTCCTCAGCCATAGGCTAAAAGGAATAACTCAATTCATATCTGTTGGTGTCTTAGGCCTCAGCCATTGAGATATGAACACAAGAAAAAAATTAGACCTAGGCCAGTGGTCCAGAAATGCCACGGATTTAAAGCAAACAATCTTACTGACCACTACTTACCACTCTGTACATTTAGTCTACTTCCAAACACAGGCCAAGAAACAACCCAACAGCTAGTCCCCACTTACTTCGCCTGGTATACGCATACTATGAAATGTTCCTATTCATTCAATGAATACAGTAGAAGTGAATACAAAGCTCAGGTTCTAGAGATACTACACAAGTAGAATCAATAATATGGTACAGGGAGGGGAGCAATAATCAGTTACACGATGGTTGCTAACCTGGGAGATGGAGACAGTTATTAAGTGGAGCAAGTCTGTGACAAAAGATGAGACGTTTAAGAAATAGCTGGAAAAAAAAAAAGAAATAGCTGAAAATACACATTGATCAGTTGGGAGCGATTTGAGACAGTCTGGCACATCAACATTCAGATAGAAGTTGAAGCCACAGAGGTAAATAAAACCACACAGGAAGAGCATGTAGCTCAGTGAGTAGAAATGGAAATGAAATTCTGGGGTGTGCAGGTAGAGGAAGAGCCAAAGAATGAGAAAGCTAAGTGAGATACATGTGGGACCAGGAGAGAATGGAATCTGAAGTCAAGAGATGAAACAAATTAACAATCAGGAGTGTTCAAGGTTCAAATGCTGCAAGGAGATCAAGTAAAAGGAAGATTGAAAATGAACTTCTGATTAAGCAATAGGAGGTCACTGATGACCTTGGCAAGAGGACCAGTGGGACATGCGTCAATGAGTAATAAGTAGAAGAAATAGAGACAGACTGTACTATTCTTTCAAGATGTTTAGCAGAAAATGGAGGGAGGAAAACAAGGTCATAACATGACCAAGGTAGTGGGAGAACTTTTTTTTAAGGATGGTGGATACTTGAACATGTCTGTAAGCCAGTGATTCACAAACTTTAGTGCATCAGCCTCACTTGGAAGGCTTATTAAAATTCAGATTGCTCCATGGCCCCCCATACGCTGAATGGTTGGGGTGGAGCTCAAGAACTTCACTTTTCCAACAAGTTCTTAAGTGATGATAACGCTGTTGGTCTGTGGACTAAAACTTTGAGAACCCCTGTTGTAGGCTAAGGAGGAAATAATCAATGGAAGGATGTTTGGAAGATGTACTAAATGTTAAGTATCCTGATGGAAAACACAGAAGCACTTCAGTGAAAGCATAAAAACAGTTGGTCTTGAGTAGAAGTGAGGCAGCCCTTCCTCTGAGATAGGTAGGCCAATGAAGATGTGCATTACCAGAGGTAAAGTTTAGAGGTAGAGAAGCAGGTTATGAAAGTGCATGTTTGAAAGTCTTATTTTCTTTGCTTATTTTCTCAAAGTAGAGTCATCTGCTGAGAACGGAGGAGGTAAGGTAGAGTGTGTTTGCGTGCTCAGTCTCTCAGTCGTGTCCGACTCTTAGTGACTCCAAGGACTGCAGCCCGCTGAGCTCTTCTGTCTGTGGGATTCTCCAGGTAAGAATATTAGAGTGGGATGCCATTTCCTTCTTCAGGTGATCTTCCCCATGCAGGGATCAAACCTGTGTCTCCTGCATTGCAGGCGGATTCTTTACCACTGAGCCAAGGTAGAGTAGGGGGAAGGATAATTACACTTAGCAGCCATAGGAAAAGTCCTTGTAAAAATAGTCCCATGCCCCACCTTTTCTTAGAGGTACGAGAATTAAAGTCTCTTAACCAGGAGTGTTAATTTTCAAATCTGGCTCATTGAAAGTTGGCTCTTTAGTCTCTGCCTTCCTAGTTCCCACTGCTACCCTTCAAACATCAAATACTGTTGAAGAAACTTGTAAGTAGTATCAGTCTGTTTCAGCAACCACAATTTAAAATAAAAAAAAACAAAAACACAAAACTCACTTATCATTAAGTGAAAATAGCAAAACTCAGTACACCCAGAAGTTTCCTGTCATTCTTTTAGATTGTTGTTTAATCTCTAAGTCTTGTCTGACTCTATGCAACCCCATGAACTGCAGTATGCCAGACTTCCCTGTCCTTCACTATCTCCCAGAGTTTGCTCAAATTCATGTCCATTCAGTTAGTGATGCCATCCAACCTCTCGTCCTCCCTTCTCCTGCCCTCAATCTTTCTCAGCATCAGAGTCTTTTCCAAGGAGTTGGCACTTTGCATCAGGTGGCCAAAGTATTGGAACTTCAGCATCAGTCCTTCCAATGAATATTCAGGGTTGATTTCCTTAAAGATTGACTGGTGTGATTTCCTTGTTGTCCAAGGGACTCTCAAGAATCTTCCCCAGCACCACAGTTCAAAAGCATCAATTATTCAGCATTCAGCCTTCTTCATGGTCCCACTCTCACATCTGTATATGACTACTGGAAAAACCATAGCCTTGACAATATGGACCTTTGCCAACATACCGTCTAGGTTTGTCATAGCTTTTCTTCCAAGGAGCAAGCGCCCTTTAATTTCATGGTTGCAGTCACCGTCCAGAGTTTTGGAGCCCAAGAAAATGTCTGCTACAGTTTCCATTTCTTCCCCATCTGCCATGAAGTGATGGGACTGGATGCTATGATCTTAGTTGTCTGAATGTTGAGTTTGAAGCCAGCTTTTGCACTCTTTTCACCTCCATCAGGAGGCTCTTTAGTGTCTCTTTGCTTTCTGCCATTAAAGTGGTATCATCTGCATATCGGAGGTTGTTATTTCTCTAGACAATCTTGATTCCAGCTTGTGAGTCAATCAGCCCCACATCTTGCATGATGTACTCTTTATATAAGTTAAACAAGCAGAGTGAAAATATACAGTCTTGATGTACTCCTTTCCCAGTTTTGAACCTGTCCATTATTCCATGTCAGGTTCTAACTGTTGCTTCTTGACATGCATACAGGTTTCTCAGGAGACAAGTAAGGTGGTCTGGTATTCCCAACTCTTTGAAGAATTTTCCAGTTTGTTGTGATCTACACAGTAAAATGCTTTAGTGTAGTCAATGAAGTAGATTTTTTTTTGAATTCCCTTGCTTTATCTATGATCCAGTGGGTGTTGGCAATTTGATCTCTGGTTCCTCTGCCTTTTCTGAATCTAGCTTGTACATCTCAAAGTTCTTGGTTCACATACTGCTGAAGCCTAGCTTGAATGATTTTGAGCGTAATCTTGCTAGCATTTGAAATGAGTGCAATTGTACAGTAATTTGAACATTCTTTGGCGTTTTCTTTCTTAGGGAATGGAATGAAAACTAATCTTTTCCAGTCCTGTGGCCACTGCAGAGTTTTCCAAATTTGTTGGCATGTTGAGTGCAGCATCATCTTTTAGGATTTTAAATACTTTAGCTGGAATTCTGTCACCTCCATTGGCTTCATACATAGTAATGCTTCCCAGGGTCCAGGATGTCTGGCTTTAGGTCAATTACCACACCACTGTTGTTACATGGGCCATTAAGACCGTTTTTGCACAGTTCTGTGTTATTCTTGCCACCTCTTCTTAATCTGTTAGGTCCTTGCCGTTTCTCTCCTTTATTGTGCTCATCTTTGCATGAAATTTTCCCTTGGTATCTCCAATTTTCTTGAAGAGATCACTATTCATTTCCATTCTATTGTTTTCCTCTATTTCTTTGTATTGTTCACTTAAGGCTTTATCTCTCCTTGCTATTCTCTGGAACTCTGCATTCATTTGGGTCTATCTTTCCTTTTTTCTCTTGCCTTTTACTTCTCTTTCCTCAGCTGTTTGTAACGCCTCCTCAGACAACCTCAGGCAACTTTGCCTTCACTTTTCTTGGGGATGGTTTTGGTCACCACCTCCTGTACAGTAATATGAACCTGTCTGCAGTTCATAGAGGTGGTACCAGATCCATGACAATTAGTCCATAGTTGTTCAGGCACTCTGTCTACCAGATCTAATCTCTTGAATGTATTGGTCACCTCCACTGTATAATCACAAAGGATTTGAATTTGATTTAGGTTATACCTGAATGGCCTGGTGCTTTTCCCTTTGCAATTTAAGCCTGAATTTTACAATAAAGAGTTCACAATCTGAGCCACAGTCAGCTCCCAGTCTTATTTTTGCTGACTGTAAAGAGCTTCTCCATCTTCAGCTGCAAAGAATATAATCAATCCGATTTCAGTAGTAACCATCTGGTGATGTCCATGTGTAGAGTTGTTCTTTAGATAAAAACCGTCAAAAACTAATGTAGACCCAAGTTTGGATTAGCACTTGTAAAATTAGGATGTTACCAATTGGGAGAGCAAGCTGCTACTTAACTCTCTTTACCCACTATGGATCTATCAAAGATGTTTTAATCTGGAATACTTAAAATTTACACAGAATTGTTTGTATTTTTATGTCTTTATCTTTAATCAGATGCTCACCAAAGTCTGTAACTCCTCGACAGTTTAAGACACCTGTTTCAGATTGTCCATTGGTTAAAAATAGAAGTTTAGTGACATGCAAAGGCCATATTTGATTTTATTGTCTAAGAATAAGGAATTAGAAAATAAAGTCTTCCCATTTAAAACTTAAAAGTATTGAACTCTACTTTGTTCTCAAGCACAGATGCTCTCATTCATTCATTCAATTCACATCTCAAAGCCAGACTGTTTCTTTATGCATTGTTTTAGCAAGTGGATCCAACTTTGGATATTTAGGGGTATCTCTTTGAGAAAAATATAAATTACAAGTAACAAAGCTCTTAGGGCCCTTCCTAGGGCCTTGGGAGGCCTAAGGGGCCCAGAAGCTAATGCCTAATCTGTTCGTAGGTTCTAGTGAATCTTAAACTGGAGTCACAATTTTTACTGCCTTCATTTCCAAGTCAATTTCCCCTCACTGCCCAAATCCCAGTTAAAAGTCCAAGGTTGATTTTAGGGTCATTGCTGCTGCTGCTAAGTCGCTTCAGTCGTGTCTGACTGTGCGACGCTATAGATGGCAGCCCACCAGGCTCCTCTGTCCCTGGGATTCTCCAGGCAAGAATACTGGAGTGGGTTGCCATTTTCTTCTCTAGTGCATGCATGCATGCTAAGTTGCATCAGTCGTGTCCAACTCTGCGCAACCCTACAGACAGCAGCCCATCAGGCTCCTCCGTCCACAGCATTCTCTAGGCAAGAATACTAGAGTGGGTTGCCATTTCCTTCTCCATTTAGGGTCATTATAAAGTGCTAAAGATTGAATGCCTGTTTCTCTCCAAAGGTCATATGTTGAAACCTAACTCTCGATGTGCCATTACTGGGAGGTGGGGACTTTAACTTTGGGAGGTAATTAGGTCATGAGAGTGGATTCCTTATGAACGAGATTAGTGCCTTTATAAAGGAGACCCAAAGGCCTTTAAACTTTCTTTCTGCATGTGAGGACACAGTGAGATATAAGCAGTCTGCAACCTGAAAGCGGTTCCTCACCAGAACCAACCATGCTGGCACCCTGATCTCAGACTTTGAACCTCGAGAACTATGAGAAATACATCTGAATTGATTTATAAGTCATCCAGTTCATGGTACTTTTTTATAACCACCAAGACTAAGACACAGTCTGTCTTCATAAACTTACTACTAAACTATCTCTAGCTTTGAAATTTAAATATTTCAAACATTTCAAAATACATACAAAACACTAAATAATTTGTTTTATATTTTTTACTTTGATATAAGATTTAAATTTTGGTAATGACATGGCATATCTAAACAGATGAATGAATGCAGTTTCAGGTTTAAAATTCTGACCTCCTCCAGGCATGACAGTCCTATGCTATCATCAAAAGAAAAGATATATTCCTGTTAGCTTTCCTTTTGAACTTGAATTTGAAATTTAAAAGAAATAAGTGGGTTACTTTTTGTATTTCTGATTCCTAAGGCTGACTAAAATTTACCATTTCACCATGAAATATGTAAATGCATCTATTATAAAAATTTTAATTAAACTCTGAGAAACTGCTCTACAGTAGAACATCAACATTTTCTTGATAGGTGAAAGCTTTTATATTACATTTTTATTTTGCAAGAAAATAAATTATACAACTTAAAAAATAAAATCCAAAAATTAAGCAGTTCATCAAAATATTTCAGCCTACTACATACAGAAACTGCTACCATTTAAAACTGTACAGCATTATCATCTCAGTATGTAGTGGCACACATTCAAAATCGTATATACCATACGAGGATAGATTACAACTTAGGAACTCAAATTTGTTCAACACTCCAGACAACATATATAGTGTAGATGACAGGAAAGCTCTCATTGTAGTGTTTATTTCACCAACATAACATTGGAAGAGTTTATAAGACAGCATCCCAGTCATTTACATGAAAATAGAAAAAACAAGCTTGAGTTTAAGATAGCAAATCTTTCTGGAAAACTAGCAGATCTTTCACACAAATTGAATCTTTAAAATTTGCCCTTTGAGCAGGGCCAATGATATCCTACTGCAAATAATGCAAAATACTTTTAAACTACTCCAGTCATATTTTGTATTAAATTTAATAAAAGGTAATTTAAGAAAGCTAACATTTCCTTTTTGGAAATTTTAACATTTATGCACAAAATAAGAGTAAAGAGATTTAAATAAAATTTGCCAGAATGCAGGGATCCCTCCAATAAATGTAAAAATTGGAAGACTGCAGAATTTATTTCAAGATCCTCATTAAATCACTAGAACAGTAATATTCTAAATATTTAACTCATTTTAAGCATTAAAATTGTTCTATATTTTCACTTGGAAAGTTTTGCTTCCTATCTGCTTACTCTGGCAATGAGATGGTAATAAAAGTTAGCATTTGCAAGATGGCTTCACCTTTATATTAGAAGATGAATGCTCAAATCTTATTCTGAAGTGTCCTATTGCCATACTGCTCATGAAAAAAGAAATATACATACATTTGTATACATTTTCCCTTAACTATATCAGATTTCATCCCTGCTCAGATAGCACTAATTTTTAGTTCACATTAGAGAAAAGGGACTTATTATTAAAGGATACTAACAGTGATTCTGTACCTTTAGCAAATTGCTGGTAGGTTTTTGTTTCCAGATCCTTTTTTTAATTTTTAATTAGCAAATTTATTGTCAAAATATATTTAAAGAAAATTCAACAGTGGAATAGGCACCTTGTCAACTAAATGATTTTCATGAACACCAAATTGTAGTTAGATAAACGTTTGTATACATAAAGAAAAAATGATGAAAACTGTAAGTCTACAGTATTTGCTGCTGTTCTATTCCCCAATATACAACTAGGACATAATAAGCTATTAAAAAATTTATAAAATTTTATAGAAAACTTTGCTATGGATTTAGAGTTACCCACTTTTGCATTAAATTTACCTTTATAAATCAAAACATCATGGCTCTCATTCTTAAATGACTGAAAAAGATTAGAAATTCCAAACAAGTTTTGAGAACAATTCTGGTTTAAAACATCAACAAATTTTAAACTTTAAGAAATGGACTATAATTTTTCTTTCCATTGCTTCTTCCTTTGGTGTTCCTGTACTAGATAAGCAAATATGCTGATACCAAACTATTTGTTAAACATAAGGGCCACAATTATTACCAAATTATCAGTTTTTTAAAATTCCAAATTTATTCCATTGTTAACAGTCATCTAGTCAAAGAAAACAGTAAGCACTAATTTAGACTAATCTTCACAATATTCTTTGTCATTGCCATATGCTACCTAAGAGCTCAAGTGTAAGATTTTCCTGGGAATTTCAGAATAGGTCTTTGACTATAACCAGCAAAACCTTAAATGTTTTAAATTTGCTTTCCTTCATCAGGCCATCTCACAAAGCCTCTTGGGACTGGGGACAGATTCCATGAAATGCTGTTAAAAGCACTCTGCAATAATACTGTATGCTGTTCAACACTCTGGCACTTCATTTTCTACTATCATCAAAATCATTTAAAATATTACTTAATATCAAATAAAATATAATTTGCAAGAAAAGTTTTGAAATGGGCACCACAATGAATAAAATCCATGTTGAGCCATTCTTTCCCAGTGGGGAATAAGTTTTCCTTTTTTAAGTTGTTCATGTCTTCAAGTCCTAAAATCTCCATTACTCTGGGTATTCAGTTACCAGCAACTAAAAAGTTGCTACTTTGGATTGACTGAAAGAAAGAAGTTTAAGTGTTGGTTCTGAACATTATTTAAATGTTTACTTTCAAAATATATAAATATATATATACATATTATTTGGCAAGTTTATTGTTCATATTAAGATTGCAACAATTTTGCTTATGCTTTTCAGGTCTATGTTGTGGTTTTTCTTTACCTCCTAGGTGACTGATAATTATTACTTTTTAAAACAGAATGTCTTCCTTTCCAGAAACCTGAGGCTACAAATCCCTAATAATGAGACTTTAAAACTTCAAAGTATTTCTATGCTACAGATTAAGAGGTCAGTTATATAATTGTATTATATTAAAGCAGGAGATTTCTGCCTTATTTTTTAATGAATTTGAGTGTAGCATAATAAATATTAGGTATATAATATTAAGTGTCTTAGTAAACACTTAATATGCGAGTTTTGCTATTTTTGACTCTGAAGTTGAAATGATCTATCTCCATACATTTTTTTAAACAACTAAAATAACAATATGAGCTTCACTTTTTCAAAACAAACTCTCTGGCCATATAAGATAAAAAAAAAAAAAAAACCACTCCATTT
This sequence comes from Capricornis sumatraensis, assembly GCF_032405125.1. NCBI lineage: Eukaryota > Metazoa > Chordata > Mammalia > Artiodactyla > Bovidae > Capricornis > Capricornis sumatraensis. Next base: position 19,681,522 of record NC_091084.1, on the reverse strand, counting down.
AACAATGAACAACTAAAACAGTAGTCTCCTGCTTAACGAAAGCCAACATTTCTTAGTTGGAAAAATTTACTATCACTTTGAAGTCACCACTAAAATCCAGTTGTTATACTGAAGCAGTGTTTGAACATATGATAATACTAAATACTTATCTGTTCATCTATATCTGCCCTGTCCCAATGTTGTGTAGACCAGCTCACTCTTTTGATCAAAAGAAATCAAGAGTGCTATTTCTAGTTTTAATTGAATTAAAAAAAAAAAAACATAACAGCATTTTTCAGTGCACAAACATCTGAAGATCCTTCCTTGTGCAAATACATTTTTCTAAGACAGGAGAAAAAAAAGGAAAAAAAAGCAACAAGAACCCCACTTTCACCCTCCCAACTGTTATTTCTTCTGGTGGGTATAAACCAGGATTTTAAAAGCTCATAATGGGCTCTTTGTGAATGCAAGTTTCTCACAAAACAGCATGCTGTTAAAACAGAGTGGTGCAACATGAAAGGAATGCCACCATGCTAACTAATGTGATTGGCAAAATATAGTTGTTTTGTTAGGTAAGGCAGAGATTTTAATATTTATGTAATCAAAGTCCAACTAAACCTTCCCCTAGCACAAACTGTAAGAACTTTCTGCCGAAGCACTCCAAAATTTGGGTTCTTAATATTGTCCATGATATTCAAAATTATGCCATATATATGAAAGTGTTGATATCAGATTCATCTCTTCTGATGTATTTGTGCTCTATTAGCCATTCTATTTGCTCTTTTATCATTTTCTTTTGTGGCAGGAACATGTTTTTCAAAATTTCTACTAATTCAGTCTGCAGCTGAGCATTACTAATTTTCTTTCTCATCTTCATTATTTGTATGATAGCTTCCTAAAAGAAAAAATAAAAATAAAGTATTAAATTATTTTAAGTAAAACAAAATGAAAAATGACTTTTAATGTTTTTTATCCTCTATCCAACATCTATCCAAATGATTAGCAATCACTGGATTAACCTTGAGACCTGTAACAAACAAAAGTATCTTCTTTTCACTGTGGAAAACAAAATCTGCATATTATGAATATTCTGAAAAATAAAGAAAAGCAAAATTACTCGTATCCCTTTTTACATACTTTTCCCCTTGTATTTACAGTTATTTCTTTGCATAGTAGTAGCAGTCAGTTGCTTTAGTTGCTCTCTGTTTTAAAAATTAACAATCACTACTCTTTATATACTTATCAGATTAATGAGCTGTACTTATTATCAAGTACCTTCAGTTTATAATGACTTGACTAAATGGTTCAACTTTCTGGAGGAGTAAGCACTTTTCATTTAAGTCAATTTTATTAATAATTTCCTTGATGATTTAATTACTATTAATCTATACAATATAGATAATTAGAAAATTACTAAATATTTTCTCTTTTGTCTTTTCCAGTACAAGGTCTCTTCTTAGTCAACAAAAGGCATCCATCTGCCTTACTGGAGATTAAAATTCATTATAAAAGAAGTTTAAAAACAGAAATGTGTTAATATTTGCTTTTAAACACTAAAAAACAGAGATTTGCTACAAGGCAATAGGCTTGGGAGTCAGGCAGTATTCGGTATGAGAAAAGTATACCATCAACTTCCTCTGTACAGACATGAGAATTCCTACACTGCCACGAGCAGGTCAGAAGAATTACTGCTAACAGTATGTCCAAATCCACACTCTGGATCACAGGGTTTATGTTAAGGGTTCAGGGAGAAAGAAGGAAGAGGGAAAAAGTCTGTCTTCCTTCAGGCACTTGTACTTTACAGAAACCAGTAAGGCGGAAAGAACAATTGTAAATATTCTAATTTCTCTTATTCTAGCTTTGGTAGAGGTGAAAATGATGGCTGTGTTAGAGCCGTTAAGAGAAAAACAGAGATCACAAGAGTTCTGGCCCTGGTCTCATTTAATATGTTGGAGGTCACTTGAAAAGTGGCATGATATGATGGAAATAATTTGCAATTCTGAATTTCTCAGTTCCCATATGATGTAGATAAAGTTTAGAGCTCATGGACCTGGCACAGCGCCTTCAGTGGCAGGAAAACATGACCCTGTAGCAGCAGATGATAATAACAGTGTGCCATGTAAGCCAAAGGCCACAAAGAATATGTAACAGCCTTAGAGGGCTCAGGAGCTCAGTAAGAGCAGACAACAGTGAACCAGACCAGGAAAGAGGCCATGCGGTCTTACTGCTGGAAAAAAAAAAAAGAACAATAGTTCATTTGCTACAGATATCAGCAATATATAGTAACAAAAAGTTAAATTTCCATAGGTGACAGATAAAGCCCTCTATAGCTGACAGAACACTGTCACAACCATATAGATATGATAATCCCTTCACTGTCACTATGAGGTCAAGTGAATTTCTCAACTTCAGTACATCCAGATGCCTCTGCGAAAATAGCAAAGAATGGGGATGGGTGGAGCAGAATCAGGGAGAAATAAGAAAGTCCAACTATAACTTAAAGGGACAGCTTGGATTAGTAGACTGAGCATAATTATGAATCAGTTTTAGACAAAACAAAATAACATTTTCTCTGCACATCTTATATTAATAGTATGACTATACTTGCCCATTCCGTTTCATATCTCAACAGAATCCATCTGGATTTATCGTAGTGTAGCCATAAACTAGGACTATGTCATGCTTTTTCCTCCCAGAAGTAAAATTTTCCAAATCTCTTACTGAATATACATTCCCTTTTCATGGGACATAGAAATCATTTCCTTTATTGCAAAGTTCATCTACACTTATAGAGGAGGTTTAATTCTGAGTTATTTTCTTCAGTTAATCTGTTATACTGTTTCATATTTGTATATACTTTAATAAGTTTCAATATTTGGCAAGGCAAGTTCCACCACCAACACTTTATATTTTAAGATTCTTAATCACTCTCATCTATTTATTCTGGTAAAACTGTGAATCAACTTTTAAAATTACAAAAATATTCCTTGTTGAAAATTTTTAAAATTTAATTAATTCATTTATTTTTGGCTTTGCTGGATGCCTGCAGTTTTTCTCCAGTTGCAGCAAGCTACGGCTGTTCTCTGTTACAGCGTGCAGACTTTTCACAGCAGTGGTTTCTCCTGTTGCCAAGCACAGGTTCTAGGCATGTGAGCCTCAGTGGTTGTTGCACATGAGCTTAGCAGTTGTGGCTCCCAGGCTCTGGACACAAGCTTGATAGTTGTGGTACACGGACTTAGCTGTCTCATGGCATGTGGGATCTTCCTGGACCAGAGATCAAATCTGTCTTTCCTGCACTGGCAGGCATATTCTTTACCACTGAGCCACCAGGAAAACCTCAGCTGAATTTTTATATGATATTCAGCAGATTCATTACTAGTATGGGGTTAATTCAGCCTTACCATTAAAAAATATGGTATTTCACATTAAAAAAAAGCCAGATACAAAAGAGTATGCTGTCTGCTTCCATGTATATGAAGACCAAGAACAAGCAAAACTAAGCAATAGTGACAGGAATCAGGTAGGTTGAAGAGGGAGACTGGCTGAATGAGAGACATGAGGAAAGTGATAGAAATGTTGCATATTTTAATTGAGGTGATGGTTATACAGTTATATATATTTAGCAAAACACATTGAAAACTATGAAACGTGTATTCTATTGTATGTAAATTATACCTCAATAAAAAATATACTAAGTAAAAAGGTACATGATCTATTTATTCAAATCTCCTTTTGAATCTCTTAGGTGAAGGCTCCTCTCTTTATATAGGTCTGCTGCTGCTGCAGCTGCTGCTGCTAAGTGGCTTCAGTCATGTCCGATTCTGTGCAACCTCACAGATGGCAACCACCAGGATCCCCCATCCCTGGGATTCTCCAGGCAAGAACACTGGAGTGCGTTGCCACTGCCTTCTTCATCATATAGGTCTAACTACTTTTTAAACAAATTTCTGGGAATTCTATGTTTCTTCTTTATTTTCTTAAAAATCATTTATTTATCACTAAATAGAAAAGCACTTAATTTTTACTTCTCTTTTCTCTGCTCCTTTATTATATCATATAATCTACAAATACTTAAAAATTTTAATCTTTTCTTTTTTGTTTCATGCTTGATTACACTGGCCAATAATTTCAAACAATATTAAATGACAATAGTAAAAGTTGGACAACTTGGTTTTAATTAGTTCTAAGGTTAAAACAGTCTTTCATTAGTTTGCAATAGGGATTCTTATCATGTTCACAAGGTTATCATAATCCTAGTTTTAAAATATGTTTAAAATAATCCCTCATTTCCCATTACAATGGAATCAGAAATCTTAAAATTAAATAAAAATGAAAATACTCAATCCTAGAATTGTAACCTGTCACTGATAATATACATATATCCTCTTTGACATACAGTCAGAGAAGCATAACCTAAAACCAAGGTTTGGCCCAACCAACAGAATCTACCATAGACCATCAAGTCATATAAACACTGCACCAGCAAATAGGAGAATTCTATTAATATAATTTTTAAATTTCAGGAAAATGAAGTAGCTTTTCTGTTACAAAAGGTTTGAGTACCTACATTTTCTTTAATTACGAAAAAAAAAAAAGATTTGATGATTTAAAAAAAAAAACAACCAACTTCTTCAAAATTTAGACATTCTATCTTAACATTACAAACCTGGGTTCTCAGTATTCTTAGTTGAACTATTCCTTCATTCTCTTCCTCTCTCATTCTTTCTGTAGTGAGCTGCAAGCGTCCAATCAAGTTGATTTTACCCCTTTTCTGAACTTTTGCATTTTTTCTATAAAAAAATTAAATCAAATATTTTATGGTGAAAGGTCTTTTAAACATCATCTTATAGCAACAATGTCTAAGAGAAAATATTTATAAATATTCTAAAAATTAATATTCAACATTGCTATATGCAGGTCAGGAAGCAACAGTTAGAACTGGACATGGAACAACAGACTGGTTCCAAATAGGAAAAGGAGTACATCAAGGCTGTATATTGTCACCCTGCTTACTTAATTTATATGCAGAGTATATCATGAGAAACACTGGGCTGGAGGAAACACAAGCTGGAATCAAGATTGCCAGGAGATATATCAATAACCTCAGATATGCAGATGACACTACCCTTATGGCAAAAAGGGAAGAGGAACTAAAAAGCCTCTTGATCAGTGTCAGACTTTATTTTTTGGGGATCCAAAATCACTGCAGATGGTGACTGCAGCCATGAAATTAAAAGACGCTTAGTCCTTGGAAGGAAAGTTATGACCAACCTAGATAGCATATTCAAAAGCAGAGACATTACTTTGCCGACAAGGTCTGTCTAGTCAAGGCTATGGTTTTTCCTGTGGTCACGTGTGGATGTGAGAGTTAGACTGTGAAGAAAGCTGAGCGCCGAAGAATTGATGCATTTGAACTGTGGTGTTGGAGAAGACTCTTGAGAGTCCCTTGGACTGCAAGGAGATCCAACCAGTCCATTCTGAAGGAGATCAACCCTGGGATTTCTTTGGAGAGAATGATGCTGAAGCTGAAACTCCAGTACTTTGGCCACCTCATGAGAAGAGTTGACTCATTGGAAAAGACTCTGATGCTGGGGGGGATTGGGGGCAGGAGGAGAAGGGGACGACAGAGGATGAGATGGCTGGATGGCATCACTGACTTGATGGACGTGAGTCTGAGTGAACTCTGGGAGTTGGTGATGGACAGGGAGGTCTGGCGTGCTGCGATTCGTGGGGTCACAAAGAGTTGGACAAGACTGAGCGACTGAACTGAACTAAGAGAAAAATAACAACTAACATATAGCTTTATTAAAATGAACCCTGTTTGCCCTCAAACATGATATAAAAGCTCTGTTAATACCTAAGTATGACTATACTCCCTATAATAACAAAGTAAATATAATTTATATTGTCATTAAAGTCATTAGATAATTGAAGATATATTGGTTATAATTCAGCATTATCTTCTAATTGGGATCTCAAGGAAATAGTTCTCTGTGTGGATAAATTTGCTTTAGAGTACAATTATTTTAAAGATGAAAGCAATATGGTGTAAAGTCAGACACCAAAAGAATCCAGTTCATTCAACTAAATGGCAGAAATCTAAAGTGATGGCAGCACACAGATATGCTTTAAATATCATGTAAAGAAAGTTATTATTTTCCTAACAATAAAATATCAAAATTCAAACATGCTGTTTTTATTTTAGATCAACGAACATAAACCTTACATTAAACTGAACTCCTGGTTCACTGAGAAGAGGGTACCTTCTGTAAAGTCTTTGGGTGAGTTGACTTGAGGTTCATACAATAAAACTTGCCGTTTGAGCTTTGGGAAAGCTACTAAAGACTGGAAAGAATAAAGAAAAAAAAATAGCTTTAAGATCAATTCTCAAACATGACCAATATAGATGAGAAAAATTATGAGCACAAATTCAGAATTCAAATTTTTATTTGCTACTTCATAAACATAACAATGTACACGCATAATGAGGAAAGAGAGAATGAGGAGAAAAAGAGTTAGTTATGAGGAAACAATAAATGCTCTCTTTACAATAAGACAGACAAAACCAAAATAAAACTAAAGGGACTGATCATATATGACCATAGCAAACACCACTGTCAGTTATAAACCAGCTGTTTCTCTTTAGGTAGTAATTTATTTTGCAACTATTAAGAGGCATATGGAGCAGGGGTAAAATTTAGTTCTGAACAGGAAGGCTAGTAAGTACATTTTACAGGGCCTCAAAAGAACCAAAGTTTTCTAATTCTTAAGAGTTTTGGTTATCATAAAAAATCACTGAACAACATTCTCAATACGAAATCTTTGGTCATGCTTTTCACAGGTAACATTTAAATAACAACTGAATCTTTCTCTTTTTTGCCATTCGGGCTCAGTAACTTTCACGTTTTCAATTTCTTATTGTTCCATAAGTAACTCACTAGTGTGCTTTTCTTGGTTAAAAGTCATTTGATTTTTATGAATTCCTAAATTTATTTTAACACAAGACAATACCTATTTCCTGCTACGTGAGAGGACACAAACAAAAAAAAAAAGAACATAAAAACAAACCAACCCATAGAGTCCTCCTAAGCTCAGCATCAGGGAGTTCAGTTGCAAGTTTTAGATTTTCAAAGCTGATTTTCTCTCTGGGTCTTTGGTTCCATGCAAACAATACAGCCAGCTGAAACGTTGTTACCTCCAAATCATATTGGCCTACTTCATTCTTAAATGTTATCTATAATAGATAAAATAATTTAAAAAATAAGAATCTCTTTATTTTATGAGTATTACCATTTATCTACTATAATATCTCTTATATGATAGAAGACTGGTAGTTATCTTCCAATATCCATTCTTCCTTTCTTACATGGTAATAAAAATTTCAGCAGACCTTAATGACTATCCAAAATAAAGGCTCATCTCTCAGCTTTCCTGTGCAAAATGTGACCATGTGAGAGTTTTGGCCAATGAGATTTGAGTAGAAATAATAGAATCTTCCAGAAGCTGCTATTAAAGAAAATTATACCATTACAACTTTCCTCTCCTGTTGGGCTGGAACACAGACATAGTGAGAGGATCATACTGGATTCTGCAGGCAAGGGAATACCTTAAGCATGGTACTATAACCAATAGTTTATGTCCCTAACAAATTCATGGAACAGATCCACTATACCTGATCAAACTTTCACTTGCAACAAAAGGAAAAATCTACTTTGTTTAAACAAATCTTATTTGGAGTCTTGCTACAACCAAACCAGTATCTGAACTAACACACCATCTACTTACAATTCCATTTGACATGAGATGATGCCAATGTAATTTTCTTCCACTATGGTTCTTTTTGTAGAATTCTTCTACTTCAGGTATCAAATCCTCCAGTTCAGTAGGAAGTGAGACAAAGACTTTTTCAGAGCTTCTTGACCAGGCACCAGCATTCAGAATTTTTATATTAACTGAATCAGCTATAGGAATGTATGTCAGAAAATATAAAGCAAATAATCTTAACAATGGATAAAATTCAAAATACACAGACAGTGGGTAAACTTTGGTGAAAAATAAACAATACTCTAAAGATTTTGTTAAAAGTGTCTTTTTGTTTCCAAGTAAGAGTTAGTAAATCTAATTTCTGCTTTGCAGGATATCTTCAAGGAATGTGGACTTTGAAATATACTTGTATCGATTACTGCTTAGGTTTATTTTTAATTTACTAGAAAACAAAGATTTTTTTTAAAGTTTTTAAAATGTATGTAATTATAAAATAATACCTGGTAATGCCAATTTATTGTTTTTGTGCATTTCCTTAAAAGCTTGGTTCAAATCTTCAGATACTTTTATGTCCTGAAACATTCTAGCAAGCTTGTTTACATAATCTGCTGGCATACCAACTTCCTATGAAAACCAAAGACAGAAGAAGTAATAAATGATATACTATTAGGAAAAATTTTAATGGAAACTAAATTTTATATGCTTTAATACAAAATTCTTCTTCTATTTACAGAGTGTTTATAATCTAATACCTATTAAATTTTATTCTTTGAGACTACACAGAAAATACAGGCAATCCTGGCTTTTTGTGCACACTCTAAAATGCATGAATTTCAGGTACCACAGTATAGTGAAATAATACCAGTACCTCAACAATACTGCTCAACTTTCAATTACCATTATACATTAAATGTGAGTAATGCATAAAGCTCAAACTTTACTTCTAGCTCTTCATCATACAAACCACTAACAAATAACAGAGCACATCCATCAATGACCAATCACAGTATTTCTTTCAAAATCTGTTAGTCATCTGTTTATTTAGTTCACCACAGACAGCAAAGATGTAGCTTCGTTGCATCCATGTCCTCAACTGATAAATCATGTGATATTTTACAAAAATGCATAACTGAGAGAAGTCAAGAAAGATGATAAAAATACAAACAAAAAAGAAAATAACGTTGTACTGAAAATAAAGAAGAACATAAATGGAGCTTTAGAAGAAAGAGCTGATGGTGACTGTAATGTCTGTTGATAATGCCAACGTGAAAGACTCTAACTATGCAGGTATAGAAACTTAATGAAGGCAAATAACCAACATAAATGAGAAAAGTGATATTGACTAAAAAAAAAAAATATATATATATATATATATGAGGAAGTGATGCCAGAGAAAACTTTGTAAAACCAAAATTTGGAAGGTGACTCAAACTTACAAAGAGTATGACAACTCTTCAAAATAAACAAAAGGTGCTCACTAAGTAAACTGTCACTCACATGACAAGAAAGTAAGTACTAGTCAAACTACTCTTCATTTTAGTAACAGTGGTATTGAGATATAAATCATCTATCTCAAAATTTGTCCTTTTAAAGTATACAATTAATCAGGTTTTAGTATACTGAAAGAGTTATGCAACTATCACCAGTATCTAACTTTAGAACATTTTCATCATTGCAAAAAGAAACTCCGTACTTACTAGCAATCACTACCATATTCCTCCACTCTTCCATTTCTGGAAATTGGCTTTTTGGTTTTTTTGGTGGTTTTTTTTTTTTTTTTTTAGTGGAGTACAGTTTATTACACTGGTGGGCCCAAGGCAGTGTCTCCTCTTAGCCAAGGACCCCGACCAGCATTTGTGAAAATCTTTTATACCCCATGTGTACGTTTCTGAACCCACCATTCCAAATTCCTTGAGACTTACATAAACCAAGGAAAATAAAATCCCAATAACCCCATCATTCACGTGTTATGTGCTCAAACAGTCAAACAATTAGCCAATAATCAATAAATCCGAGGCTACAGTCCGATAGATACAGAAAAGTTTATGGCCTGTCTGGAGGAAGGGGTGATTAGTGTATGTTTTCTCTTAGGCGATGAGTAACCTAGATACAATCTTCAAGGTTCCCCTGTCTGGTGGAGGTCTTATCCTTCTGTTGCTGTTTTTTCATAGGCACTAAACAGAGTTCAGAGTCCATAGGAAAGGTGGCCGAGCATGATCAGCATGAACAGGCCTAAGATGGAGTCCAGGCCCTATGAATTCCTTCTTCATTCCCCCCTCTTGATGCTCTTAACTCATTTTATGAGCATCATTCATAGGGATATATTGCACCCTGGTTCTCTGACCACCAATTTGGGAGAATGACATCAACAAAGGGTTACAAAGTTCCTAATACATTGTAAAATTCAGGGTCCACAAAGCAGAACTATCAAGGCAACTATAACAGTGGTAAATATAGTTTTCCACCAATCACCCTTCACCCAAGATAGAACCAAAGTCCAGACAGGAATGTTTTCATTTGACATTGTTTTTACCTGGTTTTTCATGTCATCTAAAGCAGTCAATACATTGCCAGGTAAGTCAGGAATGTATTCACAACATTCAACCTTAATTATAGCACAGGTCCCTCCTTGAGCAGTTGTGAGTATGTTCAAAGCCATTCTATTATGAATTACCGCTTTTCTCATTTGGAGTTTCTCTTCATTTAAGGCTGGGATGGCTTTTGTTCTATCTAGGAGGACCTGTTTTGTGAAATTAGTCAAGGCCTCTACTTTAATCATGATATCTGTTGTCCCTATAGAGAGTACAAATAAGGCAGCAATATACTCATACCACTGAAACACGGATCTTGTTCATCTAGCATGTACATAAGGTAGATTTACCGGTTATTGTAGGTTAGGCTTTTGTTACACTGGCATTTATATCAAATGTAACCCCATGACCCGAGTCTATTGACTGTAGGTCTTAAGCCAAGAGAGCAAGGAGAGGTTATGATTGACAAGAGAGAGGAAAGTCTCTTTTTGTCATCCCAGAAAAGAGCAGAGTGGTTTAAAATCTCCTTGGCAGAGCGGTGACACCCACCAAGGAAGTCCATCCATCACTGACAAAGGCATAGCCCTACTCTACATACCCAGCAGTTGGAAGTGTTGTGGAAGTCTGCATAGGAATGTGCCCATTAGATGAAAACATTGTCCTGAGTTGAAACAGAAGTTAAATTCAAAATCATGTTGATGAGGCCAAGCAGCAGGAGTTGATTGTGAGGCTTCATCCTGAAGGGGCTCGTCCAGGATCTTATTTCCTTCTTCTTAAGGATGGCCTTAGTCTCTCGAGGATCAGCGAGGTCCCTCTGTGTAGCCCACTCAAGAGTTTTTTGGGTCTGCGTGGTATGTTCTCTTCACCCTCGTATGATGGATCCAAGGGACAATACCTGCAACTTTAACTGAAGAGTTCGGGAAAGGTTGAAAGGAGACACCGAGTGTCTGTCCACGTCCCAGAATCCCTCTCACTAGCATCCATCTTGGCAAATAAAATTTCAAATATATGAGATGAAGGGAAGAAAGCACTCAGGCAAGGAATGAATCCTAGAAGCAAGTTTAGGCGCTGCTTGGGGAACTCAGCTCCCCGCTCTCCCTGTTAATTGTTTATTTTTTGTCTCAACACATTTGGCTGCTTTGTATTGGGGGAATCACACTGTATGTGAAACCAACCCTGAATACTCATTGGAACGACTGATACTGAAGCCGAAGTTCCAACACTTGGGCCACCTCATGTGAACAGCAGACTCACTGAAAAACACTCACTGGGAAAGGCAGAAGGAGAAGAGGGTGACAGAGGATGAGATGGCCAGATGGAATCACTGATGCAGTGGACACGAAGTTGGGCAAACTCTGGGAGATAGTGAGGGACATGGAAGCCTGGGATGAAGCAGTCCATGGTGTTGCAAACAGTCAGACACGACTGGGTGACAGACAACAACTGTATGTGTTGTTCTGTGAATGGCTTCTTTTGCTTAGCATTGGATTTTCAAAGTTCAACCATGTTGCATATATCAGTACTTAATTTCTTTTTATTGCCGAAGATATTCAACTCAGTTCAGTTGCTCAGTCGTGTCCAACTCTTTACGACCCCATGAAGGCCAGGCCTCCCTATCTGTCACCAACTCCCAGAGTCCACCCAAACCCATGTCCATCGAGTCAAGTGATGCCATCCAACCATCTCATCCTGTCATCTCCCTCTCTTCTACCCTCAATCTTTCCCAGCATCAGGGTCTTTGCAAATGAGTCAGCTCTTTGCATCAGGTGGCCAAAGTATTGGAGTTTCAGCTTCAACATCAGTCATACCAATGAACACCCAGGACTGATCTCCTTTAGGATGGACTGGTTAGATCTCCCTGCAGTCCATGGGATGCCGGGGTCCAGCCCTGGTGCGTCCAGGGAATTCGAAGGGGAGACGGAGTCGGCATCCTAAGAAAGAACTATTTAATTAGAAATATAAAGAGAGATTAGGAAAGAACAGTGTAGTAGGAAAATAAGTGGAGAAAAGAGGCTGAATAACTTGGTTTACGTGGAATACCAATAAAACCTCAAGACAAGAGGTTTGCACCACCTATGTAGGCCGCAGGCGTCCTCCCGTTCTCCCGAAGGAGAGGAGACACTAAGGCCTCCCCGGTTGGATCTTAGAAGCCAAGGCAAAATTAGTAGGCTTGGCGAGCATCCACGCTCCAGATGGGAACTCAGCCAGAAAGTGAGAGAAAGAACGACATGAGGAGACCAGTCTTTCCAGAAACTGATCCGTTTTCTTTATTTTTCAGGTTCGCTTATATACTTTTTGTTACACATAGAGACAGAATACAGAGTCAAGCGGGGTCAGCAGACCTGACCTTTATCAAAATCAGGTGCTTCATATAAAAGGTCTTAGGGGTTTTACATCATCTTCTGGCCAGGGGGCCTGCTAACATTTTATGACCCTTTCTTTCTGATAACAGTCAGTCAACCAGAAAACTTATTGTTTCCAGGGGTGATTTTTTCTTAAACCAGGTGCCACCCTCCGAATGTACCAGATAAAGTTGCATTCCTATAGGGTGAAGGTGTAGTGGGTTACAATTAAGAAAGGAATTTACTTAGCCTAAGATTTAACATGATTAATATCAAAGGTTAATACTTATTTATCCTATATGCTAGTTATATTCATTATAAGGGCAGGGAATATGGAGATTTAGCAGCAAATATTGGCTCAACAAATGAAAAACCCTTCACCAATATAATTCCTAATCAACCCACTACACTATACTAATAATTTTCTAACTTCTCAAAAGAATCTGTATTTAGAAAGTTTAAAGCATCTCGTGCCTCTCATGGTTGGGAGGCTGTGAACAATCACATGTGGCCAGACAAACCTGCTCAGGCAGGCTAGAGAACCTTCAGAGGAGTTAGTAAGTTGAAACACTCTTGTCACGCCCAGGAATTTTTATTAACTGGAGCTGTACGTTAACTCCTTCTCCGAGAGAGGTGGTGGGGGACAGCCCCCTGTAAAGTCAGAGGTGTAGGTGAGGGCATAAAACAGTAAAATAGGCAGACTTTGGTTTTGGGGGTAGATGCTCGGAAACAGGGGGTCTCCTGAGGCTTGATCCCACCTTTGTATATGCCGAGCTTCCTTCATCATGACCTTTGCCACGGGCGGAGTTCCTCACGCTAGCTCCTGGCAATGGGACTCTCAAGAGTCTCCTCCAACACCACAGTTCAAAAGCATCAATTCTTCAGTGATCAGCTTTCTTCACAGTCCAACTCTCACATCCACACATGACCAGTGGAAAAACCATAGGCTTTACTAGACGTACCTTTGTTGGCAAAGCAATGTCTCTGCTTTTTAATATGTTGTCTAGGTTGGTCATAACTTTCCTTCCAAGGAGTAAGCATCTTTTAATTTTATGGCTGCAATCACCATCTACAGTGATTTTGGAGACCAAGAAAATAAAGTCAGCCACTGTTCCCACATGTATTTGCCATGAAGTGATGGAACCAGATGCCATCTTAGTTTTCTGAATGTTGAGCTTTAAGTCAACTTTTTCATTCTCCTCTTTCACTTTCATCAAGAGGCTTTTTAGTTCCTCTTCACTTTCTGCCATAACGGTGGTGTCATCTGCATATCTGAGGTTATTGATATTTCTCCTGGCAATCTTGATTCCAGCTTGTGCTTCCTCCAGCCCAGCATTTCTCACAATGTACTTTGCATATAAGTTAAATAAGCAGGGTGACAATATAAAGGCCTTGATGTACTCCTTTCCCTATTTGGAACCAGTCTGTTGTTCCATGTCCAGTTCTAACTTTGCTTCCTGACCTGCATACAGGTTTCTCAAGAGGCAGGTCAGGTGGTCTGGTATTCCCATCTTGTTCAGGATTTTCCACAGTTTATTGTGATCCACACAGTCAAAGGCTTTGGCATAGTCAATAAAGCAGAAACAGATGTTTTTCTGGAACTCTCTTGCTTTTTTGATGACCCAGTGGATGTTGGCAATTTGATCTCTGGTTCCTCTGCCTTTTCTAAAACCAGCTTAAACATCTGGAATTTCACGGTTAACGTATTGCTGAAGCCTGGCTTGGAGAATGTTAAGTATCACAGACAACTAGCCAATCTGATCACATGGACCACTGCCTTGTCTAACTCAATAAAACTAGGCCATGCCATAGGGGCCACCCAGGACTGACAGGTCATGGTAGAGAGGTCTGACAGAATGTGGTCCACTGGAGAAGGGAATGGCAAACCACTTCAGTATTCTCGCCTTGAAAACCCCACAAACAGTATGAAACGGCAAAAAGATAGGACACTGAGAGATGAACTTCCCAGGTTGATAGGTGCCCAATATGCTACTGGAGATCAGTGGAGAAATAACTCCACAAAGAATGAAGGGATAGAGCCAAAGCAAACACAATACCCAGTTGTGAATGGAACTGGTGATAGAAGCAAGGTTTGACACTGTAAAGAGAAATATTGCATAGGCACCTGAAATGTTAGGTCCATGAATCAAAGCAAACTGGACGTGGTCAAACAGGAGATGGCAAGAGTGAACGTCAACATTCTTAGCATCAGTGAACTAAGATGGACTGGAATGGGTGAATTTAACTCAGACAACAATTATATCTACTACTGTGGGCAGGAATCCCTCAGAAGAAATGGAGTAGCCATCATGGTCAACAAAAGAGTCCGAAATGCAGTACTTGGATGCAATCTCAAAAACGACAGAATGATCTCTGTTCGTCTCCAAGGCAAACCATTCAGTATCACAGTAATCCAAGTCTATGCCCCAACCAGTAATGCTGAAGAAGCTGAACAGTTCTATGAAGACCTACAAGACCTTGTAGAACTAACACCCCAAAAAGATGTCCTTTTCATTATAGGGGACTGGAATGCAAAAGTAGGAATTCAAGAAACACTGGGAGTAACAGGCAAATTTGGCCTTGGATTACAGAATGATGCAGGGCAAAGGCTAATAGAATTCTGCCAACAGAATGCACTGGTCACAGCAAACACCCTCTTCCAACAACACGAGAAGACTCTACACATGGACATAACCAGATGGTCAACATCGAAATTAGACTGATTATATTCTTTGCAGTCGACGATGGAGAAGCTCTATACAGTCAGCAAAAACAAGACCGGGAGCTGACTGTGGCTCAGATCATGAACTCCTTATTGCCAAATTCAGACTGAAATTGAAGAAAATGGAGAAAACAACTAGACCATTCCACTATATTAGACTAAACCATATTTTATCTATTTATCAGCTGATTGACCTTTGGGTTTTCACTTTTTAGCTATTATGAATAATGATGCTATGAACATTCATGTTCAAGTTTTTATGTGTTCATATGTTTTTATTTCTCATAAGTGGAATTATCTAGGAGTAGAACTGCCAGGTCAACACTATGTTTGGCTTTCTGAGGAACTGTCAGTTTTCCAAAGTGGTTGCACCATTTTACACTCCTATCAGCAATGCATGAGGGTTCCAATTTCTTCTCTTCCTCGCCAATATTTGCCATGGTCTGAATTTTCAGCTATCCCAGTGAAAGTAAAATGGCATCTTATTGTGGCTTTGATTTGCATTTCTCTACTGATTAATGATGTTGAACATCTTTGCATGCACTTATTAAACATTTGCATATCTTTGTGAGGAAATGTCTATTCTAATACTTTGTCCATTTTTAAGTGATTGTCTTCACTGTTGGGTTGTAAGAGTTCTTTATATATTCTAGATACAATATCAGACACGTGAATTTCAAATACTTTCCTAACTACTCTTTAAGACTTTTACAAAGAAAAAATCACTTTAAATTACAAAGTTTGTTTTAAATATTTACATGGTATACTAAATACATTAATTTTACTAATCTTTCTTTTTCCTGTAATTTATAACAGATAGTAAGAGTTTCTAGTATTTTGACAAAAATTTCTAAGTCATAAAACACTGGGAATAATAATTTCCCAGTGATTGTTTATATTAAGATAACCTGCACAGTAATTTCTACTATCCCACACTACCATGCAAAGCAGGGCTATCTGCAAATCTTTAATGTGAAATACACATATAAATGAAAAGCATATATATATATAATACAAACATACAATTGTATGCATATTTTACTATCATATATTAATATAATATTATATAACACCATGTGTATAAATGAAAGACATTCACTTATGGTATGCTAATATAACTCAAATTCCACTAAAATGAACTGAAAGGAACAGATTTACAGCATTTTAATATGGGAATTTGACCATAATGAGTACTGATTAACATAAATAAGCCATCACCTTTTATGTACTGGCTCTTTTTCCTTTATAGGTGATTTACAAACTTCTCAATGGCTAAATACTTAGTACTAAACTTATCTTAAAACTGAAATGATTTGTCCTTTAGCTTATTTAATAAGGTCAGTTCAATGAGGCTGGAGATACAAAAGAGTGAAACAACAGAAGCAAAGGAAGAGCAAAGGCACTTTGCTCTTTATTAACAAAATATATTTTATTTTATATAATTGATGCTATATTCTTATAAAACGTTCCCTATTTCTTCAATATGAAAATATCACCAAAATACATTACTTACAAATACATATGAACCATATGCTATCTTAAGAAAATCAAATAGTTTTAAAAATTTTACTTACTCTTAGCCACTCTACCATATTCTCTTCAATTTCACTATCAGCAGAGATGTCTAATATAAGACGTCGTGTCAAATGAGCTTTGTGATATCTCATAAAAACATCTTTGTTTTGTACATATTTAAGTACCAAGAGCTGTATAGAAAACAAAGTTATTTTCAATATACATACACTCTTAGCCATTCCTCTCTCACTTGGACCTTTCTATATCCCTTGTTGTCAAAATTCAGAGATTTATATAAGCATATACAGATAGAGGCCTACTAAATTGCCCATCTCTGAAAAACAACCAGTCCTGACAGACTACTTTAATACTTCAAGAAGTTAGCAAACTTGAGACTATAACCAAATAACATTTTAGTTCCTAGAAACATCAATTTTTGAGATTTTATATAAAATGTGACAAAACTTTATATGAAAATCAGTGGTTCCCCCCTATATTTTTTTCTTCTATGTTTCTTCTTCATTTTATTCTGACACTAATCTGCCCTCTAACTACCACTCCACCCCACTTTTTGGCTGTGCTGTGCAGCTTTGGGGGGGTCTTAGTTCCCTGACCAGAGATTGAACCTCAGCCCAGACAGTGAAAGTGGCAAGTCCTAACCACTGAACCACCAGGGTATTCCCTTTATTTTTTTTTTCGATTTATTTATTTTTTTTACAATATTGTATTAGTTTTGCCATACAATGACATGAATCTGCCATGGGTGTACATGTATTCCCCATCCTGAACCCCCCTCCCACCTTCCTCCCCATCCCATCCCTCTGGGTCATCCCAGTGCACCAGCCCCAAGCACCCTGTATCATGCATCGAACCTGGACTGGTGATCTGTTTCACATATGATAATATACATGTTTCATTGTTATTCTCTGAGATCATCCCACCCTCACCCTCTCCCACAGAGTCCAAAACACTGTTCTATACATCTGTGTCTCTTTTGCTGTCTCGCATACAGGGTTATCATTACCATCTTTCTAAATTCCATATATATGCCTTAATATACTGCATTGGTGTTTTGCTTTCTGGTTTACTTCACTCTGTATAATAAGCTCTAGTTTCATCCACTTCATTAGACCTGATTCAAATGTATTCTTTTTAATGGCTGAGTAATACTCCATTGTGTATATGTACCAAAGCTTTCTTATCCATTCATCTGCTGATGGACATCTAGGTTGTTTCCATGTCCTGGCTATTATAAACAGTGCTGCGATGAACATTGGGGTACACGTGTCTCTTTTGATTCTGGTTTCCTCGGTGTGTATGCCCAGCAGTGGGATTGCTGGGTCATAAGGCAGTTCTATTTCCAGTTTTTTAAGGAATCTCCACACTGTTCTCCATAGTGGCTGTACTAATTTGCATTCCCATCAACAGTATAAGAGGGTTCCCTTTTCTCCACACCCTCTCCAGCATTTATTGCTTGTAGACTTTTGGATAGCAGCCATTCTGACTGGCATGAAATGGTAGGGTATTCCCTTTCTAACCCTTTTGGTCTATACTTTCTCTACATCTTCACTTACTAATTCTTTCCTCTTTGATGTCCTTGGCTTATATCATATTATGACAACAAGCAGAGATAAACAAATATGAAAGCAACTAACTTTTTATCTATACTCATTCATCCACAGTTATTTATTTTGGGCCCTCCCAAAAAAGAAATGAAAAACTCCCAGTCTCTCAACTGGGGGATCCAAACACCACCAGCTAGCTCTGTCTTTCCTTTTGCTGTCCTTTAATAGGAGTTAGAATTTAACTGACTTTTAAAAAAGAATCAAGAAAGGGGAAAAATTAAATGCTATTTCCTTTTCTGACAGCTATAGTGTAAAAATTTTCAGTAAAAAAACCAAAGATGTCTTTACTGGCAAAATTTTATAATGTTAGTTGCTTATAGGTATATACTTTAAAGAAAAACTGATTCTATCACAGAAAGGTTTATAATCAAAATAAAAAATTTATTTTTATTTATAATCATAAATTCAAACATAATTACAAATTTGAAGTTAGAAAAAATTACGTACCACTTCTTTAAGCTTTGCTTCAATCTCTTCAGAGGTTAACTTTTTGCTTAATGGCGTTTTTCTTAGCAACATGTCACAGTAATTGGCAAGCAGCTCAGGGCATTTTGATTCAGGCTGAGTTTTTAATCCCACCCTAAAACAACAAATTAAAAGCAGGTGATTAAAAATGATTCAATCTGCAAAAATTTTTTCTAAAGCCAATTTTTCACAGATTTGTTATGTTCTATAAATTCAGTGGGACTAGGGTAAGGAAGTCTACACTGAGGTTGCATAGCTCAAGAACGCACTCACTCTTGGGCTCCTGTAAGTACACTTACAGAACATTGAGAGAGACCTCCTTGAATTTTGTGAGCTACATGCTTCCTAGTCTCATTCTAGAGGCAGCTTTGCCAATAATCTTTAAAAGATTTTATTCATATGCTGCTAAAATAGTATTGAAAACTGTGTAAATCCTTGTATACTCACAGCAAAAGTCACTCAGTCGTGTCCAACTTTTTATGACCCTATGGACTATACAGTCCATGGAATTCTTCAGGCCAGAATACTGGAGTGAATAGCCTTTCCCTTCTCCAGGGAATCTTCCCAACCCAGGGATCAAACCCAGGTCTCCAACATTGCAGGCAGATTCTTTACCAGCTGAGCCACAAGGGAACCCCAAGAAGACTGGAGTGGGTAGCCTATCCCTTCTCCAGCAGATCTTCCTGAACCAGGAATAGAACCAGGGTCTCCTGCATTGCAGGTGGATTCTTTACCAACTGAGCTATCAGGGAAGCCTTGTATACTTATAAGTTAACAATTAAAAAAAATTTTTAAAGCACTCAGTGTTCAACTTATCAGCAAGATGTCACACAATATCCTCTTCTGCTTTTTATTGACCTGACTCAGAACATCAATTAAAAATAGATTAAAATAAAACTGTTACTTTACTCTTTGAAACATATAAAATGTAACCTAAATTTCACAGTGATATATCTATCATTATCCATTAAAAAAAAACTATAAACAAACTTTCCTTAGACAATGATCTTATATCACTATTTCACTTTCCCAACAAAACTTTAAAACCAGTGTATTGTATTTTATGCTTGAAAGTCTTTTATTCTTTACCCTACTTCTCTAAGCTATATATGTAAATAAATTTAAACTCAACATTTAAAAATTGTGTATATATATATAAAATTTAACCATTATCAGAAATTATAAACAACATAACAAAACAACATAATTATATTGTGTATGTGTATAAAACATGCATGTGCAAAATTTTTTTGTCTAATGAAGTAGATGTAACTTTTTTCCCCTTCCAATGATAAACTCAGGAATGATTAATTTTACTTCTACTTAAAAAAAAATTATTTATGGCTGTGCTGGGTCTTTGCTGCTGCACACAGGCTTTTTCTAATTGCAAGGAGTGGAGGCTACTATCTAGCTGCAGCATGAGGGCATCTCATTGTGGTGGCTTCTCTTGTTGTAGAGCATGGGCTCTAATGCATGTGGGCTCAGTAGTTGTTTTACATTGGCTTAGTTGCCCCATGGCATGTGGAGATCTTCCTGGACCAGGGATCGAACCTATGCTCTCTGCATTGGCAGCCAGATTCTTAACCAATGGACCACCTGGAAGTCCTGCTGCTGCTGCTGCTGCTGCTGCTGCTGTTAAGTTGCTTCAGTCGTGTCCGACTCTGTGCAATCCCGTGGATGGCAGCCCACCAGGCTCCGCCGTCCCTGGGATTCTACAGGCAAGAATACTTGAGTGGGTTACCATTTCCTTCTCCAACGCATGAAAGTGAAGTCACTCAATAGTGTCCGACTCTTTGCAACCCCATAGACTACAGCCCACCAGGCTCCTCTGTCCATGGGATTTTCCAGGCAAGAGTACTGGAGTGGGGTGCCATTGCCTTCTCTGGTGTTAGCGCCTAAGCTTGGCAAATTAGACGTTCACTAGAAAGGAGTAGCATCCAGGTGTCAAAAACCAACAGACAGGGACTTCCCTGCTGGTCCTGTGGTTAAGACTCTCAGCTCCCAATGCAGGGGGCCCAGGTTCGATCCTTGGTCAGGGAACTAGATCCCACATACTGCAACCAAGACCTGGTGCAGCCAAATAAATGAATTTTAAAAAAAAAAGCAAAAAACCAACAGACAAGGGGTATATGGATGAGAAGGAGTGGCCAGGCATGAAGTACAAGAGAACAAACAAGAGAGGAGGGTGTCCACGCAAAGGGAAGGCAAAAGGGGAAGTGTTAAGGCTCCAGTTGGATGAGGAAGGCATTCATGTAGGGAGCGGCCCAGATGGGGGAGTCAGAGCCTTAGCAGGGTGGGGCATGTATCCACAAAGAAACAAGGCCAGGTTCTATAGTTTAAAATGCTTTTGTGCATCCCTACCCTAGTTTGCCAACTGAGGGGGACTAGACCAGTGAAGCAACAATACCAATGAATACACCCAGCACCAGATTTTGCTCTCTAAATACCAACATCCACTAAAATCAACTAGGACTTTGTCAGAGTTGTCAAAATGGCTAATCCTGTGGCCAGACAACGTAAATTGCAAAATGAATCTGGAAACCTCATTTGCCAAAAAGAAAGGAAGAATTTACTGTTAAAAGGACTCAGAAACTAGTTGCCACTGTGAAACCTAGGATAATTTGAAAATGAAAATAAAAAATAAAAGTAAATTATGGGAGTTCCAGAAAAACATCTACATCTGATTCACTGACTATGCTAAAGCCTTTGACTGTGTGGATCTCAAAAACTGTGGAAAATTCTTAAAGAGATGAGAGTACCAGAGCACCTTACCCATTTTCTGAGAAACCTGTATAAGGGTCAGAATTAACAGTTAGAACCAGACATGGAAGAACTGACTAGTTCAAACCTGGGACAGGAGCACAGCAAGGC
Source organism: Capricornis sumatraensis (assembly GCF_032405125.1). Taxonomy (NCBI): domain Eukaryota; kingdom Metazoa; phylum Chordata; class Mammalia; order Artiodactyla; family Bovidae; genus Capricornis; species Capricornis sumatraensis. Next base: position 19,659,708 of record NC_091084.1, on the reverse strand, counting down.
TGTATATTGTCACCCTACTTATTCAACTTCTATGCAGAGTACATCATGCAAAATGTCAGGCTGGATGAATCACAAGCTGGAATTAAGACTCCTAGGAGAAATATCAACAACCTCACATATGCAGATGATACCACTCTAAAAACAGAAAGAGAAGAGGAATTAAAGAGTCTCTTGTTGAGGGTGAAAGAGGAGAGTTAAAATGCTGGCCTGAAACTCAACACGAATAAAATTAAAATCACGGCATCTGGTCCCACCACTTCATGGCAAATAGATGGAGAAAAAGTGGAAGCAGTGACAGATTTTGTTTTCTTGCATCCCAAAATCACTGCGGACACTGACTCTAGCCATGAATTAAAAGACACTTGCTGCCTGGGAGTTAAAGCTATGACCAATCTAAACAGCATATTAAAAAGCAAAGACATTACTGCTGACAAAGGTCGGTATGGTCAAGACTATGGTTTTTCCAGTAGTCATGTACAGATGTGAGAGCTGGACCACAAAAAAGGCGGCTGATCATTGACAAATTGATGCTTTTGAATTATGGTGTGGAGAAGACTCTTGAGAGTCCTTCAGACTGCAAGAAGACCAAACCAGTCAATCCTAAAGAAAATCAAACCTGAATAATCCATCGGAGGGATTGAGGCTGAAGCTGAAGCCCCAATACTTTGGCCACCTGATGTGAAGAGCCGACTCACTAGAAAAGACCTTGATGCTGGGAATGATTGAAGGCAAAAGGAGAAGAGGGTGGCAGAGAATGAAATAGTTAGACTGCATCACCAACTCAATGGACATACATTTGAGCAAATTCTGGCAGACAGTGGAGGACAGAGGAACCTGGCATCCTTCAGTCCACGGAGTTGTAGAAGGTTGACAGGACTTAGCAACTGAACAATAACAACAACAAAATGAGAGTTCCTTGGTGGTCTAGCGGTTAGGATTCAGGGTTTTAACTGCCATGGCCTGGGAACTGAGATCCTGTAAGCCGTGTGGCACAGCACCCTGCCTCAAAAAGAAAAGAGAACCCACTGAATAAATATAGTAATAGTAAACTGAATCCATACTGAGATGATAAATCCATGTACAAACTGAAAATTTCACAAGCAATGATGGGATCTAAAGGAAATCAGTTCTGAATATTCATTGGAAGTACTGATGCTGAAGCTGAAGCTCAAACACTTTGGCCATCTGACGTGATGAACTGACTCATTTGAAAAGACCCTGAAGCTGGGAAAGATTGAAGGCAGGAGAAGGGGATGACAGAGGATGAGATGTTTGGATGGCATCACCAACTCAATGGACATAAGTTTGAGCAAGCTCCGGGAGTTGGTGATGGATAGGAAGCCTGGCGTGCTGCAATCCATGGGGTCACAAACAGTCGGACACAACTGAATGGAACTGAACTGAACTGATGGAATCTTTACACAGTTGTAAAGTACTTGTCAACAAATACCTAATTACAAAAAGAAAAGGAAATAACTGAGTGGAGAAGTGTGGCATGCACCAACTTAATCAGGTGACCAAACTAAATAAAACTGATACTGCAATAAATCAAAATCATGCACCGTCGTTTAGATAAGATGCAGTAAGGGAATTCCTGGTGGTCCAGTGGTTAGGGCTCCACTCTTTCACTGACAAGGGTCAATTCCTGGTTGAGGAACTAGGATTCCATAAGCCATGTGGCATGGCTAAAACAAAACCAAAAAATGCAGTAAGAATAATAGACTTTCACTTCTGCCAAAGATGCAAACCTGAATCTAAAAACAACAACAACAAAAAAAAAACAATCCATCAGATTAACTCAAACTAACGAACATCTCACAAAAAATCTGGACTGTAATCTTCAAAAATGTCAATGTAACAAGAGTCAAAGGAGAGATGGTTCCAGACCAAAGGAAAAGGTCAGTTCAGTTCAGTTCAGTCACTCAGTCATGTCCAACTCTTTGCGACCCCATGAACTGCAGAATGCCAGGGCTCCCTGTCCATCACCAACTCCTGGAGTTCACTCAAACTCACGTCCATCGAAATACAACAACTAAATGTGAAAACACAATTGTGTACTGGATCCTTCTGCTACAAAGAATACAATATAGTCACTAAGCTTAGTGATCTGAGTAGATGTTATTATGCATCAAAGTCAATTTTAATTATTTTGATAGCTGTATTTGGATTATATTTGTAGAAAATATACACAACTGTACGTGGAATAATGAACAACTTACTCTCAAATAGTTCTAGAAAAAAGTTTTAATATATTTTCAAAGAGAAAAAGATAATGAAACTTCCAACTTTGTGTATATTATTTTGACAACTGAGAAAAAATATGCCTTAAAAAGCACAACCAAAACTAAAATGAGATTAAATTTAAAAATCTGAAGAGCCCTGTATCTATTAAATAAATTGAACTTGTAGTCAGTATCTGCCCACAGAGAAAACTATCAGCCCAAATGGTTTTACCAATGAATTCTACCAAACATTTAAGGAAGAAGTAATAACAATTAACCTATTTCTTTTAAAATCATACAAAAGGAAAGAATAACTCTCAACCCTTTTTATGAGGCCAACATAATCCTAAAATCAGAAAACAATAAAGATATCACAAAAATGAAAATTATTCAAGGCACAAAGGCCAGAAAGAGGTAAATCATTCCCCAAAATAAACAAAAATATTTAACAGAACATAAGCAAATTAAATCCAGGAATATACAAAAAGAATTAATACAACATCACCAAGTAGAATTTATGCCAAGAATTCAACCTTGGTTAAATGTTTCCTTAAAAAAATTCAATGTTTCCTGAGGAAGAAAAGTGGAGCTGAAGGAATCAGGCTTCCTGCTAACTTTGGACCATACTACAAAGTCCAGTCATCAAACAATACTGTACTGGCATGATATTGATATTAAAAGAAACATACACACACCGAAATATGTTATCAATGGAACAGGGTAGAAAGCCTAGAAATATATCCATGCATCTATGGTTGATTAATCTATGACACAGGAGGCAAAAATATACAATGGAGAAAAGACAGTCTCTTCAATAGATGATGCCAGAAAAACTGGACAGCTACATGCGAAAGAATGAAATTAGAACACTTCCTAACGTTATACACAAAAATAAACTCAAATGGATTAAAGACCTAAATGTAAGACTGCCCACTATTAAACTCGTAAACACAGGCAGAACCACATAAACTGCAGTTAAGGTCTTTCTGGATCTACCTCATAGAATTGTGGGGGGAAAAAAAAAAGGAACCTAATTAAACTTAAAAGCTTTTGCATAGCAAAGGAAACGACAACCTACAAAATGGGAGAAAATATTTGCAAATGAAGTGACTGACAAAGGACTAATCTCCAAAATATACAAATAGCTCATGCAGCTCAATATCAAAACAACAAACAACCTAATCAAATGATGGGCATGCATGTGTACTAAGCTGCTTCAGCTATGTCCGACTCTTTGTGACCCTATGGACTATAGCCTACCAGGCTCTTCTGTCCATGGGATTCTCCAGGCAAGAATACTGGAGTGGGTTGCCATGCCCTCTCCATGGGATCTTCCCAGTTCAGGGAATAAACCCACATTTCTTATGTTTCCTGTATTGGCAGGTGGGTTCTTCACCTCTAGCACCACCTGGGAAGCCAAACAGTGAAGTGAACTGAAGTGAAATGAAAGTCATTTATTCGTGTCCAACTCTTTGTGACCCCATGGACTGACTGTAGCCCACCAGGCTCTTCTGTCCATGGGATTTCATAGGCAAGAATACTGGAGTGGGCAGCCATTCCCTTTTCCAAAGGATCCTCCTGATCCAGGTATCGAACTTGCGTCTCCTGCACTTCAGGCAGGTTCTTTACTGTCTGAGCCACCAAGGAAGCCCAAACAATGGGCAGAAGATCTAAACAGACACTTCTCGAAAAACAACAGATAGCCAAAAAGCACATGAAAAGATGCTTAATATGGCCAATTATTAGAGAAATGCAAATCGAAATACAATGAGGTATCACACCACCAGTCAGAAGGGTTAGCATCAGAAAGTCTACAAATAGGGCTTCTCTGGTGGCTCAGTGGTAAAGACTCTGTCTGCCACTGCAGGAGACATGGATTCAACCCCTGGTCTGGGAAGATCCCACATCCCATGGAGCAACTAAGCCCATGGGCCACAACTTTTGAGCCTGTGCTCTAGAGCCTGGAAGCCGCAACTACTGAACCCACAAGCTGCCCTAGAGTCCATGCTCTGCAACAAGAGAAGCCACCACAGTGAGAAGCTGGTGCACCGCAACTAGAGAGCAGCCCCTGCTTGCTCCAACTAGAGGAAAGCCTGTGCAGCAACAAAGATCCAGCACAGCAAATAAATAAATAAAATGATTTTTTTTTAATGTCTAAAAAGTCTATAAACAATAAATACTGGAGAGGGTATGGAGAACCCTCCTAAACTGTTGGTGAGAATGTAAGTTGGTACAACTGTTATGGACGGTCCTTAAAAAGCTAAAAATAAAACTAGTATATGATCCAGTAATCCCACTCTTGGGCATATATCCAGAAAAAAAACATAATTCAAAAAGATACTGTAGGAGACGGGAAGAATAAAAGAAAAGAGGGCCCCGTTAAGGGCCGCAAAAGAAATTTATAATTATTGATAAACTGGATGCTATAAGGCATGAGACTCTTGGAACAAGTCCAGAGGGAACAGTTCATAATCTTGAAAGCAAGATATGATCCTGGAGTCAGAAAACTGACCCCAGACTGTTTCTCAACTGGTGTCTCAGAGTCACGTGTTTACTGTATCTGGTGGAAAATCTATAGATAAGAATATGAGTGTTGGCTACTGATTTGTTATTGATTACTGTTTCCTAATTACTCAATGGTTAATGATCATTTTGTTCTTTGGCCCTGAAGGCCACATGAGTTATAGTTTAATTCCCTGCTTATTCTTTCATTCACGGTTGAAAGTATAATCAAGCTGGCTTGGATTCAGTTTCCGCACCTTCACCTTGGAGCGGTGTTGGTCCCCTGATCCTCGCTTTTCTCTAAATTCTTGTGTCTTGTTTCTCATTCTCTCACTGTATCGTGCTTTCGGAAACCCTGCTTGTCGAGCTGGTCTCGACAGATATAGGCAACCCAACGTTCACTGCAGCATTATTTACAATAGCTAGGACATGAAAGGAACCTAAGTAAATGCCCATTGACAGAGGAATGGACTGCAAGGAGATCCAACCCAGTCCATCCTAAAGGAAATCAGTCCTGAATACTCATTGGAAGGACTGATGTTGAAGCTGAAACTCCAATACTTTGGCCACCTGATGTGAAGAGCTGACTCATCTGAAAAGACCCTGATGCTGGGAAAGATTGAGGGCAGGAAGAGAAGGGGATGACAGAGGATGAGGTGGTTGGATGGCATCACCGACTTGACAGACATGAGCTTGAGTAGGCTCTGGGAGTTGGTGAAGGACAGGGAGGTCTGGCGTGCTGGAGCCCATGGGGTCGCAAAGAGTCCGACATGACTGAGTGACTGAACTGACAGAAAAATGGATAAATAAGATGTGGTACATGTATACAATGGAATATTACATAACCATAAAAAGAACAAAATAATGCCATTTGCAGCAGCATGGATGGACCTAGAACCTATCATATAAGTGAAGCAAGTCAGAGAAAGACAAATATCATATGAATCCACTTACAAGTAAAATCTAAAAAAAAAAAAAATGATACAAATGAACTTATTCACAAAGCAGAAACAGAATCATAGTTTGAAAACAAACATTGTTATGAATGGGGAAAAGTGGGTGGGGAAGGATAAGTCAGGAGTTTAGGATTAACATATATACACTACTGGGCTTCCCTAGTGGCTCAGGTATAAAGAATCCACCTGCCAATGCAGGAGACATGGGTTTGATTCGTGGTCTGGTAAGATCACACATGCCACAGAACAACTAAGCACATGCAAGACCACTACTCAGCATGTGCTCTAGAGCCAGAGAGCCACAACTACTGAGCCCACGTGCTGCAACTACTGAGCCCACACGCTCTAGAGCCCATCCTCCCACAAGAGAAGCCACTGCAATGAGAAGCCCATGTACCACAACTAGAGAGTAGCTTGTGCTCACTGCAACTAGAGAAAAGCCCAGACAGCAACAAAGACCCAGCAGAGCCAAAAATAACCAGACAAAATTATAAAACAAACAAACATATACACACTACTCTATATAAAATGGGGCTTCCCAGGTGGTGACAGTGGTTAAGAACCCAGCAGCCAATGCAAGAGACATAAGAGATGTGGATTTGATCCCTGAGTCAGGAAGATTGTCTAGAGGAGGAAATGGCAACCCACTTGCCTGGAGTATCCCATGGATAGAGAAGCCTGGAAGGCTACAGTCCATAGGGTCGCAAAGAGTTGGTTATGACTTAGCACGCACACATGCATATAGAAAATAGATAATCAACAAAGACCTACTCTAAAGCACAAGGAACTCTACTCAATCTTCTGTAATAAGCAAAGTGGGAAAAAGCCTGAGAAAGAATGGATATATATATATCCATTCAGTTCAGTCGCTCAGTCGTGTCCAACTCTGCGACCCCATGAACCACAGCACGTCAGGCCTCCCTGTCTATCACCAAATCCCAGAGTCCACCCAAACCCATGTCCATCGAGTCGGTGATGCCATCCAGCCATCTTATCCTCTGTCGTCCCCTTCTCCTCCTGCCTTCAATCTTTTGCAGCATCAGGGTCTTTTCAGATGAGTCAGCTCTTCACATCAGGTGGCCAAAGTATTGGAGTTTCAGCTTCAGCATCAGTCCTTCCAATGAACACCCGAGACTGATCTCCTTTACGATGGACTGGTTGGCTCTCCCCTGGCAGTACAAGGGGCTCTCAAGAGTCTTCTCCAACACCACAGTTCAAAAGCATCAATTCTTCGGCACTCAGCTTTCTTTATAGTCCAACTCTCACATCCATACATAACTGCTGGACAAACCTGAGCCATGACTGGATGGACCTTTGTTGGCAAAGTAATGTCTCTGCTTTTTAGTATGCTGTCTACGTTGGTCATAACTTTCCTTCTAAGGAGTAAGCATCTTTTAATTTCATGGCTGCAATTACCATCTGCAGTGATTTTGGAGCCCAAAAAAATAAAGTCAGCTACTGTTTCCCCATCTATTAGCCATGAAGTGATGGGACCGGATGCCATGATCTTAGATTTCTGAATGTTGAGTTTTAAGCCAGCTTTTGCAATTTCCTCTTTCACTTTCCTCAAGAGGCTCTTTAGGTCTTCTTCACTTTCTGCCATGAAGGTGGTGTCATCTGCATAGCTGAGGTTATTGATATTTCTCCCAGCAATCTTGATTCCAGCTTGTGTTTCTTCCAGCCCACCGTTTCTCATGATGTACTCTGCATATAAGTTAAATAAGCAGGGTGACAATATACAGCCTTGACATACTCCTTTTCCTATTTGGAACCAGTCTATTGTTCCATGTCCAGTTCTAACTGTTGCTTCCTGACCTGCATACAGGTTTCTCAAGAGGCAGGTCAGGTGGTCTGGTATTTCCATCTCTCAGAATTTTCCACAGTTTATTGTGATCCACACAGTCAAAGGCTTTGGCATAGTCAATAAAGCAGAAATAGATGTTTTTCTGGAACTCTCTTGCTTTTTCCATGATCCAGCAGATGTTGGCAATTTGATCTCTGGTTCCTCTGCCTTTTCTAAAACCAGCTTGAACATCAGGGAGTTCACAGTTCACGTACTGCTGAAGCCTGGCTTGGAGAATTTTGAGCATTACTTTACTAGCATGTGAGATGAGTCCAATTGTGCGGTATATATATATGTATAAGTTAATGAGTTTGCTGTACATCTGAAACTAACATGTTGTAAATCAACTATATTCCAATATATATATATATATATATATATGAATTTTCAAAAAAAAAAAGCAGAATTGAGGTTTCTTTCTAGGAAGAAATTCTGTCCCAAGTGTAGAATCAACTCCTGCCCAAGAATTTCCAGCCTGCTAGCCTGCCCGACAAACTTCAGATTTGCCAACTCCCAGAACTACCAGATGATACAGAGTCTGCCCACAAGGAAGAAAACTGGAGTTCAATCCCTGGGTCGGGAAGATCCCCTGGAGAAGGAAATGGTGACCCACTCCAGTATTCTTGCCTGGAAAATCCCGTGGACGGAGTAGCCTGGTGGGCTACAGTCCATGGGGTCTCAAAGAGTTGGACACGACTAAGCAACTAATACTTTACTTTTACAATTACACAGTAATGAGGGGCTTCCCTGGTGGTTCGAATGGTAAAGAATCTGCCTGCAATGTGGGAGAACTGGGTTTGATCCTTGGGTTGGGAAGATGCCTTGGAGGAGGGCATGGCAACCCACTCCAGTATTTTTGCCTGGAGAATCCCCACTGACACAGGAGCCTGGTGAGCTGCAGTCCATGGCGTTGCAAAGAGTTGGTCACAACTGAGCGACTAAGCACAAGACAACACAATTACATAAGCCAATGCCTTTAAATAAATCTTTCTTTAACAATCCTCAGCAATCCAACACCCATCAATGTATGTCACCACATCAAAAGCATAAGGAAAGAGACTCCCCCAGCAGTCCAGTGGTTAAGATCTACCTTCTAATGCAGGGGACTCCGGTTCGACCCCTGGTTGGGGATCTAAGATCCCACATGCCTATGTGCTGCAACTACTGAGCCCACACACTGCAATGAAAGATCTTGCATGCTGCCACTAAGACCTGACACAGCCAAATAAATAAAAATACTTAAAAGAAAAAATAATAAGGAAGAAAAACCTTATGGTCATTTGACACAGAAAAGGCATATAGTAAATCAACACCCATTCATCATCAAAACTTTCCAGCAAATTATGAATAAAAAGCATCCCTATGAAAAATTCTTACCTAACTTTGTACTTAGAGACAAAATATTAAGGCTTTTCCTCAAAGCTGGCCGAAAAAGGTAAGGACGCCCACTCTCACTATTTCTATTCAACACTGTACTTATGATCCTATACAGTGGGTCAAACCATAAAAACCATAAAAACTCTTTTATTCAGAGATTACATGATTTTTTACATAGAAAATTTTAGGAAATCTATAAAAGAACTACTAGAACTAGTAACTTTAACAAGGTAACAATATAAGACCAATTTATAAAAAACCATATTTCTATATACTAGCAAAATACTAGAGTATCAAAAGCACTCAAGAAAAAAAAAGAACAAAGTTACACCAGCTGACTTAGACTTTTCGCAGAACTTTATTAATCATAACTATTTGAAATGGCCTAAGGATATTCATTTAATTCACTGGAATACAATAGAAAGTCTAGAAAAACATACATATTTTTAAGTCACTTGATTCTTCATAAAAGGCACCAAAACAATGCAGTGGGGAATGGAAAGTATTTCCAATAAGTGGTCGAAACCATACAGAAAGGAAAAAAATGAAATTTAATCCCTAATTTACACTATATACAAGTATCAATTTAAGGTGGCTCTTAGACTTAAATGTGAAAGCTACAAATTACAAAGCTTCTAAAAGAAAACAGAAGATTATCTTCTTGTCCTAGTGGTAGATGTAGACAGAGGTTTCCTAGATAAAACAGCAGAATCCACAAAAGAAAAGCACACATATAACAAAGGACCGATATACAGAATATATAAGAACTCATAGCTCACTAATAAACAGGCAAAAAATCTGAACACTTTATAAAGAAAAATGTAAGAATACCCAAAAAATACATGAAAAACTGTTCAATATCAATAGTCATGACGGAAATGGGAATCAAAAATATACTTAGGGGACTTCCCTGGTGGTCCAGTTATTAAGAATCTGCCTTGTGATGCAGGGGACCTGGGTTTGATCCTTGGTCAGGGAACGAAGGTCCCACAAGCCTCGGAGCACCTAAGCCCACGGCCGCAACTACTGAAGGCTACGCATGCTGCAGCCCACACACAACTGGAGTCTGTGTGCTGCAACACAAGGTTCCGCAGGCCTCAACTAAGACCCAACACAGTTAATAAAACAAAGCAAAACTATACTGAGATAACGGAACATACATCCAGTCATTCTGGATGTATGAGAATACCATTTAATCCTCATTCTCAACAAATGTAAGAATACCAAAAAATACATGAAAAACTGGTGGGAAATACTTGAAAAAATCATATGCTAGTGGGAGTGTGAAATAGTACAACCACTGTGACATACAAAAACATGGATAAATCTTAAAAACATTATGCTGAGTTGAAAAAAAGTTTTACACAAATAATACACTATTTTATGAATTCAATTTCTATGTAGGCCTAGATCAGGCAAACCTAACCTATGTTGAAATAATCAGAACAATAGTTGCCTTCTGGAAGAAGGTGGGGATAGGGGTGGGACTGATTGGGAATGGACATGAAGTAACTCTCAAGGATGATGAAAATAATGTTTATTTTAATAGGGATGTAGGCATTTGTCAGATCTCACAAAATTAAAAACATAAGATTTATGGATATGACTGTAGGTCAATTTTATCTCAAAACAAACATAATATTCAATTAATGACTGCATGATAAAATGTTTAGGGAGTAATGGTTACTGATGTTTGCAACTTCTTTTGAAATGCACTTAAAAAGTTAACTGATGGATATACAGGGAGATACATTATTTAATAAAGCAACAGAGGAGACTTTACTCTTAAGTCTGAATATTTTCATTGAAAAAAGGTGGAAACAGGAGAATAAGGAAGACCTTTATGTATTTATATGAAGAAATCTCCAAGATGCAGGGTTATATGTTTCATATTTATAAAGAGAACACAACAAATGCCCTTCTAAACAATGCCAGTTACTATAAAAGTGTATGACCCAGGTGTCTTCCACTGTACTAGTACTTATATAACTTATATGGTACAAAAAAGACAAAATGAAAATGATTTAAACAAAACAAAAACCAGAGCCCTATTTTCAAGTATTTTAAAGTTATGTACAATTTATTTAAAATTACAAAAGATCATTTTTCCAATTAACTTTTAGTGCTACTTAGTACTACTCTAAAGATACTATAACTAGCTCAGATTAATTAATAGATCATTAATTTTCATTTTCAGGTTTTTTATAACAGTAGTTAGCATGAATAAATCCATCTTACTTGAGATGAGAACTCACCAACGAGTTAAAAAAAATAGTAACATTTACATTAAAATTTACATCCCTTTGGAAAAAATTTATTTATTTATTTGGATGTGCCAGGTCTTAGTTGCAGCATGCAGAGTCTTTAGTTGTGGCATGCGAACTCTCAGTTTCAGCATGTGAGATCTAGCTCCCTAACCAGGGGATCAAACCTGAGTCTCCTGCATTGGAAGTGTGGAGGCATAGCCACTGGACTAGTTCCAATTTCTCTTTTTTTAATCATCATGGTGAAGAGAGTCCTATTCTATGCTTTTGTAGGTTATAAAGTAACTGGTGAATAATGAGGAAGAAAAAACAAGCAAAGAATCTGAAAGAACAAAAGTGTTTTTTTTTAACTTAAAAAAATAAGGTCAACATTCTTTGGTCACAAGAGGAGATAATATAAAATTTAAAATAAAGACAGAATTTTTAATAATCCAAGGCAGCAAAATCATAACAGTTAAAAAAACAAAAAATAAAGCTCATAGGGTTAGGGAAATAGGGCACTTTGCATATGCATATCTAATAACATGTAACACACTCTGTAAAATGCAAGAATTATAAACATGATTTAAAACACTTACCCCTTCTGCTTCAAAGGTAATTCAAGTTTAAATATGGTAGCATCATTAACAACTGCTTTATATGCCTGCAAATAATATAAAATAAGATATGAACATTATTTTTAATACTTAAAATACATTTAAAGGAATTATTGTAATTCTAAAAAATACAAATTAGCTTTTTTTAAATGATGTATCTGGCCTGATAGAATTTTTCAAGTTAATGATTTCAACATGGTCTTGTCATGTTATGATTATCATTATTGTCAAGTGAGGTCTTAATGCGGCCTGATAACCATACATTTTCTCTTGTCCACACAGTCTCCTAGAAAATATTTTCATATCACCTCCTTTTTCTTCAAATATCCAGTAATTCCTCCCTTATGCATATTCTCAGCTGATGATATGACCTCCTATTTCATTGAGAAAACCAAAGTAATCAGAATTTCCTTTTTCCAGCATCATCAATTTTCCCTTTCTCCATTATTTTTATAGCCTCAGTATGCATATATATTATTTTAAATCTTAAAGATTCTCTCTTGGCTTTGTCCACCTTCAGCTACTGCCCCATATTTCTCTGTCTCTCATTAAGCTGAACTTCTAGAAGAATTATCTAACTCACTGTCATTAATTTCACTACTACCATTCTTATTTGAAATTGTTTTAATCAGGCTTTCAACACTTCTACTCCAGTCAATCATTCTTGTCAAAGTCATTCACAACCTCCATGTAGACCACAGTCAGTTAGATCCTTATCTTACCTGACCAGTCAGCAGGATTTGAAAACAGTAAACCATGCCCTCCTCCTGCAAGGAGTGTTTCCCACTTGTTTTCTAGCATAGCATTCTCCTCTCTCCTCAGGAAAGATGGCTCCTATTTTTCCAATAACTAACTTTAGAATGCCCCAGGTCAATCCTTGGGTTTCTTTCTTTGCTACCCTCACTCTTAATTTGAAGACTATATATACCCAGTGTCAGAGCTTTAAAAACCATCTATATGCTGAAGGTCCTAAATTTATTTTTGCAGGCCCACCCCCTCCATTAAGCTCCAGATCTGATGTTGCCATATGGATGTTTAATAAACATTTCAAAGTTAACTTTGTCCAGAACAGAGTTTCTAGTCTCTAACCATCTCCCCGAAACCTGCTTCTTCCACAGTCTTCATCTTCCCTCACCTCAGCAAGCATATACTTTTAACTGATCAGAAACTCTGAGTGTCATCTTTGACTTATCTCTTTTGCTCACATTCCACATCTGATTCCAGTATCAAGTCCTGTATATGCTATTTTCACAACACATTAAAAATCCAACAACTTTTGACTACCTCCACCTACTATCCTTTTGGGCTGCGTTTCCATCATTACTTAACTGAATTACTTAAATTGGTTCTTAACCCATATTCTTGCTTCGTCCTTCAGCCTATTCTTTTTGTAGCAAGACAGGTGATTCTGATAAAATGTTAAGTCAGATCCTGTCATTTAGTTTAAGATCTTTCTATGAGTTTCTACACTACTCAGAGTAGAAATAAAACTCCTTACCATGGCTCTCACAGTCTTATGATGATTTGGTCTCCTGTTATCCCTGACTACTCATTTCTGATTTCTTACTATTCTCCCCCTCACTCAATTCACTCTGGCCACAATGATTTCTTTCTTCTCTGGTTCTGGAATATGACAGGCACAGTCTTGCCTTAGAGTCTTTACAAGTGCTGTCCCTTCTGGCTAAAGCATTATTCCCTCAGACAACCAGGTGACTTATTTCTTAATCAACTTCAATCTTAATCTGAATGTCACCTCAATAAAGCCTTTGTGGGAGAGGGTGAGTGTGGGATGATATGGGAGAATGGCATTGAAACACGTATACTATCAGGTAAGAAATGAATCGCCAGTCTATGTTCGATACAGGATACAGGATGCTTGGGGCTGGTGCACGGGGATGATCCAGAGAGATGATATGGGGTGGGAGGTGGGAGGGGGGTTCAGGATTGGGAACTCATGTATACCCGTGGCTGATTCATGTCAATGTATGGCAAAACCAATACAGTATTTAAAGCAAAATAAAGTTAAAAAAAAAAAATATATATAGCCTTTGCAGGCCATTCAATTTAATATTTCCAACCACCTTATTACCTCCACACTCCCTTAAATCCCTTTCATATTTTATTTACCTATGTACCTTTCTATCCATTTATCTATCTAAACATAGTGATTTTTAAAAAGCTACTGGAGAAAGCTGATTGTCTTTTTAGAGTCTAGAAAAATATTTCACTTGGGAAGTAAGGAAAGGTAGTTTAACAGTGGAAAAACTAACGGTAATTTCTAGTGATAGGTTTATGACATTTAAAAAGATACAACTTTAAGGATAATATTATGTTTCATTATCATTATCCTAGACTATAATGATGGGAAATAAGGTATGGAAAACAGGGATAAATGTGATATAACTCTCATAAGAGCCGTAGGAAAGGAAGCAGGACAAAGAAATCAACTCTGCTTGGGATAGGATGTGGGAGGAGGCAGAGTATCAAGGAAATTCCCAGAGAAGTGTACTTTGAGCTGAGTCTTAAGGAAGGATGAGTAGGAATTCAATAATCAGTAATATTCTAAAGAGGAAAACATTCTTGAAAAAATGAGGAAGAGAGCTAATTTCTAGCTAAATGCTGGTTCACAACCATACCCAATCCTTGCAAAAGCATATAAGAAATCATATGTAATATGATTGCCCTCCACTGTTGAAAAATAAGAGTTGCTAGGTTTTTTACTTTATAGTTTAATAGCATAATGATGAAAGTTTCTTACTACAATTAACTTAAGACAACAGTGTTAACATACAGGAATATTACCTTGTCTCTTGCAGTAAGAAATCGTGGGTCATCTTGAAAAGCTTCTTTGACAAGTTTACTGAATCTATTAAATAGTGTAAGTAACTGCTCAACATACTTCTCAGAGTCCTAAAAAATAAAGAAAATAAGAAAATATAAACATAATTTTAATAAATCATTATAGCTTTAAAATTTGGAAAATTTTCTGAAATATTTTTTTCTTAGGTGTTCCAACATCACTGTTTTACCATCAATTACTAGTTTAAATACCCGATCCTGCATTTAAAAATAATCATGATATACACCTATTATTGTCATTGAGGAAAACTTACAGTAGTAATAGTTTCAGCAGCTGCTACCATATCTGCCAGGCCCGCACTGATGATATGCTCCTCCAAGTCTTTTAACATTGGTTCTATCCCATTAGGAACTTTGTCCATCAATGAAAACATTAAATGTAATTCTGAAAGGATAGGACATACTCATGTAATCATTTCATCCATCAGAATAGATTTTCTCTTTGATTTGTATCATGGATCTAGAATGCCTATGATAATAAGAGTGTGGGGAAATATTAGTTGGAAGTTGACAGCTTTAACAGTATTCTGCGAGTACAATTAGTTTAGGAGTTGTTATAATAAGCATAACCATTAACTGCCTGACCTACCTTCTCAGTCTGACACAAATTATTTTTAAAAGAAACTCTAAAAGTGATCACATACTGTAAAACCCAACTCCTCTTAAAAGGTGAGTCATCTGACTTTCAATAAAATGGAAAATATTTATTCTAAGAAACACAAAAGTTTACACAGAAGATAAGTACATTTCATAAGTTAGATGTAATATTAAACACATGATACACAGCAACATCAAGGGGTAAAATAATCATGTCCTCAGATTATTCAGAGTAATAAGATAATATAAAACTGTATTCATAAAGAATTTTTCAGTTTATAAAACTTTCTCCTGTTAACCCCCACCTTGGATCAGTGGACGCTACTTAGTTTGGCATACAGAAATTCAAATATTTCATTTGTACCAAGTGAGAAACTTGCTTTTACTAGAAAAATACTTCTGAAGAATGTATAGATTTAAGTGAACTGAAATACATACTTCAAATGCAACTAGATTAAATAGGACCTTGCAATTTTATAACATGAAATCTAGAGAGCAATACATCAAAATGTTAAAAGTGGTTGTCTCTGAGCAGTAAGGATATGGGTATTTTTTCTTTTTGGTGTGTATTTCTTTTGGTATTAATGTACTTTCTACATCCCCAAATATAACTTTATGGGGGAGAGGGATCACGATTACCAACACAGGGAGTTTTATTGCTTTCTAAAAATATTTGTCATACAGTTCCACACAAAAGTCAAATTACCTAGTTCTATCCTATACTGTACATTTATCATTTAAATTAGCCTTTAAAAGCAGAGTTTTACTTTTGAGAACAAATTGAAATGTACATGAGCACATACAAACATACTGATACCCAAGGGGAAAAAAATGCTTAAAATACAAGTTCATAATCTTCTTTACAGCATTTCTAACTATGCTAAATATTTTGATCCTTTTCTTTACACAGTTTGCCATAATGAAAGTACCTATGTATAAAAGAATGATCTAACTGTAATGTATTTAAAGTGATGTGCTTCAAAGATATCCTATTAAAAGAGTATGATAACTTCATGTAGTGTTTTACCTACTTTCAGTTTCGTTTCGCTTGATCATGCCTTGGCACTCTGCTAAGATAGTCTCTTTAAAGGATGTCACCAGGGCATTTACACAGCATTCCATGAGCTGAAATATATCAAAAATTGGTCAAGGCTATTATAAGCACAAATAAGGCACAAATCTACTCCACTCTATTTTGCTTTACAGTTCCGTAAAACCACATTATTCAACAACAGCAAAAAACTAAGTATACTGAAAGTAGATTTTACTTACCTTTATTAGAGGAGTGATGAAGATGGATACTCTATATTCATTTACCAAATATACTCCCCCTTAAGCAAAAGCCTAGGAACTCAGGTTCTCTATAAAAATTTCAGTAAAAGTCCCCAGTGAGGGAAGGAAAAAAAAATTTAATCTACAAAATTAAATTAAAAAACAAACAAACCTTAATGAACTCTTATCTGGAGAGAACCTGTGTTGAAGTTAGATGCTAAAATTCTAAAAGTATGAACATTCAATTCAACTCATAGTAGGTATCACTGCTGTGGGCACCAAAGAAGTGTTAGGATACCAAGAAAAGAAAGCTATGACCTCAGATTTGGAAAAGATCACTATCTTATAAAGGGCAAACTTTAATAAATAAACTCAGTTAAGTGGCAAAACACACACATACAAACAAAGGAACTATCATTTTTTTCTGGGTAGTTAAAAAGGTCTCATCCACCTGATGAAATTTAAATTGGATCCTGAAGAGTGAATATAAGTCTTAAAATGGATTGGTTATTCTAAGAATATGAAACTGAATATGGCAGTGAAGAGATAATAGGAGAGAAAGCTAGAAAGGTAGACTGGAGCGAGATTACGAATAAAGATCTAAGGTTTGGGACTTCAAAGGTTGTTGTTGCTTAGTTGCTAAGCTGCTTCTGACTCTTTTGCAACCCCTTGACTGTAGCCCACGAGGCGCCTCTGTCCATGGGATTTTTCAGGCAAGAATATTGGAGTGAATTGCCATTTCCTTCTCCAGGGGATCTTTCCCACCCAGGGAATGAACCCGTGTCTCCTGAATTGCCAGGCAGATTCTATACCACTGAGGCACCAGGGAAGCCCATTCTATAGGTATGAAAGGTTTTAAACAGAAGATAAATGTAATGAACTTCTATTCCCCCATCAAGTCATTTTTAAAAGATCAGTCTAACAGCAGGAAGGTAGGTAGTACTGAGTGGTAGTAGGGAGACTAACAAACAAGGCTGTTGAAAGATTCTAAGTAAGATGATCAGGGTCTAACGTTCTGGCTGGGTCTGAGGAAAATCCATCCCACTCCATCACTACTCCTCTGTGTCATATATTTTTACTCTCCTTGCAGGTACCAAAATGAATAGGTTGTGATTACCTACACAAGGTACACTAAGGCTGATGTATCTCTTCTTCTTAAAACAGATCAGCTATCTGTATTAAGGAAAGGGAATTATATGTGCCTTACAAGTTCTTTGCTAAAAATTCCTCTTAGAACTGACTTAATGTTGCTAATTACTGAAGTTGAATTTGGGAATGGAGATTCATTATACCACTGTTTCTATTTCTTAAAATGTTAAAAAAATTTCTGCAATAAAAGTTTTTAGGTCCCTCCTTCTTTGAGAATTATGCTAATAACTTTAAAGTCCATGTATGTCAATTATATCCTAAGAAAAGCAATAGATATATGAAGTGGTTGAGAAATTTCTGCCAAGGTGGGAAGCTCTGACCCAATTACTGAGTAATTTCATTCTACACTGGCTCTGGAATATGTACAACAGGACACTCCCACCTTCAACAGAGAATAGATAAATCTAACTATATATAACTTATTCTTATAATGAATAAAAAAGTGCAACCAAAATAAGCTCTGTTTTCTAAAATAAACTCTATTTTCTAAAATCATCTGTTTTCTATTTCACTGAAAATTTACACTTGAACATAATCTAGCTCTCAGTTCAGCTCAGTTCAGTCGCTCAGTCGTGTCCTGGAGTAGTCCAAAGTCTGCAGACACCAAAAAATCTAGTTATGTGTTTCAACCTGTTTGTTGTGAAATATTTTAGTGACTGTGACCAGCTTTTCTTTTAAAAATAATACAGAACAGAACTACAACAAAAATATCAGAGTGCTTCATATATAATAACAATGAATATTATTTTGCATAATTTTGGTTCAGATATGAGTAAATAAACAAAGAACATACTAAGTTATAATAAAAAATGTATTTCTTACTATAGGTTTCAGTGAGGATTAAAAGGAGAGGGAGGCTAGGTGGTCCAATGGTTATGACTCAGCCGTTCACTGCTAAGGGCCTGGGTTCAGTTCCTAATCAAGAAACCAAGATCCTGCAAGCCATTTGGTACAACCAAAAAAATAAATGAATTAATAAATAAAATAAAGAGAGGCTACATTGCCAAGATAGCTGAAGTAAATTGAGCAGAATTTGGTAACTGCTTAGATGAAAGGAATTAGGGATATAACAGGTTACTGATGAAAAAACAGAAAGGTTACTAAAGCACTTTCTAGCTTGAAAAGTTAAACAAACTATTAAAATAACTAATATCTTTTAATGAGAACCTATGCTGTCCCAAAGATTGTGCTAAATCCTTTACATACATCATCTGATTAACACCAATATGTCATTTAACCCATGACCACCTTATGAAGCAGGTATTTAACATATGAGCAAATACACTTAGAGAGGCTAAGTTACTTTCAAATGTTATACAGTTCATAAGATCTTGAGCTATAATATGAGGTCAGGTATGTGACTCTAAGCCTATGACTTTTGATACTATATTAGAGAGCAAGTATATACTTAGTAATGGCTATGTGCTCAGAAATTAGTTAAGTGTTGTAAGAAATAGAGAAGACAAGACATGGTTTATATGCTCAATACTCTCACAATACAGTTGGGGTTATGCAACTATAGTATATAGTTGTATGTATTGTATGTACTATATGTACATACAATAAACACACTATTATTACACTATAAACTTCACAAGGATAGATTGTGCTCTGTCCACTCCACAGTGCTTGATAAATAACATAAAGCAGCCTATAACCTGCTACTAAATCAAGTTGTAGAAACAACAGATACAGTGGGAATTCAAATAAGAGAAAATGGATGAAGGCTAGAGTATTTGGAGAGACTACTGCAAGATGGGCTTTAAGAATTCTGAAGGATTTGAATAGGCAGAAAAGAATAGTAAAACAATACTTAAAAACATGAATCAAAAACAAAACAAAACAAAACAAAACATGAATCCAAGAAAAAAAATGAACAGAATGAAGTATATGAATCGGGAATTATTTCTTAGTGGGTAGAATGACTTATTGGATAATATTAAGTTGGAAAAAGAACTTAGGACCAAATTATGAAGGGCCTTGAAAATAATGATATTATGGTTTCTGAATAAATAAGTAAAAAATGAAAGTGATGCTTATAAAAGAGTAGCCTGAATTCACAAAAGAAGAAATACAAATGGTTCATAATAAGAATAAACATGCTCAGCCTCATTGGTGATTTTTCTTCTTCTTATTTTCTTAGTCATGCCATACACCATGTGGGATTTTAATTCCCCAACCAGGGATGGAACCCACGCCCTCTGCACTGGAAGCACAGAGTCTTAACCACTGGACTGGCAGGCAAGTCCCCCAGTAATTTTTAAATGCACATAAAAAAATCTTAAAATCTACAATACCAGGAAATTGGAAAAATTAATAGACTAACAAAACTCAGATCAGCAAAAATAAGCATACTGTTAATGGAAATAAGAACAACAATATTTCTGAAAATCAGTTTGGTATTATATAGCAATCTGTAAAAGGTGCATACTCTGTGCTTCAGCAATCTCATTTCCAGGAAATTCCATTCCAAGAGAATGCCACATGTAAGAAAGATGTATGCATAAAGATGTCAAAAATATAGAAGGATGTAAGATATAAGCATGTAAATATATTCCAGGAAGAACTATTCATAAAAAATAAACTATAATAATAATGAATAATACTGAAAATTCCCACCAGTAGAGAACTGGTTTCTATAGTGCATGTATATGATGAAACACATACAGGCATTAAAAATAATGTTATAATACAGACGTGTTTAGCGTAGCAATGTACATCATAATTTTTTTAAACTTTGGAAAAAAAGAGAAGAAAGAAAAAAGGGAATTCTCTGGTGGTCCAATGGTTAGGACTTTGTATTTTCACTCTCTGAGGGCCTGGGTTTGATCCCTGGTCAGGGAATTAAGATCCTGCATGCTATAAAGAGAGGAAGGTGGGGGAAGAAAAGAAAGAGTAAGAAAGGAGGAAAAGGAAAAGAGAAAAGGAAAGAAATGAAAAAAGGGATCTTAACCAAGTAAGTATTACAAAACAGTGATCATTGTTGAATCTGCTGGCTGAGTTTGGAGTAGGGTTCATTCCACTATTTTCTCTACTTTTGTAAATATTTGAAAAATTTCATAGCAAACAATTTTTAAAAAAAGAGAGAGAAGAATTATGGCATAGATCCCTGTGTATTGAAAAATCCTTTAGAAAACTACTTTATATAGGCAAAAAGAAGAAAGGGCAGTTGCTTATTTCCAAAGAGTCTTGCCATCACAAGAGGGACAGATCCTTGAGGGCAGGGACCATGTTATTGCTCTTTTGTATTTTTCTCCCCATCATTTACCAAAGTCCTACAAACAGAATCAACCCTGAGTATATACTGGTTATTTGAAAAATACATCTTGAATGGAAAGGATAGTGATAAACCATCTCTCTCACCTTGTATTCCCTTTCTGTCTCCTTTTGCTAGCTTCCGTGAAGAAAAAAACTTTTTGCCATATGTCATCAATTCCTGTATTTTGCCTGAGATGAGCACAACTTCTAAATCCATAGCAATCTCCCCAGAGGTCTGCAAGGTGAAACACTTTAACTATCAATGTGCTTGATGTTTTACCTTCCTTTATAGCAAAACTCTTCAAAGATGATGCCTGCCATAAAACACAGCAGGCACTCAGTATTTGTTGAATGAATGAATGCATAGGTCTGTGAAGATGAAAGTTTGGATAGGTAGGCTAACTGACAGAGTCTTTTTTAGTGGTATTCAATTTGCACAATTAATGCTACTTCACTGAAGTTTAATGAAAGCAATAGGAACAGTTCTGACTTTTGTTATGTAATTCCATATAAGTAATAATTTGCTTTTCCCTGAGCTATAAAATAGTCATCAAATTAAAAATTATTCTACATTACTCCACCTTAAGATTCTACTTTATCATTATCAGGTCTTTAACCATACAAAGATATCTATTATGTATTTAAGAATTCATTTATTCCATGTATGGCTATTCTCAAAATTAACTTTTTTTTAAACCTTTATAACCAGTGTTAAGTTGCTTCATTTCTAAACTAGTTATACAAGTAACTCTCTATAGACCAATGAAGCCAATCAGACTCACCTTGACTTTTTAAATACCACCCTTAATATACTTAAATACTTGAAGGTTAACAAGTACTTTAATGCTAATAACTTATGACTTGTGACCTTGTTGCTAATTCAGTTTTTTACTCAATGTTTTGCATATGTAGTAAAATAGTTTCTGTCTGAGAATAAGTAAGCAACTTCTGTAAACCACAGCACTAAAAGTAAAAACTACCATGCTAGGCACAGCACTTAAATGTTTTGATATGGTAGTGCATTAAACACAAGTAGGTATTACTCTACTTTACAATTTGAAGAAATTGATAATGGGCACACAGGTGGTAAAATGACAATGGAATTAAACTCCTCACCTTCTTCCAACATGTATGCCCCTAATCAGTGTAACACACTGCCTCCCTTTCAGAGCTTTGGTCACTGTGAAGAAATGAAGACTAGCCATCACCATTTCACTCTCTCTATTCCATCATTCCATTTAATTCTAGTGTTACTTTGAAGTCAGGAATCAGTTCTATCTTCTTATCCTTGCTAGCACAAGGCTTGACATAGTTCAGGTGCATAATAAATAATAAACATATGATTCAGGTAAAACCAAGGTATATAAGACTATCACCTAAAATACTAGTAGCCTTAGAAAAAATTTTTTTCAAGTTATTTTCTTTTATATTTTTTCTCATTCTTTTGGGCATTGATTGATATATAAAAGGAAATACTTTGTATACTTTACATAAAAGGAGAATAATCTCACTGCTACATTTGCTACAATGTAGGCAAATGCCACGCTTTTGTTAACAGTTTGTCCCAGGCCCTCTAATCTACTTAACAATCAGTAAATTTGCCATAAAATTTCTAAATTTGGAGAAAATGGAAAATGTTACAATATTAGCCACACTTTTAATCCAACAGTGTGAAAATTTTTTGAAGGAATGGCAACATCAGTTTAGAGAGACTGTTTTTTTCTCATTCTTTTCTTACTGTTAAGTGTCACTTTTTGCGGTCAATAGTGCCTCTTGAAGCAGCAGAGCTCTGAAGCCTTTTACTCAGTTTTGCTCATCTGCCACAGGCCTATCCAGTGATAATCAATCTTACTAGAACTGTGTGTATAATTGGATCTAGGTGGGATTAAGTTGCTCTCCTGTAAGTAAAAGCTGAAGTAGGCCTATCAGACATCTAATACACTGCAGCTGCTCAGAACTCTTGGCCTAACTTACTTTCTAGGTTCTCCACTGCAAGTAGCTAAAGTTGCTAAATGGGTTATCTTCTAGATGAGTCAAGTTATCACTATATAATACTTACTACAAACACATATATACTGATGACTCAAGCATGCTTGCAACATGTGTACAAAGACACACTTACACACAAAGCGTATGATCCAAGTTTGGGCACTCAACCCAAACTAGGCCAATTAGCGTGAGGCTAATTAAAACCAGTGGGGCAAGACTCCTCTCAGGTCACAAACCGGAGGGACAAACTGGCAGCATACATGATCCCAACTTCAGTTCAACACAGGTGCTTTGGTGACTCAAATAACATGAGCGCTATTACTATAGATGAGATAAATATCCAACAGTGAAAAAAATGTAAGATTTCAAACAAAATATATATTACCATTCTTTAATTTATAAAATAATATCACATCTAGAAATGAGGTGTATTACTAGTATCATGCAAAAGTGTTTTGGTTTATAAGTAAAACAAAATAAAATTCTAGATTCAAGTAAGTATAAAGAAGATTTTCTCTTGCATGAGTGGCCAGTGGGACCACTGAACATTAAAATGCCTCTACAAATTCACACTTGCTAGAAGTAGATACTACCTTCACTGAAAACTTTTAGCCTAGAGATTCCAGTTCAAAATATCTAAAACAACTATTTAAACAATTCACAGCATAACTC
The DNA here is from genome assembly GCF_032405125.1 of Capricornis sumatraensis. NCBI lineage: Eukaryota > Metazoa > Chordata > Mammalia > Artiodactyla > Bovidae > Capricornis > Capricornis sumatraensis. Next base: position 19,636,152 of record NC_091084.1, on the reverse strand, counting down.
ACTTTTCTTTGATTCATCTATTAAAATCTGCTGTACTGATAACAAAGAGATTAAAATGAAAGTTACATTAGGATAAATCTATAAGGGGATCCTAAAAATATTTTTGTGATTATGTACTAAACATAAAATTTAAACACTTAATATATAAAAAACTGTTAGAGAAAAATCTTGAGAGTAACTTTTATTGGCTATACATGTCAAAATCCCTTTGGGATATAAATTTTTATCCATTAAAAATGGGGCTTTGTGTTCATTCCTAAAATGAAAGAATGGTATAATGTTAGAAACCCTGTTAATTCAATTTCCTGATTAGTTTAATGGAGGAAAATGCCATATGATCATCTCCACTGATGCTTCCCCTTCCCCCCCAAAAAAGGCATTCTTCATAATATCCTTTTTTTTTACATTTTACTTTCATTTTAGCACATAAAAGTAAAAATAACAGAGCATGCCCAAACATACATCATCCCATTTCCTAAAATGGTAACTTTTTATATTATAGCACAACTATCAAAACCAGGAAAACATTATTGATTTACTGCTATGAATTAACTACAGACCTTATTAGAAATTCACCAGTTTTTCCACTAATGTCTCTTTCCTGTTCCAGGATCTTATCTATAAGCCCATGCTGTTTTTGGTTGTTAGTTTTGCTAGTCTCCTTCAATCTGTGACAATTCCTAGGTCTGTGTATGTGTATTATGATCTTGATACTTTTAAAGAATAGTAGCCAGTTATTTGTAGACTGCCCCTCAAATAGGGATTGTCTAGAATTTTCTCATTTGAATAAGTTATTCAGTTATTAATTTTTGACAATTCCATAGAACTGATTTTTGTACTCTTCTTAAATGTATCATATTAAGGGGTACATAATATCTTCCCTGGTGGCTCAGAGGTTAAAGCGTCTGCCTCCAATGCGGGAGACCCGGGTTCAATCCCTGGGTCGGGAAGATCCCCTGGAGAAGGAAATGGCAACCCACTCCAGTATTCTTGCCTGGAGAATCCCATGGACGGAGAAGCCTAGTAGGTTACAATCCACGGGGTCACAAAGAGTCGGACACGACTGAACGACTTCACCTTAATATCACTATGTCCTATTACTTGTGATGCTAATCTTGATCACTTGATTAAGATAGTGTTTTTTGGGTTTCTCCATCTTGAGTAAGTGAAAGTCGCTCAGTCATGTCCGACTTATTGTGACCCCAAGAACACCAGGCTCCTCTGTCCATGGGATTTTCAGGCAAGAATACTGGAGTGGATAAGCCATTCCCTTCTCTGGGAGATCTTCTGACTCAGGGATCGAACCCAAGTCCCCTGCATTGCAGGCATATTCCTTCTGTCTAAGCCACCAGGGAAGCCCATCATAGTAACTATTTTTTCATTACGAAACACTTAACACTAAGTCCAACCATGTTGCTGCAAATAGCAGTATTTTGTCCTTTATGGCTAAGTAACATTCCACTGTGGGTGTGTGCGTGTGTGCAGACACACACATCCTCCCTCCCGTATCTTCTTAATCCAGTTGCTGTTGATGGGTATCTGGATGGGTTCCATGTCTTGGCTAATGAACACTGGGATGCATGTATGTTTTCAAATAAAGTTTTTGTCTTCTCAAGACACATGCTCAGGAGTGGAGCTACTAAATGGTAATGTAACTTTTAGTGTTTTCAGGAACCGCCATGTGTTCTCCATAGTGACTGTACTAATTTGCATTCTCACCAACAGTGTATAAGAGTACCTTTTCTACACATACTCGCCAACATGTGTGATCTGTAAACTTTTTGATGATAGCCATTTTTATAGGTGTGAGGTGGTACATCACTGTTATCTTTATTTTGCTATACAAAATATTTTAAGTTTAATTAGGCCCTATTTGTTTATTTTTGCTTTCTTTTGCCGGAGACTGATCCAAGAAAATACTGCTATGATTTATGACAAAATGTCTGGAATATATTCTCTTCTAGGAGTTTTATGGTTTCAGGTATTACATTTATATTTTAAAATGACTTTGAGTTTATTTTTGTTATGTGATGTGAGGGAATGTTCTAATCTCATTGGTTTAACATGGTAATATAGTTTCACCAGACATCACTTGTTGAAAAGACTGCTTTGAAAATCCAGGGTCTTTTGCAGTTCCATATAAGTTTTAGGAGTATTTCTTCTAATTCTGAGAAAAATGTCATGGGTATTTTGATAGGGATTGCATAGATTTCTTTGGGTAGTATGGCCATTTTCATAATATTAATTCTTCCAATCCAAGCCAGCATGGGATATATCTTTCCATTTTCTTGAATCATCTTCAAATTCCTTTACCAACGGCTTATAGTTTTCAGAGTATATGTCTTTCACTTCCTTGGTTAAGTTTATTCCTAACAATTAAAACTTTCTTTGATAATTTCAAAAGGGTTTTTACTTTCTCTTTCTGATATTTCATTATTACTGTATGGAAAGGAACAGATTTCTATACATTAACCTTGTATTCTGCAACCTTGCTGAATTCATCTCTTAGTTCTAACAATTTGGGGGTAGAGACATTAGGGTTCTCTATATTGAGTATCATGTCATTTACAAATAGTGACAATTTTACCTCTTCCCTTCAATTTGAATATCTTTTTTTCTTATCTTACTGCTGTGGCTAGGACTTCCAATATCATATCAAACAGAAACAGCCATCCTTATCTTGTTCCTAAATTTAATGGGAAGGCTTTCAGCTTTAACCATGAATTACTATGGTATCTGCAGGTTTACTGTAAATGGCATTTGTTATGCTCCCTCTGTACTCACTTTAGTAAGAGTTTACCATGAACAAATGTTCATTTTTTTTCAAATGCCTTCTCTGTATCTATGGAGATAATACTGTGATTTTTATCTTTCCTTTCTTTAATGTGGTGTATCACATTGATTTGTATACACTGAACCATCACTGTAATCCTGGAATAAATCCAACTTGATCATGGTATATGATCCTTTTTATGAATTACTGTATTTGGTTTGCTAATATTTTGCTGAGAATTTCTGCATTTGTATTCATCAAAGACACTGGCCTGTGATTTTCTTTTCTTGAAATGTCTTTGCTATGAGGACTCACAGAATGAATCTGGGAGTAGTGCCTCCTATTCAACTTATTTTATTTTTATTTCCATGGTTTTAGCTGTTCTTTCTCCTCTTTTATTATTTTATTTGGGCCCTATCTCTTTTCTTCTTTGTGAACCCAGTTAAAGATTTATCAATTTTGTTTATCTTTTCAAAAAATTAGCTCTTGGATTCAACGATCTTTTATTTTTTTTTTGATCTTTGTTTATTTTTTTCCATGCCCTTTATTATTACATTTCCTTCCTTCGGCTGACTTTTGGCTTTGCTTGTTCTTTTAAAATTTCTTTTAGGTGGTGGATTAGGCGGTTTGAAATTTTTCTTATTTCTTGAGAAAGCCTTTAATTGCCATCAACTTCCCTCTTAGAACTGCCTTTGCTGCATCCCACAGATTCTGGAAAATTGTATCTCCATTTTCATTTGTCTAGAGGTATTTTATGATTTCCTCTCTGATTTTCATCATTTACTCTTTGACGTTTTAGGAGTATGCTGTTTAGTCTTCACATTGGTTATTTTCCCACTTTTCTTTCTATAGTTATACTAGTTACACACTATTGTCATTAAAAAAAAAAAAAAACCTCTTGATAGAATTTCTATCCTTACAAATTAAGGTTTGTCTTGTGACCTAGTATGTGATCTGTCCTAGAGAACATCCCATGTGCACTTAAAAAAAATGTATTCTGCCTTTTTTTCCCCCATGGAATATCCTGTAGATAACAAATCCAACTCATCTGTTCTTTCTTCAGGATCTCTGTTGCCTTACTGATTTTCTGTCTGGATGACATATCCACCCATGTCAGTGGGGTGTTAAAGTCTTCTACTATTACCATATTACTGCCAATTTCTCCCTTTGTATCTGTTATTATTTGCTTTATAGATAGATGTTTTTGGATTGGGTACATATATGTTAACAAGTGCAATATCCTTGTATCATACCTTATATAATGCCTGTCTTTGTCTTTCATCATGGCCCTTGTTATAAAGCTTATTTTTTCTGAAATGAGTATTGCTACTCTTGCTTTCTTGTCATTTCTGTTTGCATGAAATACTTAACCCAACCGCTCACTTTCAGTCCCCTTTTAAAGGGAGTCTTTTGTAGGCAGCATATTGATGGGTCTTGTTTTTTATTCCATCAGCCTCCTATGTCTTTTGATCAGAGCATTTAGTCCACTGACATATAAAGTAATTATTGATATGTATACACTTATTCGTCGCTAAGAGTTGGACACGGCTGAGCGACTTCACTTTCACTTTTCACTTTCATGCACTGGAGAAGGAAATGGCAACCCACTCCAATACTCTTGCCTGGAGAATCCCAGGAACGGGGAAGCCTGGTTGGCTTCCATCTATGGGATTGCACAGAGTCGGACACGACTGAAGCGACTTAGCAGCAGCAGCAGCAGCATACACTTATTGGGGCTTCCCTAGTGGCTCATATGGTAAAGAATTTGCCTATAATGCAAGAGACCTGGGTTCAACCCCTGGGTCAGGAAAATCCCCTGGAGAAGGGAATGGCTACCCATTCCAGTCTTCTTGCCTGGAGAATGCCACAGAGGAGCCTGGGAGGCTACAGTCCATGGGGCTACAAAGAGTCAGATATGACTGAGCAACTAACACTTTCATGTACTTACTGACCCTTTTATTACCTGTTTTTCAGTTGTTTTTGTAGTTCTCTGTTCACCTTTTTGTTTCTTTCATTGTAATACCACACTACTTAATTACAAAGAATTTATGTTTTAATGTCTGATAGTGCTAGTTCTATTCAAAGTTTTTCTTTCTCAGTGTTTTCCTGGCTATTCTTACATGTTTATTTTCCCATGTGAATTTTTTTATCTTGTCTAATTTCATGAAATAGTTGTGGCATTCTACTGGAATTACAGGAAATATATAAATTAATTTAAGGAAGAACTAACATCTGTATCATTTAGAGTAACAGAATTTAAGAATAAGAGGTATCTTTCCATTTTTTCAAATCTATTTTTGTGTCTTTGGAGTGTCTAAGCTTTTCCTCTTACATGTTTCACAAATTTATTAAAATTTTCACAAGTATTTAATTTTCATTGTTGTTGCTATAAGTAAGGTTTGTCCTAATGCTATAGCCTCTGTTTATTATTTGTGTATATGAAGACTGATATTTGTATGTTAATTTTATATCCTATCACTATCCTGAATTACTTTACAATTTGAGTTAGTTTCATCATCAACTGAAGTTTTTCCAGACAAAGTGAGAGTTTTCCTTCTGGCTTACCCATTCTTTTGCCTCTAATTCATTTGTGTAATTTAGTCTCATGGGCTAACACTTCTAACACAATGTTAAATAGCAACAGAAATAATGGATACAGTTGCCTTGTTCATGATCTTCATGGAAATGCCTCTTATGATTCTCCATAAGATAAGATACTGGCTTTAGGGCTAAGGTAGATACATTCCTGATAATATTCCTAATAAAATAACAATAAACTGAACACTTTATTAGCATCATAAAATGCATACATCATGCCAAAAAGAACCATCATGCTTAATGGTGAAAATTTAGAAACACTCCTTTCAAAGACTGAAAGACAAAGATCCCAATATTATTAACATTTTTCTAAAATAAACCACTAGCAGATTTAATCCACTGAAGGAAAAATGAGATATTTATACTAGAAAAATATAATCAGATGTTTGGAATACCCCCAAACAACAAAATAAAACTCTTATAAACAAGGAAGGAATTCAGTAAACTAAGCACTATATGAATATTACTTGAAATGTGTATTTGGTCTTTATTAGGCCTGGCTACATAACTGGGTACTACTTAGGTAAGACTTGCTTTGTTACACAGAATACTAGTCCAGAAATTTGTTTTCTTGCATATACTGGAAAATAATCAGGTTTTGAAGAGTAAGTCTTACAACTTTCAAACAAGGTAACTGATATATCATAATAATTTCCTAATTTTCAGAGAAAACACAAATGTCAAAAATGTACATATTTTAAAGTTAAACTTTGGTGTGCACTGTTGTGTATGCATCGTGCATATCTGTATCCCCATATGAACTGATAGACAACTGTCCTCCACTAGTAAGAATAGCTTAACAGATAAGTATTGATTAAAATCAGTATCAATAAAGCATTAAGATATAGCATACCATTTTCTGATGGCTGATAATTCCTCTAAAACAGAGTTTAGGGTAGTAAATTTGGTCTAAATAATTTTCAGGGATGGCAGTAATTCTTTTCTTAGTAACTATTCAAATAATACTGTTCATACTTTGTGGAATTTTAAATTAGAACCCAGGACTTGGTGATTTTTTGGTTTACTGTTCCTTCTATTAGAACTTATTTCATCTTAACATGTCATTTCTCTTGGAAACAGAAACTGTAAATTAACAAATATATAACAAATATTATGTATGTAGTATAATAGCCTTAGCTCAATGAGAAATATAATAATGTATCTGCATTAAGCCTTAAATTCCCAATGTTACAGTTAAGTCCACAGTTTTCATGCTTAATGTCTTCTCTGCACCAAATTTTGCTGTACAAACTATACAGTGGTCACTGATTAATATTAATCTATGTTCCTAAAAGTTAGAAAAGTGATAACCTTTGGGAAAAAAAGATGGTAATAATAATTTGGAGGAGCATGACGGAAGGCTCTTAATTGCTGATAATTCTTATTCTGGTGATTTCACAGGTATGTTCACTTTGTGATAATTCACTTATTAACCTGAGATTTTTGTACACTTTTCTGTATATATATTTCAATCAGAATAGTTAATTTATAAAAATAAACAGAAAATAAAAACAAACCATACAGACAGACTTCTCATCTCCCCAGTAAAGCACCATTTCTTTGCAAGCATATTATATTGCACTTAGGATCTTTCTTGAAACAAAACAAAAACTTATCTTTAGACTCTAAAATCATTCAGTGTGGTAAAATGTTCATACTACTTGGATTCTTTGAAAGAGCAAGTTCACATCTTCTATCTCAAGTTTTTTCCCAAAATGTATATATGTGTACTTTAAAGTAGAGAGGGAGAATTAACTGCTCTATATAAGCTTTCATGTGTATTTGTTTATCTCTACCTTCCTCATTCTCTTTTTCTTCCTCTCTCTTATTCACCCTATTAATTAGACCTCTATAGTTGAATTTCTGTTCAGTTTAGTATAAATATGATACAACTAAGATGTATAAACTATAGTATAAGAACAATTCTACCTTACAAAATTACAACATCCCCATCAAGTCATATATGCAGACCAATCAACCCAAAATATTCAAATCCCTCTAACTAAACTCATCTTTCTCCCTCACTACCAAGATATATTATTAAACCAAGTCTCTTTGCAGCAGCATGATTCTCCTAAGCCAAAACCTCAGAAACATTGTTGACTTTCACTATTTCATCCCAATTCATAAGACATAATGTTCCACCTCTGGGAAGTCTGTTTCTACCCTCTATCTTTCCATTCCCATTGCTATAACCTATTTGGTACTCCAAATACCCAGCTTGAATTATTGCAAAAACCTCCCACTTCTAACCCAAGCTATTACCCACTCCAATTAATCTTTCATATTGTCACTAGATTAATCTTTCTGAGGGATAACTTTGAACATGGCATACTTGTTTTAAAAATATTCAATGGCCTTCCCTAACTTCTAAATGAAGCTCAAGTGAAAGTCACTCAGTCGTGTCCAACTCTGCAATGCAATGGAAATCTCCAGGCCAGAATACTGGAGTGGGTAGCCTATCCCTTCTCCAGCGGATCTTCCCAACCTGGGAATCAAACCAAGGTCTCCTGCATTGCAGGTGGATTCTTAACCAGCTGAGCTACCAGGAGCTACCAAGACTGGTTTTAAATCTCTACAGAGAACTTCTAAAAAAAACCATTATAAATGCTCCCTTTTCTGCCAGTACCAGAGTTATTTGAAAGAGGAAATGTACTGCACATAATAAAAAGCAAAACAAACAAGAGAAAAAAGGTCCAACTCAGTCCAATTACTGAACAAATAAAACATCACTATCACTCAAGATGGAAGAAGCCAAAGAAAAATCAGAAGTAAGAAAAAAGAAATCCCAACTGTAGTTGAAAAGTCTGGTTGTAAGCAAACTTGAATGTTACATTTTTGAATGTAAATCTAAATTTAGTTTGTAGGCTCCAAAGACTGAAAGGAACTAGAGGAAATATTACTTCTACATTAAATTTGATTCTTAAATTCCTTAACAAAGCACACTGTCACCCTCCCTGTAAAAGAAAACACCAGAATATATACTGTAGCATGGCAAGTACCTCTGGTCATTTTTTTAAACTGAGGAACTTACAACATAAAACAAAAACTATATAGAAGACTGATGTTCTTTTACCAAGTCATTAATATTTTATTTCCTACAAGAAAAGTATGAAAACACCTTCCCATAGTAAGAAGAAATATCCCCTTGTAGTAATGATTTGGTGCTCACTCATTTGATGTTTGCAGCCACTATTTTAGAAAATGTAATTACCATGAATAGTGAGAATCAACTGTATCTCTCAGGAGCATATTTTACTTGCCACCTGAAAATCCATACTATGATTAACTTTAGGTATGCACAAAAGATAATAAAAGGTGACTGATTAAAAACTAAATAAATATACAAAAGTCTAGAGCAGGGATGGCAAACAGATTTTATCTTGCACATCACCTCTGTGGAAAACAATGAGGTGCCTTCTGAAGCTGTGCTTTGGCTCACTGGGAAAGAATACTATAATCAATTAGTAATACTGGTCACAGGAGTGAGAAATGATAAATAATGTTACTTGCATCATGTATTTGCCACCCCTGTGCTATTGCACTTTGCTGCTGCTGCTAAGTCGCTTCAGTCGTGTCCGACTCTGTGCGACCCCACAGACGGCAGCCCACCAGGCTCCCCCGTCTCTGGGATTCTCTAGGCAAGAACACTGGAGTGGGTTGCCATTTCCTTCTCTGATGCAGGAAAGTGAAAAGTGAAAGTGAAGTCGCTCAGTCGTGTCCGACTCTTAGCAACCCCATGGACTGCAGCCCACCAGGCTCCTCTGTCCATGAGATTTTCCAGGCAAGAGTATTGGAGTGGGATACCACTGCCTTCAATAATCTCAAAAAACAAACTACAAAATTACTTACTGCTTCAACAGAGTTACATTCTCGTCTTGTTTCTAAATAACGTAGGGCTCGTTTTTCTTCTTCTTTCAATTTAGCATCTGCCTGTCCAGAAGCAAAATAGCAATCATTTTAAGAACATCAAGAAAACAGCTCAAATGATCACATATACTAGGTTCTGACTTACATATTTCATATAATTCTGTACACCATTTTGTTGTAAATACGAGGGTGCCTGTGTTCTATAAAATCTCTCTGTTGAATCCAAGTATGCCTTCTCAAAATTGTCCCTATAGATTTGGAGCTTATCCTCTGGATTAGAACAAAGGTTAACTGAAAAACAAAAAATAAAATTTTACTCTAATTATGATTGAAATCAGTATTCTGAGTACAATAAATGAAAAACAAATATTGAGGAGTCATGTCCAAGGAACTGTGACCCTGCCCATAAGAACGTACAGTCATATAAGACAAAATCCTTCTCTATAAAAGACTTGAAAAGGTAACAACATAAAGGAGTAAAGTGACACATAGTACAGAAAATGTGAACTATTTTTGAATAGGAATGAGACTGATTAATAACTGGATGATCAAGAAACCACTCACAGAAAAGACGGGATTTGAATTCAGTCTTTTGGAACAAATTAGCATTTACACTGGTTAGTAAATACTCAGAAGTAGAACAATACTAGATTAAATCAAGATACAACAAGGTTGTCTGAATGGATTGTAAGGTTAATAGAAGATAAGGCAGAATGGCAAGCTGGGAATGGTTATGGAGAACCTCAACTCTCTGGCTAAGTAACCTAAATTTAGCATGGCATATCATTACATGGGTAATACCAATACAACAGTACTTAAAAATTAATCTTGTGAAAGTATATGGGTTAAATGATAGCAACAGTCTCACTATAAGAAGACTGTTTCAAAAGTCTGCTGCTGCTGCTGCTAAGTCGCTTCAGTCGTGTCCAACTCTGCGACCCCAGAGATGGCAGCCCACCAGGCTCCCTCATCCCTGGGATTCTCCAGGCAAGAACACTGGAGAGGGTTGCCATTTCCTTCTCCAATGCATGAAAGTGAAAAGTGAAAGTGAGGTCGCTTAGTCGTGTCCGACTCCTAGCAACCCCATGGACTGCAACCTACCAGGCTCCTCTATCCATGAGAAGTAGAAATTAAAGAAGTCTAACCTGGTGGCAATTGAAATAAAAAGGAAGAAATTTTAGGGACATGGCTAAAGAAAATCTAGACTTTATATCTAAAGAAATACAAGGGCAACACAGAAAGCAAGTTAAAGATAACCAAAGGTTCATTAATATAAAATCTTTTTATTGAAAACTCGTTTGTGTCAGACATTCTATGATCAGTAAAGATACAGTGTCAAGAACACAGTTAAAAATGCTAAAGTATTATGACAGGAAAGCACAGGTACTAAGAAGCACCTAACCTAGTCTGGGAATTAGGAAAGACCTCCATGAGGAAACAGAGGATTTGACTGAATGACTAAGAAAAGTCTGGAAAGGAATATACACACATGAAATTAACTGATGCCCTAAAAATATAAGTTAAAAAAATGGTTACCTTTTATAAGTTAGAGTTTTAAGACTATGTTTCTCTAATTTACATAGCTACAAAGATTAACTAGCTAAGAGATGAGTGAAATGGAGAAAATAAATATTAACTACACAAATATGAATTTTTCCAGGTTTCATTGAAGAATATCTTTTCTGTACTCTTAAAGCATAGGGCACTAAAAGCAGATGTCACTATATGCTAACAAATGTAACTGTGATAGTACTATTCTATAATTGTCTTAGCATTTCCATGAAAAGGATATTTGATCATAAAGTTCAGAACATACCATAGGATTCTCTTACTCCAATGACAAGCTGAGAATCAAAAGCTTCTCCTAACCTTTCAGCATGGACCAGCTTCATTGCACTATCTTGAAGTCTGTTTTTTATATTTGAAAAGATTGATTCATTCCATGTATCAAGCATGAGCTAGGAAAAAAAGAACAAAATAGGCAATCATTTCAATTATTACTATACCAAGTACCATATACACACACAAAAATTTTAAGTACAAATGCTAATAAAGGAAAGCAAACTCTTAGTCCTATATTCACTTGAATACTGTAGGAAACCAATATATTTAAATTTGGTAAATATCATCTGATAAACAACAGCAAAGAACAAGTGTTTGTTAGAGTCAAACACAACTGGATTTGAATTCCAGCTGTTACTTATATATCTGCTTCTCAACTGGAAAATAGTGAAAATAACAGTATAAATTTCAAGTGTTTGTTGCAAAATTAAACATGGTAATACATGGAAAATGTTACTTTCTCTACATAGTTTGAAGGTAGAATTTCAGAAATAATGATATGTGTTTGGGACGTTCATATGCATATTTGTATAAATATATGATAAATGGGAAAAGGATACATTGAAAATATGTTTGATAACAAATCTCAAAAGAATATACAAATTTACCTTATAAATTTTCTATTTATGGAAAAAGCACACACATACTCATGAATACGCTGTCAGTATTAGCACAAACTTTAAGGCTGGGAAAAGGCAACAAAGTACAGGCCACTATTTGAATGCCTATGTTAGCTGCTATAACCAGTGAGTTGTTCAACGTTCAAATGGCCAATTTTTTACTTTTAAAATCTGTGGTTCCATTTGATTCTCACAAGTAGAAATACATATGTATTAAATACATATGAAAAACAAGGACAGCAAAGTTAGGTTGTAACTGATTGAAGAACTGAAAGGGAAATCTGGGATTCTTCAATTTCAGAGCTGAGTTCTTTCTATTAATTCATGAGTTGTCACTGGGCACAGAGTTTTTACGGCAGTTTAGCCACAATTAAACACAAAAATTCCAGAAGGTAATATATTAATGGAAGGGTTTTTTGAACAGACAAAAAAGTAATTTAATTTATAAAAAAGTAAAAGTATAAAAAAGAAGGAAATAAAATTCTAAAGATAAAACTAGGAAAAGGAGAAAGTGAAAAGGAAAAGCAAAGGAGGTAATGTCTGAACACAGATCTACAGCTTAAGACCACATTAAAGAAGACAGAACCAAAACTAAATAAAAAAGAAGCAATATTATTCAATAAAACGCAGCAAAAGCTGAACATGTGAAGTAGAAAAACCCATTTCAGTGCAAATTTTGAAAGTCTTCAACTCACCCTATTTCTGAAGAATATTAGGGAAAACTAAGGAAACTGACTTACCTTTCGAACAATACTGTCTTCTACATTTGATTTTTTATTGCTGCCCTGTTTACCCATTAAAGTAATCTCTAGTTGACAGAAAGGCTTCGGTAAAATATCACACTGTGTAAAAAATTTTCGCCATTCAACAATGTAAGCTTTTAGCAAAGCTGTATCATCTTGATGGCTCAGTACTCGCTGGAAAAAAAAAGAATAAATTTTAAATAAACACAAGTGCTAAAATAAAAATAAAACATATTCATGCCACAAATTTAAGTTACTGTATACTCTAAATTATACTTAGAAGAAATTAAAACATATGTATATACACAAGAAAAAAGAACATGTTCACATATAGTGAACATATAATAATGTTCATTATTACAATGAACATTTTACAATATATACAGATGTTGAATCACTCCATTGTATACTAATAAAATGTTATGTGTGAATTATATTTTAATTTAAAAAAAATCCTATATCCTTTAGCTATTACCTTCCTACCCTTCTCCTTTCTTGGCTGTGCCCTCCTCACCTAGCCCTAAGTAATCACTAATTTATTTTCTGTGTCTATATATTTGCCTGTTCTGGGCTTTCATATGGATGAAACTATATAATATGTGGACTTTTATGACTAACTTCTTTTACACGCCACAGTGTTTTTAGGGCTCATCCATGTAGTATTATAGGTCAGTACTTTATTCCTAAATACTATTCCATTTTATGGACATAACATTTTATTTATCTACTTGTTCACTAGTGAACATGTGGATCATTTCCAACTTTTGGCTATCATGTACAATGCTACTATAAATATCTGTCTACCAAAATAAGAAAATGTTCACCAAAAACTTACGCACACTTACCAAAAAAAGAGAGAGGATTCAAATATCTCAATTCAGAGCTGTAAGAGGAGACACTGCAACTGACACCACAGATATAAAAAGGGTCATAAGAGACTACTATGAACTACTGAATGCCAACAAACTGGACACCCTTCTAGAAATGGATAAATTTCTAGAAACATACAATCAACCAAAACCTTTTTCTGAAGAAAAAGAAATGTAAACAGATTACCTGTAAGTTATTAATACTTCATTCACAATTTAAAAATTCCCAACAAGGGAGATTGGTTCAAGATGGTAGAGTAGAAGGACGTGTGCTCATCTCCTCCTGCAAGAGCACTGAAATCACACTAACTGTTGAACAAACCGTCAACAAGAGGATGCTGGAACTCACCAAAGAAAGATACAAAAGACAAAGGAAAAGTTGCAACGAGATGCCAGGAGGGGCACAATCGCAATAAAATCAAACTCTATACCTATGAGGTGGGCGGCCCACAAACTGGAGAACAATAATATCAAAAAAGTTTTCTCACTATTGCAAAGGTTCTGAGCTCCACATCAAGCTTCCCAGCCTGGAGATTCTGGCAAAGGGACAAGGAATTCCCAGGGAAACTGAAGGCCAGTGGGATTTGATAAAAGAACTTCCACAGGATTGTGGAAAACAGACTTTGCACTTCTGGAGGGCATACACAAAATCTTGTGTGCATAAAGAACCACAAGAAAGGAGTAGTGATCCCACAGGAGATTGAGCCAGACTTACCTGCTACTGTTGGAGGGTCTCCTGCAGAGGTGTGAGATGGCAGTGGCTCACCATGACACTGACAGCAGCAATTCTAGGAAGTGCCACTGACACTGGAGGATGCCGTCTACCCTACAATAGAGCCTACAGACTCCAGGGCTGGGTTGCTTCAGGCTAAACAACTAACAAGGAGGGAGCACAGCCCATCCATTAGCATAAAATGGGATTAAAGTTTTATCGATCATGGTGCTGCCCACCAGAGCAAGACCCAGTTTTTCCCACTGACAGTCCCTCCCATGAGGAAGCTTGAGCAGTCCTCTTAGACAGCCTCATCCACCAGACGGCAGACAGAAGAACCAAGAAGAACTACAATTCTGCAGCCTCCAGAATAAGAACAACAATCACAAAAAGTTAAATAAAATGAAAAGGCAGAGGATTACATCCCAGATGAAGGAACAAGATAAAATCCAGAAAAGCAATTAAACGATATGGAGATAAGCAACCTTCCAGAAAAAGAATTCAGAATAATAACAGTGAAGATGATCCAGAATCTTCAAAAAAGAATGAAGAGGATGTAAGAAATGTTCACCGAAGACCTAGAAGAACTAAAGTGAGAACCAACAGAGATAGACAACACACTAGAAAGAATAACAAAATAACTGTGGTAAGAGAATGGATAAGTGACCTGGAAGATGGAATGGCTGAAATCACTGCTTTTTATATTCTGTTTTGACAGAATATAAAAGAAGAATGAAAAAAAAAAAAAGTACAGCCTAAAGACCCCTGGGACAACCTAAAACACACCAACTTTTGTATTATAGGGGTCCCAGAAGGAGAAGAGAGAGAAAGGACTCAGGAAAGTATTTGAAGAGATAACAGATGAAAACCTCCCTAACATGGGAAAAGAAATAGTCAACAAAGTCTAGGAAGCAGAGAGTCCCAGATAGGATAAACCCAAAGATGAAGACACTGAGACACATAGCAATCAAACTGCCAAAAATTAAAGATAAACATAAAATATTAAAAACAATAAGGGAAAAATGACACACACACAAAAGACATACAAAGGAACTCCCATATGATTATCAGCTGATTTCTCAACAGAAACTCTGCAAGTCAGAAGAGGGTGGCACAGTATATTTAAAGTGATGGAAGGAAAGAACCTATAAGCAAGAAAACTCTACCCAGCAAGGATCTTGTTTAGATTTGATAGAAAAATCCAAAGCTTTACAGACAAGCAAAAGTTAAGAGCATTCAGCACCACAAAACCAGCTTTACAACAAATGCTAAAGAAATTTCTCTAGGAAGGAAACACAAGAGAAAGAAAAACATAAAAATAAGCCTAAAACAATTAAGAAAGTGGTGCCACCAAGGGAGCCCAATAGGATCATACATATTCATAGTTACGTTAAATGTAAATGTATTAAATGCAGAAGCGAAAGACACAGACTGGCTGGGCGAATAGAAAAAGAAGACCCATATCTACAAGAGACCTACCTCAGATCTAGGGATACTTACAGACTGAAAGTAAACAAATGGGAGAAGGTAGTCCATACAAATGGAAATCAAAAGCCAGAGTAGCAATATTCATAGCAGACAAAACAGACTTTAAAACACAGACTGTTGTAGGAGACAAAGTAGGACAGGACATAATGATCAAGGGATCAATCCAAGAAGAAGATATAACAATTATAAGTAAATAAGCACTCAACATATAAGGCAAATACTAATAACTATAAAGGAAGAAATTGACAGCAACACAATAATAGTGGGGGGCTTAAACATCCCACTTTCATTAATGCACAGATCATCCACAGAAAATTTATAAGGAAACACAGGCCTTAAATAAATGACACATTAGATCTGATAGACTTAAGTGATATTTATAGAGCCCTCCACCGAAAAGCAGCAGACTATACATTCTTCTCAGTGCACACAGAACATCCTCCAGAACTGATCACATGCTGGGTCACAAGGTGAACCTTGGTAAATTTAAGAAAACTGAAATCATATCCAGTATCTAGTCTGATCATAACACTGAGACTAGAAATAAACAAGGGGAAAAAAAACTGTAAAAAACACAAACATGTGCCAGCTAAACAATATGTTACTAAACAACCAATTGATCACTGAAGAAATGAAAGCGAAAATTAAAAAATAACTAGGGACAATAATGATGAAAGCACAATGGTCCAAAACCTATGGGATGAAGCAAAAGCAGTTCTAAGAAAGAAGTTTACAGCAATACAATCAAGAAACAAGAAAAATCTCAAAGAACCTAAGCTACACCTAAAGAAACTAGAGAAAGGAGGACAAACAAAACCTAAAGGTAGTAGAAGGAAACAAATTATAAACATCTTGGCAGAAATAAATAAAATAGAGACAAAACAATCACAAAGGTCAATGAACTGAAAGCTGGCTCTTTGAAAAAATAAACAAAATTGATCAACCTTTAGCCAGACTCAGCAATATAAAAAGGGTGAAGACTCAAAGCAATAAAATTATAAATGAAAAAGAAGTTACAACTGACTCCAAAGAAACCAAGGATCATATGAGACTACTATGAGCAACTGTATGCTAATAAAATGGACAACCTGGAAGAAATGGACAAATTCTTAGAAAGGTACAGTATCCCTAGACTGAATAGGGAAGAAACAGAAAGTATGAACAGACCAATCACAAGCACTGAAATTCCAACCGTGACTGTCATTTAGAGAAGATTAACATTTAGAGAAGAGTTCACATCTATGCTTCTGAAACTGTTCCCAAAAAATTGATGAGGAAGGAAAACTTCCAACTTCCAAACTCATTCTATGAGGCTCCCATTGCCCTGATACAAAATCAGACAAAGATACCACACACAAAAAAGAAAATTACAGGCCAGTAACACTGATGAACACAGATTCAAAAACCCTCAACAAAACACTAGCAATCTGCATCCAACAATACATTAAAAAGATCATTCACCATGATCAAGAGGGATTCATCCCAGGGATACAAGGATTTTTCAATATCTGCACATCAATCTATATGACACGTCACATCAACACGTTGAAGAATAAAAACAGTATGATCTCAATAGATGCAGAAAATTTTCACAAAATTCAGAACCCATTTTATGATAAAAACTCTCCAGAGAGTGGGCACAGAGGGAACATAACTTGAACAGAATAAAGGCCATATACGACAAACCTATAAGTAACATCATATTCAATGGTGAAAAGCTGAAAGCATTTCCTCTAAGATCAGGAAAAAGACTAGGATGTCTACTCTCACCTTTATTCAACATAGTTTTCAAAGTCCTTGCTACAGCAATCAGAGAAGAAAAGAAAGTAAAGGGAATCTAAATTGGAAAAGAAGTTAAACTGTCACTGTTTGCAGAAAGTAATACTATACATAGAAGATCCTAAAGATGCCAACAAAAAACTACTAGTGCTCATCACTGAGTTTAGTAAAGGTGCAGGTTACAAAATTAATACACAGTAATCCGTTGCATTTCTATACACTAACAATGAAAGACTGGAAAGAAAAATTCAAGAAACAATTACATTTACCATCACATCAAAAAGAATAAAATACCTACAAATAAACCTACCTAAATGGACAAAAGACTTGTACCCCCAAAACTGCAAGACACTGTTGAAAGAAAAAGACAAACAGATGGAAAGTCATACCATGTTCATGTGTTGGAAGAATCAATATAGTCAAAATAACTATACTGCCTAAGGCAATCTACAGATCCAATGCAATCTCTATCAAATTACCAATGATATTTTTCATAGAACTAGAACAAAAAAATCTTAAAATCTATATAAAGACACATAAGATACCAAACAGCCGGGCAACCTTGGGAAAGAAAAACAGAGCTAGAGGAAATCAGACTCCCTAACTTCAGACTATACTACAAGCTACAGTCATCAAAACAGTATGGTCCTGGCACAAAAAACAGAAATATAAATCAATGCAACAGAATAGAAAACCCAGAAATAAATCCATGCACTTACGGTCAATTAATCTATGGCAAAAGAGGCAAGACTACATGTTGGAAAGACACCGTTCAACAAATGGTGCTGGGAAACTGGACAGCTACGTGTAAAAAAAAAAAAAAAGATAATTCTTTAATACCATACACAAAAATAAGCTCAAAATGGATTGGAGACCTAAATGTGAGACTGGACACTATGAAACTCCTAGAGGAAAACAGGTAGAACACTCTCTGACATAAATGGCAGCAGTATCTTTTTTGATCCATCTCACAGAATAATGGAAATAAAAGCAAAAATAAACAAACAGGATGTACTTAAAGCAAAAGGGTTCACACAGCAAAGGGAACCATAGGAAAACAAAAAGAGAGCCCACAAACTGGGAAATGATGTGGAAAACAAGGGTCTCCAGAATTTACAAATATCTCATGATGCTTAACAACATCAAAACAAACAACCCAATCAAATATTGGGCAGAAGCGTTAAATAGGCATTTCTCCAAAGAAGACATACAGATGGCCAAGAGAACATAAAAAGATGTTCAACATCACTAATTTACAGAGAAATGCAAACCAGAACTACAATGAAATATCACTTCACACCAGTCAAAATGGCTATCATCAAAAAATCCATAAACATAAATGCTGGAGAAGGTTTGTAGAGAAGGTAACCCTCCTACACTGTTGATGGGAATGTAAACAGGTAGATACACTATAGCGACCAGTATGGAGGTTCCTTAAAAAGAATAAAAATAAAGCTACCATATGATCCTGCAGTCCCATTCCTGAGCATGTATCTGGAGAAAAAAATGATCCAAAAAGATACAAGCAACTGTGCTCACTGAAGCACTGTTTAATAGCCAAGACATGGAACCAACCTAAATGCCAGTCAACAGAGGAATGGATAAAGAAGATGTGGACATATATATAATGGAATATTACTCAGCCATTAGAAAGAGCGAAATAATGCCATTTGCAGCAACATGAATGGACCGAGAGATTGCCACACTGAGTGAAGGAAGACAGAGAAGGAGAAATAGCATAGCACATCCCTTCTATATGGACTCTAAAAAGAAATGATACAAATGAATTTCCTTATAAAACAGAAACACTCATAGACTTAAAAGGACAAACTTATGGTTACCTGTACACACTGCTATATTTAAAATGGATAACCAAAAAATACCTGCTATATAACATATGGAACTCTGTTCAATACTATGTGGCAGTCTGGATGGGAGGGGAGATTGGGGAAGAACAGATACATGTATATATGTGGCTGAGTCCCTTTGCTGTTCACCTGAAACTACCACACTGTTAATCAGCTATACTCCAATACAAAACAAAAAGCTTAAAAAAATGATCTTGAGAAAACTGGTTAGCTTTTTGGAAAAAGAATGAAGTTAGATCCTTACTCCAAAGTATAATTCAAAATAAAGTCCAAATAAACTAAGTGTCCAAAATAAAAAGAACTGGCTAATCAGTTTCTGGATGGAGAAATCCATTACAAACAAAACAAGAAAGGTGGAAGATACCATTAAAAAGATTAATAAAGATTTATAATCTAAATGTTAAAAAAAATAAAAGAAATGATACAAATAAACTTACTTACAAAACAGAAACAGACTCACAGACTAAGAGAACAAACTTAAAGTTGCAAGGGGGTAGGGGAAGAATGGAGAAAGCAATGGCACCCCACTCCAGTACTCCTGCCTGGAAAATCCCATGGACAGAGGAGCCAGGTAGGCTGCAGTCCATGGGGTCGCGAAGAGTCAGACATGACTGAGTGACGTCATTTTCACTTTTCACTTTCATGCATTGGAGAAGGAAATGCCAACCCACTCCAGTGTTCTTGCCTAGAGAATCCCAGGGACAGGGGAGCCTGGTGGGCTGCCGTCTATGGGGTCACACAGAGTCGGACACAACTGAAGTGACTTAGCAGCAGTAGCAGCAGTGGGGGAAGGGATAAGTAGGTAGTTCGAGACTGACATATACACAGTGCTAAATTTAAAATAGTATTGATGTATGGTAGAAACCCACATAATATTATAAAGTGATTATACTTCAATTAAAAATTAATACACTTTAAAAAATAATAAAATGGATAACCAACAAGGGCCTACTAAAAAGCACTGTATAATTCTCCTCAATGTTATGTGGAAGCCTGGGTGGGAGGGGACTCTGCAGGAGACAGATACATGTATATGTATGGCTGAGTCCCTCTCAGTTCCCCTGAAACTACTGTAACAGTGTTAACTGGCTATATCACAACACAAAATAAAAAGTTAAAACAAAAAAAAAAGCTCACAAACACAGATCCAAATGGAAAAGGAAACAGTTTTCATTCTAATCCACCAATTACAAATGCGTTTTGTAGAAAAAAATATTGCCAACAAATAAAGTCCAAGATCAGATGGTTTCACTGCTGAATTTATCAAACATTTAAAGTAGAACTAAACTGGAGCCTATTATACAGAGTGAAGCAAGCCAGAAAGAAAAACACCAATACACTATACTAACGCATATATATGGAATTTAGAAAGATGGTAACGATAACCCTGTATGCGAGACAGCAGAAGAGACACAGATGTATAGAACAGTCTTTTGGACTCTGTGGGAGAGGGAGAGGGTGGGATGATTTGGGAGAATGGCATTGAAACATGTATACTGTCATATATGAAATGAATCGCCAGTCCAGGTTCGATGCATGATACTGGATGCTTGGGGCTGGTGCACTAGGACGACCCGGAGGGATGGTACGGGGAGGGAGGAGGGAGGGGGGTTCAGGATGGGGAACTGGTGTGTACCTGTGGTGGATTCATGTTGATGTATGGCAAAACCAATACACGGAAAAAAAAAAAAAAAGTAGAACTAATACTAATCCTTCTCAAACTCTTTTAGAAAACAGAATTGGAGGGAACACTTCCAAACTCATTTATTAGCCTAGCATTACCCAAATCCCAAAATCAGACAAGGAAGCCAAAAGAAAGTTGCAAATCAGAATCGCTGATGAATGTCGATATAAGGAATTCTGAAAAAAAATCAGCAAGCCAAATTCCACAGCATCATACACCATGATCAAGTAGGATTTTATTTCAGGCATTTAAGAATGGGTCCACACTTAAAAATTAATGAATGTGATACACCACATTAACAAAATGAATTAAAACCATGATCATCTCAATGGATACAGAAGAAAGCATTTGACAAAACTCAACATATATTTATGATTAAAAACTTTCAACAAAGTAGGTATAGAGGGAATGTACCTCAACTTAATAAAGAACAAGCCCAAAGCTAACATTATATTCAATGGTAAAAAGTTGAAAGCTATTCTTCTAAGATCAGGAATAAGACAAGGATGCCTACTCTTACCATTCCTATCCAACACTACTGGAAGTCTTATCCAGAGCAATTAGTTAGGAAAAAGAAATAAAAGGCACCCTAATTGGAAAGAAAGAAGTAAAACTGTCACTACTTGTAGATGACATGATACTATATATAGGAAACACTAGAGACTCCATTAAGAAATAAATAAATTCAGTAAAATTACAGGATGGAAAAATCAATATACAAAAATCTCCTGAGTTTTTATACACTAATAACAAACTATCAAAAAGATATTAGGGGGAAAATATCCCAGTTAAAATCTCATCTGAAAGAACAAAATATCTAAGAACATTAATAAATTTAAGAGGTAAAAGACCTACACTGAACACTGATAAAAGAAACTAAGACACAAATAAATGAAAAGATATTCTGTGCTTACAGATTGTTAAAATTCTATTGTTAAAATGTCCCCTCTACTCAAAGTAGTATAGGTTTGTTATAATATCTATCAGAATTTTAATGAATTTTTCACAGAAATAGTACCAAGAATACTAAAATTTGTAGAACTATAAAAGACCCTGGATAGCCAAAGTAGTCCTGAGAAATAACAAAGCTGGAGGCATCATGCTTCCTGACTCCAAATTACTTTACAAAGCTAGAATTAGAACAGTATGGTACTGGCATAAAAGGGTCTTCCCTGGTGGCTCAACAATAAAAAATTATCCTGCCAATCAACAGTGTTACAAAGAGTTGAGCATCACTTACCGACTAAACAACAACAACAAATGGAACAAAGTGAATACGTTGTTCAATAAAGTTTCTGGTGAAACTGAAAAATGTGTCTCATTTTTACTTAAAAACAAAAGGAACCTTTTGGCCGACTCAATACAGCATGGTGACTACAGTTAGTAATAGAATAGCACACATTTGAAAGTTGCTAAGAAAAGTAAATCTTGAAAGTTCTCATCATAAGAAAAAAATTTTGTAACTATGTGTGGTGATGGATATGAAGTAGACTTATTGTGGTAATCATTTTGCAATACGTACATATCATTTTACAAAATATACAAATATCAAATAACTTTGTTGTATACCTAAAACTAGCATAACGTTATATGTCAATTATACCTAAAACAAAACTTGTGCACAAATGTTCACAGTACCATTATTCAAAATAGACAAAAAGTAGTAACACTCCAATGTCTATCAATGACAAATAGGTAAACAAAATACAGCATAGTCATACAATGGAATAGGTCTTTCCTGATGACTCAGTTGGTAAAGAGTCTGCCTGCAATGTGGGAGACCTGGATGCAATCCCTGGGTCAGGAAGATCCCCTGTAGAAGGAAATGGCAACCCACTCCAGTATTCTTGCTTGGAGAATTCCATGGACAGAGAGGAACCTGGTGGGCTCCAGTCCATGGGATCACAAAGAGTCAGACACACAACTAAGTGACTAACACTTTCACTTTCATACAATGGAGTATTACTCACCCATAAGAAGGAATGAAATAGTGCTAAATTGTACAACATAGATGAAACTTGAAAAACATTACTCCAAGCAAAAGATGCTAGTCATAAAAGGCCGAATATTATAGGATTCCATTTATAGGAAATGTCTAGGATAAATAAATCCACAGGAACAGAAAGTAGATTACTGTTTGCCAAAGGGAAGGGGGAGTTTATGGGGGAGTAACTGCTAATAGGTACAGAGTTTCTATTAATATCTGGGCTGATGTATGTGTTAGTCACTCAGTCTTGCCAGACTCTTTGTAACCCCACGGACTGTAGCCTACCAGGCTCTTCTGTTCATGGAATTCTCCAGGCAAGAATACTGGAGTGGGTTACCATTTCCTTCTCCAAACTGGGCTGATAAAAATATTCTAAAGTTAGGCAATAAACACACAAAATTATAAAGTTTTAAAAGGAATTTTCTGGTATGCAAATTTATCTCAATTTTTTTTTAAAAAGATCCTAATCTATTTCTCCACTGGACTTTAGCAGGTCCTGTGATTAACTATGACCAAGGAATGCTGCAGATGTGACTCTGATACTTCTGAGCCAAGATCTCAAGAGGTTTGCAAGACTCCACTATCACCTCAAAGACTGGATTCCTTGAGAACGAAAAACCACATGAGGGGGAAAAAGCCCCAGAAGGAAGCCAGTACAGTGCCAAACACCAGAAATAAAAAAAAAGCTCTCTTAGACCATCCAGTCCTTGCAGATCCACCACCTTACTGCTGCCACATTAATAAGCTTAGGCAAAATCAGGCAAGCCTAGCCCAAAATGCTAAGTCACTGAATTATGTACAAATAGGAGAGTTATGTTAATCTTTCGGAGAAGGCATGGCACCCCACTCCAGTACTCTTGCCTGGAACATCCCATGGACAGAGAAGCCTAGTAGGCTACAGTCCATGGGATTGCTAAGAGTCGGACCAGTGTTCTTGCCTGGAGAATCCCAGGGATGGGGGAGCCTGGTGGGCTACCGTCTATGGAGTCGCACAGAGTCGGACACAATTGAAGCGACGCAGCAGCAGCAGCAGCAGCAACAAGATAAGCTCAATTAGTCTAGTAATTGAGTCTACTAAACTCACAAAGCTAGGTCTTCTTAAAAATGTTTTAAAATTATATACTTATGTCTGGCACCGCTGGTCCTGAAATTTAACTGGTCTGAATTACTGGCGCTAAATCCTAGCTTCAAGTTCTTGCTAAGGTCTGCATTCCAAACTTTTCGGATCAAGTTACAGTGAAACACTGAAGATATTTTGTTTTCTAGTATGAAATATATTTCTAAGATGATTCTTTCTGAGCCCATTTCCAGAAACTAAAGAATAATACTTTGTCGATTTGAAATAAACATGATTTATCTTCATCAAAAGTCATTAACAGATAAGCTGATATGCTTTCCAATTCAAGAAGAAACAATTTTTCCTTAAACAGTTCTAGAAAAATGTATCTTTCGATTAAATTGTGATATTGAAAGATTTAATTTTTCTAAGCAAAGTTGAGATGATTTATTTTCATTAAAAGATAATTTTCGTATAAAACTCTAATTTTTAAAAAATCACTGATCAACATGGCAGAATTAATGGTATCTATCAACAATAAGACATTTCATTTTGTAAGTAATATCCAATGTGACATCATCCTTATTTCATCAGAATGAAATATATACCAATCATATATTCAATTTCAGTCAAGTCATATATTCATTTTTAATTTGCAACTGCTAATACATTAATATTCAACAAAATTTCTAACAGACTTTTACTAATGTTGTACAAGGTAACGATGCAAAAATTCAAATAAAGAATAAGAAATTCTAACTCTATTTTTCAAACTTTATTTTATAGAAAGGAAAATAACCTTATGTTCTTAGGCCTTTCTTCAAAGTGATAAACAATGCATCAGTGATGCCAGAGTTGATCTGAAATAACACTTTACCTCTGCATTAATTTTTCCCAAAAGACAAAAGTGTCAGTAAAGACAAAACAAACACACACCTAAATGAGCTCTGCCTTCATTTTAAAATTAAACATGTATACACAGTACCAACCCAAGAATACTGAATTTCAGCTCAGCAGGAGCAATGCGAAAGACAGTCCAAGAATTATACAGTCAGACAATTATTCAGAATCGAAAAAAACTACTGTCAGCCTGAAAAGAGGTATTAATTGTGAAGAAAAAAAAAGATTTATGTGGACTGATGTGTGGCCAATAATAATGGTGGGGGAGTCTAACGAATGTATAAGAATGAAATTCTTTATAGCGTCTTTTAATTGAGGTAACTAAATATTTGTTTGAAAGAAATGCCACTATGGGAGGAGAAAACAATAAATGACTATCATTTCATTGAAAAATTTTAACTAGCAAGTGTGTCAAAGTTTATGTGATATTTTAAAATTACTTCAGGATGATACTGAGTAAAGTCTTAAACAATATAAAGACGCAAAACTTACTGCCTGTGCTTGCTTAATAAACTCAAGAATATCTTCTTTTAAAGCCTGATGAATTTTTGCTGGGCCTTTATCATCCCAGAGACAGACTGCATGTACATCCCTGTAAAAAATAAAGCAGGTAAACAAACATTAACACTGGAACAAGAACAAACACAAAACTGTTTTGTTTCAATACAAACATGGATCATGCTAAGAGTGCTTGAATTCATTTATATGAACCAAGCATTCTTTGTAAGGTTTCTCATACAGGTACACTTGCTTCTATTTTTATTTTCTGTGTTACTGTTTTCCTTACATCTTTGCCAGTTTTTTGATTACATTTATAAATTTAAAAAGTATCTCCGAATCAGACTTCCAAAGTTAAATCTACCAAAATTTTCTTGTGCAAAGACAACTATAAATTCTTTAATATGTAACACAATATATGTATATATATACACATATAAACTATCCGTTTTTAGAAAGTTAGTAATTTAAATACTATTACAACAAAACTCCAAATTTCTCCCAAATATTCATCACATTAACACATCAATTATCACTGTGCCTCCTTTATTTAGAACACACATATACTCACTGCTGATTCACGTTACTGTACAGCAGAAACTAACACAACATTGTAAAGCAATTACAGTCCATTTAAAAGATAAATCTCAAAAATTTAAGAGAAAAAAAGAAAAAAGTGACTATTTCAACTTTCTAATACAACAAAATACAAAATTTAACTTTTCAGAAAAAAAAGAACTATAATCGATTGAAATCAAAAAATAAATAGAGGGCTTCTCTGTCAGCTTGGTGGTAAAGAATCTGCCTGTGTCTGATCACTGGGTCGGGAAGATTCCCCTGGAGAAGGAAATGGCATCCCACTTCAGTATTTTTGCCTGAGAAATCCCATGGACACAGGAGCCTGATGGACTACAGTCTGGGGTCGCAAAAGAGTCAAACATGACTTAGCGACTAAACAACAACAAAATAAACAGAAAGAAAAGCTCTTTAAACTCTAAAGCTGACATATTTTACCCAAAAGGTCATTCATTATATAAACATATTTAATATTAATACATGTTCACAGAATGAGTTTTTTAATTACTACATAGTACAGCAGGGAAACGTAACAAAAGCTAGAGTCTTATACTGTGTGTACATGTGTGCACTCACACACAAGCACTTAGTCTGACTCTTTGCAACCCCATTGACTGGGGCCCCACAGTCTCCTCTGCAGAATTTTCTAGGCAAAAATTGCCTGGAAAAGTTGCCATTTCCTTCTTCAGGGGATCTTCCCCACTCAGGCACTGAACCCCAGTCTCTTGTGTCTCCTGCATTGGCAGGCAGGTTCTTTACCAGCTGAGCCACCAGGGAATATAGTCTTATACTGGGGATTCTCTTACTCAAAAAATGTTCCCCAGTACTTTATAGAGCCCTATATATACTTTAAAATCTACATTATGATTTTTAAAAAAGCAGAAAAGGCCAAAAAAATTATCTCTAGAATCCTAACATATAATAATGGCCAAATAGTTTGTTTTATATTCAGATTCTTAGGGGCATAATCATAACCCAAAATTTTGTCTATATATTAATTTGAACTTGTTTTCATCATTTGTTAAATTCAGCTTAATAGTGGCATCTGGTCCAGAGTAGATGTAGTTAAGCACACAAATATTTGTTAAATAACATAATAGGTAACATCCAACTGCTCATGCTGTGCTAAATCGCTTCAGTCATGTCTGACTCTTTGCGACCCTAAGGTCTGTAGCCAGTCAGGCTCCTCTTCCATGGAACTCTCCAGGCAAGAACACGGGAGTGGGTTGCCATGCCCTCCTCCAAGGGATCTTCCCAACCCAAGGATCGAACCCACGTCTCTTACATCTCCTGCACTGGCAGACAGGTTTTTTTACCACTAGCACCACCTGAGAAGCCTCATCCAACTGCTGTGTGTCAGCTGCTCAGCTGTGTCAGATTCTTTACAACTTCATGGATTGGGGCCTGCCAGGCTCCTCAGTCCATGGGATTTCCAGGCAAGAATACTTGAGTGGGTTGCCATTCCCTTTTCCAGGGGATCTTCCCAACCCAGGGATCAAACACAGGTCTCCTGCACTGCAGGCAGATTCTTTACCATCTGAACCACCAGGGAAAGCCCTCCAACTGCTTCAGTTCAGTTCAGTCACTCAGTCGTGTCCAACTTGCGACCCAATGAATCGCAGCACGCCAGGCCTCCCTGTCCATCACCAACTCCCGGAGTTCACTCAGACTCACGCTCATCCAGTCAGTGATGCCATCCAGCCATCTCATCCTCTGTCGTCCCCTTCTCCTCCTGCCCCCAATCCCTCCCAGCATCACAGTCTTTTCCAATGAGTCAACTCTTCGCATGAGGTGGCCAAGGTACTGGAGTTTCAGCTTTAGCATCATTCCTTCCAAAGAACACCCAGGACTGATCTCCTTTAGAATGGACTGGTTGGATCCCCTTGCAGTCCAAGGGACTCGCAAGTCTTCTCCAACACCACAGTTCAAAAGCATCAATTCTTCGGCACTCAGCTTTCTTCACAGTCCAACTCTCACATCCATACATGACCACTGGAAAAACCACAGCCTTGACTAGACAGACCTTTGTTGGCAAAGTAATGTCTCTGCTTTTGAATATGCCATCTAGGTCGGTCATAACTTTCTTCCAAGGAGTAAGCGTCTTTTAATTTCATGGCTGCAGTCACCATCTGCAGTGATTTTGGAGCCCCCCAAAATAGAGTCTGACACTGTTTCCACTGTTTCCCTATCTATTTCCCAACTGCTCTCTGCTGCTGCTGCTGCTAAGTCACTTCAGTCGTGTCCGACTCTGTGCAACCCCATAGACGGCAGCCCACTAGGCTCCCCCGTCCCTGGGATTCTCCAGGCAAGAATACTGGAGTGGGTTGCCATTTCCTTCTCCAATGCATGAAAGTGCAAAGTGAAAGTGAAGTTGCTCAGTAGTGCCGAACTCTTAGCGACCCCATGGACTGCAGCCTACCAGGCTCCTCCGTCCATGGGATTTTCCAGGCAAGAGTTCTGGAGTGGGGTGCCATTGCCTTCTCCTCCCAACTGCTTACTATATGCTAAATACTATTCTAAGCTGTTTTAACTCAACCTTCACAGCAACGCTGATATAGTACAGTTTTATTGCTATCTTAGAGATGGGGAAACTGAGGCAGAGAAAAGTTATGTAACATTCCCAAGATTACACAGCTAGTATACAGTGAACACAGGCAACTGGGCTCCAGAGCCCACTATCAAACTGTTTTCTCTTAATTTACTCTTACACCTCTCCAATCCATCCAACAGTCCAACAGTAGCTAGGATGATCTTCATAAAATTCAAATTACATCTTTTTGCCTCTGTATTTGTGGCTTTCCAGGAGGCGCCAGAGGTAAAGAACCTGCCTGCCAATGCAAGAGACTTAAGAGACTCAGGGTTTGATTCCTGGGTCAGGAAGATCCCCTGGAGGAGGAAATGGCAACTCATTCCAGTATTCTTGCCTGGAAAATTCCATGGACAGAGGAGTCTGTCAAGCTACAGTCCACGGGGTCACAAAGAGTCAGACAAACTGAAGTGGCTTAGCAAGCATGCCCACCTCTATATTTAAAATCTTCCAATGGTTTCCCATTGTTCTTTGAATAAAGTACAAAATAGTTAACTGACCTCTGTAATACCTCTGCGATCTCACCTCATGGCTAAAAAAATCTAGAGTTTAAAAGAAAAAACTGATACAAAAATAGATTGATTATATTTCAATAAGTTTACAACTACTAAGGCTATAAACACAAGATGGTTTAGGAACCCAAGGCAAAGGAAAGGGTGGAAATGAGAGGTAAAAAAGGCAGGGTAAAGGGGCAGACTCCCTGGAAGAGATGATTTCTAAGTTTATCTCAAAGAACAAGTGGGATTAGTATCCCTGCTTACTCAGACCCACTGTGACACATGCTGGAAAGGCTCAAATGTGACTTGAGTCTCGTTAGGGCAAGAGAGAATGGTGTGGCACTGGGTCCCCAAGAAAGAGCCAAACTTGTGATCCACATGTCTTCTCCAGCTCCCTTTCCTCAACTTCCAGGAACTTCTGCATGTTGTTACGTCATGGGAGAAGATCGTCAATACACTCTTTCCTATTTGAAACACAATACTTCTCACCACCACACGACAGAACATGTTGAGGCTCCTGGCCAATTCTCATACACATTTTGAGGAATATAATATATATTGTGCTGGCCAAGAAGTTCATTGGGTTTTTTCTGTAAGATGTTATGGAAAAACCCAGAAGAATTTTTGGCTAATCCAATTCTTAAGAAGTATATGATAATACCCTTAAAGCCCTTTATGTTCCTCTTTCTAATCCTACTCTCTCATTCCTCCCCAAAAGTAACTAAGTCTGAATTTGCTGTTTTGGGTTTTCAAGTTTTACAACATACTATGAGGGTTTCTGATTACAGAAATATATCAAATAATATTTTCAAATAATTTTTTTACTCAACGTGTTTCTGATATTTACCCACGAAAGTGCATGTAGTTCTGGTTCATCTGTTACATCAAGCGGCACTTCAACATAAAAGGGAAGGAATGGATGAGCAATAAACATCTGAAATTAAGTCTGAATGAATAAGAACACACTCTCTTGGAACATAAAATCAAAGTGCTTTTAAAAAGGAACCTCTTGGACTTCCCAGGTGGTCCAATGGTTAAGAATCCGCCTGCCAATGTAGGAGACATGGGTTCAATCCCTGACTTGGGAATATCCCACTTGCCGCGCAGCAATTAATTCCACACCACTGAGCCTATTCTCTAGAGCTCACAATCCACAACTAATGATCCCTTGATCTGTAACTAATGAGCCTGCGCCTAGAGCCCATGCTCCACAACAAGAGAAGCCACCACATCACAACAAAGTATCCTCCACTTGCCACAACTAGAGAAAGCTCATGCACAGCAACAAAGACCCAATGTAACCAAAAAATAAATATTTTTTTTAAGTAAAGGAAATTGTTTTTAAATACTTAAGTATATTAAAAAAGTCAAGGAGCTGGGAAATGGGAGAATGATGAAGTAAAAACTTTTTTTAAGGTTTTAAGTGGAGAGACAGAAAGGATGAGAAAAGAAGCAAGAGGTAACAATTATTTCAAAGGTTTCAACTTCTTTAGGTTAAAAAGAAAAGAGAAATACTGTGACTGTGATGCAAAAAAATAGGTATTCTGCTTTTAATTAACAGTAGTACCATATACTACTTTTTTTTTGGTCACATGGCAGGACATGTGGGATCTTACTTCTCTGACCAGGGATTGAACCATTGAACCGGCACCTTTTGTAGTGAAAGCATGGACTCTTAACCATGAGGGAAGGTCCAATATCATATACTTCTGATTGAGAGAAAGGAACCACTAATGGAAGTAAACTTTCAGATTAACAAAAAAAGGAAAAGGAAAAATAAAGAAACAATAGTATTTAATAAGTGGTAAACTATAGAAGGAATAAAAAGTGTATCAGTTATAATATTAAGCCTAAATAAACCATCCCATTAGAAGAGAATATACCTTTCAAAAGGACAGATACTATGATTCTACTTTGTGAGGTACCTAGAATAGATAAATTCAGAGACAAAAAGTAGAATGAAGGTTACCAAAGGCTGGGGGAAAGAGGTACAGTTATTGTTTAATTGGTACAGAGCCTCTGCTTGAGATGTGAATGTTCTAAAAATGGAGAGTGTTGGTGTTTGTACAACATTATGAATGAACTCAATGCCACTGAATCATACACTTGAAAATGGCTAAAATGATAAATTTTGTGCAATGTACAATTTTACAAAAAAAAAATTTAATGGCTTAAGAGATACTAGGTGAGTATAAACTGAAAGAAAGCAGAGTGGCAATATTAGCATCATCCAAAGAAGAATTTAAAGTTATAAGGATTGGTGACAGGAACATCATGTAATGATAAAAAAGCATCATTTATTAATGTATGTCCATTTATTTACACCAAAAATATACATAGTAAAAAGCAAAACAAATAGAAATGTAAAAATGACATATTTGAACACTTTAAAACATCCTGTTATCAGGAGGATGAAAACATCAGGCTCAATCAACAATGGCTTAGATTACTAGATTCTTTTTCTCATATAACAAGAAATTTAGAAGTAGGAAGAGGCTGGTGTTTTGTTCAGAGACTCATCAAGACCTTTCTCTCTCCACTTTTGTCACTTTAGGCAGAACGTGCTAGCACATTAGGTCAAAGGCGGAAAGGGAAGAGGGTGCCAGGCACATTAGTTAAATTCATCTGGAAAGCAAAATCTTCCTAGATGCCCTCCGATAGGTGTATTTGCCAGAATGTGTAATGTGCCCAGCCACTTAGCAGCAAGAAGTGAATATTAAATTATCCAGCCTCCATAGTGGGAGGAACGCAAGGCAAAGGAGTAAGGCCTAGCCAATCAACAGTGTCTGCCAGAGACTTTCTCAACATTTAAAATCTAGAAGAAAAAAATTAAAGACATGCAGGAATTTAAAAATACAATTAATGGAGGAATTCCCTGGCAGTCTCTGTGCTCTCACTATGGAAGCCTTGGGTTCAATCCCTGGTTGGGGAACTTAAATCCCATAAACCAAGGGGCACAGACCAAAAAATAAAAAAGTTAATGTCTATGACTTACTAGGCAGAGATTCTTGCAACTCACAAAAAGATTAATTTTTCCTAAGAGCTCAGGCAAACACACAAAATTTTTTAAAAATAATTTTATAGGTTGTTTCACTGATTATAATCCATAAACAAATAAATTAAAACTTCACTATATAGAATTTCAGTTCCTAGATAATGCATGGATTAAAGAAAAAACAAAAATTACTAACAAGAAAGAGAAAGAAGAACATTTCATACCACAAAACCTATGGTGACCATACAAGTGGTATTAAGAAAAAAATACAGGAGGCAGGGATCAAGATCATCCCCAGGGAAAAGAAATGCAAAAAGGCAAAATGGTTGTCTGAGGAGCCCTTACAAACAGCTGTGAATAGAAGAGAAGCAAAAGGCAAAAGAGAAAAGGAAAGATATACCCATTTGAATGCAGAGTTCCAAAGAATATCAAAGAGAGACAAGAAAGCCTTCCTCAGCGATCAATGCAAAGAAACAGAGAAAAACAACAGAATGGGAAAGACTGTGCCAAAGCCTTTGACTGTGTGATCACAATAAACTGTGGAAAATTCTGAAAGAGATGGGAATAACAGACCACCTGACCTGCCTCTTGAAAAATCTGTATTCAGGTCAGAAGCCAACAGTTAGAACTGGACATGGAACAACAGATTGGTTTGAAATAGGAAGAGGAGTACGTCAAGGCTGTATATTATCACTCTGCTTATTTAACTTGTATGCAGAGTACATCATGAGAAACACTGGGCTGGATGAAGCACAAGCTGGAATCAAGATTGCTGGGAGAAATACAAATAACCTCAAATATGCAGATGACACCACCCTTATGGCAGAAAGTGAAGAACTAAAGAGCCTCTTGATGAAAGTGAAAGAGGAGAGTGAAAAAGTTGGCTTAAAGCTCAACATTCAGAAAATGAAGATCATGGCATCTGATCCCATCACTTCATGACAAATAGATGGGGAAACAGTCGAAACAGTGGCTGACTTTATTTTCTTGGGCTCCAAAATCACTGTAGATTTGTAGATGGTGATTGCAGCCATGAAATTAATAAAGACACTTGCTCCATGGGAAAAAAGTTATGACCAACCCAGACAGCATATTAAAAAGCAGAGATATTACTTTACCAACAAAGGTCTGTCTAGTCAAAGCTATGGTTTTTCCAGTAGTCATGTATGGATGTGAGAGTTAGACTATAAAGAAAGCTGAGCACTGAAGAATTAATGCTTGTGAATTGTGGTATTAGAGAAGACTTTTGAGAGTCCCTTGGACTACAAGGAGATCCAACCAGTTCATCCTAAAGGAAATCAGTCCTGAATACTTTGGCCACGTGATGCGAAGAGCTGACTCATCTGAAAAGACCTGATGCTGGAAAAGACTGAAGGTAGGAGAAGGGAACGACAGAGGATGAGATGGTTGGATGGCATCACTGACTCAATGGACATAAGTCTGAGGAGCTCTAGGAGCTGGTGATGGACAGGGAGGCCTCGTGTTCACAGGGTTGCAAACAGTAGGACACAACTAAGCAACTGAACTAAAGAAAAAAATATTACTTGAAAGCTTTGATTGTAAAGAAAAATGTTGAAAAGAATTTTAAAACTAAGAATCTAATAAAAGAACTAAGAAACCAAAGAACAAAATAAACTGGAGATCAAAAAGAAAACAAAAAAAGGGATATTATTTTTTCTGAATAACTAATTTTTCCCTGTTTTCTTTTTCTATTTTCAATTATTTTGTATTTCATTAATTTTGTCTTTTGTCTTTCCTTCCTTCTTTCTTTAAGTTTAGTTGGCCGGTTTTTTCCTCATTTCTTGAAATAAAAACTTAGACTGTGTACTTTTAGCATTTTCTGTGTAATATATGAATCAAAGGCTATGAATTTGTATGGCACAGTTGGTTCTAATATATTTTGATAAATCATATCCAAGTAATTTTTATAGCTTGATTATGTGAAAAGACCTATAAAATGGATCAACTCCTTAATATCCACATGGAAGAAAAATATGTAGGATTGGGGATAAAAAGTGAGATATAACCACATATACAATATAAGTATACTACTTGTAATTCTAAGGCAACAAATTTCTAAACCTACCGGAAACTGAAATGAGGCGTGCAAACAGATACTTAGTCCCAATTTTAAATGGAATGCTTCCAACATACTATTACTGGGATATAGCTGCTAAGAGACTTAGAGATGATCTTTACCAGTTTAAAGAATAATATTTTCATTTTTTATATTTCATTTTGGAAAGATCCTATGTCTTTTCTCCATCTATTAAGATGATTGATTTCTGATATGATTCTGTCTTGTTCTATTTGTTTTCTGAGTTCAATCTTCATTTCATTATTTCCTCGACTTTTGTTGATTTCTCTCCTCAGCTCTTAAATTTTCAGTTCAAGTTTGTTTTATAACCCCACATGGTTGTGTGAGAACACAGAACTCAGTCTGAAGTGCTGTATTTGTGTTCTACTTCATAGCTGGTTTCTGTGGGACAATTTTTATCACCTAAAACGTTATAATTTATGTACTTTAAAAAATGGTTTTGGATAGGTAATGTCTGCTTTTTTCTATTTACATTCATTTCATGGTCAGGGCTTCCCTGATAGCTCAGTTGGTAAAGAATCCACCTGCCATGCAGGAGACCCCAGTTGATTCCTGGGTTGGGAAGATCTGGTGGAGAAGGGATAGGCTACCCACTCCAATATTCTTTGGCTTCCCTTGTGGCTCAGCTGCTAAAGAATCCACCTGCAGTGCAGGAGACCCCAGTTTGATTCCTGGGTCAGGAAGATCCCCTGGAACAGGGATAGGCTACCCACTCCAGTATTCTTGGGCTTCCCTTGTGGCTCAGCTGGTAAAGAATCTGCCTGCAATGCGGGAGGACCTAGGTTTGATCCCTGGGTTGGGAAGATCCTCTGGAGAAGGGAAAAGCTACCCACTCCAGTATTCTGGCCTGAAGAATTCCATGGACTATATAGTCCGTGGGGTCGCAAAGAGTAGGACACAACTGAGCAACTTTCACTTTCATGGTCAGGATTCCTAGTTCAAGAGCACCTCCTTCAGTTTAGGGTAGTAAAGCCCAGTTTCTTTTATGGCCAGTGTTGATAACAGTGGAGAAAAGGGTTCCATTTTCTGCAGAATCCTTAAATCTTCTAAATATTTTGTTGTCTGAAAATATGTTCATCTTGCCTTGAACATGACTGAAAACTCGACTAGGTAAAGAACACTAAGTTCAAAATAATTTCCCTTTAAATATTTAAAGAAAAACGTGTCAACCTCCTGCTTTCAATTTGGCCAATGAGGTGCATAGACAGTCTGTTTTGCTTGAAAGGTTAACTGGTTTTTTTTTTAATTTCTAAGAATTAGATTATTTTCTTTATCCTTGGAATTCTGAAATTAAAGGCATGTGTAGGCATGATTTTTTTTAGCACTTTCAATATGACAATGGGAAGTGGGATGAATTGGGAGATTGGAATTGGCAATATTTATACTACTTATAAAATAAATAACTAATGAGAACCAACTGTACAGCACAGGAAACTCTACTCAGTGCTCTGTGGTAACCTAAAAGGGAAGGAAACCACAAAAGAGGGGATACATATATATGTGTGGCTGATGCACTTTGCTGTACAGCAGAAACTAACACAGCACTGTAAAGCTGTTTAAATACGTGTGTGTGTGTGTGTGTGTGTGTGTGTGTGTGTGTGTGTACATATATATATAAAACAGTCAAAAAGACAGAAGAAGAAACAGGAGAAAAAAAATAAGAGGAGGAAGATCTGTAGGGCTAGGTAGGGAGATACAAGATTTCAGCCCCAGGAAATGTCCTCTTATCCTTGGGGACTATATCCTCTCCTCTACTATCTCTGTCCTCTCCTTCTGGAACCTCTTTTAAGTATGTGGTGGCTTAGTTGCTAAGTCGTGTCTGACTCCTGAGATCCCATGGACTGTAGCCCACCAGGCTCCTGTGTCCATGGAATTTCCCGGGCCAGAATACTGGAGTGGGCTGCCATTTTCTTCTTTTTCCTTCTCTTTCTCTTTTAAGTGTAAGTTAGCCAAATTCTAAAGACATTCTCGTACTTCTTCGTTTTTATTTAATTTTCCACACTCTGGTCTACATTCAAAGAGAACTCTTTTTTACTTTTCTACTAATTTGATATTTTTAAAATTAATTAACTTTTATTTTTTATTATAAAGATCTCTTCTTTATCTTGACTATTTCATTTTCAAAGTTGTCTCTTCTCATTTTACTTCTCTCTAGTGATATAAACTAGAATGTTTTTTGAGCTATCTTCTAAACCTTTCATCATCTACTTACTCTGAGGTACAGTCTTGAGGATGGCCCCCAATGATCCCTGTCTCCTGGTTGGTATCTATACCCACATATAAGTTCCCTCCAACAGTATACAAGCATTTGTCTGTGTGATCAATAGCATACAAAAGATATGATGGTCTAAAGAACCTGCTATGTAGTATAGGGAATTCTACTCAATATTCTGTAATTGCCTATATGGGAAAAGAACTAAAAAGAAAAAAAAGAGTGGATATATGTATTCATATAACTGATTCACTGTACTATACATCTGAACTAGTACAACATTATAGATCAACTATAATTAAAAGAGCAAGTGAGAGAGAAAGATGATGGTTTGTAATTTCCAAGATTTATAAAATGGGCTTCCCTGGTGGTTCAGTGGTTAAGAATCTGCCCTATGATGCAGAGGACACCAGTTTGATCCCTGTCCAGGAAGATTCCACATGACACGAAGCAACTAAGCCAGTGTGCCACAACTACTGAGCCCCTGCTCTGGAGCCCAAGAGCCGCAACTACTGAAGCCCAAGTGCCTTGGCGCCCACGCACCACTAAAGGAGAAGCCACCACAATGAGAAGACCACTCACTGCAGCTAGAGAAAAAAACCGAGCAGCAACGAAGACCCAGCAGAGCCAAGAAAAAACCACCATGACTTCTGTCTTGGGAACACTCCTGCTCTGGGGAAAGCAAGCTGCACAACAGTAAGCAGCTTTATGGAGGGTTCCACACAGTGAGAAACTGAGCAGCTAGTGAAGAACTGAGGCCTGACAATACTCATGTGGGTAAGCTTTGAAGAAGATCATCCACTCCTAGCTGAATATAGGCCTAGATCTTTGCCTGGAGCTTGACTGCAACCTCGTAAGAGATCCTGAGTTAGAGTAACTCAATTAAGCTGCAATCAGATTCCTGACTCTCAGAAACTGTGAGACAATAAATGTTTGTTATTTTAAGCTGCTACACTTCAGGGTAATTTGTTTTGTGGCAGTAGATAACTAATAGAAACAACAAAGAAGGCAAGGGACTACTGTAATCATTTAGGCAAGAGAGCGGGGGCGGGGGGGGGGAACAAATGGGATGGAAAGAAAGCCAAGAGATAATAAAAATCTACGAAATCTAGTAATCAGATGAATATGAAGGAATAAAAAGAGAAAACAGGAGGTTGACAGAAGCTTCCAGATTCTTTATTTCAGACTACAAATGACAGATTTTCATCATCCTGTATCTGGAGTACTTACAGAACTTAAGGGACAGACATATGCAGGAAACAACAGGCCACATAGATATGGAAGTTCAACTTTGAAGATGATCTGGATTGCTTATATAGATATGAGAACTCAGACAAAAGAGTAAAAAAAGCAGAACTCTGGAGAAAACCAACATTTAAGAGGCACAAAAGGGATGAATCAGCTAACATGACAGGATGAGGCAGACAAGAGATAGGAGAAAAAACAGGAAAAAGTGGTATCATAAAAACCAACTTAGGAACAAGAAAAACATTTCAAAATTAAAGATGAATTTTAAAATAAAATATTAAAAGTAAAGTCTCACAAATTAAAAATAATTTATTTTTCAATTTTGGCCTCAATGTCATAAACCAGAGTCAAACCAAGCAATATATATCTAATGCAGCAGCTCTCAACTGAGGATGGTACTGTTCCCTCAGACACTTGGAAATAAGAGATTTTTTTTTGTTCCAATAAATGAGGGGTGGGGAGAAGCATACACAAAAAGTATCCACTACTAGAGTTTATGAGGCTGAAGGCCAGAGATGATAAATATGTCACAATATGCAGAACAATCTTTTATAACGACCCAGAATACCAATAGCACCTCTACTGAAAAATGATTCAAGTTATGAGAAAACAGTCAATGCAGTCCAATACAAACATATTATTTTAGTACCTCAAATTTAGAAAGATATAAGTAACCTAAAGGTTATTAACAAGGCTAAATAAGCTAAAATTTGGAAAGGTTTTAATTAATGTAGGTCTTACAGTTGGCGATGACATGGTAACATATACAGGAATCTTTTTTAAATATATATATTCATTATTTGTGAGGCTGCAAGGGGTCTTAGTTACGGCACGTAGGACCTTCGATCATGGTCTTTAGTTGTGGCATGTGGGATCTAGTTCCCTGACCAGGGATCAAGCCCAGGCTCCCTGCATTGGGAGCACTGAGTTTTAGCCACTGGACCACCAGAGAAGTCCCCTACAGGAATCTTTTAACCTAAAAGGATTACACATATTGAGCAGCCTTGGATAACTCCAGATCAAGGATTTTTAGAAACAATGTGCTGAGGCCACTAACTATAGCAAGTACTATTTCTGCTGAGATGTATAGTTTAAGCAGGAATCACCACCACACTATGCTAACTTTCCCAGTCAGAAGTGCACAGAGATCAAGCATTATTCTACATGATAAATCAAATTATCAAACAAAGTGGCAACAATAAAACAAAGTAGAAAAACCCACCACATTCAATGTATTGTTCATAAAATATATTTGATTAAATAACTTAAGAAAAATACACATATACAGGAATGCTATGAAGTTTTTAAATGTCTCAACTGCTTCTTACTAAATTCTAACTTCTCAAAAGGCCAAATCATGGATATAGGTTAATATAATGCAAGGAGTTCTATGTTATTTAAGATTAAATTATTTTCTCATGAGGGAAAGAAAAAAAATGAGAACAGCTTAATGTGTATAGATTATTCAGTCACACATCTACAACTCACTGATATAGTATTTTACTAGTGTGTGCACGTGCACACACACACACATTATACCAGGTGTGAAACTACTATCCTTAGGAAGACATGGTTGCAAAATTAGTTCTTGACTGGCAGGACTTGAGTTTTGCAAGAGCTCTTACCACTTCCTGAAAAAAATCACTCACTGTGCCTAAACTGCTGCATAAAAATTTTATTTTTGTCAAACACTTGCTTTTTGTCTAGAAGTCTAGAATTTTGGTTCACCTTAGGCAGAACCTGCCTTTTTAACCGTCTCTATTAAAAGCCCTGGGCAGTGAATTTTTAAGAAGCTGCCCCGGTAGACAGCATTTCATATATGTTGTCACAATTAGTCGCTATAGGAATTAAGTCGACATGTTCCACTGGAAGAAGATGCTTGGAAACTTGAATCTGGTTTCTCCTGGCCTTTACCAAAGAAACTTTGTTGCACTTTGCTTTGTACCCTTTACTGTATAACTGATAGCCATGAACACAACTATATGCTGAGTCCTATGAGTCTTCCTAACAATCACTGAACCTGGGAGTGCTCTTAAAGACCACTGAGTCTTTAGGGCTGATGTCAGAAGTGGGATTCATTAAACATGGTGAAAGCACTGTTTGAGAAAAGGAAGGATGAAGTGGTAGGATGATGAAACTCTGCTACTTGCATGGCTATGAAATCACCCACGATGAATCAGCAGCTGAGCCGCTATCTGCTGAGAGAGGTAAAAGTTACCTATGAAATTTGAAAATGACAGACCTAACTCTAAGAGAATTGGCTCATTCAATCTTCAATCTGCTTTGGCCATGATGACTGAAGTGAGAAGAGAAAAAGTACAGTACAGGTGATACCTCTGGTTTCTGTTCTCACCTCCGAACCGCAGGAGAAAAGGTCAAGTTCTCAAAGGTAAGCTTTGGCTGGACCAAAATTGTTAAATGCTTGTGTTGGTCTCTCTTCCAAGCATGAGAAATTAAAAGTTATATTAGGTCTCAGGGCTGGAGAAGGCTTTAGATAACAAAAGGAAAGGAAACTATTTCAGCTGTTTCTTCAGCCTAACTACTGCTGCTTTAGCAACCCCTCCATGCCTTCTACTTTCCAGTCAGGAACTTCCAACAACTATAATGTTAATATTGTAAATGTTAAATTTATCACTAGGAGTTTGAATAAATATACAATAAGAAAAAAGCAGGGGAACTTTAAAAGATGCCTTTGTATTTTGTGGCTATTGCATCTGGAGGTATGAGAAATAAAAATATAAAGTATTATATGCTTGCACTCTCATAAACGCTAGACGGATCATATCAAACAGGAAAAGTTGCAAAACAAAAAGTTAGATGAGACATAACTTGCTTGCTTTTCACTGCTGGTGAGTGGATTAGAAACTTAAACTGTCTAAGTATAAGAAACAGAATAAATAAATCTCCATAATGGATACTATTAGGTTGGCCAAAAACTTCCTTCAATTTTAAGTAAAAATTAAAAATGCAATTTTTATTTTTACCAAGAATGTGATTGAATATGGTATTCACTGTTTTGTTTCACCATCTTCAGCCCCTTTTCAGGCAACTTCATAACTTCATCTTCCTAAAACTTTTTATCTTTTGAGCAAAGAATTGCTGCAGGTGCCTTTTACAGTCTCTCAGAGAATTGAAATATTTTCCATTAAGAGAATTTTGTAAAGACCAAAACACAGCACTTCCTGGCAGTCTACTTGTTAGGATTTCACATTAACTGCAGAGGGCCAGGGTTCAATCCCTGGTCAGGAAACTAAGATCCCACAAGCTACGTGGCACAGCAGAAAACAAAACAAAAACAACAAATAAATGGACATCCACAGGTACAATGTCTGATGAATACAGCAGATGAATCTGAACTTTTCAGCCAAGCTGTAACAATTTTTGTTCAGTCATCAAGGATGCTGTCTTGCATTATCCTGATGGAAGATTATTACTTCTCTGTTGACTAATTCTGAATGCTTTTCATAAAGTGCTGCTTTTTAGTCTCACTGGGAGCAATATCTGTTGGAATTAAATCATTTGGTTTTCCTGAAGGAGCTCATAATAGAGGAATCCCTTCCAATCTCACCATATATACAAAATCACCTTTTGGATGAAGATCTGCCTCTGGTGTGGTTGGTGGTAGTTTCTTTCTTTTGCCCCATGACCTCTTCCATTCCACATTATTGTACACTATTTACTTTTCATTGCCCATCACAGTTTGTTTTAAAAATGGAACATTTTTGTTACATTTAAGTAGAGAACTGCATGTGGAAATAAGGTTAAAAAAAAAAAGGTTTTTTTGCTTAATGTATGCGGAACCCAAACATCAAAGTCATTAACATAAACCAAGCTGGTGCAAATGATTTTCAATGCTTCATTTGGGTATTCTGAGTACGACAGCTATCTCCGTCATCATACAGCATGACTGTTCTCAATTAATGTCTTGATTTGAGTACTATCAACTTCAACTGGCCTACCCAAGCATGGACCATCATCCAGTGAGAAATCTCCAGCATGGAACTTTGCCAGCCACTTCTGATATGTTGGATCAGTCACAGCACCTTTTCAATATAACACACAAATCTTTTTTAGGGTTTCAGCTGCGTTTTTACATTTCTTGAAATAATAAAGCACAATATGCCCAAAATGTTGTGTTTTTTTCCTTCTTCAATAATAAAATGGATATACAAAAATTCATCAATTTTCATAAGGGTGTTTTAAAATGCACACTGATAATGACAGCTGTTATAATACAATCTTAACAAAATTGTTTCAAATGACATTAAAGACAACTAAATAAGCACTACTAGAGCTGGAAGAAACACAAGCTAGAATCAAGATTGCTGGGAGAAATATCAGTAAACTCAGATATGCAGATGACACCACCTTTATGGCAGAAAGTGAAGAGGAACTAAAAAGCCTCTTGATGAAAGTGAAAGAGGAGCATGAAAAAGTTGGCTTAAAGCTCAACATTCAGAAAACGAAGATCATGGCATCTGGTCCCATCACTTCATGGGAAATAGACGGGGAAACAGTGGAAACAGTGTCAGACTTTATTTTTGGGGGCTCCAAAATCACTGCAGATGGTGACTGCAGCCATGAAATTAAAAGACGTTTACTCCTTGGAAGAAAAGTTATGACCAACCTAGGTAGTATATTCAAAAGCAGAGACATTACTTTGCCAACAAAGGTCCATCTAATCTAGGCTATGGTTTTTCCAGTGGTCATGTACGGATGTGAGAGTTGGACTGTGAAGAAAGCCGAGTGCTGAAGAACTGATGCCTTTGAACTGTGGTGTTGGAGAAGACTCTTGAGAGTCCCTTGGACTGCAAGGAGATCCAACCAGTCCATTCTGAAGGAGATCAGCCCTGGGATTTCTTTGGAAGGACTGATGTTGAGGCTGAAACTCCAGTACTTTGGCCACCTCATGCGAAGACCTGACTCACTGGAAAAGACTCTGATGCTGGGAGGGATTGGGGGCAGGAGGAGAAGGGGACAACTAAGGATGAGATGGCTGGATGGCATCACTGACTCGATGGACGTGAGTCTGAGTGATCTCCGGGAGTTGGTGATGGACAGGGAGGCCTGGTGTGCTGTGATTCATGGGGTCGCAAAGAGTCGGACACTACTGAGCAACTGAACTGACTGAACTGAGAGTCACCTTATAGAAAAACCAAATGAACTTCTGGCCAAACCAGTATTATTTTTATTTATTGCCATCTCAGAGAAAAGGGAGACAACATGTAAACAAACGAAATTTCCAAGCAGAAATATACCTTTGAAGTTTTAAAAAGCAGTTTTTAGTTGCTACTGAGCTCTTGTTAAGTCAGATATAAGCCTGAAAGGCTGATGATTTTCCAGCGTGATATGCAT
Source organism: Capricornis sumatraensis (assembly GCF_032405125.1). Taxonomy (NCBI): domain Eukaryota; kingdom Metazoa; phylum Chordata; class Mammalia; order Artiodactyla; family Bovidae; genus Capricornis; species Capricornis sumatraensis. Next base: position 19,593,296 of record NC_091084.1, on the reverse strand, counting down.
TATTTTTGAGTGATTAATTTGAACTCTGAGACTAAGAAAATGAAAAGGGATTAGAAAAGTCTTGCTTGTCACTTGGACTTAGAACATAACTATCTGCTCTGCCGCATCTTGGCTCAGCCGCTGCTGAAGAAAAGTCACCGGCTTTTTCAGAATCCTGAATTCACAAATACTAACTACTTGGATCTGAGTCTAAGCTAAAACTGACAATAGTCTGATACTGGCTATTTAAACCTCAACACAAGCTGTGCTGAACTAAAGCAAGTATATTATCAGTGAACAGGACTTTGACTCAAGGACTGTAGAAGATTTAAGACACCCTCTCTGAAGCCATAAATTGAAAACATCATGGATTCTGGCTGGACCATCTGAATCACTTGCAGATGCCCATAGGAAAGGGCTCATTCTCTGACAGGGCCATCTTCATCAAGCTGTCAGTTACACAGGCCTAAAGTACATTCCTAACTTATGACTATTGCTAAAATTTCTAAGTTGGGAGAATGCCCTCTACTCACTTGTTACAGACTGGAGTCACAATTCCCTTTCAGGGAAGTCTCACTGCTATGGACTTGTATCCAGCTTTCTAGATTAGCTGCAGCTTTCAAGAATGAGTAAATAACTTGATTTTATTTCCCTCACATTCACCTTACCATTCCTTGCACACACATACGTATTAAGGCAGCTTCATTCTTAACCACAGCTATCTCCAGAAAGGAACTGATCTTTCCCCAGGTGGCACTAGTGGTAAAGAACACACCTGCCAATGCAGGAGATATAAGAGACCCGGATTTGATCCCTGGGTCAGGAAGATCCCCTGGAGAAGGAAATGACAACCCACTCCAGTATTCTTGCCTAGAGAATCCCATGGACAGAGAAACCTGGCAGGCTTCAGTCATTGGGTTTCAAAGAATCTGGACACAGCTGAAGTAACTTAGCCAGCATAATATACACACTGTACTAAGTAAATAACCAGGACAAAAAAGGTGTAGGAGGTGACATAACCTTATTTTGAAAATTTTTGAAAATTTGGGGATTTCATCCAGACTAATCCCAAATCACACATCTTTCTAGTTGTATAAAAAAATTTTTTTGTAAAAATGTTTCTGTTCATCCTCCAGGTCTGGGTGATTGGGAGAAAAATGAAAAGTTTTCACTGCTGAATGGGATACACAGATTCTACAAGGGAGCAAAAAATAAAACAGGACCTGGTGAAGTACAGAGAGGAGGACATTGATGTTTGCTTTTCGTAAGTATTCTTGAAAGCTTTTCCTTCTTCCTGAAGGAAAACTCTGGGGGTTGGCTTCCTACACTGCTGTGAGTCCTTTCAATTCAAACTGAATGCCACGTTTCAATCACACCTACCAGTGCTCTGAGATAGCAGGAAGCAGCCCCAATTCCTACACCTTTCACAATGAACACCTCTAAACAATGTCCACACTATGAAGCCAATGAGATGGTGTCATGGATAAAGAAACTGATTGGAACTAATTGCCTTCAGGCAGTCCATCTGAAAACAAGTCATGAACTAAATTAAATGGACTAAACTTAAAATGCTAAAGCGAATGGCCCCATGGGATGACATACTGAGGGGCCTGTTAGCTTACACTATCGAGTTGGCCAAAATATTCGTTCCATTTTTTCTGTCAGATGGCTTGAGTAGTGCTTAGTAGTCTTTAACTTCATTTAAAACAATTTTGTGACAGCTGTCATATCAGCAAGGATTTTTTAAAAATTTCACCAAAACTGGTGAATTTTCGTGTACCCATTTTAATAATGAAGATGGAAGGAAAAAAGCTACATTTTCAGGATACTATGCTTTATCATTTTAAGAAAGTTAAAAACACAACTGAAATGAAAAAAATGACTTGTGCATTATATGGAGAAAGTGCTGTGACTGATCCAACATGTCAAAGTGGTTTGCTAAGGGAGGGAATCCTGTCTTATGAGCTCCTTCCAGAAAAACAAATGATTAGTCCAACAAGTACTGATCCAAATAAAATCAACTGAAAGCAGCACTCAACTTAAAGTACCCTTAGTTAGTCAACAGAAGATGCATTATCTTCCCTCAGGATGACACAAGACCGCATGTTCCTTTGATGCCCAAGCAAAAACTGTTACAGCTTGGCTGGGAAGGTCTGATTCATCCATCATATACACCAGATATCCCACCTTCGGAAGTGCATTTATTTTGGTCTTTACAAAATTCTGATGGAAAAAATTTCAATTCCCTAGGAGACTGTGAAAGGCACCTGCAAAAGTTCTTTGCTCAAAAAGGATGGAAATTATGATATCGCCCAAAAAATGGCAGAAGGTAGCAGAATAAAACAATGACTATGCTGTTCAATAAAGCTCTTGGCAGAAATGAAAAATATGTCTTCTATTTTTACTTACACCTTTCTTATTTTTACAGGAAAAGGTCAGTTTTCATTCCAATCCCAAAGAAAGGCAATGCCAAAGACTGTTCAAACTACGGCACAGTTGCACTCATCTCAACACACTAGCAAAGTAATGCTCAAAATTCTTCAAGATAGGTTACAACAGTACGTGAACCGAGAACTTGCAGATCTTCAAGCTGGATTTAGAAAAGGCAGAGGAACCAGAGATCAAATTGCCAACATCTGTCAGATCATAGAAAAAGAAAGAGAATTCCAGAAAAACATATACTTTCTGCTTCATTGATACACTAAAGCTTTTGACTGTGTGGATCACAACAAACTGTGGAAAATTCTTTAAGAGATGGGAATACCAGAACACTTTACCTGCCTCCTGAAATATCTGCATGCAGATCAAGGAGCAACAGTTAGAACTGGACATGGAACAATAAACTGGTTCAAAATTGGGAAAAGGGTACTTCAAGGCTGTATATTGTCACCCTGCTTATTTAACTTATATGTAGAGTACATCATGCAAAATGCCGGGCTGGATGAAGCACAAGCTGGAATCAAGATTGCTGGGAGAAATACCAGTAATCTCAGATATGCAGATGACATCACCCTTATGGCAGAAAATGAAGAAGAACTCTTGATAAAGTGAAAGAGGAGAGTGAAAAAACCTGGCTTAAAATTCAACATTCAAATACCTAAAATCATGGCATCTGATCCCATCACTTCATGGCAAATAGATGGGGGAAAAAATGGAAACAGTGACAGACTTTATTTTCTTGGGCTCCAAAATCACTGCAGATGATAACTGCAGCCGTAAAGTTTAATGAAGCTTGCTCCTTGAAAGAAAAGCTATGACACACCCAGACAGTGTATTAAAAAGCAGAGACATTACTTTGCCAACAAAGGTCCATCTAATCAAAGCTATGGTTTTTTCCAGTAGTCATGTATGGTTGTGACAGCTGGACCATAAAGAAGGCTGAGCACTGAAGAAAATTGATGCTTTTGAACTGAGGTGTTGGAGAAGACTCTTGAGGATCCCTTGGAAGGCAAGGAGGTCCAACCAGTCAATCCTAATGGAAACCAGTCCTGAATATTCACTGGAACAGCTGATGCTGAAGCTGATGCTCCAATGCTTTGGCCACCTGATGCAAAGAGCTGACTCATCAGAAAAGACCCTGATGCTGGGAAAGACTAACGGTAGGAAAAGAAGGGGACGACAGAGGACAAAATGGTTGGATGGGATCACTGACTCAATGGACGTGAGTTTGAGCAAGCTCTGGGAGATGGCAAAGGCCAGGGAAATCTGGCATGCTGCAGTCCATGGGGTTGTAAAGAGTTAGATATGACTAAGCGACTAAACAACAATTTTTACTTTAAAAACTGAGGAAATTTTTGGCCAATCCAATATCTAATTTATGTCTTACCTGGAGAACCCAGAAATGCAAACTCTTTCTTTTCAGGGGTACCATGTGGATCCTCTGAAACTGTATTTCTTTTCCTGTGTACCTGACTATCAAGACACTACCTTCAACCCTGAAAATTTTTCAGGTCAAATTGAACTTTATGGCCATAGTTGTGCTTTGCTTGACTCTACGCCTCAAGCATGTAAAAACTGTCCAGGGCTTCCCTGGTGGCTCAGGGGTAAAGAATCCGCTTGCCAATGCAGGAGATGTGGGTTCCATCCCTGGGTAGGTAAGATTTCCTGGAGAAAGAAATGGCAACCCACTCCAAAGTTTTTGCCTGAGAGGCAAGAGACCATGGGGTCCCAAAAGAGTCAGACACAACTTAGTGACTAAACAATACAACAAACAACAGAAACTGAGGGAGAAAGACAGCTGTTTTTCTAAGATAAATGTCATGGTTAGGAGGAATTAATTTTAACTAGGTAAATTTATGCCTTTGAAGGAAACAATAGCAAAGATCAATAAAACTAAAACCTGCTTCTTTGAAAAGATAAACAAAATTGACAAACCATTAGCCAGCCTCCTCAAGAAAAAAAGGGAAAAGACTCAAATCAATAAAATTAGAAATGAAACAGGAGATGTTACAACACGCAATGCAGAAATATGAAGGATCATTAAGAGACTATTATGAGCAAGATTGTATATACCAATAAAATGGACAGCCTCTTAAAAAAATCTATGCTTCTAAGACTTAATCAAGAAGAAACTGAAAATATGTACAGACCAACTGAAAATAGGTACAGCACTGAAATCAAACCTGTGAGCAAAAAATTTCCCAAAAAACAAAAGTCCAGGGCTAGATGGCTTCACAGGTGAATTCCATTAAATGTTTAGAGAACAAATAACAACTATCTTTCCAAAACTCTTTCAAAACACTGCAGGGGGAGGAACACTCTGAAACTCACTCTACAAGGCCATCATCACCTTGATACCAAAACCACACAAAGATAACTTACACACACACACACACACACACACACACACAGTGATATGAAATGTTTCTGGTTCTACTCTCTACCAGTACACAAGCCTTTCCCGAATACAATTTCTGAGCCCAGGTGAAGCAAAGCCAGCTATTTGGAAGCTACCAGCTACTTCCTCCCCTGTGAGCAACTAAGGAGCTGGGGGAACGTGAGAGGCAGCCATCCACCATGTATGCTATTTCTTACCAGAAACAAGGAATTAGTATGTGAAAAATAAGGAAACAGGATTGACCCCAAATACCTAGATGCATAGGAAAGAAATGATTTCAGCAAGCCCAGACGCTTGTATTTTCCCATACAGAGAATATCGCTAAATCTCTTTATGTGATAAATTTAGTTTTCTCTTAATTAACAGTAATCTTTTAATATTCAGATTACCTACCCCTTGCTGAAAACTTACATACAGCCTGGCTCCTCCCCCGCCTCCTCTGAGTCAACTATCTTGGGGTCACCTGAGATGATGTCTCCCACCATCCTAACATTCCCACCGAACAAACCCTAATTCTCAGCGGTCAGGTTGCTGGTATTTTCTTTTTTAGTCTACAACACACACAATATTATGGGCCAGTACCACTGATGTACATATGCAAATATCATCAACAAAAAACTAACAAATGAATCCAAGAACATGTCAAAGGATCACATACCATGATCAGGTGGGATTTATCCCAAGCACGCAGATTCCTCAATATACATAAATTAATGTGATCTGTTGTTGTTCACTCTCTCAGTCATGTCCAATTCTTTGTGACCACATGGACTGCAGCACGCCAGCTTCCCTGTCCTTCACTATCTTCCGGAGTTTGCTAACACTCATGACCACTGAGTCAGTGATGCCATTAAACCATTTAATCCTCTGTCATCCCCTTTTCCTGCTCTCAATCTTTCCCAGCATCAGGGTTTTTTCCCAATGAGTCGGCTCTTTGCATTAGGAGGCCAAAGTATTGGAGCTTCAGCATCAGTCCTCCCATTGACTCTTCCTTTAGGAATAACCAGTTTGATCTCCTTGCTGTCCAAGGGACTCCCAAGAGTCTTCTTCAAGCACCGCAGTTTGAAAGCATCGATTCTTCCACACTCACCGTTTTTTATGGTCCCACTGTCAAATTCATACATCAGTTCAGTTCAGTTCAGTCGCTCAGTCGTGTCGGACTCTTTGAGACCCCATGAATCACAGCACGCCAGGCCTCCAGGTCCATCACCAACTCCCGGAGTTCACTCAGACTCACGTCCATCGAGTCAGTGATGCCACCCAGCCATCTCATCCTCTGTCGTCCCCTTTGCCTCCAGCCCCCAATCCCTCCCAGCATCACAGTCTTTTCCAATGAGTCAACTCTTCTCATGAGGTGGCCAAAGTACTGGAGTTTCAGCTTTAGCATCGTTCCTTGCAAAGAAAGCCCAGGGCTGATCTCCTTTAGAATGGACTGGTTGGATCTCCTTGCAGTTCAAGGGACTCTCAAGTCTTCTCCAACACCACAGTTCAAACCCATCAATTCTTTGGCGCTCTGCCTTCTTCACAGTCCAACTCTCACATCCATACATGACCACAGGAAAAACTATAGCCTTGACTAGACGGACATTAGTCAGCAACGTAATGTCTCTGCTTTTGAATATGCTATCTAGGTTGGTCATAACTTTTCTTCCAAGGATTAAGCATCTTTTAATTTCATGGCTGCAATCACCATCTGCAGTGATATGGAGCCCCCCATAATAAACTCTGACACTGTTTCCACTGTTTCCCCATCTATTTCCCATGAAGTGATGGGACCAGATGCCATGATCTTTGTTTTCTGAATGTTGAGCTTTAAGCCAACTTTTTGACGCTCCTCTTTCACTTTCATCAAGAGGCTTTTTAGTTCCCTTTCACTTTCTGCCATAAGGGTGGTGTCATTTGCATATCTGAGGTTATTGAGATTTCTCCCGGCAATTTTGATTCCAGCTTGTGTTTCTTCCAGTCCAGCATTTCTCATGATGCATAAAAGTTAAATAAGCAGGGTGACAATATACAGCCTTGACATACTCCTTTTCCTATTTGGAACCAGTCTGTTGTTTCATGTGCAGTTCTAACTGTTGCTTCCTGACCTGCATACAGATTTCTCAAGAGGCAAGTCAGGTGGTCTGATATTCCCATCTCTTTCAGAATTTTCCACAGTTTATTGTGATCCACACAGTCAAAGGCTTTGGCATAGTCAATAAAGCAGAAATAGATGTTTTTCTGGAACTCTCTTGCTTTTTCCATGATCCAGCAGATGTTGGCGATTTGATCTCTGGTTCCTCTGCCTTTTCTAAAACCAGCTTGAACATCTGGAAGTTCACGGTTCACATATTGCTGAAGCCTGGCTTGGAGAATTTTGAGCATTACTTTATTAGCATATGAGATGAGTGCCATTGTGCGGTAGTTTGAGAATTCTTTGGCATCGCCTTTCTTTCAGACTGGAATGAAAACTAACCTTTTCCAGTCCTGTGGCCACTGCTGAGTTTTCCAAATTTGTTGGCATATTGAGTGCAGCACTTTCACAGCATCATCTTTCAGCATTTGAAATAGCTCAACTGGAATTCCATCACCTCCACTAGCTTTTTTCATAGTGATTGATGCTTTCTAAGGCCCACTTGACTTCACATTCCAGGATGTCTGGCTCTAGATGAGTGATCAAACCATCGTGATTATCTGGGTTGTGAAAATGTCTTTTGTACAGGACTTCCCTGGTGGCTTAGACGGTAAAGCGTCTGTCTACAATGCGGGACAGCTGGGTTCGATCCCTGGGTCGGGAAGATCCCCTGGAGAAGGAAATGGCAATCCACTGCAGTACTATTGCTTGCAAAATCCCATGGACAAAGGAGCCTGGTATGCTACAGTCCATGGGGTTGCAAAGAGTCAGACACAACTGAGCAACTTCACTTCACTCTGTGTATTCTTGCCACCTCCTCTTAATATCTTCTGCTTCTGTTAGGTCCATACCATTTCTGTCCTTTATCGAGCCCATCTTTTCATGAAATGTTCCCTTGGTATCTCTGATTTTCTTGAAGAGATCTCTAGTCTTTCCCATTCTGTTCTTTTCCTCTATTTTTTGCATTGATTGCTGAAGAAGGCTTTCTTATCTCTTCTTGCTATTCTTTGGAACTCTGCATTCAGATGGTTATATCTTTCCTTTTCTCCTTTGCTTTTCACTTCGCTTCTTTTCACAGCTATTTGTAAGGCCTCCCCACACAGCCATTTTGCTTTTTTGCATTTATTTTCCATGGGGATGTTCTTGATCCCTGTCTCCTGTACAATGTCACGAATCTCATTCCATAGTTCATCAGGCACTCTATCTATCAGATCTAGGCCCTTAAATCTATTTCTCACTTCCACTGTATAATCATAAGGGATTTGATTTAGGTCATACCTGAATGGTCTAGTGGTTTTCCCTACTTTCTTCAATTTGAGTCTGAATTTGGCAATAAGGAGTTCATGATCTGAGCCACAGTCAGCTCCCGGTCTTATTTTTGTTGACTGTATACAGTTTCTCCATCTTTGGCTGCAAAGAATATAATCAATCTGATTTCGGTGTTGACCATCTGGTGATGTCCATGTGTAGAGTCTTCTCTTGTGTTGTTGGAAGAGGGTGTTTGCTATGACCAGTGCATTTTCTTGGCAAAACTCTATCAGTCTTTGCCCTGCTTCATTCCGCATTCCAAGGCCAAATTTGCCTGTTACTCCAGGTGTTTCCTGACTTCCTACTTTTGCATTCCAGTCCCCGATAATGAAAAGGACATCTTTTTTGGGTATTAGTTCTACAAGGTCTTGTAGGTCTTCATAGAACCGTTCAACTTCAGCTTCTTCAGCGTTACTGGTTGGGGCATAGACTTGGATAACTGTGATATTGAATGGTTTGCCTTGGAGACGAACAGAGATCATTCTGTCATTTTTGAGACTGCATCCAAGTACAGCATTTTGGACTCTCTTGTTGACCATGATGGCTACTCCCTTTCTTCTGAGGGATTCCTGCCCACAGTAGTAGATATAATGGTCATCTGAGTTAAATTCACCCATTCCAGTCCATTTTAGTTCACTGATTCCTAGAATGTCAACGTTCACTCTTGCCATCTAGTTTGACTGCTTCCAATTTGCCCTGATTCATGGACCTGACATTCCAGGTTCTTATGCAATATTGCTCTTTACAGCATTGGATCTTGCTTCTATCACCATTCACATCCACAGCTGGGTATTGTTTTTGCTTTGGCTCCATCCCTTCATTCTTTCTGGAGTTATTTCTCCACTGATCTCCAGTAGCATATTGGGCACCTACTGACCTGGGGAGTTCCTCTTTCAGTATCCTATCATTTTGCCTTTTCATCCTGTTCATGGGGTTCTCAAGGCAAGAATACTGAAGTGGTTTGCCATTCCCTTCTCCAGTGGACCACATTCTGTCAGACCTCTCCACCATGACCCTCCCGTCTTGGGTTGCCCCGTGGGCATGGCTTAGATGTTGACTAGGCAGCTCAATAAGTAAATCTAGAATTTAAAAGAAAGATCAGACCAGCAAACAAAGCAGAGAATAGATGTTTTCTGAAATTCCCTTGCTCTCTCTATGATCCAGTGGATGTTGGCAATTTGATCTCTGGTTCCTCTGCCTTTTCTAAATCCAGCTTGCACACCTGCAAGTTGTCAGTTCATGTACTGTTAAACCCTAGCTTAAGGGATTTTGAGCATTACCTTGCTAGCATGTGAAATGAGTGCTATTATGTAGTAGTCTAAACATTCTTTGGCATTGCCTTTCTTTGGGACTGAAATGAAATCTAACCTTTTTCAGTCCTGTGGCCACTGCTGAGTTGTCCAAATTTGCTGGCATATTGAGTGCAGCACTTTCACAGCATCATCTTTAAGGATCTGAAATAGCTCAGCTGGAATTTCATCACCTCCACTAGCTTTGTTCATAATAATGCTTCTGAAGCCCCACTTGACTTCACATTCCAGGATGTCTGGCTCTAGGTGAGTGATCACACCACTGTGGTTATCCAGGGCCTTTTTGTATAGTTCTTCTGTGTATTCTTGCCACCTCTTCTTAGTCTTTTCTGCTTCTGTTAGGGCCTCACTGTTTCTGTCCTTTATCGAGCCCATCTTTGCAGGAAATGTTCCCTCGGTATCTCTAATTTTCTTGAAGAAATCACTAGTCCTTCCCATTCTTCCTCTTTCCCTCCCATTGTTTTCCTCCATTTCCTTGCATTGTTCACCTAAGAAGGCATCTTATCTTTCCTTGCTATTCTTTGGAACTCTGCATTCACATGGGTGTATCTTTCCTTTTCTCCTTTGCCTTTCTTTTTCTTCTTTTCTCAGCTATTTTTAAGGCCTCCTCAGACAACCATTTTGCCTTGCTGCATTTCTTTTTCTTGAGGATGATTTTGATCACTAACTCCTGTACAATGTCACACACTTCTGTCCATGGTTCTTCAGGCATTTATCAGATCTAATCCCTTGAAACTATTTGTCACTTCCACTGTATAATCATAAGGGATTTTATTTAGGTCATACCTGAATGGCCTAGTGGTTTTCCCTACTTTCAATTTAAGTCTAAATTTCACAATAAGGAGGTGATGATATGAACCACAGTCATCTTCAGGTCTTGTTTTTGCTGACTGTATAGCGTTTCTCCATCTTTGGTTACAGAGAATATAATTCATCTGATTGCATCTGGTTAACTTATATGCAGAGTACATCATGAGAAATGCTGGACTGGAAGAAACACAAGCTGGAATCAAGATTGCTGGGAGAAATATCAGTAACCTCAGATATGCAGATGACACCACCCTTATGGCAGAAAGTGAAGAGGAACTAAAAGGCCTCTTGATGAAAGTGAAAGAGCAGAGTGAAAAAGTTGGCTTAAAGCTCAACATTCAGAAAACGAAGATCATGGCATCCAGTCCCATCACTTAATGGGCAATAGATGGGGAAACAGTGGAAAGAGTGTCAGACTTTATTTTTGGGGGCTCCAAAATCACTGCAGATGGTGACTGCAGCCATGAAATTAAAAGACGCTTACTCCTTGGAAGAAAAGTTACGACCAACCTAGACAGCATATTCAAAAGCAGAGACATTACATTGCCGACTAAGGTCCGTCTAGTCAAGGCTATGGTTTCTCCTGTGGTCATGTATGGATGTGAGAGTTGGACTGTGAAGAAGGCAGAGCGCTGAAGAATTGATGCTTTTGAGTTGTGGTGTTGGAGAAGACTCTTGAGAGTCCCTTGGACTGCAAGGAGATCCAACCAGTCCATTCTGAAGGAGATCAGCCCTGGGATTTCTTTGGAAGGAACGATGCTAAAGCCGAAGCTCCAGTACTTTGGCCACCTCATGAGAAGAGTTGACTCATTGGAAAAGACTCTGATGCTGGGAGGGATTGGGGGCAGGAGGAGAAGGGGACGACCAAGGATGAGATGGCTGGATGGCATCACTGACTCGATGGACGTGAGTCTGAGTGAACTCCGGGAGTTGGTGATGGACAGGGAGGCCTGGCATGCTGCAATTCATGGGGTTGCCAAGAGTCGGACACAACTGAGCAACTGAACTGAACTGAACTGAACTGATGTCCACAGGTAGAGTTGTCTCTTGTGTTGTTGGAAGAGGGTGTATACTATGACCAGGGTATTCTCTTGGCAGAAGTGTTTGACCTTTGCCCAGCTCCATTTTGTACTCCATGTCCAAACTTGACTGCTACTCTCGGTATCTCTTGACTTCCTACTTTTGCATTCCGGCCCCCTATGATGAAAAGGACATCTTTTTTTGGTGTTACACCACATTAACAAAGTGAAAGATAAAAACCATATGATAATCTCAATAGATGCAAAAAAGGCTTTTGAAAAAATTCAACACTGATTTCTGATGACAACCTCTCTGGAAAATGGTCATAGAAGGAACCTATCAACATAAGAAAGGTCATATATGACAAACCCACAACAAACATTTTTCTTAATGGAGAAAAACTGAAAGCATTTCCTCTAAGATCAGGAACAAGGTAACACTTGCCACTATTATTTCAACACAGTTTTGGAAGTCCTAGCCATGGCAATTAGAGAAGAAAAAGAAATAAAAGGAATCAAGAATGGAAAAGAAGTCCTAAAACTCTGTCTGCAGATGACATAATACTACACACAGAAAACCCTAAAGATACCCTCAGAAAATTACTGGAGCTAAGCGGTGAATTTAGTAAAGTCACAGAATACAAAATCAATACACAGAAATCCCTTGCATTCCTACACACTAACAGTGAAAAATCAGAAAGAGAAATGCAGGGAACAATCCCACTCACCACTGAAACAAAAATAAAATACCTAGGAGTAAACCTATCTAAAGACATTAAAGACCGGTATTTAGAAAAGTACAGAACACTGATGAAACAAATAAAAGAGGACACAAAGTTGGATTGGATGAATCAATATTGTGAAAATTACTATACTATCTAAAGCAATCTACAGATTCAGTGCAATCCCTATCAAATTACTAATGGCATTTTTCACAGAACTAGAACAAAAGACTTTACAATTTGTATGGAACTACCAAAGACCCCAAATAGCCAATGCAATCTTGAGAAAGAAAAATGAAACTGGAAGAAATCAACCTTCCTGACTTCAGACTATGCTACAAAGCTGCAGTAATCAAGACCGCATGGTACTGGTACAAAAACAGAAATATAGACCAATGGAACAAGATACAAAGCCGAGATAAACCCACACATCTATGGACACCTTATCTTTGACAAAGAGGGCAATGGAGAAAAGACAACCATTTCAATAAGCAGTGCTGGGAAAACTGGACAGCTATGCGTAAAAGAATGAAATTAGAACACTTTTTAATACCATACACAAAAATAAACTCAAGATAGATTAAAGACCTAAATGTAAGGCCAGAAACTATAAAACTCTTAGAGGAAACTACAGGGAAAACACTCTTTGACATAAACTCCAGCATGATCCTCTTTGATCCACCTCCTAGAGTAATGAAAATAAAAACAAAAATAAAGAAATGGGGCCTAATTAAATTTAAAAGCTTTTGCACAGCAAAGGAAACTTTAAACAAGATGAAAAGACAACCCTCAGAATGGGAGAAAATAATCAAAAAAGAAGCAACTGTCAAAAGCTTAATCCCCAAAATACACAAGTAGTTCACATAGCCAACATCAGAAAAACAAACAACCTAATCAAAAAAACAAGTGGAAGATTGAAACAGACATTTCTCCAAAGACGATACACAGATAGCCAACAAATACATGAAAAGATACTCAACATCTCTCATTATTAGAGAAATGCAAATTAAATTACAATGAGGTACCATCTCATATAAGTCAGAATGGCCGTCATAAAAAAAAAAATCTACAAAGAGTAAGTGCTGGAGAGGATGTGGAGAGAAGGAAACCCTCTTACATCATTTGTGGGAATATAAATTGATATAGCCATGATGAAAAACAGTATGGAGATTCCTTTAAAAACTAGGAAAAATAAAACCACCACCAAATGACCCAGCCACCCCACTCTGGGTATATACCCTGAGAAAATAGTAATTCAAAAAGACACATGTACCCCAACCTTCAAAGCAGCACTATTTACATTAGCCAGGAAACAGAAGCAACCTAGATGTGTCCACTGACAGATGAATGAATAAAGAAGCTGTGGTTCATAAATACAATGAAATATTAATGAATGAAAGTCACTTAGTCGAGTCCAACTCTTCACAACCCCACAGACTATACAATCCACGGAATTCTGCAGGCCAGAATACTGGAGTGGGTAACCTTTCCCTTCTCCAGGGGATCTTCCCGAACCAGGAATTGAACCGGGTCTCCTGTATTGCAGGTGAATTCTTTACCAGCTGAGCTATCAGGGAAGCCTAGGAATGGTTCAGTGATTGGGGGTACCCCCAATACCAGTAATGGGCTTCCCTGGTGGCTCAGACAGTAAAGAATCTGCCTGCAAGGCAGGAAACACAGGTTTGATCCCTGGGTCGGGAAGATCCCGGGAGAAGGAAATGGCAACCTACTCCAGTATCCTTGCCTGGGAAATCCATGGACAGAGGAGCCTGGTGGGCTACAGTCTACAGCTCACAAAGAGTTGAACTCCACTGAGTGACTAACATTTTCACTTTCAGTGTCAGTAATTACTTCAAACAGGTAGGCTGTCCAATCTGGAGCCAATATTCCATTTGAATACAGCCACCAAAATATCCTTTATGTTAGCAAAAAGTTAGAATGAATCAATTACTTACGAAAACAGATCAAACCACTGCTGTTTTGTAACAGATTCCTGGCGTAAAAGCTTCAGAACAATTGGACGCATGAAATCCCATTTGTCTTCAAACTGAAGAGAACCTTTATTCTAAAAAAAAAAAAAAAAAAAAGGACAGAGTAGTTCAAGGGCAGTTAAATCAGAAGTGGGTTATTTTTATCTCATAAGAGACAACCAGAGAAATTTAAAAGAATCAGATTTCCATAATGGAATCCCTGTAACTTAATCTGGTATCAAGGAATCACAGGAAGAACTCACGGTAAGAGGAAAAAAAAAAAAGTTAAATGAAAGGGTATAGTGAAGAATTTAGCCTTCTCCAAAGAGCATGTCTGGCCTTTGCCCTTGGCTTCCAGTAAGCAGTATCCCTGAGTCCTGGGAATGTTGTGATAAGAGAGTCCCTGGGGGCCTTGGGTCATACTGGATAATCTAACAATGTGATTTAGGGAGGGGACTGGTAAACCCATATAGTTTTAGGGTGGGAGCTGGTCAATCCAGAAATACCAAAAATGAGATTTTGGGGTCATTGCAATTTGGGGTCATTTGCGATTTGGGGTTAACGTGGAGACAGAGATTACCCACATGAGCAATGCCTACATGATGAAGCCTTAATAAAAATTTTGGACACTGAAGTTTGTGTGAGCTTCTCTGGCTGGCAGTACTTATATGCCCTGCATTTAATGAGGGAAAGAGAGAAGACCTGACAACACCAGAGAGGACAAGGGAAGCTCTGTTTTTGACCCTCCTGGACACCAACCTATATGTTTCTTCCTTTAGCTGAAAAAAGGCCCTTAATAAACCATAATCATCAGCAGAACAGTTTTCAGTAAGACCTTACGGAGCATTTTCACAGATTTATGAATATCTCTAACAAATTATTGAGTCTCAGTATTTTGGGAACCTCCCAAATTTGCAGCTAGTGTCAGAAGTGAGGGTGGTCTTGTGTTTAGAGACTGTGCCCTAACTCCTCACAAAAAGTACACTGAAAATCCAAATAAACTCTGATAGCTGAGGAAGGAAAAAAAACCAGAAAGATACCCATCTCATTTTATAATGCTTATAAAACCTTGATACCAAACTGTGAGACAAGAACAAGAAATGGTAATTCTAGACCTATCTAATTTAAAAATATAGATGCAAAACCCTTAAAAATATTAGTAAATTAAATTAAGTGGCATATCAAAAAAAATAATACTTCATAATCATACATGTTTATTCCAGTAATGTGAAAGTGGTTCAATATTAAGGGGAAAAAATTCATTATTAAAATGGGGCGGCACTCCATATGTGTTAGTCATGAATACTTTTCATTTTCAAGTTAACTATGGCCATATGACTTGGCTTAATCAATAAATTTCAACAAAAATCATTACTTTTCTAATATGGCAGCACCAAACACCCTTATGAATTTCACTACTGATTTTACTATACATTTGTTGAGAATGTTGCTCCCTTGTATCAGATAAGATCCATGCACTGAATGGAATCTTCGAACTCCCTGAAATTATATTTCAGAAGCAGTTTTTAAACATACGGTCTAACAAAAATCTACACCAGGATCACCTAGAGCAGTAATTACACAAATATTTATAAAACCTATTATAGACTTGCTGGATCGGAAATCTCTTGAGTTCAGAATTTACATGTTAGCAAATTCATGATAAAACTACATAAAAATATTACAAAGTCTATAACTCCAAGAAGATTAAGAACTCCTAACTAACATTTAAGTTTTGTGAAAGCAAATGATACTTCTCACATCTACACAGTTGATCCTAAAAGTAACTGTACTGTCTCACCCTAGGTACCTACTTTTATCACAAAATAATCTTCTTATGAAGACCCAGGAGATACTAAAAAATTAGTACTGGGATTAGCTGTGCTTCCCTGAACAACTACTTTGTTTTTACCTTATGGACTTAAGCGAATCATGTAGGTAACTTTGCTCTTCTTAGTACTGGTTAATGAGAAATTCAGTCAGATTTGTGATGCTATGGTATATATTTTGTGAACTAATCTTATGGCCGGCTTCATTTTTTCTGTTATTAGTTTCCTATAACCATCTTCTTCATTTACTCTTCCCTCTGAGGGAAGGGTAGGCAAATGAACAAATATGGAAGAACCACAGAAAGGACATGTAAATCTTTTCTTGACTATGACATGAAGACTCATAATACCCTCTTAAAAAAAGAGTATTTTATAATGTCAACTAAGTCTATTTCCATAGGCAATTCTACCAACTGATAAAATGAAACATAGTATAAATCCTGCAATTAAAAATCAAAAAGGTACAAAAGACTAAACAGGTATCTGAGATAAACACTGGTTAGGCTCTGAAACCTATCAGCTATGGCAAAACGACAGGAAAATCTATCATCAAAAAGACAGGAAACAGTCTCCTATTTGATGAAACATACAAGATTAACTACAGAAAAATTTTCCTCTAATACTCAGTTAAAGGAGGAATTAAATAATTGAATTTTCTATCAAGCTTTTATGAGTGAGTGAGTGAAGTCGCTCAGTCATGTCCGACTCTTTGCGACCCCATGGACTGTAGCCCACCAGGCTCCTCCCCCATGGGATTCTCCAAGCAAGAGTACTGGAGTGGGCTGCCATTTCCTTCTCCAGGGGATCTTCCCGACTCAGGGATCGAACCCGGGTCTCCTGCATTCCAGGCAGATGCTTTAACCTCTGCGCCACCAGGGAAGCTTTTTATAGTAGATTCCAAAAACGATGCTCAAGTAGTTCCTTGACCTATTCTCTGTCAAACTGAAGAGCACATCATTAAATCATAGCTAAATGTCAGACACCAAACCTACTATCTATGAAAGATATTAATAAGCAACTGCTACTGCTAAGTCACTTCAGTTGTGTTCGACTCTGTGCGACCCCATAGACGGCAGCCCACCAGGCTCCCCCGTCCCTGGGATTCTCCAGGCAAGAACACTGGAGTGGGTTACCATTTCCTTCTCCAATGCAGGAAAGTGAAAAGTGAAAGTGAAGTCGCTCAGTCGTGTCTGACCCTCAGCGACCCCATGGACTGCAGCCTTCCAGGCTACTCCGTCCATGGGATTTTCCAGGCAAGAGTACTGGAGTGGGTTGCCATTGCCTTTTCCGATTAATAAGCAAAGACACCTTCCAACTACGAACTCTGATTTATGAATGTTTCCAATGGCTTACTAAAGGCTGCCTCACCTTTACTGATGTGCTGCAAGTCTATTCTGCTTTAATTCTTTCATTACACTCAGAATAGCTATTAAGTGTAGGATTCTCTCACGTACTGGCTCTTTTACACAACAGGATTTCAACATTTTGCCAAAACCCAGTCCCTCTATCCTTCTTTTCTTACAACACAACTAATTCCCTCAGAATTCACTCTTCTTCTCAAACACACAGATGGGTCATGGAGAAGCCAATGGGGGATAACTAGAAGAATTTTCCAGGCAGAGAAAGCAACCATTGCAAAGATCCCACAGTAGAAGCATGTCTGATATATTCAAGGTATAGAAAAGTAAGGACAGAGGAGAGAGTGGATGAGGTCAGAGAAGCAACACAGAGCTGGATCTTATAGGGTCTTGAAGGCCATTGTAAAAAGTTTGGCTTCTTTTGTAAGTGAGATGGGGAACCATTAAAGATTCGGAGCAAGAAGTGACATGAATTGATTTATAGTTTTAAATCTCCTGATTGCTATGTTGAGAATACATTATAAGGGGCAAGTGTTACAGCTGTGTATAGGAGGCAAAGTTAGAAATATCAGTGATACAGACCAGGGTGGCAGCAAGGGAGGTGGGGAGTAGCAGTTAAATTTGTATCTGTTTTAAAGGTAGTGCTAACAAGATTTCCTGACCACAGGTATCTGAGATGAGAGAAAGAAATAAAGCATGTCTCAGGTTTTTGCCTGATAAATTTGTATACTGGGACCCACAAAATGGGAGGCCACCCTACTGGCCCAGACCACATCAAAAATCTAACCCTAAATCAGCCTGCACATATGGTAAACATCACATAGTCAAGAAAATATAATACCAATCACAATCCTTCAACACAGCTTTATCTAGCTAACCTTATCTTTAAAAAAAGCACCAGCTTACCTCAAAATGGAGAAGGAAATGGCAACCCACTCCAGTATTCTTGTCTAGAGAATCCCATGGACAGAGGAGCCTGGCGGGAACAGGGTCGCAAAGTCGGACACGACTGAGCGACTTCACTTTTCACTTTCACTTACCTCAAAATGAAATCCCTGACTGCCTTGTTTCTGTATTGCCTCTTCTAACGTTATATAAAACTTGCTCCTCCATAAAAATCCTTCAGTAAGAGTACTCCACTGCTTGTTAGGAACTCTACTATTCTAATCCACTGATTATTTTCCTTTGACTGAAGGACATCAAACTCTTTAGTAAACTGTTTTAGTTTTGTGATTTGATGTGTCCAAGAAGTATGGCATTGCCATCAATTGAAATGGAAAAGACTGCAGATATAACAGGCTTAAGAAGGAAAGCTCAGGAGTTCAGTTACATTTGGCATGTCTATCAAACAGTCTTTGAAGATGTTGACTAGGCAGCTCAATAAGTAAATCTAGAATTTAAAAGAAATATCAGACCAGCAAATAAAATTGAAAGTCATCAGAGTACATTTAAAGGCAGAAAGTTTTTAAAATTTGCTACTTGATGAGATCACAAAGGGAGTAAATATAAAGAACCAGACCTGAGTCCTTATGTACTTAATACTAAGAGTTGAGAAGAGTAAGAACTAGGAAAGGAAAAAGAAAGCAACAAGAGAGGTGGCAAGAAAATAAAGAGGGTAGTATTCTGTAAACTGACTTTTTATTGTTCAGTCACTAAACTGTGTCTGACTGTTTGCGATCACATGGACTGCAGCATGCCAGGCTCCTCTGTCCTTTACTATCTCCCTGAGTTTGCTCAAATTCATGTCCATTGAGTCAGTGATGCTATATAACCATCTCATCCTCTGCCACCCCCTTCACCTTTCGCTTTCAATCTTTCCCAGCATCATGGTCTTTTCCAATGAGTTGGCTCTTTGCAGCAGGTGGCCAAACTACTGGAGCTTCAGCTTCAGCAAGTCTTCCAATGAATATTCAGGGCTGGTTTCCTTTAGGATTGACAGTTTTGATCTCCTTGCAGTCCAAGGAACTCTCAAGACTTTTCCGGCACCACAATTTGAAAGATGGGGGAGGTGCCAAAGGTTTGACAGGAAATATATGAAATAGACATCTAGGAAAGTGGAAGAATAAATGACTATGGAAGTGTAGTGTGACTGGGCTCTATTATAGTTTGTGGTTATGAATTTAAAGTGAAAGTAGCAGATGTGGATCTTTTTCTCCTGCAACATTCAACTGCATAGAAGCTGGCACTGAAAGGTGAAGAGACGGATTGAACCCGGGTGTGGTTTCCCCAGTGAAACAGGAGAGAAGTAAAGGGGTCAAAGTGTATTTCGGGGAGTGATTATAATTACTGAATGAAAAACTTAGGCTGGGAAGGTAAGCGGAAGAGAAAGGACAAGATGATGAAAGACAGAGACCTGTGCTTCCAACCAGGATGCAATAACAAGTGCCAGACTTCCCCTTCTGCCTAAACGACTGGAAAGCCAAAGGGCAGTACAGGACAGTATTTCCTGAAAAGGTACACAAATGGGGGTGAGCCTTACAAATGCCCAAGTATGCTACCTTTGAGTAGAGTTTTCAGGACTGAGCATAAGCAGAGGGAACCCAAATAGCCTGGTGGTTTTACTAAGATTAGGAGACAGAGTTCAGAGTTTCGGGAGGCCAAAGTGGTGAAAATATGTGGCACAAAGTATCAGAAAAAGGAACTGTACAAGCAGGGAGCTCTGGAGATGTGCAGAGGAGTCCCTTCAAGCCTCTGACTATTAAATACTGACCCATACATGTAAGTGAGAAAATTATCGGAGCCTGGGGAAACAACTGTTTGAAAGAAACAGAACAATCGCCAGAGTCCACACAGGCCTAGTAATGGGTCACATTTCCACCAGCCAGAGTGGAAACACTCCTTAACATGCTAGGTATCCAGCAGTCTTCAGAAAAGTACTGCATCTATAATGATACCAACGTACCCCTACCTTCAGTGTTGTTCAGACCCACTCTAACAAAACTCAGTAAAAGCAAGCTTTAGAAAGACCAAACTGATTTCAAGTAACTTAACTTTGTCATAGCCAAATCTAAAAATATTTAAAGGAAATTTTAAAACTCCAGTTCCTAAAACATAAAGCTCACAATGTCTGAAATCCAATGAAAAATAATTAAGCAGGTCAATGTTATGTGGCAGCCCGGATGGGAGGGGAGTTTAGGGGGGGATGGATACATGTATACATATGGCCGAGTCCCTTTGCTGCTGTAACTGTCACAACATCATTAACTGGCTATGCATGGACTGTAGCCTACCAGGCTTCTCTGTCCATGGAATTGTCTAGGCAAGAATACTGGAGTGGGTTGCCATTTCTTCCTCCAGGGGATCTTCCCAACTCAGGGACTGAACCTACATCTCCTGTTTCTCCTGCACTGGCAGGCGACTCTTTACCACTGAGCCACCTACTCCGATATAAAAAAAAAGTTTAAAAAAAATTATCAAGCAGACAAAGAAGCAGGGAAATATAAACCCACGATCTGGAGAAAAACCAAACCACAGAACTTGATCCAAAAATGATGTGGATGACAGTTTTAGTAGACAGTAATGTTAAACCAGCTATTATACATGTACTCCACACATTTATAAGAAGATAGTAGAAAGTGTAAACATCACAGAAACAAAAGATGTTTTCAAACAAGTATCAGGGAAGATAAATAAGGAATCTGGGATTAATATATACATACTTACTATAAATAAAACAGATACCAACAAGGACCTACTTTATAGTACAAGGAATTATACTGAATATTTTGTAACCTATAAGGGAAAAGAATCTGAAAAAGAATATGTGTGTGTGTGTGAATAACTGAATCACCTGTAACTAAAGCAACATGGTAAACCAACTATACTTCAATAAATAAATAAAATTTAAAATGAAAAGAATATCAGTGAGCAGTGAGACAACCTCAAATGACCTCACCTACATATAACCAGAATCTTGGGGTACAGAGAATATTTGAAGAAATAAAGGCCAAAATGTTTCCTAATTTGGTGAAAACTATAAACCCACAGACTTAAGACATTAAACGATAAGTACAATCAGTGAGTTGGAGACTCTAGTGGAGCTGAATTATCAGAACAGGTGCACTAGACTGAGTTAGAAAAACAGAAGAAGGTAAGAGTACGTACGATGCTTGAAACTAATGAAAAAAATTTCCCTGATGGTCCAGTAGCCAAGACCCCATACTCCCAATTGCAGGCACCTGGGCTTGATCGCTGCTCAGGGATCTAGATCCCTCATGCCACAACTAAGACCTGGCACAACCAAATAAATAAAAAAAACAAATATAAGGCATATGGCTATACAAGCCAATAAATCTTGTATTTGTGATAAATGTGGTACAAAAGAGTGTTTCCTTTTACCTTCAAATAGTCTCCTTTACATTTCCATGGGTAGCTCAAATATTTAAGATCTGTGGAAAAAAATATGAGTTCAGCTATTTTTAGCCTCTATCATTTAACTTCAATATAGATCACTCTCATCACTGTGATTTTACTTTAAATATCTGATTGCTAATCATGTGTCAGATTCTGAATACTTACAAATATTAATTCATTTAATTGTTACAACTGCCCTATGTGTTAGGTGACACTTAGAGGTGAGAAAACTATACACAATTCAACCTGAGATTGGGTTAGATCACTTCCCTCAGGTTACAAGCACTAAGTGCAGAGCAAGGGGTCAAGTCCAAGCAGTTTAGTCCTGTCACATTCTTAAACACTCCCTGGATCCTTCCTGGAAGAGGACTGGTGGGACTTCTAAACTATGGACCAGCTTCAGCCCTTGGCTTCATCTCATCAGGCTTATAAATTGAAGGAAAAAAAAATCTATGATTATAAAAATTTAGTAGCAATTATCTAGAAGTCACAAAGTGAAAGCATCAATACATAAAAGACATATTTCTCTTTAAACCTGGTGGAGGAATAGGACATTATTTTCCAAAAAGTTTTAAATTTTTTTTCCACTGAAATGAAAAACTTCACCTTATGCTTCCCTTTAAAACTTTTACATTTCTTTTGACCCATAAATGGGGAGTCAAAAAAAAGAAAAAAGGCTTTTAGATTTTCTTTAAAGGCAAAAAAAAATGTTTACACAAATTCTGATGATGCCTGTATTTTTAAAAACCCAAACAACTAATTTTAAGGAGGAAAAAATAACTACTAATGAAAGAGTTTGAACTTATTGGGGTTCTTTATCATTTATTATTACACAATTCATTCAACAAACATCTGAGTGCTTACTGTAGAAGAATTATGCTAGTCACTGGGACACACAAATGAAAGGTTCTCAAGTAATTCACTTGCTAGTACAGTGTCTCTGACTTTAATGAATGGCTGGTGGGATCACTGATCACAGAAGACATGGCAGGAGAATAATGCATTTGAGTTGGAAGGTTTGTAAGTGGCGATGCATTTTGGATGTTGTCCAATAAAAGCAAATGCTGAAGTTATAACTCCTCATGTTCTTTTTTTCTGTGTTCTCCCTTCTTTATTTTAAATAAGATAAAAGCTTATCTATTACTGAACTGCTTTTTACTTAAGATCTCTCTCTGAGGGCTAAGGAGGGAAAAAAATCAATGTAAAGTTTCTCACAATTAGAAGACAGAGAATAAAAACACTAAAATAAAGATGAAAAATAAAACAGGCGAGCAAAGGTTCAGCTCCGTTTCCCAGCTCTAATCAGTACAAAGAATCAGGATCTCTTAATACAGCATGTTGGCTGCCCAGACTCAAATTAAATACATTCAGCTTTACCTGAAAAATACTGCCTAGTAGAATAATCAGTTCTAAAACAGACTGACAATGAAGTTCCACAATCTCATATTTATAGCCCTGTTGTTTGTTTCAAACAAACAAGCAAGCATCAGAAAATAAATTACAGAAAAAATAAATTTTTGTAATGCCCTGTAGTGGGTGGAGGTGTTACAGGTCAGAAATGAAAGATGCTTTAAAGATCTGTCTAGAATATATCATTGCTTTAAAAATCTGCATACCTCCCACTGAAATTCACAACTGCTTTTTCAAGCAATGAGTTCAACTACAATCCCATGTTATTTAATCCCAACAAAGAGTTGATGTGTAACTGCTTATACACAAATATAAAATTTGTATCATGCTAAGAAGTAGGAGTGCTTCAGTAAACACAAGAAAAAAAGAAAACCCGCTGGCTTGCAAAATGTTTTAAAAGTAACAGAGTCATTTAAAACAAAATCTAGTTGGCTATGCGAGGTTTTTAGTTGCGGCACACAGGATCTTCCATCTTCGTTGTGGCATTCAGGTTCCTTAGCTGTAGCATGCGAACTCTTAGCTGTAGCATACGGGATTGGACTGAATTCAAGCCCCCTGTACTGGGAGCACAGTCTTAGTCACTGGATCACCAGGGAAATCCCAACAGAGTCATTTTTAAATTACTCACTTACTTTCCAATAAAATAATCCAAACACTGACCTATTAGTTTGCCCTGAAAATGTCCAAAAATCCTAATACAACATATAAGACAAAACATACATACCCCTACCAAATTGTGCAAACAATATCACAACAATATTTTATAATGATGTCAAATGTTGCATATTTAGAAGGAAACAAAGAATGTAATTATTATTGCTATAGATCTTCTTGCTACATCTTCATGGATGACAAAAATATAAGAAAAGTTAAGGAGAAGTTGTAAGCAAGGCAAGACAAGAAATAACAGTCACACAACTGATGGCAATTATTTTTTGTCACCTGTATTCTTTCACGCCTATAACATTTTTACCACAATACAAGGAGCTTAGTTGTTTAATGTTTGTATTTGTTCCCTCTTTGAAGTTCCTAGTTTAGAATTCCTTGGCGGCCCAGTGGTTAGGACTCGCTGCTTCCACTGTAAAAGGCCATGGATTTGATCCCAGGTCAGGAAACTAAGATCCTGTATGCCACACAGTGTGGCCAAAAAAAAAAAGTTCCCAGTTTATTGAATGTGGATTATATCCAATGATGGCCTTCTAATAACTTTCAAAAGGAAACAAATCTGTATATTTTAGGGTTTTTGTGTAAATTATGAGGCTAGCTATTTGAATGTGTGGGTTCCCATAACGTTTACAAGCCACTATTGCTCTCAGTTATGTGATCTGAAACCACATTTGCAATCCTCATTAACCAAAAGAACCACAAAACTACAGTACGTATTTGAATACTAGCAATTCTCACTATGTTCCAGCCACATCACCCTTTTAAAGATGTTACTCAAATATGCCAAGCTCACCACCGCGCCTCAGACCTTTGCCTAGAAAGCAGATCATTCAGGTCTCAGGGTCAGTGTCACC
Source organism: Capricornis sumatraensis (assembly GCF_032405125.1). Taxonomy (NCBI): domain Eukaryota; kingdom Metazoa; phylum Chordata; class Mammalia; order Artiodactyla; family Bovidae; genus Capricornis; species Capricornis sumatraensis. Next base: position 19,568,755 of record NC_091084.1, on the reverse strand, counting down.
TCAGAGAGGCCTTCGCAAGCCACCCGAAGGAAAATGCCCTTCCCTCTTCCTTTCTGCAAATCCAGAGCCAAGATCTAAAGCCAGTAAAACAGCTACTTTGATTAGCTATGAGAATGAAATTTTAATTCCAACTAAACAGTACTTTTTTTTTTTGCCCACATTACTTGTCTTATGGGATCTTAGTTCTCTGACCAGGTGTCAAACCCAGCACTGCCCCCCCACCACTGGACCACCAGGGAATTCCCTAAACAGTACTTGGGAAAAAAAAAAAACAGAAAGCTCTGGGATCTGGCTGAAATGTCATCAAATAGCAGGGAAAAATAATTCAATAGAATGTAACTGAAAGCTATACTTACAGGAAAAATGACTTTCTGTTGTAAATAAGGAAGCAAAATAGTGGCACCATCTTCTGAGCACTCTTGATTATACTGTTTTTATCACAGACCTCATTACTATAAAAACCACCCAAAGTGTTACTTATTCCTTTAGTGTCAGTATTTAAACATTATAAATATAAGCTCCAAAGAACTTGGGACCTTGTCTATCATATTCACTACTGTGTTACTGACACTTAAAATAGAATCCAACAGAGAGGGGACACTAATGTATTTGTGGAATGAACAGGCCCAGTTAAACGGATCAAATATCCTTGATATTACCTTTATGTACTCCAAGTATAATGCCCTATGTTTTAACCTGAGCTGTAACTTGTTCCTTTACAGAGCCTAACAGGCACCAGTCACAACCACAACTGGGCACTGTTTTCTCTTTGGCTCTGTCCTTTCATTCTTTCTGGAGTTATTTCTCCACTCTTCTCCAGTAGCATATGGGCACCTATCCACCTGGGGAGTTCACTTTTCAGTGCTATATCTTTTTGCCTTTTCATACTGTTCATGGGTTTTTCAAGGCAAGAATACTGAAGTGGTTTGCCATTCCCTTCTCCAGTGGACTACGTTTTGTCAGAACTCTGACTACGCCAAAGCCTTTGACTGTGTAGAACACAACAAACTATGGAAAATTCTTAAAGAGATGGGAATACCAGACCACCTTACCCGCCTCCTGAGAAATCTGTATGCAGGTCAAGAAGCAACAGTTAGAACCAGACATGGAACAATGGATTGGTTCCAAATTGCGAATGGAATTTGGACAAGGAATACACAGCAAGGCTGTATATCATCACCCTGCTTATTTAACTTATATGTAGAGTACATCATGAGAAACGCTGGACTGGAAGAAACACAAGCTGGAATCAAGATTGCTGGGAGAAATATAAATAACTTCAGATACACAGATGATACCACCCTTATGGAAGAAAGTGAAGAGTAAATCAAGAGCCTCTTGATGAAAGTGAAAGAGGAGAGTGAAAAAAACTGGCTTAAAACTCAGCATTCAGAAAACTAAGATCATGGCATCCAGTCCCATCATTTCATGGCAAATAGATGGGGAAACGACGGAAACAGGGACAGATTTTATCTTCTTGGGCTCCAAAATCACTGCAGATGGTGACTGCAGCCATGAAATTAAAATATGCTCGCTCCTTAGAAGAAAAGTTATGACCAACCTAGACAGCATATTAAAAAGCAGACCCAGAACTGATGCATTGGAAAAGACCCTGATGCTGGGAAAAATTGAAGGCAGGAGTAGAAGGGGATGACTGAGGATGAGATGGTTTGGATGGCATCACTAACTCAATGGACATGGGTCTGAGCAAATTCCCAGAGATGGTAATGGGAAGCCTCGAGTGCTGCAGGCCATGGGGTCACAAAGAGTCAGACAAGAACTGAAGTGAACAGAACTGATTAGGCATGAACTTACTGTATACACTACACCAAGGCAGGAGCCGTGACTTTCTATAATATAACTAGATTCATTAGGACCCTTGCAAAATACCTAATAAGAAACACCTGTCTTTGTCTCATTTTTCTCTGTCCACCAGCTGGATGCCTAACATCCTCTTGAAATCTCACTGCAACCTAAAATTCCCCTCTTCTAATCCATTGATAAATGATGGATCTCTCACAGGTTATCTTAAACTGTCATTTCCCGTGAGTAGCTTTAAGTAATATATCACCTCCAGATTATGGTAACTGCTCACTCACTTATTTTCACAAAACATGAAAGATTTGCACACTTATAATCAGTTTTATAGTAAGTATCACATATAATATGATTTAGTCTTCTATTCCCACTCCCACCCCTACCCTTGGCCAATATATGTGCCCTTGAATTGGTTTTCTCCCTCAGCTGTGAGTGTCAAATGTAACCAGGTCTCTAGGTCAGGCCACTGGAGTGAAGGACAGTAGCCCTAAGGATCACATTCCCCTTAGATGCTCATTCAAAAGGGCAATTTCCATCAACCCAATGAAAAGTTAGATTCTAAATAAGGCTCGTTTATGTTTAAATAAACATTAAAAAATAATTCCAGTTGTGTATCTTAATCACATTCACTGACATTATTCAAATCTGGGTATCACACTCATATTCTTTGCCAAGCATGTTCTACCAAAGTTTCCCCTGATCATCACCAACAAAAGGTCTACCTTTCTTCAAAATCCAGTTCCAATGCTTTCTAAATAAAACTTTTATTGATCATCACTCCAGAAGTGATCCCCTCTGTCTATGAGAGACCAATCCAACACACAGTAACACTTCTAAAGTTCTTGCCTTAAAACCTTTAATATCTGGTTAATTCCCTAAGACCATGGACATTGTTTTCCATTATCTTTATATCCTGGTGCCTTGCACATGAGTCCATAAAGTTATTTTAATAAAAATTAATTCTATACACACTTTGAACCACTCCTTTGTATTTCCATTTTCTTTCCTCTCAAAGAGTAAAACAGTTTCCACTGAGAAAAGTAGTGCTTCACATTTCACTTGTAAGTTTGGACTGTCTTGTGGGCTGCTTTTACACTTTTACTCCTTTTTCTCCCCTTCTCTCTAGATCTAACTAGGAGGAAATAAAGCCAGAAATTCCTCCCTTTAAGCAACCAACGCTCATTTACTGAGCATCTACAATGCATGGATACTGCACTGGACTTCTCTTTTCAGTCAACTATCACTCACTTATGGAGCACCTACCATGAGTAAGTTGGCTTAAAGCTTAACATTCAGAAAATTAAGATCATGGCATCCAGTCCCATCACTTCCTGGCAAATAGATGAGGAAACAGTGGAAGACTTTATTTTTCTGGGCTCCAAAATCACTGCAGATGGTGACTGCAGCCATGAAATAAAACGACGCTTACTCCTTGGAAGGAAAGTTATGACCAACCTAGGCAGCATATTATAAAGCAGAGACATTACTTTGTCAACAAAGGTCAAGGCTATGGTTTTTCCACTGGTCATGTTTGGATGTTAGAGTTGGACTATAAAGAAAGCTGCTGCTGCTACTGCTGCTAAGTCGCTTCAGTCATGTCCGACTCTGTGCAACCCCATAGACGGCAGCCCACCAGGCTCCTCCGCCCCTGGGATTCTCCAAGCAAGAACACTGGAGTGGGTTGCCATTTTCTTCTCCAGTGCATGAAAGTGAAGTCGCTCAGTCGTGTCCGACCCTCAGCGACCCCATGGGCTGCAGCCCACCAGGTTCCTCCATCCATGGGATTTTCCAGGCAACAGTACTGGAGTGGGATGCCATTGCCTTCTCCTAAAGAAAGCTGAGCGCCAAAGAATTGATACTTTTGAACTATGGTGTTGGAAAAGACTCTTGAGAGTCCCTGGGACTGCAAGGAGATCCAACCAGTCCATCCTAAAGGAAATCAGTCCTGAATATTCATTGGAAGGACTGATTCTGAAGCTGAAACTCCAATACTTTGGCCACCTGATGCAAAGAGCTAACTCATTTGAAAAGACCCTGAGGCTGGGAAAGATTGAAGGTGAGAGGAGGAAGGGATGACAGAGGATGAGATGGTTGGATGGCATCACCGACTCAATGGACATGAGTTTGAGTAAACTCCGGGTGTGGTGATAGACAGGGAGGCCTGGTGTGCTGCAGTCCATGGAGTCGCAAAGAGTCAGACACAACTGAACTGAAATGAACCATGAATAATCACCACATTAAATGGTTAAAGCATCAACAAATTATAAAGTCCCTAAACTAATAGTGCTTACAATCCAGAAAGGGAGTTAAGATACACAAACAGATCCTGTAACTAACATAAAAGGCAAAACGTAAGTACTTGAAGATACTGATGCAGCGCTATGGTCGTGCAGAGTAGGCAACAACTAATTCCAAATGAGCGCTTTCAGAAAAAAGGAGCTATCTGGGCTGAGTCTTGATGACCTAAATAGGATTTTAACAGGTTGGGGGGTGGGGGGTGGATATTCCTAACACAAGGAACAGCAAACATAAAAATTCTTGAAGACTCTGGTACAATAATAAACCAAAAAGTAAACAGCAAGGAGGGAGGGAAGGAATGTATGTGTATGTGTGTGCCCCTGCAAGCTCATGCACATGTGGGAGGAAGGGGGAGAGAGGGGAAGGAGAAGGAGAGAGATATTAGGGAGAAGACCTCACTAGAAAGATCTCAAAGAATGTGAACTATCAAAGGTATATGAGCAGGAAACTGATACAGTCAGCACTGTGCTCTGGCCTAGCTCTCAGATCAGAGTTAAGAGATAAAAATAGTGAAATCATGGGAGTTAAGACTTGCAGGGGGGTGGGGAGGGTGGGGAGGAAGGTACAAAAATAGAGAAATGATGGAGATTAAAGCCCAAGAAATAATTACATTGGGAAAGGAGTGAAGGGAGGTCGGTGAAAAACACAAGAGAGGTGAGGATAAAGAAGACTGAAACAAAATAACAGGGGACTGGCTGCTAAGTCCTGGTGGGAAAATGTAAGCTGAATAAGAACAAGCAGAAGGAGGCAATGGAGCAGGTGCCTTGGAAAAGAGGAGAACATAGGGGAAACTAGAAAACGTTGTGATATTGACCAAGGAAGTTAAGGCCACTCAAATAGCTAGATAAGGTGCTAAGAACTGAATAGGGTTAGATTCAACAAAAAATATTTGAATGGCTATTTGGAGTAAGATGCATGATGCATGCCCAGTTGCTTCAGTCAGTTCCGACTCTTTGTGACCACATGGACTGTAGCCCACCAGGCTCTTCTGTCCATGGGATTGTTCAGGCAATAACATTGGAATGGGTTGCTATTTCCTCCTCCAGGGTATCTTCCTGATGCAGGGACTGAACACAAGGCACTTGTGTCTTCTGCATTGGCAGGCGGATTCTTTACCACTGAGCCACCTGGCAAGCCCATAAAAAGTGAAGTTACTCAGTTGTGTCCAACTCTTTGCAACCCTATGGACAGCAGGCTCCTCTATCCGTGGGATTTTCTAAGCAAGAGTACTGTGGGTTGCCATTTCCTTCTCCAGAGAATCTTCCCAACCCAGGGATCGAACCCAGGTCTCCTGCATTGTAGACAGACGCTTTACTGTCTGAGCCACCAGGCAAGCCCATAAGCAACTGGTAATTGCATATGTCAAAATACACAACACAAAATCTTTGTGTATCCAAAACTTGCTTCAGTGAATACATTATTAATACAATCAAATTCCAATATGAAAAAAGGTGGTGGTTTCTATTGCATTAGGTTTTTACTTTTAAGTTTCTTAACAAAGTTCTGAATCATGTTATCTTTCAAAACATATTAGCTATCCCTCCAAACTCTTCATCCACAAATTCAATATACTTAACTTCTTACTGGTACACAGGAAGAGGGCATTATTTTTCAGCAGAACACTAAAGGCCTCCCTTCAGGGTTGATGACATTACTCATCATTCTTCAGATACAGCTGTTTACCCAATAGTCAAATTCTAAATGTATTCTCTTCTAGGCCACACTTCTCAATTTTGACCATCAGTTCAGTTCAGTCACTCAGTCGTGTCTGACTCTTTGCGACCCCATGAACCGCATAAGACATGGTTATTCTGTCAAATATGCTCTGATTTGCACCATGTCCAAGGCATCTGTGTAGTGAACCAGCCTATTAAACCTGTCAAAAAAGGAAATGAGGCTAACTTGGCCATTCCCTAGCCAGATCTATGACTATTCAAGGTATTACCAAACTTGAATTTATTTACTGATCTATTTATATATTAATTGAAGTACAGTTGATTTACAATGCTGTTAATTTCTGCTTTATAGCAAAGTGCTTCAGTTTACACACACACACATAAATATATACAATCTTTCCAATGTTCTTTTCCACTGTGGTTTATCACAGGATATTAAATATAGTTCCTTGTGCTATACAGTAAGTAGCACCTTGTTGTTTATCCGTTCTATTTTCTATATATACAGTAGTTTGCATCTGCTAATCCCAAACTCCCAGTCCATCCCTTCCCCTCAACCTCCTCCAGACTTTAATTCAAATGACCCTATGAATTCTGGTAAGGGTCTCCCTGCCATTTCTCCAAGACAAACTTCCTACTTTTTCATTAACTATTTCTAAAGGCATAAATACAAGACAACCCCTGCCATCCCCCCCCATCCACACACTTCAATGAGGAGAGAAAAAAAGGAAAAAAAACTTTTCTGACCAATGTAAATAAGGAAACTTTTGGTGATACAGATAAAAGAATCAAATGTCTACTTATAATATCCACTGTTAGTTGTATGTATTTAAAAATCACATACTACATAAAATATTGAGAAATTCTTTTACCCCCTTTTCAATATCTCATTAAATAATTTTATTGAATATTTTCCAGTGTATCTGTCATCTTTTCGTATTCACTAGAGACTGACTTTTACCAGTTTTGTCAAAACATTATCACTTTCCTTTTATTTATAAAAGTTGAGTTACAGAACTGCTCGAATTATGATCTTTTAAACCTAAGTCTTAAGCACCTATTTCTATACATTCAGGTGTTTTCAGTTTATAGGTGGGTGTGTGCTATACATACAGATTCATAATCTCTACAAGGTAACGACTTAAGAGTATTGAAGGAAGGAGCTTCAGACTTTTATCTCCTCCAAACAATGCTTTGTAAGGCTTTGTATGGAGTAGAATAAAGTGACTCACTCTTTTCTGAGACACAAATCTGGGAGGAAAAAAGACTTTGCTTTACATCCATATTATCAATAAGTCAAAAATTCACAATTACTTCTTAAACACATTTCAATTAATAACATACACTATTGGTTATGTAAATGCATGGATACATTAACAGGAGTCTTTGCAAGTTTAAGTTTTCTTTCTTAATTAATATATTAGAACTTTGCTATACTGCTATAAAAGAAGTGAGTTACTCAACTCCCATGAACTTGTCTTCTTAGAGAAACAGCAGTAGTAACTGTAGCAATTTATGTGTATTGCATGCCAGTTAAGATCCAGTCGCTGTTTTAAGATTATATATATACTAACTCAATCTTCACAAAGTTCCTATGAAGTAAGTGCTATTGATAATTTCACTATATTGATGAGGAAACTCAGGAACGGAGAGAAACTTGCCCAAAGTCATGGAGCAGAAATTCTATGTAGCAGAAATTAGGTCTAGTTCTAGGTCCCTCCCTCTTTTAAAAGAAGACGCGGGGTTGGGTAGGAGGGGAGGGGCGGGGCGGGGCGGTGTATATATGTTTGTTAGTTGCTCAGTCGTGTCACTCTGTGACCCTCTGAACTGTAGCCGACCAGGCTCCTCTATCCATAGCATTCTCCAGGCAAGAACACTGGAGTGGGTTGCCATTCCCTTCTCCAAAAGAAGACACGCTGCCTCTAAAATTAGTAAAATTAGAGGGACTAATACAGTTAGTATCAGTAGTCTAAAGAAGACAAGAGTGAGGTTACAGTAAGTTTTAATATATTTTCTATTCTCTATCAACACTGTCTGAAGGCCTAACTGACAGGGTTTTTGAGGGAGAAGTAGTTCATCCACTACCCCCATTTCAGTGGTACTTTTAAGGTATAAAGTATTGCCTACTACAAACATACCACAGACGAAACTAGTGTCATGTCTTCCTCCTTCTCCTCTCAACTTCGTAACTGATGGTAAAGAATCCGCTTCTCTAGGCCTAATCCCCCTTGCTATCCCAAATACATAAAACTAACTTTAACGGTTGTCTTTGATAAGGCAACTTTCCTAAGCCCTAAGACAACGGCAGTGCTTCCACTGTAGTCATCTGGTTGCGTGCTGTAATGGGGTTGAGGAACAGTTTCCGAAGTTAAAAAGGGTAAACATACGAACTCAAGAAAGGAAGAACAGAAGGGGAGGTGTAGCCCGCAGTTAAGGGAGGGAGTTGGGGCTTCAGGCGCTGCCGTCTGACTTGGAATTCCGCGCAGACAGAATGAGAAGAGAAACTGAGGAGGTGGGGGTCCAAGTCCTTAAAACCTGTTAGCAACATTTTCTGGGATTTTCTTTCTTTCTTTTTTTTTTTTTTTTTAATGCGTCTCAAGACTCCCGCTTCAGAAGAAACTGAGACCCTAAGGACACTAACTGACCGATCCGTCAGGACGCTGCACCACCTTTCTTCCGGGGTCCCGAGCCAGCGCTGGCCCCTTGAGACCACTGCCCGCCGTCAGCCCTCGGCCGGGCCTTTCATACACCAGGCAACCGGCACCAGGGACAACCAGGGCCTCTCGACCCCAAGGCCGGAGAATCGCGTTCCACTCCTCGGCGGCTGCCTCCCCGGCTTCCCTTCCGGTAGACAACCCCTGAACACTCCCCCATTTCGCCACTGAACCAGAACCGAGCCATTCCCCGAGAGCTGAACCCACCGCTCCCGGGGTAGAAATCCCAAGACAGACTGAGGGTCTTACCTTTAACAGATTAGACGTCGCCATATTCCTTCAACTTAGACTCTCGCGAGACCGCGCGAGATTTCGTGGAGCTCCGTGCCAGGCCACTACTGCAGGCCCGAGTGTCCCACCTGGGCCGAGGGGCCCCCCGGCCCGCACTGTGGATGTGGTGGGTGCCGGCGTGCACACAGCGCTGACCTCGTCCCTCACTCCCGGAGCTTCCTCGCTCTTCCCTCCCTACATGGTCACCGGGGCCTCCCCGTACGAGAGCGCTCATGCAAACACTCGGGGAGACGGCAGCGGCGAAAGGTGAGAGGGAACAGGAGCCGACCTGAAATCGGAAGAGGAAGCATCGGCTCCACGAGCCTCCCTACTCCTTCAGATGAGCCTCTGTGGTGGCACCCGCAGAGGCCACTGGCAACGAATTTAGCTCGGTTTGGGACCGGCCGCTCTGGTTCGGCGGCCGCATCACGTGACGCGGCAGGCGGAGCCGCGCTCGGGAGCGAGCGTGGGAGCCTGAAAGCGTCGTGGGCCCAGATCACGCCGCGAGGGCGATGGGACGCCCTCTGCTGGCAGGAGTGTGTGTCTTCCACCGCCGCGTGCTGTGGGGAGGTTACGAAAAAGACATTATCCTGAGTGAAATGCTTGTAATAGCTGTTTTCAGGAACTGGCACATAGAAGGGCCCCAAGAAATATTTGTTTGCATGAATCAATGAATCCATGCACGAACGTGTTAACTATTAATATTTCTACTCAAGAGGGCCTGGCACTGAAATAACCTCTAACAGGTTGATCAGGTATACCAGCACATCCTATACCCTAAGACCCCTACGCTTTATCACTTCAGACCTCAAACCACTGGCCAAATAAAGGGAATATAATTTATATGTAGAATCTACAATATACCTGTGTGTGCTTTTGAACTGTGGTGTTGGAGAAGACTCTTGAGAGTCCCTTGGACTGCAAGGAGATCCAACCAGTCCATTCTAAAGGAGATCAGCCCTGGGTGTTCTTTGGAAGGAATGATGCTAAAGCTGAAACCCCAGTACTTTGGCCACCTCATGTGAAGAGTTGACTCACTGGAAAAGACTCTGATGCTGGGAGGGATTGGGGGCAGGAGGAAAAGGGGACGACAGAGGATGAGATGGCTGGATGGCCTCACCGACTGGATGGACGTGAGTTTGAGTGAACTCCGGGAGTTGGTGATGGACAGGGAGGCCTGGCGTGCTGCAATTCACAGGGTCGCAAAGAGTCGGACACAGCTGAGCGACTGAACTGAATTGAACAATATACCCAGTATTGTATTCTACACATTTCCGAACTGTTCATTCATACATAAAATGTGAGAAATAAGTTAGAGCTATAGAGTCCCTTGGACTGCAAGATCCAACCAGTCCATTCTGAAGGAGATCAACCCTGGGATTTCTTTGGAAGGAATGATGCTAAAGCTGAAACTCCAGTACTTTGGCCACCTCATGAGAAGAGTTGACTCATTGGAAAAGACTGTGATGCTGGGAGGGATTGGGGGCAGGAGGAGAAGGGGACGACAGAGGATGAGATGGCTGGATGGCATCACGGACTCAATGGACGTGAGTCTGAGTGAACTCCGGGAGATGGTGATGAACAGGGAGGCCTGGCGTGCTCCGATTCATGGGGTCGCAAAGAGTCAGACACGACTGAGCGACTGAACTGAGCTGAATAGAGTAAAATAAAGCAGAGAAGAGGGATGCAGTTTTAAACAGAGGGATCCAAGTAGGTCTCACTGAGAAGATGGCATTTGAGCAAAAAGACTTGAAAGCGGTGAAGGAGAATGCCAGGATATATTTGGGAGGACAGCATTCCCAATAGGGGGGAGCACAGGCGGCAAGTTGCCCAGAGTTTCAGAGGAACAGTTAGTTAGAAGGTTAGTGTGTTTAGAGTAGAGAGAGAGTAAGAAGAGCAGAAGGCCTTATCGGGCCTTGTAGACCACAGCAAAGACTGGCTCTTATTCTCAGTGAGATGGGCAATCGTTGCAGGTTTTTGAACAGAGGAGTGGTATGATCAGACTCCCATTTCAACGTGATTGGTCTGACTACTCTGTGGTGAATCCAATGAGAAGGGGATTTAGAAAGCTTTTGTATTTCATTAGATCGACACAATCATGCCACCTAGGTGGCCTACATTTTACAGTGATTTATTAGAGAGTAATCTAGGCATGATTAAACAGTGACTACATGGTAGAACAAGGATTCAGAGCCACTAGGCAATGGCACCCACTCCAGCACTCTTGCCTGGAAAATCCCATGGACGGAAGAGCCTGGTGGGCTGCAGTCCATGGGGTCGCTAAGAGTCGGACATGACTGAGTGACTTCACTTTCACTTTTCACTTTCATGCATTGGAGAAGGAAATGGCAACTCACTCCAGTGTTCTTGCCTGGAGAATCCCAGGGACGGGGGAGCCTCATGGGCTGCCATCTATGGGGTCGCACAGAGTCAGACACGACTGAAGCGACTTAGCAGCAGCAGCAGCAGCAGGCCTGTAATGTCCTGTCAACATGGAGATGACTCTTAGAGATCATCTTTGTTCTACAGATGAGAAAATGGAAACTTCTTTCTGGTCAAGGTTACAACTGGGTGGAGCAAAAAGTCTGGTCCAGAATAAACTTTGTATAATTATGGATCCCTTTTCCAGTGACACTGGGTTGTCTTCAACCCCAGTCCAACTCTACTGCTTTATTTGAAAACTGTAAGTTGGTTAATTTATAACTATGTACCGTTAAGAAGTTAGGCAACAAACTGTAACAGTTTTGTTCATAAATTAATGACCCTTCTTAAAGAATTCATTATTAAGTAATTAAGTATCTAAATGCCTGTTCAAGTGTCTTGTTATGTACTAAGCACTGGAAATCTAGGATTAAATGAGACAGATAAGACCTCTGTCCTCTTGGAGCTTATAGTCTAATAAGGGAGCTAGATATTAAGCATAGTTACACGAATCAAATGTTGCTGAAATGGAGTTGTGATAAATACCACAAGGGTAAAATACAATGTGCAGTTCCGAGCATATAGTTTGGAAGGGACTACTATCCTGTACTATCCCTACGATCGCACTCTGAACCTTATGACTACTTCTGAATTTTCAGTTTCAAATATTCCACTGTCTAACAAGACATTCCTTTCTCCAAACTTGCTTGCTCTGGCAACCCCACTGCTACAGTCTGACCTCAAATGAGTTCTTCATTCCATTGACCCCACTACTTCCTTGTTCTCTATCATTCCCTCCTTTTTCACTTTCTTCCTCACCCAGTTTAGCTTCTGTAAACCATCATTATTAAAACATTTAAACATTTTATTTATTTAAAGATAGAGAACACAATCATATAACATAAGATTCAGAAGGTACTAAAAGGAATACAGTTAAAAGTAAGCCTCCTTCCCTTTCCTAGGGTATTGTTCTATATTGTGGTAGGTATTTAGTTTATTCAGGTGTATTGTTATTGTGTTGTTGTTTAAGCACTAAGCCATGTTCGACTCTTTGTGACCCCACAGTCTGTAGCCTGTTAGGCTCCTCTGTCCATGGGATTTCCCAGGCAAGAATACTGGAGTGGATTGCCACTTCCTCCTCCAGGGGATCTTCCCAACTCAGGGATCAAACCCATGTCTCCTGCTTGGCAGGCAGATTTTTACCACTGTTTATTAGTCAAAACCCAGCCAGTGTACCATTAAGATTTTTGCATCTCATTCAAAAGAAAAAGCAGAAACAATAATTGAGTTTAGTTAATGATATTCAGACTGAAGAATTTGGGGATAACTGAAGTTATGGTTACCATTTGCTTTGAAATGTATCAAAAAATAAGATGGATTGATGGTTGCATAGAAAAGTTGACAAAGCAATTATAGTAAAAAATGTTAATGGCAGAATCTGGGATGGATTAACTAGTGTCCTCTATGTAAAATCTTTCAGTTTGTCTATATGTTTAACATTTTTCATAATTAAATGTTGTGGGAAATTTTTTTAATAGACCTCCCTTCCTCCACAGTCCCTCCAGCAACCATTGTCCCTTACTCAGAAATAACAATTATAAATTTCTTGTGAATCCCTAGGACATTTGCTGCATATATAAACATTCATATATGTATTTCTTTTCTCTTCCCACAAACAATGGCATACCACTTATACACTTAACATCTTTTTTCCCACTCAGCTGTATGATATAAATCTGAAAAATATATTTGTGTTTATTTTTTCACACTTATAGAAATCCAAGCAAGACTGGCAGACCATAAAGCACCTGTTACTACCAAGAAGTTTGGGACTGTTACTTCCAAAATAGGCTCTTGAAGTCTATTTTTAGCACAATAATAAATTCAAAGCTTTGCATTTGTAAGAAGAAAAAGCTTTATACATATAAAGGTGGTGTATGAACCTTAATCAATAAACTCTTAGTTAAGGACTTCCCTGGTGGTCCAGTGGTTGAGTCCACCTTCCAGTGCAGATGATGTGGGTTCAATCCCTAGTTGGGGAACTAAGATCGCACATGCTGCCTGGCAACTAAGCCCTCATGCTGCACCTGCTGAGTGCACTTGCTTTGGAGCTCACGAGCCACAACTAGAGAGAGGCTCTCATGCCACAAAGAAGATCCTGCATGCCACAACTAGGATCCAACACAACCAAAAATAAATAAATAATTATTAAAAAAAAAAAAACTATTAATAACTGGTAAAACGCTAGATGGAGCATCAAGGGTTTTCAAGATTTTGGAGTGGGAGAGGGAGGAAGATAGCTACTGGGGCTTCCTAGACCTCTGGGTACTACATGGAGAAAAAGAAGAGTCCACCCCAAAAAACTGTATGACCACTTGGCACCAGGAAGACCCACAAAGCCAACCCTAAGGCCAACTGTAAGCCTAACAGTAACTGGAATCTAACTGTATTCCTATATCAATTTCTATCCTTATTCCTAAACCAGAAACTCCTTCTTTGCTGTGCCAGAGGATGCCACACATTGCCAGTGTGGACAGGTGTATTAGTTGTCTTTGTTGGGAGAGAATATTCCAGAGGCAGCTGCCTTCTCCATATTGCCTGTTGGCAATCACCTGTACCTTAAGTCTGCTCAGCCCACAGGACTGCTTTATTTGGATGACTTCCTCTTCCATGGCCCCAAACATTCCTAAGCTCCATTCCTATTTTCAGAAAGTGGGGCCCTGGACAAGATGCCTAGCTGGAGAATGGAGAGGTAAGGAAATGAAATCCCTACTAGCAACTTATAAAACTGAAGAGAACCATCGTAAGATTTTCACCCATGTGACAATGGTCAGGAGTGAAATTCCCACAGTCTAATTTATACATGTTAAATAATCACTTTCTTAAAAATATCTGCAACAGCCTAGTCCCTTTTCTCCTCTGTCATCCGTAAGAAGTAAAAACAGAACCTTTCAATAAATCCTGTCTATCTTCATGCCTACACCCAAGTAGCTGAACATTACTAGAGAAAGCTCAAAACTTAGTTGAGTGATTTTACTTTAGACTCAAACTTCAGAGCTCAGATGGGAACTTAACACTACTCAACAATCCTCTCCTATTTTTCTCTAGTGGGCTTGCTCTTCCATTCCATTTCCTGGTAGGCCTACTTCATTTTATAAGCACTTACTCCCCTTCTTCCTCCACAGTGAATTACCTCCATCTCTACTTCATTGCAAATATAAATGGCATCTTTCTTTTCTCCCATGAAATCTTCAGTCTGAGACAGGAGATAGATGGGCTTCAGGCAAGATGCTTAAAATTAGCCCCCTGTTTGCATTTCCTGAGACAGGAGGTAGGTGAGTTCCAGGTTAGGCATTTACAGTCAGCCTCCTGTTTGCACTTTGAAATAGAAAGAACAACAGAAACAGGGTAAAAAACCAGGCTTTGTTTTCTTTGGACACTTTGAGATAATAGTTATGGCAGGGACAGAGAGGGGCTAATCCCTGTTTGAGTAAAAGATCAAGAGGTCACGTATTTCCCCTCCTTGAGGGAAGGGAGACATTTCACATGCCCAGGAAGGCCCTCTGAGGGTCAAAAAGGAGGGAGCATCACGCCATGGTAGACCTCCGGGCTGGAATCCTTTTTGGAAAAAATTTGTGCGTGCATGTTGAGGAGGGTTCTAGGGTGGGTCAGGTGTGGAAAAAAGAAACAGACAACTAGCCAAAAGTAAACAAAGACCCAGAAGAACTGCCCTATATAAGTGGTTTAACTGCCTGTTAGTTGCACTTCTCATTAGTGAGGGTGCCCCATCCTTGCTCTTTGCCTTGCTTCTGTCTTGACTATACTGTTTCTCTGTGTGCTTTCCCACTTGTGCTGTGTCTCCAATAATAGCCTTTGTACCTACCTTTACATTCTTGCCTTCTTGAGAAATGCATTTTTCAATGGAGACAAAGGCCAGAGGAATTTTACTTCCATCCTCTAGCCTCTGCTGGACTGGCGGTTAGGATTCCTGGTTTTTATCCAGGCTACCTAGATCCTACTCCTGGACAGGGAAGAACTAAGATCTCACTTCAAACCACTGCTCACTGCTGTCTCTCCAAGATAAAAACTTCTGTCCTTCCTGCTTTTAATCCCTTTCTCTTACTGTGCTATTGGCCAGGGCCCCTCTCCAGTCCAGTACTTCTACTTGTATTCAGGATCCTATCTCAAGAACCATCCATCCCTCACCTTTTTTGTACTTTCAGTTTTTCCCCCCTCTCTCCTATTTTATTTCATTCTTATATATAGTTTTAAAAAGTTCAGAAGCATCTTTCATCTCCAAAGAAAAGAATCCTTCCTTTAACTCCCTCATCATTCTAGTTGTCACTGCCCTGATTTTAATTCTCAACATCCTTTAGTGCAGTTTTCCACTTTCCCTTTCCTGAAACACTTTCCTCTCTCAGCCTCCGTGTTACCAAACTCTCCTGTTTCCTACATTATGGTTATGTCTCTTTCGTATTGTGCCCTTCTCCTCCACTTAACCTTTATTGTTACAGTTCTTTGGAGCTCTATCTTGGTCCCTCTTTTCTCTATATACAATTTCTCCTTTAGTGATCATACCAAGTCCCATAATATTTAATGTCAGCTGTAACACTGAGAACTTCCAAATATGTATTTCCAGACTTGAACCTCTCTCCTGGATTCCTGACTCATATATCCAGTCACATGCTTGTCTTCTCTACTTCAGTTCAGTTCAGTTCAGTTCAGTTCAGTCGCTAGTTGTGTCCGACTCTTCGCGACCCCATGAATCGCAGCACGCCACGTCTCCCTGTCCATCACCAACTCCCGGAGTTCACAGACTCACGTCCATCGAGTCCATGATGCCATCCAGCCATCTCATCCTCTGCCGTCGTTTTTTCCTCCTGCCCTCAATCCCTCCCAGCATCACAGTCTTTTCCAATGAGTCAACTCTTCACATGAGGTGGCCAAAGTACTGGGGTTTCAGCTGTAGCATCATTTCTTCCAAAGAACACCCAGGGCTGATCTCCTTTAGAATGGACTGGTTGGATCTCCTTGCAGTCCAAGGGACTCGCAAGAGTCTTCTCCAACACCACAGTTCAAAAGCATCAGTTCTTCGGCGCTCAGCCTTCTTCACAGTCCAACTCTCACATCCATACATGACTACGGGAAAAACCATAGACTTGACTAGACGGACCTTAGTCAGCAAAGTAATGTCTCTGCTTTTTAATATGCTGTCTAGGTTGGTCATAACTTTTCTTCCAAGGAGTAAGCGTCTTTTAATTTCATGGCTGCAGTGACTATCTGCAGTGATTTTGGAGCCCCCAAAAATAAAGTCTGACACTGTTTCCGCTGTTTCCCCATCTATTTCCCATGAAGTGATGGGACCGGATGCCATGATCTTCATTTTCTGCATGTTGAGCTTTAAGCCAACTTTTTCACTCTCCTCTTTCACTTTCATCAAGAGGCTTTTTAGTTCCTCTTCACTTTCTGCCATAAGGGTGGTGTCATCTGCATCTCTGAGGTTATTGATATTTCTCCTGGCAATCTTGATTCCAGCTTGTGTTTCTTCCAGTCCAGCATTTCTCATGATGTACCCTGCATAGAAGTTAAATAAGTAGGGTGACAATATTCAGCCTTGACATACTCCTTTTCCTATTTGGAACCAGTCTGTTGTTCCATGTCCAGTTCTAACTGTTGATTCCTGACCTGCATACAGATTTCTCAAGAAGCAGGTCACTTGGGATCTCACAAACATCTCAGGTATAACATACTGACACCGTTGATCTTTACATGAGCCCTGTGCTCCTAGAAAACAGTAGCAGGTAATCCTCCTACCAAACTTTGTTTTCCAGAGACAGCTTACTACAAAGAAAGACCCATGTGCATATGGCTTAGATTATCCATTCTTCCTTTTTGTATGTCTAATTATATTTCTTTTATTTATTTATTTATTTCTGGTTTTGCTGGGTCTTTGTTGCTACACGTGGGTTTTCGCCAGTTGCAGTGAGCAGGGACTACTCCCTAGTTGTGGTGTGTGGGCTTCTCGTGTGGTGGGTTCTCTTGTTGCAGAGCATGGGCTATAGGGTGTAGAGGCTTCAGTAGCTGTGGAGCGTGGGCTTAGCTGTCCCAAAGGATGTGGAATCTTCCTGGACCAGGGATTGAACTGTTACTGAGTCCAAGTTCACTCTGCTCACCATACAACAGGTCAGTGAATCAGACACAAGGTGTTAAGGCAAGGCATATGACTTTATTTGGAAAGCTAACAGACCTAGAAGATGGCATACTAGTGTTTCCAGAAAACCATCTTATCACGGTCTGAATGCCAGGTTCTTTTATAGAATAGAGAGGGAGAGGAGGTGAGAAAGTAAAAAGGTCATAAGTCTTGCAAATATTTCCTGGGAATGACCAGCCTTGGGGAGGGAATGTGTTAATTTCTTTCACCCTATAGCCATCTATAGGGTCGCAAAGAGTCGGACACGACTGAAGCGACTTAGCAGTAGCATAGCCATCTACTAGAAGATAGAATCCTAAACAAACATACTTTTGTTTAATTTTTAAGGGTTCCTCAAGGTAGGCCATTATGTATGGACAGTATCTTTTTAGTGAAAAAAACCAATGGGAGGCAAAAGTTAAAGTAGGAGAAACAGACTCAACATGGAGTCAGTTCTTCCCTGTAACAGTTCCCCACTGTCAATGTCTATTCTACAATCTTGTGGAAAGGGGAGAAATGACCATTCTAACTGCTTCCTATTGTATCTTGTCAGATGGATCTCTCTGGGAATGTCCCACCATCCATGCCAGTGTTCCAAATGTTGCATTTTTTGCTCCTATGTGGACAGTATGTACTTTATATCTGTAGACTTTAAAAATATTCACAACCTAAAAGTTAAGAGTTATGTTTTATTCAGTGGGAATTTTGAGGACTTCAGACTCAGGAGGCAGCATTTCAAGTTAAAGAATTTAGCACCTTTCTGTATCCCATACAGAAGCAAGTGTCAGGGATCACTGAAATCATTCCCTTGATATGCACCTCAGCTATATAGAGGCCTGTATTCTCATATCCTGAGTTTACTCAGAGTTCACTGTATGTAGTGGCTGCAGTCTGATGGCTGCTAGATGGCAGGTATTATTCTCCTTCCTGAGTTTCCTCAGGTTTCACCAGCTCACATTAGAAGGCTGCAATCGCTGATGGCTTATAGTGGCAGAAAACATTCCATTTCTCAGATCCTCCCCTCTTGATAAGGAATTTGACCAATATTTGGGAGACATTTTGTGATCAAATTTTGTCCCATAGCACTGGGAGGCTCATCCCAGCTCAGGTGAAAATTCTTGATATATTAACCCAAGTGTTAATTTTTGGATTTGGAGAAGGAAATGGCTACCCACTCCAGTACTCTTGCCTGGAAAATTCCATGAATGGAGGAGCCTGGTAGGCAACAGTCCATGGGGTCGCAAAGAGTTGGACACGACTGAGCGACTTCACTTTCACCTCTGGATCCTATGTCTAATTATGACCCAGGAAACATTTTCTCTTGTTGCATCTTCCCATACATAGAATCACACTATTACCATTATTTTATGTTATAAATGTGATCCATTTCCTCAAAATGCTTAGTTATAAAAGTTTTGTTGGAGGCCTTATTACATACTGGGTACTATAAGAGACAATGATCTCATAAATTAGGAGGATGTAAGTAATGCAGCTAGTAACATTGACAAAGACAGTACAGCAGGGAGACACAAAAGCACAAACAATTTGAAAATAAAGAACAAATTAAGACAATGTTTAGTATGACTAGTAGTAATCCAGTTGCAATAATCGAGTGACCAAATGAGCCATAACTGATTTAATGAGTTATCCACAGATTCACTGTACTGGGAGTGCATACTTAGATATGTATGGCTTAATCTTTGAGACAAGCATGTGCTACTGGCAGAATCAACCAGGTAGAGAGAAAAATATAAATGTTTCAATTCTGCTTACAAAGGTATAATTTACTCAATTACTGTTAAGTCATAATTAAAGGGGAGGGTTTTCCTTATACCTGGAAAACACAAATTTAAACCAGTAAATTTTTTTTTAGATAGAAATCATAAAAGTTATAACCATATTTACCAGTTGACTAAGTGCTATGTAACTGATCCTTTTGTTAACAGCTTTATGAAGCCATCAGATTTTTCTGTTAGAATGCTTCAATTTCTTACCCAGTTCAGCATTATGATGTGAAAGTCAGAAACTTGTATTACCCAAAAGTCCTTTTTATAAA
This sequence comes from Capricornis sumatraensis, assembly GCF_032405125.1. NCBI lineage: Eukaryota > Metazoa > Chordata > Mammalia > Artiodactyla > Bovidae > Capricornis > Capricornis sumatraensis. Next base: position 19,549,312 of record NC_091084.1, on the reverse strand, counting down.
TCTTCTTGAACAGGAGGCATTTGATGCCTTCTTGAACAAAGGCATCAAAGTGAAACCATAACTGTCTATAGTGATAAAAGACTTAAGAAGTCATATTTAAATCTGATTACAACACAATTGACAAAGTATTAATAACTCAGTTACTGCTGTTACATACAACACACTTCAAATATTATTTTACTAGGACATATCAGATTTTAGGAGCTCCATGTAATCTCAAGAATATCTAACATTTACCATACAATATAATCAAAAAAGATTTATTACTCATTTGACAACACTTGGTATGTAATTTAACATACCATGTAGACCTAATTAGTTTAATATCTCCCTTTGCGGGTGTTTTGGGCTCTTTGAAGCATCCCAAAGTTAGCTAGAGGTCAAAGGAACTTCATTATAATTTGACTTCAAAGAAATCAAAAGGGTTTTAAAACACAACAGGATCATGACTGTGAAACAATGGTTGTTTACTTAGCCAAAGTGATAATAAAGATTTCAAAGGCAAATTCAGAATAGATCACTTAAAAGAAAAAGAAATTTAAAATCTGTTATCAAAGGTAGTTCAATATCTTAAGAAAACTTGTCTTTTTAACAGAGAGAAAAGCCAAATTCAAGTTTTGCACCAGTTTAGTTTTTAAAGTTCATTTACTCAACTAAACTTATTTTAAACTTAGTCCTGGCTGATCATGTACAGAACTTTTTTTTTTGAGGTCCACTGTCCATAAACTTTACATCACTTAACTTACTTTAGCGCAATTCTAACTTTCAAGTTGTCGAATATCTGGAGAGACCCTAAAATATAATTATTTCTAAAAGTTCACCTGAATCGCTTATTTCATTTGCATTTTTTTCATTAAAATTTCTTCACATCAAGTTATTTTTCTTGTTGACAACTGTGTATCAATAAACAAACATTAATACCTGGTATTAAATTATTTCCTAGTTCATTTATCTTAATTTATCTTGTGTTTACAATGTTTGGTTTGCAAGTACTTTAAAAAATTTTTTTATTTATATTTTAACTGAAGGATAATGGCTTTATAGAATTTTGTTCTTTTCTGTCAGACCTCAACATGAATCAGTCATAGATATACATATATCCCCTCTTTCGAAACTTCTTCTCATCTCCCTCCCAATCCCATCCCTCTTGGTTGATACAGAGCCCCTGTTTGAGTTTCCTGAGCCATACAGCAAATTCCCATTGGCTATCTATTTTACATATGGTAGTGTAAGTTTCCATGTTACTCTTTCCATACATCGCATCCTCTCCTCCCCTCTCCCCATGTCTATAAGTCTATTCTTTATGTCTGTTTCTTCATTGCTGCCCTGTAAATAAATTCTTCAGTACCATTTCTGACCATAAATTCTTCAGTACCATTTTCAGTACCATTTCTCTTTTTTTAGTCTTTATAATAGGTTCTAGGTTTATCCACCTATTAGAACTGACTCAGATGCATTCCTTTTTATGACTGAGTAATATTCCATTGTGCATATGTGCCACAACTTCTTTATCCATTCATCTGTCGATGGACATTTAGGTTGCTTCTATGTTCCAGCTATTGCAAATAGTGCTGCAATGAACAATGGGGTACATATGTCTTTTTCAATTTTGGTTTCTTCAGGGTATATGCCTAGGAGTGGGATATACTAGGGTATATTGCTGGGTCATATGGTGGTTTTATTCCTAGCTTTTAAAGTCATCTCCATACCATCTTCTATAGTGGCTGTATCAATTTACGTTCCCACCAACAGTGCAAGAGTGTCCCCCTTTCTCCACACCCTCTCCAGCATTTATTGTTTGTAGACTTTTGATGATGGCCATTCTGACCAGTGCGAGGTGATATCTCATTATAGTTTTGATTTGCATTTCTCTAATAATGAGTGATGTTGAGCATCTTTTCATATGTTTGTTAGCCATCTGTATGTCTGTTTAGGTCTTTTCCCCACTTTTTGATTGGGTTGTTTGTTTTCCTGGTATTGAGTTGTATGAGCTGCCTGCATATTTTGGAAATTAATCCTTTGTCAGTTGTTTCATTTGCTATTATTTTCTCCCATTCTGAGGGTTGTCTTTTCATCTTGCTTATAGTTTCCTTAGCTGTGCAAAAACTTTTAAGTTTAATCAGGTCCCACTTGTTTACTTTTGTTTTTATTTCTGTTGCTGTAGGAGGTGGGTCATAGAGGATCTTGCTTTGATTTATGTCATTGAGAGTTCTGCCTATGTTTTCTTCTAAGAGGTTTATAGTTTCTGGTCTTACATTTATATCTTAAATCCATTTTGAGTTTATCTTTATGTATGGTGTTAGGAAGTGTTCAAATTTCATTTAACCTAGCTGTCCAGTTTTCCCAGCACCAGTTATTGAAGAGACTGTCTTTGCCCCATTGTATATTCTTGCCTCCTTTCTCAAAAATAAGGTACCCATAGGTGTATGGGTTTATTTCTGGGCTTTCTATCTTGTTTGATTGGTCTATATTTCTGTTTTTGGGCCAGTACCGTACTGTCTTGATGACTGTAGCTTTGTATTATAATCTGAAGTCAGGAAGGTTGATTCCTCCAGCTCCATTCTTCTTTCTCAAGACTGCTTTGGCTATTTGGGGACTTTTGTGTTTTCATATGAATTGTCAAATTTTTGTTCTAGTTCTGTGAAAAATGCCATTGCTAATTTGATAGGGATCACATTGAATCTGTAGATTGCATTTGGTAGTGTAGTCATTTTCACAATATTGATTCTTCCTCCCCAGGAACATGGAATATCTCTCGATCTGTTTATGTTGTCTTTGATTTCTTTCATTAGTGTCTTACAACTTTCTGTGTACAGTTCTTTTGTCTCCTTATGTAAGTTTATTCCTAGATATTTAATTATTTTTGTTACAATGGTGAATGGGATTGATTCCTTAATTTCTCTTTCTGGTTTTTCATTGTAGTATATAGAGGTGCAAGTGATTTATGTGTACTGATTTTGTATTCTGCAAGTTTGCTAAATTCACTGATTAGCTCTAGTAATTTTCTGATAGTATATTTAGGGTTTTCTATGTACAATATCATGTCATATGCAAACAGTGAGAGCTCTACTTCTTTTCTGATCTGGATTCCTTTTATTTCTTTTTCTTCTCTGATTGCTGTAGCTAGGACTTCCAAAACTTCGTTGAATAATAGTGGTGAGAGTGAACACCCTTGTCTTGTTCCTGATCTTAGGGAGAATGCTTTCAGTTTTCCACCATTGACAATAATGTTTGCTGTAGGCTTATCATATATGGCCTTTACTATGTTGACATAGACTCCTTCTATGCCCATTTTTTGAAGAGTTTTAATCATAAGTGGGTGCTGAATTTTGTCAAAGGCTTTTTTCTGCATCTATTGAAATTATCATATGGTTTTTATCTTTCAGTTTGTTAATAGAGTGTATCACATTGATTGATTTGCATATATTGAAGAATGCTTGCATCCCTGGAATAAACCCAACTTGATCATGGTGTGTGAGCTTTTTGATGTGCTGCTGAATTCTGTTTGCTAAAATTTTGTTGAGGATTTTTGCATCTACGTTCATCAGTGATATTGGCCTGTAGTTCTCTCTTTTGGTGTTGTCTTTGGTTTTGTTATCAGGGTGGTGGTGGCCTCGTAGAATGAGTTTGGAAGTGTTCCTTTCTCTGTAATTTTTGAAAGACTTTTAGAAGGATAGGCATTAACTCTTCTCTAAATATTTGATACAATTCTCCTGTGAAGTATCTGGTCCTGGGCTTTTGTTTTTTGGAAGATTTTTGATCACAGCTTCAATTTCAGTGCTTGTAATTGGGTTGTTCATAATTTCTATTTCTTCCTGGTTCAGTCTGGGAAGAATGAACTTTTCTAAGAATCTGTCCATTTCTTCCAGGTTATCCATTTTATTGCCATATAGTTGTTCATAATAGTCTCTTATAATTGTTTGTATTTCTGCATTGTCTATTGTAACCTCTCCTTTTTCATTTCTAATTTTGTTGATTTGATTCTTCTCTCTTTTTTTCATGATGAGTCTGGCTAAATATTTGTCAATTTTATCTTCTCAAAGAACCAGCTTTTAGTTTTATTAATCTTTACTATGGTTTCTTTCATTTCTTTTTCACTTATTTCTTCTCTTATCTTTATCATTTCTTTCCTTCTACTAATTTTGGTGGGTTTTTTTTTTGTTCTTCTTCTTTTTCCAGTTGTTTTAGGTGTAAAGTTAGGTTGTCTATTCAATGTTTTTTTTTTTGTTTCTTGAGGTAGGATTGTATTGTTATAAACTTCCCTCTTAGAACTGCTTTTGCTGCATCCCATAGGTTTTGGGTTGTCATGTTTTCATTGTCATTTGTTTTTAGAAATTTTTTAATTTCCCTTTTGATTTCTTAGTAACCTGTTGGTTATTTAGAAATGTGTTGTTTAATCTCCATGTGTTTGTGTTTTTTACAGTTTTTTTCTTGTAATTGATATCTATTCTTATAGCATTGTGGTCAGAGAAAATGCTTGATATGATTTCAATTTTCTTAAATTTACTGAGGTTTGATTTGTGATCCAAGATGTGGTCTATCCTGGAGAATGTTCCATGTGAACTTGAGAAGAAGCTGTATGCTTCTGCATTTGAATGGAATGTCCTGAGGATATCAATGGGATCCATCTCATCTACTGTATAATTAAAGACTTGTGTTTCCTTATTAATTTTCTGCTTTGATGATCTATCCATTGGTGTGAGTGGAGTGTTAAAGTCTCCTACTATTATTTTGTTACTGTCAATTTCTCCTTTTATGTCTATTAGTGTTTGTCTTATATATTGAGGTGCTCCTATGTTGCGTGCATAGATATTTATAATTGCTATGTCTTCCTCTTGGATTGATTCCTTGATCGTTATGTAGTGACCTTCTTTATCTCTTGTAATATTCTTTATTTTAAGGTCTACTTTGTCTGATATGAGGATTGCTACTCCAGCTTTCTTTGGCTTGCCATTTGCATGGAATATATTTTTCCATTCTCTCACTTTCAGTCTATATGTGTCTTGAGGTCTGAAGTGGGGTTCTTGCAGACAGCACATATATGGGTCTCGTTTTCATACCCATTCAGCCAGGCTGTGCCTTTTGCATTGGAGCATTTAATCCATTTACATTTAAAGTAATTATTGATATATATGTTCCTATTGCCATTTTCTTAATTGTTTGGGGTTGATTTTTGTAGATGGTTTCTTATCCTGTATTTCTTGACTATATAAGTCCCTTTAACGTTTGTTATAAAGCTGGTTTTGTGGTACTGAATTCTCTTAACTTTTGCTTGTCTGAAAAGCTTTTTATTTCTCCATCAGTTTTGAATGAGATCCTTGCTGGGTACAGTAATCTTGGTTGTAGATTTTTCTCTTTCAGTACTTTAAATGTATCCTGCCATTCCCTTCTGGCCTGCAGAGTTTCTTCTGAAAGATCAACTGTTACATGTATGGGGTTTCCCTTGCATGTTACTTATTGCTTTTCCCTTGCTGCTTTTAATATTCTTTCTTTGTGTTTAGTCTTTGTTAGTTTGATTAGTATGTGTCTTGGCATGTTTCTCCTTGAGTTTGTCCTATATGGGACTCTTTGCACCTCTTGGACTTGATTGACTATTTCCTTTTCCATGTTGGGAAAATTTTCAACTATAATCTCTTCAAAAATTTTCTCATACTCTTTCTTTTTCTCTTCTTCTTCTGGAACCCCTATAATTCGAATGTTGGTGCATTTGATATTGTCTTAGAGGTCTCTGAGACTATCAATTCTTTTCATTCTTTTTACTTTAGTCTGCTCTTCAGAACTTATTTCCACCATTCTATCATCTTCCAGCTCACTGGTTCATTCTTCTGCTTCAGATATTCTGCTATTGATTCCTTATAGATTGATTCCTTTCAGTAATTGTATTGTTTGTCTCTGTATGTTTATTCTTTAATTCTTCTAGGTCTTTGTCAATTGAGTCTTGCTTTTTCTTCATTTTACTTTCAAGTTTTTTTATTATCTTTACTATCATTATTCTGCATTCTTTTTCAGGTAGTTTGCCTATTTATTCTTTATTAATTTGGACTTCTGTGTTTCTAGTTTGTTCCTTCGTTTGTGTAGTATTTCTCTGCCTTTTCATTATTTTAACTTATTGTATTTGAGGTCTCATTTTTCCAGGCTTCAAGGTTGAATTCGTTCTTCCTTTTGGTTTCTCCCCTCCTAAGGTTGGTTCAGTGGTTTGTGTAAGCTTCGTATAGGGTAAGATTTGTGCTGAGTTTTTGTTTGCTTGTTTGTTTGTTTTTCCTCAGGTGGGCAAGGCTGAGTGAGGTGGTAATCCTGTCTGATGATGACTGGATTTATATTTTTGTTTTGTTTGTTGTTTAGATGAGGCATCCTGCACAGGGTGGTTGGGTGATGCCAAGTCTTGTATTCAAGTGGTTTCCTTTGTATGAGTTCTCACTATTTAATACTCCCTAGGGTTAGTTCTCTGGTAGTTTAGGGTCTTGGAGTCAGTGCTTCCACTTCAAAGTTCAGGGTTTGATCTCAGCATTCCATGCTTTAGGAGCTCCACATGAGTGGGTATTAGGAATTTGGTCTCCCACTAGCAAGGGCAGGGGAAGATTCCTTAAAAAACTGGAAATAGAACTGCCATATGACCCAGCAATCCCACTGCTGGGCATACACACTGAGGAAACCAGAATTGAAAGAGACACGTGTACCTCAATGTTCATCGCAGCACTGTTATAATAGCCAGGACATGGAAGCAACCTAGATGTCCATCAGCGGATGAATGGATAAGAAAGCTGTGGTACATATACACAATGGAATATTACTCAGCCATTAAAAAGAATACATTTTAATCAGTTCTAATGAGGTGGATGAAACTGGAGCCTACTGTACAGAGTGAAGTAAGCCAGAAAGAAAAACACCGATACAGTATTCCAAGGCATATATATGGAATTTAGAAAGAACGTAATGATAATCCTGTATGCGAGGCAGCAAAAAGACACAGGTATTTAGAACAGACTTTTGGACTCTGTGGGAGAGGGCGAGGGTGGGATGATATGGGAGAATGGCATTGAAACATGTAAAATACAATATGTGAAATGAATTGCCAGTGCAGGTTTGATGCATGATACAGGGTGCTCAGGGCTGGTGCACTGGGATGACCCAGGGGGAAGGGATGGGGAGGGAGGTGGGAGGGGGGTTCAGGATGGGGAACACATGTACACTCATGGTGGATTCAAGTCAATGTATGGCAAAAACAATACAGTATTGTAAAGTAAAATAAATAAATTAATTAAAAAATAAAATAAAAATTAAATCCCTTGAAAAATAAAAAATAAAATAAAATTTGCGTCTTAAAAAGAGAGAAATTAGAGTTCCTGAGAAGGCCAGATGGGACATTTGCATCTCAAAAATATGGGCAAGTTTCTCCTAGGATGACTTTGGTTCCTCTTTGTTTAATACTTACAAGCCTTTTAAGATAAACATGGAAGGTTTGGGGAGTGGTAAAAGGATTGATGGGTTTAGGATTATTTTGGAACCATACTTCTGGTCCTGTAAAGACTACCACTGTAAAACAAGGACAGTTTTTTTTTTTTTTTTTTTTTTTAAATAACTGAGTGGCTACCTCAGTCATATTTACCTATGTTGGAAAATTTTATTTTTCTTCATTTAGCCCATTTTGGTAAACTATTTACAAATACTTTTTAAAAAATATATAGATAAATTTTTATTAGACCCAACCAAACCCTACAAATACTTTTGAGGCAATCAGTCATTTAAAATTTTCCAAGGGGCTCCCAGGTCAGGATGGAATCTTGGAGGAAGCATTTCCCATTTTAGCTTGAGCAGTTAGTACCAGACATCTGTACATTACCAAAGTAACCAGATCAAACTAAAACCCCATCATCACAAAGTCACACTCAAAGTCAAATGGCAAAAGGCCTCAAACATGACTTCCTAGTCACATTAGTCCTGTGACCTTTGTCCAAAGTGCCAAATAAATGGGGTTTCCCTTCAGAGGATAACTCCCCAAATTGGAAGCAAAGCTCCCCAAATGGAACTGAAGTTCCCCCAAATTGGAGCAACAGTTTTCCAAATCAGACAAGGTCAAAAATGCCCTGGTGGGACATTGATGTCAAACTCTTCTGGCAAAAACGTTACTTGAGCATTTAATTTACAAAGGAGAGTGGTGTCAGAGAGTCAGTCATCTTATTCCCCACTGTCAAAGTGACCTGGGGCTCCTGTGGTGAAATTAGAATCAGACACCTCAAGTCCAGGGGGGACACCTGGCCTCATGCAGGAAATCAGCACAGAGAAATTGTCCTACCATGGAAGTGGCTTCCGGTACAAAGTGGGTGCCCTCTGACTTCTTTTCCTCCAGATGTAATAGCATAAATGTTTCTATGTATGAGATCTCGTTTCCTTTTCCTGTTCTTTTGCAAAACACTTCTAACTGCAAGATTGTATAATAACTGAGTAAACCATTCAAGGGCCATTGTTCTTCTGTTCTTAACATACCTAACATATGCCCAAAGAGCTTTCCTTCAGGAAAGATTAAATATTTCCCATTTTTATAAGTTTGGTAACACCAAAATACAAAAGACACAAAGAAATTCCAATATCAAAGGTACAAATTTCAGCACTGATGCAAACAAAACCAAGACAAAAACCAATGAACTAGTTCCCAAATCAGTTTTGTAGGCTTACCCTATAAAAAATAATGAATTAGTTCCCAGTGAACTGGTTCCAACTCAGGTAGAGTCCAACAACAATTCCACTCTCCAACAGGGTGAGTGAGTGTGTGAGTGAAAGTCACTCAGTCGGTTGTGTCCAACTCTTTGTGGCCCCATGGGCTATACAGTCCTTGGAATTCTCCAGGCCAGAATACTGGCATGGGTAGCCTTTCCTTTCTTCAGGGAATCTTCTTAACCCAGGGATTGAACCCAGGTCTCCTGCATTGCATATGGATTCTTTACCAGCTGAGCCACAAGGAAAGCCCCTCCAACAGGGTACTACAACTAAACTGGCTTGTCCCATAAAGAAAAAGTCTAAACTGAGGGATGAATATGTTCCCAGTATCCACTGGAGTGACTTCAGTTCAGTTCAGTTGCTCAGTCGTGTCTAACTCTTTGCGACCCCATGAATCGCAGCACGCCAGGCCTCCCTGTCCATCACCAATTCCTGGAGTTTACGCAAACTCATGTCCATCGAGTAGGTGATGCCATCTAGCCATCTCATCCTCTGTCATCCCCTTCTCCTCCTGCCCCTAATCCCTCTCAGCATCAGGGTCTTTTCCAATGAGTCAACTCTTCACATGAGCTGGAGTGACTTATGCTACAAAATTGGGTCCATTGATTCACAAACCAAGACATAACACCAACAAACTGATTGCTGAAATGGGTAGACATACCCTACAAAATCAAGTCCATTGACAGAGAAGTTTGTCGGTTCTTTGCTTCAGTTGCCAAGTGTTGGGGCAGACAATGCTGCTTTAGGGAATTTTGAAGGGGAGAGCCACAGGACAAATGGTCCCAGTACCTACTAGAGCCTTGTCCTAATATTCCCTGACTGGGGCTGACTAGCCACAGGCAGCAAGTCTCCTGGTTGGCTCATCAGATTTGTTACCAATTTCAAGCTTGCTCTGCTTGCTGCACAACAGGCCAGTGAATAAAAAATGAGGTGTTGAGGCAAGGAATACAACTTAATCTGGAAAGCCAGCAGTCCAAGAGAATGGCCAACTAGTCTCAGAAAAAACCCACCTTACTGGGGTCTGGATGCCAAATTCTTTTACAGAACAGAGACGGGGAGGAGATACTCCTCTGTCCATAGAATTTTCCAGGCAAGAATATTGGATTGGGTTGCCATTTTCTTCTCCAGGGAATCTTCCTGTCCCAGTGATCAAACCCAGGTCTCTTGCATCTCCTGCATTGGCAGGCAGATTCTTTACCAGCTGAGCCACTGGTGAAGCCCAAAAAGATCATATGTCTTGCAAATATCTCCTGCAATGACCAGCCTCAGGGAGAGAATGTGTTAATTTCTTCCTGTAGCCATCCACAGGTGGACAGGTTCCTGAACAAAGGCACTTTGGTTTAACATTCAGACAGAGGCAAAGGGTTCTCTGAGGCAGGACATTATGTATGGATAGTATCCTTTTAGTGAACAAAAGCAATGGCAAGTAAAGGTTAAAGTAAAAGAAACAGATCCAACATGGAGTCAGATTTTGTTCTTCCCTGTAACAGAAGCCATGTCCCCTGCATTGGCAGGGGGATTCTTAACCACTGGACCAGCAGTGTGCATTCTTTTTTCATGACTCCCTGAAGACTCACAAGTGGCTGCCTCATTTACCTGTGATAAGGCCAGACATAGACACTCAAAATTCACATTCTTGGTCTCATAAATGATAAGCTGAACTAATAGTCCTCTGTTGAAACTGTCTCTAGACACAGAGAAAAACATTTTTTGTTTAGCTGACTGGCAGAGATTCTCAGATTATAAAAACAACTCTAACTGTAAAATAGTTACTGAACCAAACTTGGGTGTGCTCACTTGCATACAGTAAAGGCAACCTACTTAACACCAGGTTGTGATGAAAGAAAGAACAGCATTTATTGCTTTGGCCAAATATTTCATTTGGGCTTTCCAAAAGAACTTTTTGGCCAACTCAGTATTTCAGGGCACCAAGCAAAGTGTTAGGGACAGCAAGTGCTCAAAAAGCCCAAACTCCTGGATGAGTTTCACCAAAGCATTTTTAAAGACAACGTGAGGGAGGGGAATCCCAGGGTACGTGATCAGCTTATGCACAGTTCTCTCATTGGTTGATGGTAATGGGGTGGTGAGGGGTTAATATTATCAATCCATAGCCGCCAGTTGGTCTGGAGGCTACAGTCTCATAGTCATCAAATAGTTAACTTCTTCCACGTGGCGACGGTTTAGCATCTGTTAAACAACTCAGGAAATATGCATCAGACACTATTATCTATGTACTTCAGAGAGGAGCTAAAGCAGAGGATATGGGGGAGAGGTCTCTTCTGGGAAGGTCTGATAGGATTCTGCTTAGTTACAAAATCACCTCACCTATAGTTTGGCTGCTCTTCCAGGCAAAATCAACCTAAGAAACTACCTTCAATCTTTGGGTTTGCAGTGCTCCCTGCATTGCAGTGGCCCCAGTAAAATCAACTACCTTACATGGTCTTTTCACCTTGACAATATGGATAACGTAACTTCTAATCTTCTTTCTTCTCTAACAGCCATTACTATAACTTTTACTGGTCCATTTATGTTTGTCTTTCATCTCCCCAAGACTTTCCCATCTCAATTTATTTATTTTTATTTTTTTCAATTGAAGAATAATTATTTTACAATGTTATATTGGTTTATGTTTTACAACAACATGAATCAGCTGTAAGTATACATATACACCTCCCACCTGCCCACCTCGCTCCCCTAGGTCATCACAGAGCACTGAGCTAAGTTCCCTGTGCTATTCAGCTGCTTCCAGGTAGCTATTTTACATATGGTAGCATATATGTTGGAAAAGGAAATGGCAACCCACTCCAGTGTTCTTGCCTGGAGAATCCCAGGGACAGTGGAGCCTGGTGGGCTGCCATCTATAGGGTCGCACAGAGTCAGACACGACTGAAGTGACTTAGCAGCAGCAGCAGCATATATGTCAATGTTACTCTCTCAGTTTGTCCCCTTCATCCTTCCCTTGCTGTATTCACAAGTCCATTCTCTATGTCTGTGCCTCTATTCTTGCCCTGGAAATAGGTTCATCAGTATCATTTTTCTAGATTTCATATATATGTGATAATACACAATATTTGTTTTTCTCTTTCTGACTTACTTCACTCTGTAAAATAGACTCTAGGTTCATCAACCTCAGTTCAAATGACACAGATTGGTTCCTTTTTATGGCTGAGTGACCAACATAGATACCATGTTGAAAAGCAGAGACATTACTTTGCCAACAAAGGTCTGTCTAGTTAAGGCTATAGTTTTTCCAGTGGTCATGTATGCATGTGAGAGTTGGACTGTGAAGAAAGCTGAGTGCCGAAGAATTGATGCTTTTGAACTGTGGTGTTGGAGAAGACTCTTGAGAGTCCCTTGGACTGCAAGGAGATCCAACCAGTCCATTCTGAAGGAGATCAGCCCTGGGATTTCTTTGGAGGGAATGATACTGAAGCTGAAGCTCCAGTACTTTGGCCAGCTGATGCAAAGAGTTGACTCATTGGAAAAGACTGTGATGCTGGGAGGGATTGGGGGCAGGAGGAGAAGGGGACGACAGAGGATGAGATGACTGGATGGCATCACGGACTCGATGGATGTGAGTCTGAGTGAACTCCGGTAGTTGGTGATGGACAGGGAGGCCTGGCATGCTGTGATTCATGGGGTTGCAGAGTCGGACACGACTGAGCGACTGAACTGAACTGAACTGAATATTCCATTGTATATGTGTACCACAGCTTCTTTATCTATTCATCTATTGATAGACACCTAGGTTGCTTCCATGTTTTAACTATTGTAAATAGTGTTGCAATGAACATTGGAGGTACACGTGTCTTTTTGAATTATGATTTTCCAGGTTATATGCCCAGTAGTGGGAATGCTGGGTCATATGGCAGATTTATTCCTTGTTTTTTTAGGAATCTCCATACTGTTTTCCATAGTGGCTGTATCAATTTATATTCCCATCAACAATGCAAGAAAAGTCCCTTTTCTCCACATCCTCATCAGCATTTATTGTTTATAGATTTTTGGATGATGGGCATTTTGACTGGTGTGAAGTGTTACCTTGTACTTTGGTTTGCATTCTCTAATAATGAACAAAGTTGAGCATCTTTTCAAGTGTTTATTGGCCATCTGTATGTCTTCTTTGGAGAAATGTCTGTTTAGGTCTTCCACCCATTTGTTGATTGGATTGTTTGCTTTTCTGATATTGAGTTACATGAGCTGCTTGTGTATTTTGGAGATTAATCCTTTGTCAGTTGCTCCATTTTTTATTATTCTCTCCCGTTCTGAGGGTTGTCTTTTTATCTTGTTTATAGTTTCCTTCACTGTGCAAAAGCTTTTAAGTTTAATTAGGTCCCGTTTTTTTTTTTTTTTTAATTTCCATTACTCTAGGAGGTTGGTCAAAGAGGATCTTGCTGCGATTTAAGTGAAAGAATGTTCTCCTCTAAGAATTTTATAGTGTCTGGTCTTAATCCAGTAATAATAAAAAATGGTATTTAATCCATTTGGAGAGTATTTTTGTGTATGGTGTTAGGAGGTGTTTTAATTTCATTCTTTTACATGGAGCTGTCCAGTTTTTCCAGCACCACTTATTGAAGATGTCTTTTTTCCATTGTATATTCTTGCCTCCTTTTTCAAAGATAAGATGCCCATAGGTGCATGGGTTTATCTTTGGGCTTTCTATCCTGTTATATTGATCTATATTTCTGTTTTTGTGTCAGTACCATATGGTCATGATTAATGTAGCTTTGTAGTATAGTCTGAAGTCAGGAAGATTGATCCCCTAGCTCCATTTTTCTTTCTTAAGATTGCATTGGCTATTTGGGATCTTTTGTGTTTCCATTCAAATTGTAACTTTTTTTTGTTCTAGTTCTGTGAAAAATGCCATTGGTAATTTGATAAGGATTGTATTGAATCTGCAGATTGCTTTGGGTAGTAAAGTCATTTTTCAAAACATTGAATCTTCCAATCTAAGAACATCATATATCTCTCAATGTTTGTGTCATCCTTATACCCTGAGAAAATGATAATTCAAAAAGACACATGTACCCCAGTGTTCATTGAAATAACCAGGACATGGAAGCAACCTAGATGCCCATCAACAGATGAATGGATGAAGAAGTGGTACATATATAGATATTAAAAAATTGTGTCATTTGTAGTGATTTGGATGAACCTGGAGTCTGTTTTACAGAGTGAAGTAAGTCAGAAAGAGAAAAACAAATATTGTATATTAATACATATATATATACACACACATATATGGAATCTAGGAAAATGGTACTGATGAACCTAATTCCAGGGCAGGAATGGAGGCACAGACACAGAGAATGGACTTGTGGACATGGGTGGGATGAACTGAGAGAATAGCATTGACACATATACACTACCATGTGCAAAATAGACAGCTAGTGTGAAGCTGCTATATAGCACAGGTAGCTCAGCTTGCTGCTCTGTGATGGCTTAGATGGGTGGGATGTAGGGGTGGGATGGGAAAGAGGTTCAAGAGAGAGCAGATATATGTATACATATAGCTGATTCACTTTGTTGTACAGCAGAAACTAAGCATTGTAAAGCATTTATACTCCAATTAAAAGTAAAATTTTACAACTCATAGAAGGCTGATTACATGAGAAAATACTCAAACTATACATGAAAATAGAAGATGCAAAATTCCACATATGTACTATGATTCTAACATAAAAAGGACTATAATTTTATTTCCTACTCTGAATAGGGGGAAACTGTAAGAACATCTTAAATATGTTATCAATGCTTAGATGTGTTTGGTAGGAAATGAAATAATTTTTATGTTTTATTCATTGAAAATATTTTGAAAATAACCTGCTCATTGAAGATCTAATTGTTGTTGTTGTTGTTCAGTAACTAACTTGTTGTTCAGTATCTAATGCTTTGTGACTGCATGAACTGCAGTACTGCCAAGCTTCCCTGCCCTTCACTATCTCCTGGAGTTTGCTCAAACTCATGTGTATTGAGTCAATGATGTTATCTAACCATCTCATCCTCTGCCACCCTCTTCTCTTTTAGCCTTCAATTTTTCCCAGCATCAGGGTCTTTCCCAGTGAGTTGGCTCTTTGCAGCAGGTGGCCAATGTATTAAAGCTTTAGATTTAGCATCAGTCCTTCCAGTGAATATTCAGGGTCGATTTCCTTTAAGATTGACTGGTTTGATCTCCTTGCAGTCCAATGGACTCTCAAGAGGCTTCTCTAGTACTACAGTTAAAAAGCATCAATTATTCAATTCTCAGCTTTCTTTACGGTCCAATTCTCACATCCATACATGACTACTGGAAAAATCATAGCTTTGACTATACAGACCTTTGCTGGCAAATTTATGTCTCTGCTTTTTGATATGCTGCCTAGGTTAGAAAATGAAAGTTTTTTATAATCTCCTCTCTCTCCCACCTCCTAAGAAATCAATCCACTGTCAACTTTTTGTTTTATTCTCATTTGTTTTCTGTGTATTCATTAAGTATATATGAAGGAGTTTCTTAAATATGGTGAATATATCAGTTAATAAAAATAACCTGGTTCCGTTCAGTCGTTCAGTCATGTCCAACTCTTTGTGACCCAATGGACTGCAGCATGCCAGGCTTAGAGAAGGTCCATCACCAACTCATGAGTTTGAGAAAACGCATGTCTATCGAGTCAGTGATGCCATCCAACTATCTCATCCTCTGTCATCTCCTTCTCTTTGTGCCCTCAATCCTTCCCAGCATCAGGGTCTTTTCAGAGTCAGTTCTTCGCATCAGGTGGTCAAATTACTGGAGCTTCAGCATCAGTCCTTCCAATGAATATTCAGGACTGATTTCCTTCAGAATGGACTGGTTGGATCTCCTTGCAGTCCAAAGGACTCTCAAGAGTCTTCTCCAACACCACAGTTCAAAAGTATCAGTTCTTTAGTGCTCAGCTTTCTTTATGGTTCAACTCTCACATCCATACATGACTACTGGAAAAACCATAGCTTTGACTATACGGGCCTTTGTCAGCAAAGTAGTCTCTGCTTTTTAATATGCTGTCTAGATTGGTCATGGCTTTTCTTCCAAGGAGCAAATGTCTTTAATTATTAATTTCATGGCTGCAGTGCACCATCTGCAGTGATTTTGGAGCCCAGGAAAATAAAGTCTGACACTGTTTCCACTGTTTCTCCATCTATTTGCCATGAAGTGATGGGACCTGATGATATGATCTGAGTTTTTGAATGTTGAATTTTAAGCCAGCTTTTTCACTCTCCTCTTACACTTTCATCAAGAGGTTCTTTAGTTCCTCTTTGCTTTCTGCCATAAGGGTAGTATCATCTGCATATCTGAGGTTATTGATATTTCTCCCAGCAATCTTGATTCCAGCTTGTGATTCATCCAGCCTGGTATATCACATGATGTACTCTGCATATAACTTAAATAAGCAGGGTGACAATATACAGCCTTGTTGTACTCCTTTCCCAAGTTGGAACCAGTCTGTTGTTCCATGTCCTGTTCTAACTGTTGCTTCTTGACCTGCATACAGATTTCTCAGGAGGCAGGTCAGGTGGTCTGGTATTCACATCTCTTTAAGAATTTTCCACAGTTTGTTGTGATCCACACAGTCAAAGGCTTTGGCGTAGTCAATAAAGCAGAAGTAGATGTTTTTCTGGAATTCTCTTGCTTTTTCTCTGATCCAACAGATGTTGGCAATTTGATCTCTCTCTGATTCCTCTGCCTTTTCTAAATCCAGCTTGAACATCTCAGTTCAGGAAGTGCTCAGTTCAGGAAGTGCTCAGTTCAGGTACTGTTGAAGCCTGGCTTGGAGAATTTTGAGCATTACTTTACTAGCGTGTGAGATGAGTGCAATTGTGTGGTAGTTTGAACATTCTTTGGCTTTGCCTTTCTTTGAGGTTGGAATGAAAACTGACCTTTTCTAGCCCTGTGGCCACTGCTGAGTTTTCCAAATTTGCTGGAAAATAACCTAGAGTGTTTATTAAAAAGGGAGACCTCCAGGCTTCATCCTGTGAAGATTCTGATTTCATAGGCCAGGAATTAGGCCCCAAATCTGCCTATTCCAAGTATCCCAGGTGATTTTCATATGTACTAATGATGAACATATGCTTAAGAACATGTGCTTTAGAACCCAACAGGTCTGACCATATATGAGCTGTGAGAGACTTTGGGTACATTACTAACCTTGATGAGTCTTAGTTTCCTTATCTGTAAAATTAGGATAGAAATAGTAGCATCTGCATCATAGTTATTGCAGAGATCAAATATGATAATATGTGTAAAGTATAATGTATTATATTGCACATGTAAGCACTCAATAAATGTAATAAGACCTAATACATGTATAATGCTTACTATATGTCAGACACTGCTCTGTGCACTTTGCATAGATGAATACCACAGAACAGCCAAGGAATTCCCTGAAGAACAAATTTTAATGACTAGTTTGGGGCTAGTTTTCTCAAAGCAACTGGTGAATAGTCACCTGTTCTTTCAAGGTGCTTCATTAACAATTGCTAACTAAGGCCTAAAGCTTATGCCTCAATTATATTCATACTTAAATAATTAAATTATCTGGGATTTATCATTTTCAGCAACATGGATGGACACAGAGATCGTCACATTGACTGAAATAAGTCAGACAGAGAAGGAGATATATCCTATGACATCCTTTATATGTGGAATCTAAAAAGAAATGATACAAATGAACTCGTTTACAAAACAGAAACAGACTCACAGACTTAGAACAAAATTATGGTCACTGGGGGTGGGGTACGGTGGAGAATGAGGGGAAGGGATATTTAGGGAATCTGGGATGGAAAACATATATACACTGCTATATTTAAAAACCAACAAAGACCTACTGTATAGCACAGGGAATTCTGTTCAATGTTATGTAGCAGCCTGGATGGGAGTGAAGTTTAGGGGAGAATGGATACATATATGTGTATGATTGAGTCCCTTGGCTGTCCACCTGAAACTATTGCAACATTATTAATTGGCTATACTCTAACATAAAATAAAAAGTTTAAAAAATAACATGGGGTTTATAATAGTCTGTTTATGTAACCAAAAATTCACCGAATGTTGAAAAATAGCAAAAGCATACAAAGGTTAAAAATATTGTTTAAAAAATACTGTAAGTCTTCACAATTATCAATTCTTTAAAAACTAGCAGTCAGATACATGATTTCTAGAATAAACAGATATTTTAACCAACTTGTTCTGTTCACTAACTTGTTTCCTATGAACTTGCTTGGGGTCACATACAGTTCAGTTCAGTTCATTTCAGTCACTCAGTCATGTCTGACTCTTCGTGACCCCATGGACTGCAGCCCGCCAGGCCTCCCTGTCCATCATCAACACCCGGAGTTTACTCAAACTCATGTCCATCAAGTCAGTGATGCCATCCAAACTTCTTATCGTCTGTCGTCCCCTTCTCTTCCCACCTTCAATCTTTCCCAGCATCAGGGTCTTTTCAAATGAGTTGGTTCTTCACAACAGGTGGCCAAAGTATTGGAGTTTCAGCTTCAACATCAGTCCTTCCAATGAATATTCAGTACTGATTTTCTTTAGGATTGACTGGTTGGATCTCCTTGCAGTCCAAGGGACTCTCAAGAGTCTTCTCCAACACCACAGTTCAAAAGCATCAGTTCTTTGGCTCTCAGCTTTTTTTATAGTCCAAATCTCACATCCATACATGACTACTGGAAAAAGCATAGCTTTGACTAGATGGACCTTTGTTGGCATAGTAATGTCTCTGCTTTTTAATATGTTGTCTAGGTTGGTCATAACTTTTCTTCAAAGGAGCAAGTGTCTTTTAATTTCATGGTTTCAGTCACTATCTGCAGTGATTTTGGAACCCCCCCAAAATAAAGTCTGTCATTGTTTCCATTGCTTCCCCATCTATTTGCCATGAAGTGATGGGACCAGATGCCATGATCTTAGTTTTCTGAATGTTGAGTTTTAAGCCAACTTTTTCACTCTCCTCTTTCACTTTCATCCAGAGGCTCTTTAGTTCTTTCCTTTCTGTCGTAAGGTTGGTGTTATCTACATATCTAAGGTTATTGATATTTCCCCTGGCAATCTTGATTCCAGCTTGTGCTTCATCTAGCCTGGCATTTCGCATGAACCACCATATCAGCTGGTTTTGCTGATTGACAGAACTGGGACTAGATCCAAGGCTTCAGATTTGTGATTTAATGTTTTTCTTGTCTGAAGGATGATTTCAGTAAAAAACAAAACAGACAAATACTCAAGGCATGTTTTGCTTGTCCTGTGAGGCTGAACTTTCACTCCTGGACCTGATTCTTAGCTCCTCTGCAGTTGCTTCACAGAAGGCTCGAACTCTAGTTCCTCTTTGCCCTCTGTCCACAGCAGTGAGTCTCCCCTGCCCTATTTTAATAGTGTACCCTAACTCTCTTCACATAGGAGAGGAGGGGCTAATGCAGAGATGGCTGCAAGGTATTGAACTTTTTTGCTGGACCTGTTTTCTTATCCTCTGGACCTCTTTATTCCAGTGCACAGGTCAAGCTTATCCATTCTCTCTTATCCTCCCAACAAGTAGATGCACTAGTAGCTGCAAATTCTCCTCCATGAAAAGAGAAGACAAGTCAGAGATTTTAACTCTGGAATCCTTAACCTTGCCTAACCTTGCCTTCTGGAGGCCTCCAGAAACCACTGTTGGGCTTGTGGCAGCTGTGATGAAAGTGTTCCAAATAGCATCTCCTGGTGCTCCGTGGTTAAGACTTTATGCTTTCAATACAGGGGTCATGTATTCTAACCCTGGGTGGGGAACTAAGATCCCACATGCCATGTGGTGTGGCACAAACAAACAAGCCTGAAACAAACAGCATCTCACTATCTCTCCACTAGTGGTATGTCAGTTAGCTACAGTGGCAGGAGCTGCCATAAGAGGTCACGTTAACTTTTCATCTTAAGCGATCTGTAAAAGACTCTGGAAGAAACACTCACTGCATCCTAGCACTTCTAATACTTGTTTGATTAGACAGTTATCATTACACAGTTATTCACTTAACCAATACCAGGAAAAAACGTTATGTTGTCTAATCACATGCTAGGTAGAACAAAAATTAGCAGATGTTGGCCAGTTATAACACTTTATTAATGCTATCACTTGGAGACTTAATCTAATCTGAATTTTATTTTTTTAAGTTTTATTTAAAAAATGTCTTTGGCCATGCCATGTGGCATGCAGAATTCTAGTTCCCTGAACAGGGATTGAAACTGTAACCCCTACACAGGAGTCTCAACTACTGGACTGCCAGGGAAGTCCCAGAATTTTTTTTTTAATTATATAATACTTTTAATTCAAGCAACTATCTTTTAAAATCCTTATTTTTAAATTCTCAGTTTAGACAATTTACAAGATAAGAATGGACTATGAAAGTAATATTTTAGTAATCAAAATTAGAAAGTTACCTTCTACATGAAACTCAAATTTTCAGTTGAATTATATATGAATTGCAGAGTATTTTTGCTGTGCCAAAGCAACCTAGTAATTACAGTATAATAGAGGGGTCCTGCTGTATTTTTTGTTAGTAACTTATTTCTTATAAAACTAAAATATTCTCAGGCATCACAAGTCTAAGCAATGAGAGCACATCAATATTAATACCTAAAAATTTTGCCATTTCTTCCACTGGCCTTCACTTCTTCCCCCTCAGTTTTGTTTATTTTGTTTTGGTTCAAAATGTTCGGAATCAATTCTGCTTGTGTTCTTCAGGTCCATTCAGGTCCATCATTTAGCTGACTACTTACAATGTATTGGTGATTTCAGAGAATATATGTACTTAGAAATGCTAATTAGAAGCCAACTGAGAACAAATATAAGGGGACAAACAGATCTTAAAATATTTAAATCATGGTGGTAAAGCTATAATGGAAAATGAGTCTTGAAAGGAAGCTAAGTAATATTTTATTTTTCTCTCTCTTCTCTCTGAATAGAACTTGCCCACTTAGTTGTAGGTCGGGCAGTTAGAGAATTCCAGACCTCCCTTAACTCGTGCAATTTAGAAGTGATGATGGCCTGGAATACATAAGAATCAGCTTGTATTAGCAGGGGCATCCTGTTACATCTGTCTTTTATGTGATTTTCCACAAGTTAGTTTCTATATTCAATAAAATTATGATACATAATTTTTATAGAAATTTGACAAGCCAATTAAAATGTGTTTGAGAGATAAAAATGTGAAAGAACAACAAAAAATAATTTTAAAAAGCAAAAGAGGACTTGTCCAACTATATATCATATGATATGTTATTTTTTCAATACTCGTTTTTCTTTTTCAAAAAAGCTTTTTATTAAAGAAAATTTCAGGACCTCCCCTTTTGGCTCAGTGACGACTAAGACTCGATGGGCCCAATGGGGGGCGGGCAGACTCAACCCTTGGTGAGGTAATTAGATCCCACATGCTGCAACTGTTTGCATGCTGCAACTAAAAGGTCCTGCATGATGCAACTAAAGATTTTGTATGCTGCAATGAAGACAGATGATTCTGTGTGCCACAACTAAGACCTGGCCCAGCCAAATAAATAAAAAGAAAATATCATAAGATTAGGAGAAAGCACAATGAAACTCTGTGTGCATACTTTATTAGATTCCTATTGCTGTTGTAACAAATTACCATGAATTTAGTGGCTTATAGTGGCTTAAAACAATACAAATTTATTTTGTTACAGTTCTGGAGGTCAGAAGTCTAAAATCCAAGTGTTAGAAAGTCTGAGTTTCTTCTAAAGTTTTCAAAAAAGAAACAGTTCCTTATATTATTAAACACAAGTTTGTGTGCCTGACACACAGTTAGACCAGCCAAAATGTCAGAGATAGGAGCAGAGAAAGGTTCATTGTTAGACCAAGCAAGGAGAACAGTTTGTTCATGCTCAAAAGCCCCGAACTCCCTGATGATTTTCAGGGGAAGAGTTTTTATTGGCAAAATGTAGAGTGAAGGCTTCAGAGCGTGTGACTTTCTTCTAATTGGCTGGTGGTGAGCAGTGCCCCAGGAATCTTTTGCTCAGTCTGAAGTTGCCATTTTCCACCTGGATGGGGGCCTTAGTTCCTGCAAAAGAACTCAAAGACATTGTTACGTATACAGTATTACTTAAGGAGGAACCGAGACCTTTCCCCAAAGTTGCATTATTGTTTCTTTTTTATAAATGTCTTTTATTTTTTTTGGTAATTTAACAGATTTTATTATTATTATTTTTTGTATTTTGGCAAATATTATTTATTTATTTAATTTTTATTTTTACTTTGTTTTACTTTACAATACTGTATTGGTTTTGCCATACATTGACATGAATCTGCCATGGGTGTACATGAGTTCCCAATCCTGAACCCCCCTCCCACCTCCCACCCCATATCATCTCTCTGGATCATCCCCGTGTACCAGCCCCAAGCATCCTGTATCCTGTATCGAACATAGACTGGCGATTCGTTAAAAAATATTAAATTTATTTAGCTGTGTTGAGGTTTAGTTGCAGCTTATGGGACCTTTCATTGCAGCGCATGGGCTTCTCTAGTTGTGGTGTGCAGGCTTGGTTGTCCTGTAGCATGTAGGATCTTAGTTCCCCACCCAGGGACTGAACCTGTGTCCCCTGTAATGGAAGGTGGATTCCTAACCACTAGACCACCACTATTGTTTTTTGACCACTCTTCCCTTGTTTCTGCATTCCCTCCCTTCCCTGATTAGCAACAGTTTGACTCTGTCCTTTGGAACTCAGAGAAGGTCAAGGAAGCTGAATGAAGCCTATTTCTTACAACAAGAAATGGGGGATGCAGAAAGGATTCGTACCAGGGAGGTCCTACTATTTGCACCATAGGATCTTACTCAGCTTCTCTTAGCTTTTCCTTCTAGTGGCTGTTCACCTTCCCTGGCTGGTGGCTCTTTGCTCCATCTTCCAAGCCAGCAACATGGCATCTTCTCCCTTTGACTCTCCTCTCTCTGCTTCCATGACATCATGCTCTTCTTTTGGTTTTGACTTTGACCCTCTTGCTTTCCTCTTATGACTCTTGTGATTATAATGGAGCCTTACATGGATAGTGCAGGATACTCTTTCCTTCTCAAGATCTTTAATACTTGGCCTGAAAAATTCTGCTTGCCGAGTAAGATAGTATATTCACAGGTTCTGGAGATTGAAACCGTGCACTTCTGATTGGGACTTGAGCCTGGGACTTGAACCTGGCCAAAATTGTGATTGGGACCTGAAGCCACAGTCTTGATTAGAATCACTCACCTGGTGTCTGGACTTACTGAGGTTCAGGTTCTTTGTGTCTCAGTACAAAAGGAATTCAGCAAGAGGCAAAGTGATAGGCAAGAAGTAGATTTCTTAATATAGGACACATGTGAGAGATGGGTTTCCCTGGTGGTTCAGATGGTAAATAATCTGCCTGCAATGCAGGAGACCCAGGTTTGATCCCTTGGTCAGGAAGATCCCCTGGAGAAGGAACTGGCTACCCCCTCCAGTATCTTACCTGGAGAATTCTGTGGATAGAGGAGCCTGGCTGGCTGCAGTCCATCACGTCACAAAGAGTCGGACACAACTGAGGGATGAACACATTTGTGAGAGATGCAAGCTGACAGGTGAAGGGGCTCTGCCCTGGGGATTAAGTGGGCTACAATTTTATAATCAAAGGAAAGTGGGGAAGAGGGAAAAGACCACCTTCTTTGGGTAGATATCAGGCTTATATCACTAGCTCCTCCTTTGTATCGGGCAGGAAATTGTCTAACCCTATGAGGTCAAACTAGGATAACATAGTGCTTATAGTAGAAATATCAATAACCTCAGATATGCAGATGACATCACCCTTATGGCAGAAAGTGAAGAGGAACTAAAAAGCCTCTTGATGAAAGTGAAAGAGGAGAGTGAAAAAGTTGGCTTAAAGCTCAACATTCAGAAAATGAAGATCATGGCATCCAATCCCATCACTTCATGGGAAATAGATAGGGAAACAGTGGAAACAGTGTCAGACTTAATTTTGGGGGGCTCCAAAATCACTGCAGATGGTGACTGCAGCCATGAAATTAAAAGAGGCTTACTCCTTGGAAGAAAAGTTATGACCAACCTAGATAGCATATTCAAAAGCAGAGACATTACTTTGCCAACTAAGGTCCGTCTAGTCAAGGCTATGGTTTTTCCAGTAGTCATGTATGGATGTGAGAGCTGGACTGTGAAGAAGGCTGAGCGCTGAAGAATTGATGCTTTTGAACTGTGCTGTTGGAGAAGACTCTTGAGAGTCCCTTGGACTGCAAGGAGATCCAACCAATCCATTCTGAAGGAGATCAGCCCTGGGATTTCTTTGGAAGAAATGATGCTAAAGCTGAAACTCCAGTACTTTGGTCACCTGATGCAAAGAGTTGATTCATTGGAAAAGACTGTGATGCTGGGAGGGATTGGGGGCAGGAGGAGAAGGGGACGACAGAGGATGAGATGGCTGGATGGCATCACTGACTCGATGGACGTGAGTCTGAGTGAACTCCGGGAGTTAGTGATGGACAGGGAGGCCTGGCGTGCTGCAATTCATGAGGTTGCAAAGAGCCAGACACAACTGAGCTACTGAACTGAACTGAACTGAACTATAGTAGAAGGGTGGTAACATTTTTCTTTCACCTAATGATCTGCAGCATATCTTGTGCTTTTATTTATGGTTTTATAGTTAAGCAACCCTGCTTTGTTCCACAATGTTTGGATAGCTTTCTTGAGCAATCATAACTTACAGTGGGCTTCCAAAGTTTCTTAGGTTTCCCTCTCTATTCACAGTTCCCTACTGGGACTTCTACAATTACCTGTATCCCTATCTTATTCCATCCTTATCATTTCTCCACTCCCTGCCTGCCAGGTGTTTTCCCCCTTTTATGCTTAAAGGGGAAAATGGGATGATGACCATTCATTAACTACTTTCTGCTGAGACTGGACGTTGGCCTGACTAGGAAAGCAGAAAAACACCTGGCTAACTGTTCCTTCTCTTTTGGGAGGGCCATAGGTGGCACTAGTGGTAAAGAACCTGCCTGCCAATGCAGGAGACATTAGAGACACAGGTCCAGTCCATGGGTTAGGAAAACTCCTTGGAGGAGGGCTTGGCAACCAAATCCAGTATTTTTGCCTGGAGAATCCCATGGACAAAGGAGCCTGGTGGGCTATGGTCTATAAGGTTGCAAAGAGTTAGATTTGACTGAGGCAACTTAGCACACTCGCAAGGCAATGTTGATCAGTTCAGGTCAGTTCAGTTCAGTTGCTCAGTCGTGTCCAACTCTTTGCGACCCCATGAATCGCAGCACGCCAGGCCTCCCTGTCCATCACCAACTACCGGAGTTCACTCAGACTCACGTCCATCGAGTCAGTGATGCCATCCAGCCATCTCATCCTCTGTCGTCCCCTTCTCCTCCTGCCCCCAATTCCTCCCAGCATCAGAGTCTTTTCCAATGAATCAACTCTTTGCATCAGGTGGCCAAAGTACTGGAGTTTCAGCTTTAGCATCATTCCTTCCAAAGAAATCCCAAGGCTGATCTCCTTCAGAATGGACTGGTTGGATTTCCTTGCAGTCCAAGGGACTCTCAAGAGTCTTCTCCAACACCACAGTTCAAAAGCATCAATACTTCGGTGCTCAGCCTTCTTCACAGTCCAACTCTCACATCCATACATGACCACAGGAAAAACCATAGCCTTGACTAGACGGACCTTGGTCGGCAACGTAATGTCTCTGCTTTTGAATATGCTATCTAGGTTGGTCATAACTTTTCTTCCATGGAGTAAGTGTCTTTTAATTCCATGGCTGCAATCATCATCTCAGTGATTTTGGAGCCCCCAAAAATAAAGTCTGACACTGTTTCCACTGTTTCCCATCTATTTCCCATGAAGTGATGGGATCGGATGCCATGATCTTCGTTTTCTGAATGTTGAGCTTTAAGCCAACTTTTTCACTCACTCTCCTCTTTCACTTTCATCAAGAGGCTTTTTAGTTCCTCTTCACTTTCTGCCATAAGGGTGGTGTCATCTGCATATCTGAGGTTATTGGTATTTCTCCCGGCAATCTTGATTCCAGCTTGTTTCTTCCAGTCCAGCGTTTCTCATGATGTACTCTGCATAGAAAGTTAAATAAGCAGGGTGACAATATACAGCCTTGACGTACTCCTTTTCCTATTTGGAACCAGTCTGTTGTTCCATGTCCAGTTCTAACTGTTGCTTCCTGACCTGCATACAGATTTCTCAAGAGGCACAGTTTATTGTGATTCACACAGTCAAAGGCTTTGGCATAGTCAATAAAGCAGAAATAGATGTTTTTCTGGAACTCTCTTGCTTTTTCCATGATCCAGCAGAGGTTGGTGATTTGATCTCTGGTTCCCCTGCCTTTTCTAAAACCAGATTGAACATCAGGGAGTTCACGGTTCACGTATTGCTGAAGCCTGGCTTGGAGAATTTTGAGCATTACTTTACTAGCATGTGAGATGAGTGCAATTGTGCGGTAGTTTGAGCATTCTTTGGCATTGCCTTTCTTTGGGATTGGAATGAAAACTGACCTTTTCCAGTCCTGTGGCCACTGCTGAGTTTTCCATATTTGCTGGCATATTGAGTGCAGCACTTTCACAGCATCATCTTTCAGGATTTGAAATAGCTCAACTGGAATTCTATCGCCTCCACTAGCTTTGTTCGTAGTGACGCTTTCTAAGGCCCACTTGACTTCACATTCCAGGATGTCTGGCTCTAGATGAGTCATCACATCATCATGATTATCTGGGTCGTGAAGATCTTTTTTGTGCAGTTCTTCTGTGTATTCTTGCCACCTCTTCTTAATATCTTCTGCTTCTGTTAGGTCCATACCATTTCTGTCCTTTATCGAGCCCTTTCCTTTCCATGAAATATTTCCTTGGTATCTCTAATTTTCTTGAAGAGATCTCTAGTCTTTCCCATTCTGTTCTTTTCCTCTCTTTCTTTGCACTGATCACTGAAGAAGACTTTCTTATCTCTTGTTGCTATTCTTTGGAACTCTGCATTCAGATGCTTATATCTTTCCTTTTCTCCTTTGCTTTTCACTTCTCTTCTTTTCACAGCTATTTGTAAGGCCTCCTCAGACAGCCATTTTGCTTTTTTGCATTTCTTTTCCATGGGGATGGTCTTGATCCCTGTCTCCTGTACAATGTCATGAAATCAGTCCATAGTTCATCAGGCATTCTATCTATCAGATCTAGGCCCTTAAATCTATTTCTCACTTCCACTGTATAATCATAAAGGATTTGATTTAGGTCATACCTGAATGGTCTAGCAGTTTTCCCTACTTTCTTCAATTTAAGTCTGAATTTGGCAATAAGGAGTTCATGATCTGAGCCACAGTCAGCTCCTGGTCTTGTTTTTGTTGACTGTATAGAGCTTCTCCATCTTTGGCTGCAAAGAATATAATCAATCTGATTTTGGTGTTGACCATCTGGTGATGTCCATGTGTAGAGTCTTCTCTTGTGTTGTTGGAAGAGGGTGTTTGCTATGACCAGTGCATTTTCTTGGCAAAACTGTATTAGTCTTTGCCCTGCTTCATTCCGTATTCCAAGGCCAAAGTTGCCTGTTACTCCAGGTGTTTCTTGACTTCCTACTTTTGCATTCCAGTCCCCTATAATGTAAAGGGCATCTTTTTTGGGTGTTAGTTCTAAAAGATCTTGTAGGTCTTCATAGAACCATTCAACTTCAGCTTCTTCAGCATTACTGGTTGGGGCATAGACTTGGATTACCGTGATATTGAATGGTTTGCCTTGGAGACAAACAGAAATCATTCTGTCATTTTTGAGATCACATCCAAGAACTGCATTTTGGACTCTTTTGTTGACCATGATGGCTACTCCATTTCTTCTGAGGGATTCCTGCCCACAGTAGTAGATATAATGGTCATCTGAGTTAAATTCACCCATTCCAGTCCATTTTAGTTAGCTGATTCCTAGAATGTCGACATTCACTCTTGCCATCTCTTATTTGACCACTTCCAATTTGCCTTGATTCATGGACCTGACATTCCAGGTTCCTATGCAATATTGCTCTTTACAACATCGGACCCTGCTTGTATCCAGTCACATCCACAGCTGGGTATTGTTTTTGCTTTGGCTCCATCCCTTCATTCTTTCTGGAGTTCTTTCTTCACTGATCTCCAGTAGCATATTGGGCACCTATTGTCCTGGGGAATTCCTCTTTCAGTATCCTATCATTTTGCCTTTTCATACTGTTCATGGGGTTCTCAAGGCAAGAATACTGAAGTGCTTTGCCATTTCCTTCTCCAGTGATCCACAATCTGTCAGACCTCTCCACCATGACCCACCCATCTTGGGTTGCCCTCTTAGTTTCATTGAATTAGACAATGCTGTGGTCCTAGTGTGATTAGATTGACTAGTTTTCTGTGAGTATGGTTTCAGTGTATCTGCCTTCTGATGCCCTCTTGCAACACCTACCATCCTACTTGGGTTTCTCTTACCTTTGGCATGGGGTATCTCTTCACAGCTGCTCCAGCAAAGCGCAGCCACCGCTCCTTACCTTGGATGAGGGGTACCTCCTCACTGCCGCCCTTCCTGACCTTCAATGTGGGATGGCTCCTCTAGGCCCTCCTGAGCCCGCGCAGCCACTGTTCTTTGGATGTGGGGTTGCTCCTCCCCGCCGCCGCCCCTGGCCTCCGGCGTGGGGTTGCTTCTCCTGGCCACCGCCCCTGGCCTCGGGCGCCGCCCCTGACCTCGGATGCGGGGTGGCTCCTCTTGGCCGTTCCTGTGCTGTCGCAGCCTGGCACTCTAGGCCACTGCCCGTGATGTCAGACATGGGTTAGCTCCTCTTGGCCGCTCTTAGTGTACCGGCCACAGCTGCCTGCGCTTACAGCCATCATAGAGGTTAAATAGTGTAGAATAAGTCTATAAAAAACACAGGTCAAGAGAAATACAATAATGAGCATCAAAAGAGTCATTAAGAGAGATTGTAATCATGATTTGGGGACTCAAACCATTTTCCCAAAATAGTTCCTAAATTTGGGAGCGGGTCATTTAGGGCCTATATCTGTGCATATGACTCAGTAATTGAGATATATTAGCAGATTCGTCTGGAATAAATCATCCTGGTGGAAGCCACAGCAAGATATTTCTGCCATATATTCACTGGGTGGCACTAGGAGCTATCCAGTATATTCCTGGTCTCCTCACTCATTGGTTATATTCCTAACCAGTGTCTCTAAGGATCCTAATGTGGTGACAAGAGACCCTAGATAACCATTCCATGTCTCTAGTCCTGTTTGCCCGAAGCACTCAAGAATGGTTTCTCTGTTCCAACATAAGGGAGCTCTGCTACTTGGTCAACCATATCCTGGAGTGAACCAAATGAATCCATCCCAAACTTGAATCAAATTGTATTCCCACAATTTTGTGTTTTTATCCTTGACCATGGAATATGCTATCTGATGGGTTTGGGTGACCATTTTATCATGGGAGAATTTCAAAGAATGCCCATGATTTTGTACAGCAGAGGATATATGCCAATTAAGGGGGGTCCTGCATAGTAATGGATCTCTCCTTCAAAGTCATGCTTGCATTTCTCTCTTCTATGATTGAATTTCTTAATCCCAGCCAATCAGCTCCCTGGAATGGGGAAATCCACCATGGCAATTCAGAGGCACTGGAGAGGGGAAGTTGACCATATAGCCAACAACTGGAATTATTAGTAAAATTCACATAAGCTTTAGCCAAAGTCAGGAAAACATTAGAACTTGCCTTGGCCCTTGCCAAAGGAACACTGTATAAACAACCATGCAGCATAGTATAGCTTTTGATATAGAAATTCTTGCTGAACACTTAGCTGTTTTGAAGCCGGTAATGTGGTCTCTTCTTGTTCTCTTCCAGCAATTGTCATAAATCAGTATATCCAGGTAAGTGAAGGGATTACAGACCAAGGAGCAGGAGAATCTTTCCCATCCATATTGGTATTCCAGAAGTAATCTGCATATCCTATCTAAGGCTGTCTTTGAACAAGAATTTAAAATCTTAGGTTTACAAGAGTAAGAGGGTTCATTTCAAAAGAGTTATATGGTTTAACCCTTGAGATGTGGATTCAAGTGGGATGCCCCTCTATTTTCATTGTAGTGGGAGTTGATAATATTACTTTGTAAGAACCCTTCCTTCTTGGTTCTAACTGATCATCTAGTGACCCCCTCTTTCCAGCTTTTGATTAAAACCCAATCTCCAGGGTTCTTGCTAACAGTATTTTGTTGAGTCGCTTTACCCATAATCTGTGAGAGTCAGTTGTACTTGTCCTAAGTTTGCAGCATAATCTCTAATAACAGCTATTTCTTTATCTAATAAAAAGTCATTCATTGAGAAGGGTTTCCGATACATTAATTCATAGGGACTGAGTCTTAGCTTTTGTTTGGGGGCATGCCCTTATTCTCATTAGAGCAGTTGGTAGTATTTGGACCCAGTTTTCCTGAGTCTCTTGGCATACTATGACTATAGTTAGTTAAGTCACTCAGTCGTATCTGACTCTTTGTGACCCCGTGGACTGTATCCCACCAGGCTCCTCCGTCCATGGGATTCTCCAGGCAAGAATACTGGAGTGGGTTGCCATTTCCTTCTCCAGGGAATCTTCCTTACCCAGGGTTCAAACCCAGGTCTCCTGCATTGCAGGCAGATGCTTTAACCTCTGAGCGACCAGGGAAGCCCCTACTGTAGTTTGCTTCAAAGTATCGTTCATTTTTTCCACTTTCCCTGAGGACTGGGGTCTCCATGCTGCATGAAGGGAATAGTTTATGCCCAAGGTTTTAGCTACTTGAAGGGTAATTTTAGAGGTAAAACCTGGTCCATTATCACTTTGTATAGATTGAGATATTCTGAAATGTGGGACTATCTCCTTAATCAAGTTCTTTGTTACCTCTTCTGTCCATGTGGGGAAAGCCTCTACCCATCCAGTACATGTGCCTACCATTACAAATAAATATTTGTATCCTCTGGACTTGGGCATCTGCATAAAATAAACTTGCCAATTCTCCCCTGGGTAGCTTCCCTGGCATTGAACAGGTTTAATCAATAGAGGAGGGAGTGGTGCTGTTTTAGGATTATTTTTTAAACATGTGTCACATGACTTGGTAAACTGGGCCACCACCATTTTTATTCCTTTACCCATGAACAAACTTTGCAGTAAATTCCAAAGAGCTTCGCATTCATAGTGGATGGTTTCATGTAAAGCCTTGGTTGGTTTCCATTGCTGAGCTTGTGGAATCATAATTTTTTCATTTAACATGTAACATCCCCTTTGATGTATTAACCCTCTATTTTTAGCCCAATCCTCTTTTTCCTTGGTATAGCAAGGTTGTGTCATTTCCTTTATCAAGCCTGGGACTTTTAAAACTGCCTCTATTCTACCTGCTGGCATGCGAGCTGCTTTCTTTGCTTCCTGGTCAACTTGGGGATTTCCCTTTTCAATTTCAGACCCAGAATCTGAGCCTGATGTCCCCTACAGTGAAAAAAGTGAAAGTGAAAGCTGCTCAGTTGTGTCTGACTCTTTGTGACTCCATGGACTAGTCCATGGAATTCTCTAGGCGAGATACTGGAGTGGGTAGCCTTTCCCTTCTCCAGGGGATCTTCCCAACCCAGGGATTGAACCCAGGTCTCCCACACTGGAGGTGGATTCTTTACCACCTGAACCACACATGGAACTACAGCTATTTCTTGAGGATCTTGTCCTACCCCAACAATTCAAGAATCTCTCTGCCATATTTAATAGGGGAATTTTTTGAGCTCAGCATGCCTCTTTCTTTCCAGGTGGTGGCATGAGCATGGAGGATCAAGAAAGCATACTGAGAATCAGTATAAATTATGGCTCATTTTCCTTTTGCTAGTTTAAGTGCCCTGGTCAGTTCTATAAGCTCAGCCCTTTGAGCTGAAGTCCCATTGGTAGAGGTCCTGAGTCGATGGTATCATAAGCACTTATTATTGCATATCCTGCCTTTCTTTTCTTTTTTTTTTTCTGCCTTTCTTTTTCTATGAAACTATTTCCATCTGTATTCCATTCAACATCAGGGTTTTCAAGGGGAATAGCCTTTGAGTCAGGCCTACTAGAATATACTTGTTCAATAGCCTGTATGCAATCACAAAGCAAAACTTTCTCTTCCTGATCTCCTCATACATGCAAATTGGGCAGAAAAGTTGTGGGGTTTAAGGCTTGATATACATTCAAATCTACTTCTGGGTATCTAGAAGAAGGGCCTGATACTTAATGATGAATCCTCTGGTCATCCAATGGTTTCCCTTTGCTTGTAGAACAGAAACCACCTGATGGGATGTGAGCACTGTCATCCTTTGGCCCAGCTTCAGCTTAGCAGTCTCTAATAACTAATAAGGTAGTTGCTGCCACTGCTTATAGGCAAGGTGGCCATCTTGTTGTTGTGTGGTCCAGGCTCTTAGATAGATATGCAACAGGCTGATATGTGGGTCCTAAATGCTGAGTTAACACACCAAGGGCCATACCTGCTCGTTCAGTCACAAAGAGAAAATATGGTTTTTTTCTAAATTAGACAATCCCAGAGCAGAGGGATCTAATAATTTTCATTTTAGAGTTTGGAAGACCTGTTCTACAGCTCCCCAGTTTAGTGGTCATATAGTTTAGGAGCTCATATAATGGTTTGGCAGCTAGTCCATAACCAGCAATCCAAATCCAGCAATATTCAGTTACGCCTCAAAAAGGCCCTAAGCAGTTTTACTGTTTCTGGAGACCTTAATCTCTGAATTAACACCATTCTATCAGCAGATATAGACCTCTTCCCTGGGGGTAAGCATGCATTCCAGATAATGAACCCTGTGTTTAGAAATTTGCATCTTAGACACTCCATAACCCTTTTTTCCATAAATGAGTTAGAATCTTAACAGTGTTCTCATCTAATGCCTTCTTTGAAAAATCTGCTATTAAAATATCATCTACAGAACATTTATAAATGGTGAGTGAATCTTATTAAGAATAGTTTACAATAAAGGTATGCATTCTTTATAGTAAAGGATTACTATATTATGTCATTTATTTTAGCAAATCAGTTTATTTTCTGTATTTAATTATAAAATGTTAACTTAGTTTTTGAAGTTTATTTGCAAATACGCTTTTTCCATTTGGCCTATGGTTTGTTGCCTACTTAGCTGAATAGGTAATGTCAGCTTATCCTAAGGCTGTCCTTAATTTACTTAAGAATTCATTGTAAGTAATGTGCTCACAGTGTATAGGAATTCATATTTTGGAGGTGCTTGATACATATACAAATAAAAATTAGGAATTACTTTGTTATAGAATGCGTCTAGAAGTCTTTTCCCTAGAAGCCTTAATTGTGTTTATTAAAACAGAAATACTGTAATGTTAGACTTGTGTTCATGGAAGTAATTAAGGTACAACATTATTATAGTTTCAAAGTTGTACATGATAAGCCATATTTTGTTTTTACTCTGTGTTTTTACTGAATGATCTATTCCCCATCCCAAGGAAAGCATGAAAAAAAAATTAGGTTAACTGTAGCATAGGGCATCACAGTCTATATTTCATCTATTTTATTTTATTGAATACTTTCTGGATCTTTGGTTATCCTGTTTGAAGACAAAGAACAAATAAAACATAGTCAGCAAAAAAAAAAAAAGATCATTTACATATTGCAGAATAACACCATCTGTTAATTTTAATTCTCTCAGGTCTTGTGCCAAGGCATTCCCCAAAATATGTGAGCTATCTTATTCCTAAATCCTTGGGGGAGTCAAGTCCAAGGATATTGCAAAGTTTCTTTTTATCTGGGTCTGTCCATTGCAGGGCAAAAAGAAACTAAGATTCTCTGGATAATGGAATGCAGAAATCATCCTTTAAGTCTAGTGCAGTAAAGCAATTGGTTTCTTCTGGGATCTAAGTCAGGACAGTATAAGGACTAGGCACAACAGGATAGAGGGGTTCCACTGCTTCGTTAACAACCTTAGATCTTGCACAAATAGATATTCCTCAGTAGGTCTAAGAATGGGTAATATCAACGTATTGGGGCTTCCCAGGTGGCCCATAGGTAAAGAATCTGCCTGCCAATGCAGGAGATGAAAGAAATGTGGGTTTGATCCCTGGGTTAGGAAGATCCCCTGGAGAAGGAAATGGCAACCCATTCCATAAGTATTCTTGCCTGGAAAATTCCATGGATAGAGGAGCCTGGTAGGTTACAGTCCACTCAGACATGATCGAGTGACTAAGTGCATGCACACACACACAATATCAATGTATTACATGGTGACTGACAAGAGTACCAATAAAACACGCTAAACCAGTAAACCGTTCCAGGGTCTACTAAGGCTTCTATCTCAGCTTCAGATTCCATCTATTCCTTTCTTTCTGTTAGAATGATTTGGTTTTGAGGGTTGTTCCTTTGCTCCTTGAGAAACAGAGTGGCCCCTAGCTTAGTTAATAAATCTTTTCTCATTAAAGAGATGGGACAATTAGGCACCAAACATAAAGGAATGTAAAAACAGCTAACCATTGATGTTACAAAGGGGCTCCAGGAAAGTGTGCCCTTGTCTCTTGCCTGACAACCCCATTAACTATTCCTTATGACTGCTAAAGTTTCCAATCCTTTGGGTTAAGGCTGAGAAGGTTGCACCAGGGTCTATGAGAAATTCTATTAAGTGGCCTGCCACATTGATGACCACCTGAGGCTTGACATTAGTTATGTAGATGGTATCTTTAGATAGAGCCACTCTCAACCATAGGCCCTGTAAGTCTTCTGATTGCAAAACCATCAATGGCTGAGGGGTCCCTGTCACTCTCTGGCATCTGGGGCTTTCCCTCTGCCAATGCCCTGGCTGTTTGCAAAGGGTGCATCAATCACAATCCTCCCTCCAGTGCCCCTCTGTCCACACAGAGTACACTGGCCTTGTATAGGTACCCATGGGCCCTGTGGTCTGCCAGGGCCAGACTGGCCTGGAAAAGCTAGCCTCCCAGTTGGTGGTCTCTGAGTAGACAAAGCTATTGCAATCGTTTGGGCCGTTTGCATATTTCTTTGGGTGCATTAGACCTTTATGGCCATATCCCTATTATTGAAAACCGAATAAGTCCATTGGAGCAAACTGTTCATTGGAATCTGAGGACCAGTGGTTGCTTTCTGAATTTTGCATGTGATGTCTGGGATAGACCGGGATATGAAATGCATAGCCAAAATAGCCTGTCCCTTGTGGGAGGAGGGATCCAGGTTTATATACTTCTTAAAAGCTTCTACTAGTCTCATTTGGAAGACTGCAGGATTTTCATCCTGTCCCTGTTGCACCACTTTCACCTTTTCATCATTAACAGGTTTTACTCTAAGTGTCTTCATGTTCTCTATTAAACAGATAACCATGGTCCTGTCGATCTCTGTCAATAGAATTCACCTGGTAATTCCACTGGGGATCTGCCTCAGGGACAGCATCATTTCTCACTGGATACACTGCATAGTTTTATTGGGCTTGAGCTGCCAGTTGGTCTGCATGGGATCTGGCTGCTAGGATTGCTGTTGCTGCTGCTAAGTTGCTTCAGTTGTGTCTGACTCTGTGCGACCCCATAGGTGGCAGTCCACCAGGCTCCCTCGTCGCTGGGATTCTCCAGGCAAGAACACTGGAATGGGTTGTCATTTCCTTCTCCAATGCATGAAAGTGAAAAGTGAAAGTGACGTTGCTCAGTTGTGTCCGACTCTTAGTGACCCCACGGACTGCAGCCCACCAGGCTCCTCCGTCCATGGGATTTTCCAGGCAAGAGTACTGGAGTGGGGTGCCATTGCCTTCTCCAGCTGCTAGTATTACATGATGCATTTCCTCAGGGGTGCAGCAGTGGGATAGTAAGATCTGTAAATCCTCCAAGGTGAGATCAAAAGATCTCACTAGTCAGGTAAACCCCTTTGTAAGAGGTTCAGGATCCTCAGAAAAACTTCCCAACCTGTCCTCTGCCATACTTAGAACATGCATTGAGAAAGGTACAGGGATTCTTGCTGTTCCTTGATTTTCATCAGGAACTTCTCTCAGAGGCGAAAGGGTAGGGGCAGTCAGTTGGTAACTTACATTGCTGCAAGTGCTAGCTGGGCTAAGGATGGGCCCATTGGGAAACTCAGGGTAAAAAGAAGAGGATCCCGAATATGGGGAAATATCTTTTCATTCCTCGCTGTGTCTTCCCCTGGGGCAACAGCCCTGGCTGGAGGTGGGGCTCCCACCTGAGGTGAGGCCTTTGTTGGAGCCACAGCTGCTTCTGGTATGGCGGCTACCATCTGGTGATTTCGGAGTAGCTCTAGCTGGAGGAGCAGCTCCTCCTTGTGGAGGGTTTGATTATCTGATGGCCCTGTGGTGTAGATCAGTTAAAATGTCTTCTATGTCCTTACTCAAATTACCCCCCAAGATACATGTGCCTTAAATTCCTTTTCAGTCTCAATGTCTAAATACAAGGCCATGAAAATTTGAACACTCAGAAGCTCATTTCATTTAAATTTCCTTCTATAATATAAAAGAAAGTGTTAGTTGCTCAGTCATGTCTGACTCTTTGCAACCCCATGGACTGTGGCCTGTCCATGGGATTCTCCAGGCAAGAATACTAGAGTGGGTTGCTGTTTCCTTTTCCAGGGAGTCTTCCTGACCCAGGGGTTGAATCCAGGTCTCCTGCATTGCAAGCAGATTCTTTGCTGTCTGAGACATCACTGCAATACAGTATCATAACTCAGGGACCTGTTTAGTGGCCACTTTTCTTGGCTTTGTAACTCATATTGTGGCCAAACCTGATTACATAACCTCATGGACTGTAGCCTGCCAGGCTCCTCTGTCTGTGGAATTCTCCAGGCAAGAATACTGGAGTGGGTAGCTATTCCCTTCTCCAGGGGATCATCCTGACCGAGGGATCAAACCTGGGTCTCTTGCATTGCAGGCAGATTCTTTACCATCTGAGCCACCAGGGAAGCCTACATAATCTAATATGTTTCTTTCTCTTTTTTTCTTTTTAATTTCTATTGTCTGAACTTCTCCTCATCTGGAGGATATGGCCCAGAAGGGTATTGGTTGGGGCTGATGCAGCCTGACTCACTTCAGACCCAAACCTGAGATGATGTCTCTAACTCCCATATTATCCAAAATTCCACTCTTAAGTCAAAATCCACACAATTTGGTCAAGATTTGTACTTTTGATTTCAGATTTATCCCTTCCAATGTAGTCTCCCATTCAGGTGTTAGTGCCCAAAGAGTTGTCACAAAGAAACAGCACAGCCCCAGCTGCCATCTTGGACTGCAAAACCACTTAGCTGTGGTGCTGGAACAGCCATTCCACAGGAAGAACTCCAGTCTGAAGAGCAGGGTGTGAGGCCTCTGCACGTGGCCCTCTGTGAGCACATGAAACCCAACTAAGCACAAAGGGGAAAAAAAAAAGGCTTCTGGTTCACGATGTCAGAGTAGAAGGATATGAGCTCATCTGCTCCTGTGACAGCTCCAAAATCACAACTAGGTGTTGAAAAACCATCAATAGGAGGACACTGGCACCCACCAAAAAACACAGCCCATGTACAAAGACAAAGAACAAGCCACAGAAAGGTGGTAAGAGGGATACAATCACAATAAAAACAAATCCCATACCTGCCAGGTAGGTGACCCACAAACTGGAAAACAATAATACCAAAGAAGTTCTCCCACTGTTGTGAAGATTCTGAACCCCACATCAGGCTTCCAGCCTGGGGTTCTGACAACAGGGCTGGGAATCCCCAGGGAATCTGACCTTGAAGGCCAGAGGGATTTGATTATAGAACTTCCACAGGACTGGGGGAAACAGAGACTCCAGTCTTGGAGGGCACAAACAAAACCTTGCATGCACCAAGACTCAGGGGAAAGGAGAAGTGACCCCACAGGAGACTGAACTAAAACTACCTGCAAGTGTTGGAGGGTCTTCTATGGAGGATTGGGTCTGCAGGGGCTCACCGCAGGGATGGAGGCACTGGCAGCAGCAGTCTGGGAAGGTCCCCTTTGGCATAAACCCTCTTGGGAGGTTGACATTTATCCGACCATGGAACCATCAGCAGATAATTGGATTAAAACTTTACTGAGCAAGGCCCTGCCCATCGGAGCAAGATTCTGTTTTTCCTACTACCAGTCCCTCCCATCAGGAAGCTTACACAAGCCTCTTAGCCTCCTCCATCAGAGGGCAGACAGAAGAAGCAAGAAGAACCACAGTCCCATAGTGACTAAAACAAAAACCACATTAGAGTTAATCAGCATGAAAAAAGAGGAAGCTATGTCCCAGATGAAGGGACAAGATAAAACCCCAGAAAAACAACTAAATGAAGTAGAGGTAGGCAACATTCCAGAAAAAAATTCAGAATAATAATAGTGAAGATGATTCAGGATCTTGGAAAAAGAATGGAGACAAAGATAGAGAACATCCAAGAAATGTTTACCAAAGAACTAGAAGAACTAAAGAACAAACAAACAGAGATGAATAATGCACTGCTGCTGCTGCTGCTAAGTCACTTCAGTCGTGTCTGACTCTGTGTGACCCCACAGATGGCAGTCCACCAGGATCCCTTGTCCCTGGGATTCTCCAGGAATAATACACTAGAAGGAATCGATAGCAGGCAGAAGAATGAATAAATGACCTGGAGGACAAAAATGGTGGAAATCACTGCTGCAGAACAGAATATAGAAAAAAGGATGAAAAGAAATGAAGACAGCTGAATTTGATAATCAAAGGAAAGTGGGAAAGGGGGAAAAGATTGCCTTCTTTGAGCCGATGTTACTAGGATTATCCTAGTACTTATTCAGATTAGTTGAAGGGTGGCAAGATATTTCTTTCACCTGATGACCCACAGAATATCTTGTACTTTTATTTATAGTTTTATAGTTAAACAAGTCTGCTTTGTTCCACGACATTCTGATAGCTTTTTTGAGCAATAGTAACTTACAGTGGTCTGCAAATTTTCCTGCTTCCCTCTATTCACAGTTTCCCACTGGGACTTCTACAACTACCTGTATAACTATCTTAGTCTAACCCTATCAAAGTTAGGACATGAACATCTGAGGCATTATTTTGTCTTCAATTCACAGCAACAACTCATAGTCACTCTTTTCCCATGTATATTCCAGTCCACTTCTAACCTATTACTTTGAAGCAAATTCCTGACAGCCTATTATCTCACATGTAAGCATTTTAGTATGTATCTCTAAAACATTAAGAGCTCATTTAAAAACCATTATAATACTGTTGCAGGAAGGGGGACCCTTTCCCAGGGCCTGGGAGTGGGCTCTTGTCTAATATTCAGAAGTTAATTGTTCGAGGAGACACCCGTTCTGACAAAGCCAGAGACTTTATTGGGAAGAGGTGCCCAGGCAGACAGCAGCAGGATTAAGAAAATGCAGGAGAACTGCTCTGCCATGTGACTCACAGTCCCAGGTGTTATGGTAGTGGGGTTAGTTTCCAGTCGGTCTCTGGCCAATCATCCTGACTCAGTGTCCTACCTGCTGGTACACACATCTCTCAGCCAAGATGAATTCCAGTGAGTAGGATTCTGGAAGGTTGGTAGGACATATTGACTGAAGACTCCTCTCTCCTTTGGATCTTTCCCAAATTCTTCTGGTTGGTGGTAGCTTGTTAGTTCCTCTTCCTTACCAGGACCTCCTATTAGAAGATGACTCATGCAAGTGGTTACTATGATGCCTGGCCAGGGTGGGTGGTTTCAGTCAGTGGTTCTACTAACAATACCATTATCACACCTAAAACTCAACATAATGTATTAATATCACTGTTTCACATTCACCTTTCTTTGATTGTCACAAAATGCTTCTTTAGTTAAAACAGGCTCACATGATCAATATAACACATATGATCGATATATCCCTTAAATCTCTTTTAACTTACAAGTTTTTATGGTGGACATTGAGATATCCCATCCTGATCCCCTCTTGTGAAGGACTTTTGCACCAGCTCTGTTATCCAACATTCCAGCAGACTACATTCAGCTGTTAGTTCCCTCAGGAATTGCCTCAGATGCAGAACCACCTCACCCAAAGCCATACCCAAGGCCACACCTCCTCTGGAAGGCCCATCTCTGGCAACTTTTCAACAAAAAGGAATAAACGCCTCAGCATCTCAGCTTAACTCACAGTCAGCTTCCTTCCTGTCTCACAGACAGCTTCACAGTCATACATCCTGTGATAGTTGCTACCAGGAGATTTTCAATAGAAGAGCAACTAAAATGAGCTTTTGAAATGGAATCACTTCTTACTAGTATGATAAGTACACCATCAAAGGTTGAAACTTTCCCCAGTGATGAATACATGCCAGAACAGAACAGCTGGCGTGATATATAAGGCACTTGAGTAATATGTGTTAATGTATGGGTAATTATAGTTAAGTATAAGGACAGTGGTATTGGGTGGCTATCATTTAGCACAAAAGTATGAAAATGCAAAGCTGAGAGCATTAATTGCCAATTGGAAAGTAAGTCTGAAATCTAGAAGGTTCTCTGATACCTTACAAAGAGGCTTTTATCTCTTACAGTTGGAGAATAGAGAAAGCCAAGACTTTAATCATTAAGGTAAATGGGCTTCGAGAGAGTTAAACTCCCTGTAAGCCAGGTCTTTTATGCCAAGGTCAGGCCCTGAATGAGAAAGGACACATGGAGTGAAGTCATCTAGTTTGATGACTTAAAACATCTTTAATTACCAGATTTCCCCCAACCTTTTGAGGCTAAGTCCACACATCCCTATTAAGAACTCACACATCTCCCTTGGCTTGTTGATGATATCGATTTTTTTTTTTTCTCATAAGGCAACATGTGCCTCCCTTCTTAGCCTTAACTAGGGTTAAGTCACAATATAACCTAGTCAAGAATGTGCTGAGTCTGATAATGGAAAAAAGAGACTATATTCCAAAAGGAACTGCAGGACTTCCAGGATGTGCTGTCAGGGTCTCAGGGATTAGACATACTACCAATGTCTAACGGTGCTTGATCAGCAAGCCAGAATATAAGGTTGGATAAGCAAATTTTATTGATTTGGGAACACTGTCACAGATATTGTATTGAATACTCTGGCAAAGACCTCAGGAGGTGGTGCCAACTTTCTCCAAGGATGCCTTCTAGAAAAATAGAAAAAGTAACATCCAACCCATGCCATGACTGATGGTAGAGAAAGGGATAAAAGTCTCAGAAAAAAGAGCATGCTAAAGTGGATATACTTTGTAAAGGGGAAAATTCTCCAGATGAATGTCCTGGTAAGAAGGGAACCTGTCACTAAGTTCAGTTTTAGCTCTTCTCTGCAGGCTAGGGCTTATGGTAGGGAGGTCATTACAGAACTAGGGTTCCCAACAGGAATAGGGATGAGAGTATACCACTGTCCCCCTTTGCCTGAAAAAGCAATGAAGCTATTCTTTTCTACTTCACCCAAAACTCTGTCTGTCCCTGAGATTCGATTTGGCACCAATTCACAGAGGCAGTTTTCCACACCACACTCTGCAGCATCTCAGCAAATGTACATAGTAATGGCTTCTCCTTCCCGTCCTCCTCAAAACATACGATATTTGTTTGGGTGACTATGACCTGGGGAAAAGGGAATACTTATATATTTCAAGACCATTGGCCATGGGGGACGTAACATAGCAGGCCTGACTACTGTGCTTTGAAAGATCTGCTTACAAGGTTGGCCTTGGTTGGCATCTGGAAACTTGGATTTCAGGAAGGTTCTCATTATCCCCAGAACTGATAGGAGCAGCTTATGATGCCAAAACTGTTCAAATAAGTGGTTTATGCTGAATATGTGCCAGGTAGAGGCTGCTGATGTGATCAGCCCCAATAAAAACTCTGGGAGCTGAGTCTCAATGAGCTCCCATCATGGACAACATTTCCTAAGTGTTGTCACAAGTTTTTGCTGTGGGGATTAAGCACATCCTATGTGATTTCACCTGGAAAGGACCCTTGGAGTCTCGTGACTGTTTTTCCCCAGGCTTTGTTCCATGCACCTTTTCCCCGCTTTATATCATTTGCTGTAATAAATCACAGCCATGAGTAGATTATCTGCTGAGTTCTCCGAATCTTTCTGTGAATTACTGAAACTGGGTATGGTCTTGGAGGTCCCCTTTGACAGGGACTGAGCACTCATTGAAGGATAATCACATTGGACCTTTACAGTCATGAAAGGTATGGAGATTTGTCCACATGGGAATAGGTACATATTGAGTATGGTTTTACCTTCACTGTCTGCAATGCTTTTGGCTTCATGGCCATACTTGAACTCAAAAGATTCCCTTATAGCTTTGGGTCTGATCAAGGAACTAACTTCACAGCAAAGTACAGCACTGGGTTCATGCTTACAGAATTATTTGGTCTTCCTGAACACCTCATTATCCAGAAGCAGTTGGCCTACCTGAAAAGTAAAATGGCTTGCTGAACACTCAGTTACAGAGTCATATAGGAGATAAAATCTAAGGATGAGGTTCAATATTAAAGAATGAAGTATATGCTTTGAATCAGTTCAGTTGCTCAGTTGTGTCTGACTCTTTGCGACCCCATGGACTACAGCACACTGAATCAGAGACAATTATATGCTATAGTTTCCCTATATCTGGAATACATGGGTCTGGGAATCACAAAATAGAAGCATGAGTGACTCCTTTCATTATACATTGAGTTTTTCTATCATTTTAACTCACAGATTTTAAAATATTTTACTACACTATTATTCTTCCCTGGTGGCTCAGAGGTTAAAGTGTCTGCCTCCAGTGCAGGAGACCCGGCTTCAATCCCTGGGTCAGGAAGATCCCCTGGAGAAGGAAATGGTAACCCACTCCAGTATTCTTGCCTGGAGAATCCCACGGACGGAGAAGGCTGGTAGGCTACAGTCCACGGGGTCGCAGAGAGTTGGATACTACTGAGTGACTTCACTTACTCACTTACACTATTATTCATGGTGTCACTCATATTGTCCTAGTTTTAGCCTCTTCAGATTTGCTTCCAAGTCTCTTTGCTATGTCCACAGTATTCTTTGATAGCTTTTTTACTTTCTGATGTGACAACAACCCAGGGTCATTTTGTTCATTTCCGGCTCCAGACCAAGAATCAGGCATGTCATAAGAGAGCCCTGGCTCTTTTCAGTGCAAAATAGTACTTAGACACCAGATTCTGGATGTTGGTGGATGTGGGAAGGACTGAGAACAACTGATTTAGTCATTGTGACACCTATATTTTAAAAATTCAGTAAATGAAAATGTGGTAAGCTCAACAATAGAACAATAATCGATGAAACTGAAGTCTGGAAACAACTTTTGTATAGACATAGACAGTGCTAAAATATAGAAATGTAAATCTATGTGATAAAGATGGCAATTCAAATGTTTGGACAAAGGAAGGAATGACATTGGAACAATGGATTATTTAGACTAAATATTCAGAAATAAATTCCTATGTCATACCATCATGTATAGGTTAAGTTCTGATATGTAAAAGAATAAACATCAAAAGCAAAATGTAGGAGAGTATCTTA
Organism: Capricornis sumatraensis; assembly: GCF_032405125.1. Lineage (NCBI taxonomy): Eukaryota > Metazoa > Chordata > Mammalia > Artiodactyla > Bovidae > Capricornis > Capricornis sumatraensis. The sequence continues at coordinate 19,506,130 of NC_091084.1, read as the reverse complement.
TAACTTGGGGTCAGGGAAGAAATTTCTACCCAAGACAGAAATTCTAGAAAACACAAAAGAAAACAAAAATTTTACAACGAAAGATACCATGCTGCTGCTAAGTCGCATCAGTCATGTCCGACTCTGTGTGACCCCACAGACGGCAGCCCACCAGGTTCCCCCGTCCCTGGGATTCTCCAGGCAAGAACACTGGAGTGGGTTGCCATTTCCTTCTCCAATGCATGAAAGTGAAGGCACTCAGTCGTGTCTGACTCTTAGTGACCCCATGGACTGCAGCCTACCAGGCTCCTCCATTCATGGGATTCTCCAGGCAAGAGTACTGGAGTGGGTTGCCATTTCCTTCTCCAAAGATACCACAAGCAAGTAGTAACTGGTTGGAAGAAAGTAACTTCAACATACAAAACAAAAGACTTCCCTGGTGGTTCAGGGTAAGGGTCTGTGCTCCCAGTGCAGGGGGTTCGGGTTCCATCCCTGGTTCCACATACTGTAGCTAAGCCCATGCCCTGCAACTAGAGAAGTCCATGTGCCACAATGAAGACCCAGAGCAGCCAAAATCAATTAAAAACAAATAGTTTCTATTTTTTCTAATTTTCTATTTCTATAATTTCTTTTCTAAAGAAAGCTTTACTTAAAAAACAGTAAGAAAAATTCTAATAATCCAATTAAAAAAGAATATCAGTAGGCAATTCACCAAAGAAAAAAATCAATGATCAATAAATTTATGAAGGCTGCTCAGCCTCAGGACAGAAAAATGCAAATTAAAATGAGAAAAATTTTTTTTCCAGTATTTAGTATTAATAAAGATGTGAGGGGAACAAATTTTTTTGGCTGTGTCATGCAGTTTGTGCCATGTAGCTTAGTTCCCCAACCAGGGACTGAACCCAGGCCCTTGCAGCGGAAGTGCTGAGTCCTAACTGCTGGACTTCCAGGGAATTACCAACAGATGTTGTTTTACTTTCTTTTTTGAGACTATCATTGACTTCTTTTTAAATGAAATCTGGCAACAGCTACTGAAAAATGTGCAATGCCCTTTGACCGAGCAAGGACACTTTTAGGAATCTATCATATAAACTACCCACACATTTGCACCAAAATATGTTCACTGATATGTTCATTTTACATTATTTATAGTAGAAAAATTGGAAGTAATATAAATTTCTATTAAAAGTAGATATGATAATTCCCTTTATATTGTGGTACTCTATGAAGCCGTCAAAGAGAAAAATCAATGTATGTCAACAGAAAGAGATTTCCAAGATCCTTATTATGTGTAAAAAGCAAGTAACAGAATAATGTAAGTGAATTTCATTTATGTAGTCCCTCCTCCACTGTATATGTGTGTATAGCATGTGTAAATACATAAGAAAATGACATGAAGGATACACATAAAATTGTGAACAGTTATTTTCTCTTCAAGGAGAATAGAATTGACCTAGGATAAAAGGAGTCTTTCATTTTCTACTTTATGTATCTCCCTTCTTATATATATATATTTCTTTTTACATTACTAAGAGGAAATAAATTAAATATTGACATAATTATTTTCAGAAATAGGTCTAACAGTGATTCTTCTGTCACCACTCTATTTTTCTATATTTTCCAAATTTTGTACAATTAGCTAGTATTCATTACATAATGGGGACACTTCTGTTAAAATGTGTGTGTATTTGTCGCTCAGTCGAGTCTGTCTGACTGTTTGCGACCCCACAGCCTGCCAGGCTCCTCTGTCCATGGACTTCTTCAGGCAGGAATACTGGAGTGGGTTGCCATTTCCTTCTCCAGGGCATCTTCCTGATCCAGGGATCAAACCCAGGTTTCCTACATTGTAGGCAGATTCTTTACAGTCTGAGCCATCAGGGAAGCCCAAAATGATGGTACTACCTTAGAAACATGCTAATTGAAAGAAGTCAGTCATCAAAGACCACATATTATACTATTCCATTTATATGAAATGTGCACTGTAGGCAAATATAGGGACACAAAGTAGATTAGCGTTTGTTTAGGACTCTGGTAGTGTGGGGTGGGGAGGGTATTGGGAGTGACAGCTAGAGAGTACAGAATTTCCTTTTTCAGGTAACACAAATGTTCTGAAACTGATTGCAGTGATGACCGCACAATTTTGAGTGTACTAAAAACCATTTAACTGTACATCTTAAGTGGGTTTTGTATGTAAACTAAGTCAATAAAGCTGTTACCAAAATATCTTTTAAAAAACAATGCTGATAACCATTTTATATATAACTAAGAAGTCTAATCCTTTGACCTACAGTTCTTAGCACAGAGTGCATGTGCACTGTTCCTGGAGATGACTTCCCAGAACTGCTTTAGAGACATGATGGCCTCTGATCATTCAAGCACCTGTCCATCTGGTCAGATGCTGGGATCGCCAACAATCCTTGTTAGAGCGTTCTTCCCTGACTCCAAGAATCAGACCAGTAAGATAGCCATTATTAACAATTAGTTCCTGGCACATCACAGGGATTAAAACTGGCTTCATGGCAAGTTTGTAGTTAAAAGAATTATCCTAAAAATAAAATAAAAATTATAGGTGACATTTATCAAGTGCTTACTATGTACCAATCATTGTTGTAAATATTTTACATGTAAAACTGTTTTGTATGCTGAAGTTAAGAAAATTTTGTGTGGTTTAACAGCTCAATTCAAAATCTAATAAGTTCCTACTACGTGAGAGGCTGAAGCATGACAAAGATGAACCAACTACAAAAAAGTCACAAATTCTGAAGTATCTGTTAAAGCGAGGTGGATGATCATGTTCCCTTTTCTGCAATTCTGAAATCCAAAAAACTCTGAAAATCATAAATTCTTTTGATAACTCATTTGGCAACAAAAATTTGACCTGATCTGGTTATTGACAAACTTGTCTTTTTAGTGTGAATATTCATACATTTTGCTGCATATATGTTAATGCTTGATTATACTGTTCTACCCCACACTCCATCAAGGTATTATGTAATATATTAGAGATTTCAGATCTCAGATTCTTATTCATACTTCACTTGTGAATAAATATACACATGTATTTAGTAGTTGCTTCTGCTTTAAAAGCACTGCTAAAGATGGCGTACTAAAAATAGATAATGTAACAATCATGTGACAATGAGTTCTCATTCCATTCTTTTTATTCATTATTTAAAGTCAAATAACAGAGATGTTATGGGGAGGGAGGTGGGAGGGGGGCTCATGTTTGGGAACACATGTAAGAATTAAAGATTTTAAAATTAAAAAAAATAAAATAAAATAAAATAACATACTTCAAAAACTTTATGCCATATCTTTCTTCCATTGGCTGTCATTCTGAAAAAATTGCAAGAGAAATTGTAGCAAACATGTTTGTTCCTCCATGGAATATATAAACTAAAACTAAGTATACGGATCCCACATTAAATAGGATTAACTCAGCACAATAATCATCAATTAATAGTCACTGAATGTCACATAGATAATGTTTTAGGCACTATTAAAAAAATGATGAAAAATTTACCCAGAGACATACCAACAAGGAACACCAGTTTTTTAGTATCTTTAAATTTTTTCTTTTATATTTATTCTATATCAAAATGATGTGAATTAGATTGTATAGTAATTGATTAGATTGTCATAGCTCATCACTCATGTGTTACTAAGATTTTGGAAATACCAAGTCATTTAGCAGTTCATTCAGGTTCAGGAGAACAGTTTGTTAGTTATTTTAAGATCAGTTGCTCAGGAAAGTTTAGTGAGAAAACAAATTTAGAAAGATTCTGAAGCAGAGATGGTTGTTTATCAGCTGTGGAATATCCAAAAGTAGGTTCTGATTGGGAATGCATTCTACTATTTTAAAATACTAAGAATCTAACTTTAAAGCCTTAATAGTCTTTATTTTTTCTTAATGATTTCCTTTGCATTTCCAACTGAATCTCTTCGGGCAGTTATTGGGGAACAAATGAATTAGCTTATCAAATAGGTCTTTAGTCTTTTGAATGCTTCTATGTCATAACTAAGGAAATAGAGTGCACTCTTTTAAGTTGTAGAAGAAACACTATTCAGTCGACCTAAGAAAGAATTGGAAATTTTTATTTGAGCCGAATTTGAGAAATAAAACCTGGGAAGTATATCTCAGAAAGCTCTGAGAACTATTCTACTTGTTATAAGTCAAGGCACAGTTTATATAGTTTTTTGAGACAGAAGGCTATACATCAAATGACATATCATTAGTGACAGTTTACATAATCCAGGTCTAAGTGTCATCATGGTAGGTTATGTGATCCTTTACAAGACCAAGAAGGAATGTTATCTTTTAAGGAGTTGTCTTTTTGATGCTTGGCCAATGGTGCTCTTAATGATTGAGCAGGTATTCCTGCTGATGAAAGAGATTTGGTTGATGCACAGTGGGGGAGAGAGGAGGCCAAAGGGCAGAGAATTCTTTTGTTTAGATTTTTCTTATCTTGCCTTATCTGTGAATTTTATTTCACAAAGTCAAAGGAAACTGTGTTCTTCTTTTTATAATTTCATTTACGTATTTATTTTTGGCTTTGCTAGGTCTTCATTACCATGCATGAAGCCTTCTCTAGTTGAGGTGAGCAGGGGCTACTCTCTAGCTGTTGTGTGTGGGCTTCTCATTTTGGTAGCTCTCTTGTGGAGCACAGGGTCTGGGAAACAAGGGCTTCAGAAGTTGAGGAGCTTGCGCTCAGTAATTGCATCTTGCAGGTTCTAGAGTGTGGGTTCAGTAGTTGTGGCACATGGACTTAGTTGCCCTGAGGCATGTGGGATCTTCCTGGATCAGGGATGGAATCAGTGTCCCCTGCAGCGCAAGGCAGACTTTTAACCCAACTAGACCACCAAGGAAGCCTGAAGCTTTGTTCTTAATTTAACCAATGGCAATATAAAATCTGACAAAAGCAGCACTAAGATGATTTTATTAATTCACAGATTCAGTTTTTTCATGATGTAAAGTTGGATAAAAAGACTGCTAAAGTTATCTTAACAATAATAGAAATGACTGCTTTGATTGCTACCAAATCAAACCAACTAACCAACCAAACAAACAAACCGAAATTGCTTTGAAGCTTTGGGAAACCTAGAGTAAACTCCCAAATTTCCAGGCTCAAAAACTCTTGTTTGTTACTACCGTGTATATAAAGGCCACATTTACACACTCCACACTCCAATTACATAATCATTTTGGCTTAAGCTTAACCATTTAATGAAACATATCACTACATGCCCTGAAAGGGTTAATAATACTCAAGATGAGCAAATTCAGGGACAAATTTGTTATATGATTGGATAGTTTTTCATTTCTTTGTAATCACATTTAAAATATTTAATAATTAGCTAATTATTAAATTAGCTACATTGTTCATTTTAAAGATTTTAATTTAAGTAAGGTTTAAATTAAGTATTAAATTATATAATTCTAATGTAAAATCGAGTATTTTTGATTTATAAGAACCTTAGTCAAAATATTTTGCCTGGAGCTAATATCTTTACTACATTGGCATTATTATCCATATGCTACATAATGATGTGTAAGAAAATAGGTCAGTTACTTATATGTATAGGGAGATAGGCAGATAAATAGATAAAGATATCTGGCTAAGGTTATAAAGATATTTGGCAATCTGGTATAAGAACTCAAAAATTTCAGCTCCTCTATAATATAACGATTTAGCCCAATTTTAGACTTTGTAGATTCTGTTAGATGACATTTCCCCTTTTATTCAACACACACACACACACACACACACACACACACACCCTGACACAGCATGATTATGGAAAGAATATCAACCAAGATATAAGAATTACACTTTGATGCTTGCTTCTGCTTATGTGTGATTCTGCTAAGTATCAGCTTTATGGGGCCCTGCATTCCCATTTGTTTCTTTTGATTTCTTAACTTGATTCTAAATCTTGGAACACATCATACGCTTTGACCAAACATGAGTGCTGTACCAACATTAGTATTACAAAGGGTATCCACTGAAAGTTAAATCACAGTTTATATTTTAGCTGTTTAACTTTACAAATAGCCACAAATAACTGTACTTTACTGTTAAGTATTCACTATGTGAGTTTATGCTACTTTGAACTGATGAAAATTATAAGATTTTAAATTATAACAATAAAAAGAGACTACTTCACTTTTCGGGTGACAGTATTGTCTTATCTGCCCAGTTATAGTTTGAACTTACTCAAGTAAAATTAATCCAAGGATACCAAGAAAACATTTACAATACATTAAAAAAATTATAGCAATGGTATAATTCACAGTCTCTACAGGCACTATAAAAATACTTACATTAATCTAGAAAGGTACTAGTATTTAAACATTCAAAGAGGCACAAAAACCACATTCAAACATGACTTTTGACTGAATTAAGTCTCGTGGGATTTTCTTGCCTAACATTTCCACTTTAGAGGAGCGGAGTTTCAGGGTAACAGTCTACAGAAATATATCAAGCCAAGAACTGTGCCAGGTCCATGAAAGCATACACCTTCTTTGCTCCTTCTGTGTGGGAGGGAAGGAAGATAACATGGGAAAAATTCTCATCCATTGTAAACATAATAGTATGCCCATCAGCAGTTGATATTGATCTCACATTTGTATAATTCTTTCTCCACTCACAAAACTTTTCTACATGATTCACTGGATTCCCAAAATAATTCCATGAAATACAATTAATGAGGTCATTAGCCTTGTTTTACAGATGAGAAAACTAACAGAAGTTGTTACTTACTCATGTATGAATGCTGGAAAGCAAAGGCAAGCTTAGACCAGGTTTTCTGATTTCTCATTAAATATTCTTTCTACTATACAAATTTGGTTTTCAAACAAATGAAGCAACTACAGTTAAACAGTAAAGACCTTATGATCCCAAAAAGCAGTTTGTGATCAAGAATGGTTTACAGAACAGAATAGAAACATATATTATAAAATATTTGACATTGTCATAAAAATGTCCCTTTCAGGAGGGGGATTTAATTAACAAGTTAAAATTAGGAAGCTCAAACATTATCTTATACCCTTAACTCATTATTTTATTTTTACTTTTACTGATGTGAATGTTATTTCAAACATCTAGTCAATTTTTCTTGCCCCCTAAAATATTTTCTACACTTTCCTTGTATTGAAAATGGGGAAATTTGGAAATTCACTTGAACATAAAAAGCAATTATTAAAAATATTCTACACTTACCTATATTGATAATTTTCACAATAGCTCAAGGTAGACTGGATTTACTTTTCTTTGAAAATGTCATCAGTATATAAATTCATTTTTCCTATTAAGGACAGTATACTACAAAAACAAAACATTTGCTGATAGTGATCCTTCATTTTGATTTTTACAAATATTTATAATAAAATATTTTGCTGAGATTCTTAGATGTCTCTATAAAACATAAAATTTTCAGGAGCAATAAATGAGAGAACAAAAATTAATATAAAACTTATCTTTTCATGTTCAAGCAAAATTAAGGGAGAATATTTCAGAGAATGGTTACAAACCTGCCACTTTAAGCAAGAAATTGTTATTTTAGGCCTAGTTAATAACTCTGAGATTGTTTACTTTGTAAATGAACAGTGCACTTTTAAATCCACTTTACTATTTAATATTAATTAATGCTAGAGAATGTAATTCCTGATAAAATCTTTTCAATAGATTATATGTGTGCATAAAACATCCATTTCAAACTATCAAGAAACATGAGTAATATTGACATATTTGGATATTATGGTCAGTCATATGCTAACAAAATGAGAATGAAGGCAATTATGTAGACACTCCAGTTTCCAGAAAATGTTGTCTGCTTTGCTTGATAATTTAGCAAAATACCAATCTGGTAGTTTAACAAGTTAGCATATTGCTCTGAATTAAATACCTTACAAAACAGCATTAGCATGGGTTTATAACTTTTTTAAATGCTTTCATCATATCATTCTGTTGTTAATGTTGGTATTTATCCTGAAATGACACCCAATCTGTTCTTAATTCTTTGGCATGTTTGAAGTCAGCAGAAGCACTCTTTCCTGGGCTTTACTGCTTCCTCAGAAGAATGCACAGTATTTGGAACGAAACCACTTTTAACCCCTTCCCAGCCATCCTGAATACAAATCTCTCCCCTTTTAATAAGTTCATATATGTCTCTTGTCAAGATAGTGAAGGATTCCTCAACATTCGTAGCGTCTTTTGCTGAGGTTTCTATATACTTCATACCACAGTCTGCTGACAGTTTTTCAGCTTCTTCCCTTGTAACTTGACGTTGTGAAGCTAAATCACATTTATGTCCCACTAGCAGAAATACAATCTGAAATGGCTGTACGTGCATTTTTGCTTCTTCCAGCCAATCTTTCACATGTTCGAAAGATCGTCGGTTAGTAATGTCAAATACTAAAAATCCACCAACCGAGTTGCGGTAATAAGATCGAGTTATTGATCTGAAAAATAAATAGAAAAAAAGGTTGTAAAAGGACAACTTGTTCTATTTCAAACAATGTAGCACCATAACAAAATCTGAAGATACTTTAAATGTGATTTGACTAGAGTTTATAAATCAAACATGCAGTGTCTCAAGTGAACAAAAAGATTCTATGAAACTAATACGCAAGCCAGTTTCATCCACTGACAATATTAAAGTAGATATTTTTAGATAGACAAATAAGCACTTATATGTCATCTCACACTCAGGATTACTTATTTTTAAATATCTGATAGGATAATTATCACATTACCATGATTAAAAGGATGTATACAGAAAGTTTTGGTTCAGGGCAGAGGTTGCAATGATCTTAAGAATCTTTTCCTATCATTTAGGTCAACAAGCTACTCCTTATATCAGTCAAGGAAGAAGAAACAAGGGCAAACTCGTCATGTCAGTTAGAGGTTTAGTCCTGGGTTAGCCATACCTGTTCAAGAAGCAGGAAATTGTTCAGACACGGGATATGAATCTGAGATGTATGTACTAATGATTATTGGCCTCTACGGATCTAGTCTCTGCTCTCCCGGCCTCAGAAGGCCAACCTTTACAGCTTTCTCAAAACCCTTTGCCCTCTGGGCTGCAGTGGGTTTCAGCTAGCGGGAGGGGGGTCTGCTGGAGACTGGAGGAAAGGGAGGACAGGGTCTTTACCCCTCCCTTTGTCTCTGTCAGGATTCCCTGGTGGCTCAGAGGTTAAAGCATCTGCCTGTCATGCAGGAGTCCTGGGTTCGATCCCTGGGTTGGGAAGATCCCCTGGAAAAGAAAATGGCAACCCACGCCAGTATTCTTGCCTGGAGAATCCCATGGACACAGGAGCCTGGTGGGCTACAGTCCACAGGGTCGCAAAGAGTCGGACACGACTGAGCGACTTCACTTTCACTTTGTCTCTGCCAGGCTGTGATTTGGTAGTGGTTGTTTTCTTCTGCTTCTGGTTGAGGTTGCTGTTGGGTAGTTCCTCTCCCACGGCTCTGCCTCTCAGCAGGTTCTGGCAGTCTCATTCCCTTTCCCTGCCCCTCTGGCCAGGTCATTATAGCTTCCCACTGAATGCTTCACCATTCTTTGTTGGTGCCCTTGACTTGGCCCACATTTCTGGAAACAGTCATCTTCATTAAACTCTTTGCAGTTAACCTTTCAAGTGTGCCATCTGTTTCCTGACTAAATCAAGAGGCAAGATGGCAAGGCCATACATTTTATATTTTTTGCCTTTATGTATGTTGTTTTCTCTACCTAGAATGTCTTTTACACTTTTCTTTGCCTAGCAAACTCCCATTTCTTCTTTAGAGAGTCAGTTTAAAAAGCCTATCATATAAAAAGCCTTCCTTGTCACTGTCTTCTCCTCCTCTACCTCTCTTAGGTATTTCTCTAATAACTCCATCGAACCTTTGGCATACTGCCATTATTTATCAATTTTCATAATGTATTGATTGGATTTGTTGGTATGTCTTCTACTTAATGAAGACATAACAACAAATATGTTTTCCTGAGGGCTAAACATATTCCATCTATGTATCTAATTGCCTGACAAGTGATAGATGTACTTTAATATTTGTTATATTGGATTAATTAATCTTATTGGAGAGGGAATGTATTAAATGTTGTACGAGCTAGAGATCACATAAGTGTCTCAGTTTCCAAGTTGTCAGTGATTTTTTTTTTTTTTTTTTTGGTCAAGCCACATGGCTTGCAGAATCTTAGTTCCCTCGTGGTGGTGGTGGTTTAGTCGTTAAGTTGTATCTGACTCTGCAACCCCACAAACTGTGGCCGGGCCAGGCTCCTCTGTCCATGGGATTTCCCAGGCAAGAACACTGGAGTGGGTTGCCATTTCCTTTTCCAGGGGATTTTCCCAATCCAGGGATTGAGCCTGTATCTCCTGCTTGGCAGGTAGATTCTTTACCATTGAGCCACCTGGAAAGTCCTTAGTTCCCTGACCAGGGATCAAACCTGGGACTCCTGTAGTGGAAGCATGGAGTCCTAAACACTGCACTGTTAGGGAATTACCCAAGTTGTCAGTGATCTTAAGCATTTAGATCATCCTTAAGCAAGTGTTCCCGTTACTTGCCTGAGGCACCAAAGATATTTGTGAAGGGTCAGTAACTTTACATACCTTCTTTATCCTTATTGCTGAAATCACAGCTCAGTTCAGAGTCTGGATACCACAAGTACAATTTGTTGAAGAAAGATTACCTCCCCTCTGCATATCTCCTGCCTGCCCTTCTCCTTGGAATTCCTAATAGAGAGGCTCTTAAGTGACTGCTTAAAAAAACCTCTTTCAAGGATTACTGTACCATACAGTTGGAGACAGTAAGAAAAAACTCCCCCATCATTGTGTGAGTGCTAAGTTGCTTCAGTCATGTTCAACTCTTTGTAACCCTATGGACTGCAGTCCACCTGGCTGCTCTGTTCATTGGATTCTCCAGGTAAGAATACTGGGGTAGGTTGCCATACCCTTCTCCAGGGGATCTTCCAGACTCAAGGACTGAAGATGCAACTTCTGCATTTGTAGGTGAGCTCTTTACCACTAGCACAGCCTGGGAAGCACACTCCTATTACCACTGGCAGGCTATAAATAGTGCAGTTCATTTAAGTTGTTGCTGTTCTTTTTTAATTTTGAGGGATAACGAATTTGTTATTGTTTTGCTGCTCATCTATATACACTGGACTTTAGGCAGATGTGCAGTGCTCCCCAGGTGGCGCTAGTGGTAAAGAACCCACCTGCCAATGCAGGATACCTAAGAGACAGGGGTTTGATCTCTGGGTCTGGAAGATCTCCTGGAGGAGGGAATGGCTATCTACTCCAGTATCCTTGCCTGGAGAATCCCACGGACAGTGGAGCCTGGCAGGTCAAGGTCCATAGGGTCGCAAAGAGTCGAACACAACTGAAGTGACTTAGCATGTAGTATCTTAAGGGAAACCTAAATAAGGCTGATATTAGACTGAAAGCTTTCACTTACTCAGAACCAAGTCTGTATTACTCTCCCTTCGCCAATTAATTTACTACCAGTATAATTTAAAACAATATGCCTTTTAAAAACAATTTTATTTATTTTTATTGTTTACTTTTGACTCTGCTGGGTTTTTGTTCCTGCATGTGGCTTGCTCTAGTTGCAGCCGGTCGGGACTGGAGCGGTGCATGGGCTCCTTGTTGAGGTGCTTTATCTTGTTGCTGAGCATGGACTCTAGGGTACATGGGCTTCAGTAGTTGAGGCATGTGAGTTCCGAAGCTGCAGCTCTTGAGCTCCAAGCACAGGCTCAATAGTTGTGGCACGTAGGCTTAGTTGCTTTACAGCATGTGGGATCTTCCTGGGTCAGGGATCGAACCTATGTCTCTTCAGTGAGCAGGGGGATTCTTTGAGCCACCAGGGAAGCCCAAACCAACATGCTTTTGTGGTTAAAAACTCAACACTGTTTAGGATTGGAGGACACATCTGCACCCGTGGCTGACTCATGTCGATGTACGGCAAAAACCACCACAATATTGTAAAGTAATTAGCCTCCAATTAAAACAAATTAATTAATTAAAAAAACAACACTGAAATGCTTGTCTATTAGGCAGAGGCATGTCTTACACTGTAGGAAATGCTATATATTCTAGCACTCTGTATTTAATTTTGAAAACATATTTGGAATACTGGCTAGCAAATCATTCCATAGAATAAAATAATAGCAAAATATATGTAACATATTCTATAAAACAGCCCTTATTAATGATTAGTTGAAATAAAAGGCCTCAATAGGACATCTGCCTTTTTCAATATAATAACTTGATCTCCAGTTTGTATCTGGATATTAGATTTAGAAATCTGATATAGTTAGGCTTCAAATTCAGAATTAGTTGTCCTAAGAAGTAGGGTTTTCCCTAAAATAATTGGGTATCCCTGCTGTCAATTATTTAGGGGAAGAGACAAGCCTCAAGATTGAAAAACAGAACTTGAGAACCAGGTCTTACAGAGATGATGAGGGGGCATCTATCTTTCTCTGGAAGTTCCTCTCTTGGGTTGAGACACCTAGGTCTTCAGAATGTCTTAAAGGTGTTTTAAGGAGGCAGGGAATAAACCCTAAAAGAACTAGGTAGATAGGTCTTCCTGTAAAGAATCCAAGAGTTGTAAGGAATGAAGAGCAACAATTTTTTTTAAGCAACATCTTTTGCATGTTATTTTATATCTATTTCCTTCTGGGCTTTGAAAGTCTCATTGAATGAATAAATGATTTAAAGAAAGCCTGGGGAAGGTTTCACTGGACAATTACAGGCATGACATTTTAGAATACAGACATGCCCTCTTTGTCAAGAGCTATTATGCTTTTGAGAAACAGTTCTTGGCTTAAAACCTGGCTTTGATAGAGATTAACAAACAACAGGTGTCTGTGCAATCCGAGTGCTCATCAAGAGCCAGGTGTTCTGATTCATAGGCAGGAACTATGTCATCAAACCCAAGTCATATATACAGGCAGGGATAGAGGTGGAACCTGAGGGGACCTGGAGCAACACAGCTCACACATCCAGCATGTCTACTTCTGCAACACCCTCTCAACCTATGGGCTTATGTGGATTTCCCCTATAATCAGAGGAAAAAAAATTCAAGTCTGCCTTACAGATGGCTCTAAATAATATGTTTGCATCAATCAATTCCACTCAATACTGGAAAGGAGAAATCCTTCCATTTCTTCCAAAGGAGAAATCCTCCATAAAGAGGAACTTTTACCAGAGGAAGAGATGGAGAGGTGTATGTTAAGGACCTACATCAATTCATGAGCAGAGGCTAAGGGTTAGGTATGTTGGAAAAAACAAAATCAGAAGATTGATAATAAGGATATTTGGGATGTGTGGATGGGTTTTGAGTATGCAAATACTGTATCCAATGTCAATATTTACCAAAAGCCTCCTCTGTGAAGGAGTTCTTAATAATCGGCTAAACAAAATGTCCTGTCCTACACTCATCAGTCAGTATTTTTATCCTATTTTGAACTCAAAGTGATCGTGGTAGCAGGCTGACTGGGCTCAACACAGACTTTCTTGTATCTCAACTTTAATAGCTTAATACTCAATTTTCTAGCAGTTAATGGTATCTTGAATATGGTACCTTACCTGGGAAAACCATCCAAAAGGGGACACTGATATGTTCTCAGTGTAAAAGACATTTAACGTGGACTCAAGCCATGCTAGCACCACCATCCATGAACTTATGGAATGCCTTATACAAAGTCATGATATCTCACACTTTGCTACAGACCAAAAGGTTTCAGTTAACAGAGGAAGAAATGGCCTGATTCCATAAGATCTGATGATCTTATGTCACTATCGCCTAGAGGCATACACCTATAAAACTGTGGAATGGATTATTAAGATCCAATTATGTTAACAGATACACACACACACATATATATAATAGATAAATAAAAAGTTTATCTATTTGTTTAGATAAACTTCCCTGGTGGCACAGTGGATAAGAATCTGCCTGCTATGCAGGGGACATGGATTCAATCCCTGGTCCAGGAAAATTCCACAAGCCGAGGAGCAACCAAGCCCATGTGCCTCAACTACTGAGCCCACATGCTACAACTACTGAAGCCCATGTACCTAGAGCCTGTGCTTGGCAACAAGAGAAGCCACTGCAATGAGGAGCCTGTGCGCTGCAACAAAAGGTAGCCTCTGCTTGCCACGACTAGAGAAAGCCTGGGCAAAGCAACAAAGGCCCAGCACAGCCAAAAGTAAACAAAATATTCAATATGCATTACAATAATCTAAGTGGAAAAGAATCTGAAAAAGAACACACACACAACCCCCACCCCACCCCCCTCCGACACACACACATAAAAAAACTGAATCAACTTGCTGTACACCTGAAACTAACACTGTAAATCAACTTTAACTAAAAAAAAAATTCAGTTACGCTCATGCCCAGGAGTTGACACCCTGTAAAATTTTAGCATGATCCTTCAGGATGTATATGTTCTAAGCTAGTGAGGAATACAATAGGTAGTGATTTTTTCCCTATAAAAAGATGCTGTGGTATGGGAAACAAAGGGTAAAAGTGGGGTGACGGTACCTTTTACAATTACACTTAATGAGTCACTAACATTTTTTGTTGCTTCTAATCTCTGTGACTCTGAACTCTGCTGATATAAAGGTTTTAGCATCCAAGGGAGAAACGCTTTCACTAAAGAACCTCGTGACACTTCTATTGAATTTGTAGCTGAGACTGCCAACTGTCCATTCAGGGTTTCTTATGGCAATGGGTGAAAAGGCAAAAAAAAGGGGCAACAGTATCATGGGGACCACACTGGCCTCTTATGGTTCTCGCCATGGGATCTTTGGGTTCATTCCAAGCCTGGTCCCCAGCTATCCTGTCAAGGCTCTGTGACTCAGACATGCTTCCAGTAGCTTTTGTTTTTTATTAAAGTCCTCAAATTGATTTGCTGCTGGCAACCAAAGATCTGATTGATAGATGCTACAGATATTTTGTAGGAAAGAATGATGCAAAACAAAGTTACAAACATAAACTTTCAACATAGCTTTATGAAGCCAAAATTCATTCATTAAAAAAAATTTTGGTAAAAAACACATGAGATTTACTCTCTTAACAACTTTAAAGTATACAGTATTGTTAACTCTAAGCACAATGTTGTACAACAGATTCTCTATTTTATTTTATTTTTTTAAATTATTTTTATTTTTATTTTTATTTTTATTTTTTTTTAAATTTTAAAATCTTTAATTCTTACATGTGTTCCCAAACATGAACCCCCCCTCCCACCTCCCTCCCCATAACATCTCTGTGGGTCATCCCCATGCACCAGCCCCAAGCATGCTGTATCCTGCGTCAGACATAGACTGGCGATTCAATTCTTACATGATAGTATACATGATAGAATGCCATTCTCCCAAATCATCCCACCCTCTCCCTCTCCCTCTGAGTCCAAGAGTCCGTTATACACCGCTGTGTCTTTTTTCCTGTCTTGCATACAGGGTCGTCATTGCTATCTTTCTAAATTCCATATATATGTGTTAGTATACTGTATTGGTGTTTTTCTTTCTGGCTTACTTCACTCTATATAATCGGCTCCAGTTTCATCCATCTCATCAGAACTGATTCAAATGAATTCTTTTTAACGGCTGAGTAATACTCCATCGTGTACATGTACCAAAGCTTTCTTATCCATTCCTCTGCTGATGGACATCTAGGTTGTTTCCATGTCCTGGCTATTATAAACAGTGCTGCGATGAACATTGGGGTACATGTGTCTCTTTCAATTCTGGTTTCCTCGGTGTGTATGCCCAGCAGTGGGATTGCTAACAGATTCTCTAGAACTTTTTCATCTTGCATGACTGATACTTCCATTCTCTTTGAATAGCAATTTCTTATTTCCTACTCTCTCCCCCATGCCCAGCCCTAACAACCACCATTCTGCTTTCTGCATTTGTGAGTCTGACTTCTGCAAATACCTCATATAAGTGGAATCATGCAGTATTTGTCCCTCTGTGACTGGCTTATTTTGCTGCAGGAAAATGGGGAGCAAGAGGACAGTCATGTCCCAGGTCTCAGGTGAGTCCCTGAGACAGGCCACCAAGTAAGTGTCCTTGGCAGGAAAGAATTCAAGAGTAAGCCATAGTAAAGTGAAAACAAGTTTTTCTGGGAGATACACACTACAGAGATGAAGTGTGGGCCATCTAAAAAGTCAAGAGGCCCTGTATAAATGGGATGGTTAGTTTTTATGGGCTGGGTAATTACATATGCTAACAAGTAGGAGGATTATTCCAATTCTTTCAGGGAAGGGACAAGGATTTCCAGGAGTTGGACCACTGCCCACTTTTTGGTCTTTTATGGTGAGTTTGGGAATTTTCATGGCACCTGTGGGTATGTCATTTAGCATGCTGCTGCTGCTGCTGCTGCTAAGTCGTTTCAGTCGTGTCCGACTCTGTGCGACCCCATAGACGGCAGCCCACCAGGCTCCACCGTCCCTGGGATTCTCCAGGCAAGAACACTGGAGTGGGTTGCCATTTCCTTCTCCAATGCATGAAAGTGAAAAGTGAAAGTGAAATCGCTCAGTTGTGTCCGACCCTCAAAGACCCCATGGCCTGCAGCCTACCAGGCTCCTCCGTCCATGGGGTTTTCCAGGCGAGTAGGGTGCCATCGCCTTCTCCAATTTAGCATGCTACTATATAACAATGAGCATAAAATGAGGCTTAAAGTCAACTGGAGTCAAATCTTCTGCAATCTTGGGCCTAGCTGGTTCTAACCAGTTTATGTCATCTCCTCAATGACTATGTCATTCTTTTAAAGATTGTGACCTGCCTACTTCTCTCCCGTCTCAATTTCATATATTAATACACAATGCTCCCAAGATTCATCCTTATTGCAGCATATGACAAGGTTTCTTTTTCTTTTTTATGGCGGAATGATTTTCAATTGTATGTATATACCACATTTTCTTTATCCATTCATCTCAAAATTTATTCCTATATGTATATTAACTTTAGAATAGAAAAGGAAAAAGGTTGTCTTGTTTATGTAAACATTTTAAACTGTTTAATCATTCTCTCTAATTTCTTTTCCTGAAATATATATAGACAAATTAAATTGAGAGCACTGGAGTTTGCTTATATTTATAGAGTTACTTAATATATGGGCAATGCAACCAAGTGTGAATGAGATCTTGTATTTTATTATTATGAACTTTATAGGATGTGCACTAGCCTCTTACAAAAGCAACAAAACATAGAACACTTGCTGACTTTACTTGGGTAAAATGAGCCAGTTGTTCCATTCTGGAAAGGCCCTTCCTGCAGCTTTGCCAATTGCCAAACAGGCATTTGGAAGATGGAAGTACTTTGATGTCAAAAGGCTGTTGGCAGCAAGCAGCCTACAAATGCAATAGCTTTGGGAGTGCCTTTTTTCACCATGACATTACATTCCTATTGCCCTTCTGGGAATAGTCATTGTGTTGATGCTTTATTTGCCTGCTTCACTTGCCTTGTAATCCAGGCCCTTAGGACTGCTTTCAAGAGACCAAAACACATCTCCCGCTCTCCTCTTATTATTACTGACTTTAACTGTCCCTGCTCTTGCCTCCTGAAATGTGTTAAGTTGCTTTAGTAGTGTCTAACTCTTTGCAACCCCATGGACTGTAGCCCGCCAGGCTCATCTGTCCACGGAATTCTCCAGGCAAGAATACCGGAGTGGGTTGATGTTCCCTTCTCCATGGGATCTTCCTGACCTAGGGATTGAACCAGGTTCTCCTGCATTACAGGAAGATTCTTTACCGTCTGAGTTACCAGGGATGACTTCTGAAACTTGGGGCTTATAACTTAGGATATCTTTTTTCATACATATAAATATTAAAATTCTCTTTCTTTGTATAATTCCAAGGTCTTTTCATCAAAAATCAAATTTGTGGTTGGAGGCTATATGTAATATTGACAATACCCAATGGCCACATTCTCTCTTTGAATATGGGAATTAATTCCCCTGTGACCATCTTTTTTTTTTTTCCCCCTTTTACCACAGATCATCATTTTATGATAGTGAGGTTTTCTTATCACCCTCCCCCCCAGAATGGTCTGCTCACCTTGTATCCTCTATTAGTAATTAACCCATTCTAATGTCTATATAATTTTTCCAACTTATTTGGTTATAGCCTGTCTCCCCTCATTAGAAAATAAGCTGCACAAGAGCAAAGATTTTTTTCAGTCTTTGGTGCACTGTATCCTAGTGTCTAAAACAAAAGTGGACATGTGTGAGGCCTATTGCAAGTTGAAAATAAATAAACAATTGAATTAGTAAGTTCAGACTCTGTAAGGCTATCCCCAGGCAGCATGCAAATACTAAGCAAATGGGACAGTAACAGAGGCAAATAAAAAAGAGCTTATCTCCTTTTGATATTTATAGTGGGGATTCATGAAATAGGCCAAATAACAGAGGAGAAGAGGGCTGAATAGCAGCACACACTATAAACATATAGGTGAAATCATTCACCTTTTCTAAAGAACTACTGTATTTAAATTGGTAGTAATTCAAATTGTCCTCTGTAATGGATTCTAGATGGTAGACATGTCATGTGAAAATCCAAATTATTTAGAAATTAATGAGAAATGTTTTAGCTTCACCATGTGTCTGTAAGGTAATAATGAAAGATGCTTATTTTCCATTTGGTACGGTACCAGAAAGTGTAGAAAAGACTAGCACTTATTCTGACACTTTCTGGCATCCTTTTGCAGAACAAAAATGAGATGATGACAGTGTCTTGTGATATTTGATCTTCCGTGTAACATAATGCATTATGTGATTTAATGTAACTAAAGAACATTTTCTCTTGGGTTATAATCCTCCTACCATTTTGTGACTTCTGTTTCCATATGACTCTCTCAATATTGCTTCATTTCATGTGACTTTGTATATCTCTCCACATTTTATAATTTATGTTGGTGTTTATCCTTTTCTCATTTCATTCTATATCTGAAATTATGCAGCTTTTATTTTCAAGAAATTAGAATAAGTTGTTCTTTTCTATTCTTTTTCTAAATTCACATTTTCATCAAAGTTAATTGCATACTTATAGAACATCCTTATTTTTCCTATTCCCCAAATCTGCCAATACTTTATCATTATATCATAATTATAGAAAGACCATTTCTTGGCATTTGGTTATTCTGACCACGTAAACTTTTCAATGCTGAGCCCTGAAACAAACTATGATTTCTTTTCCCAATAATTACCTTGCATATTAATCAAGATAGACCAGACTATGCTACAGTAAGAAATAACCCACCTCTTGATAGGAAGAAGATTAAAAAAAAAAAAATCTAGGCTGTGTTTTAAAACTATCACATGTGAGTTCTGCTCAAATTTATTGGCCAGAAATAGTCATATGATTCTAAGTGCAAGAGGGAAAGGAAATATATTCCTCCCATGTGTCCAGAGAAAAAGACGCATCAGATAATGAGTGAGCCCTCTCTACCACATTTTTTCCCCTTCTTCTTCTTTTTTTTTTTTTGTTTGCTAAAATTTCCATGCAGGCCTCAATAATCCAACCCCAAACTCTGCCAGTTGCCATCTTTTAGAAAGTTCATTCCTGTTAGCTTATCTGTCAATTTCACCTTCTTGAGAATTCTCTCCTACAATCTTCTGCCCTGCTTCAATCAATCTGGCCTGGTTGTCCTTGGTATCTGGGGCAGAGAAAGCATCCTGATCTCCCGTCACCATTTTCTAGGGCATTTCCTTTGCTTTTCTTTAGAAATAAATCTCCTGTGCCTCGTAGCCCATGTCTTCATTCATAGTTCATTCTTTTACATGCAAGTGTGTGCTTGTCTGTGTTTATATACATACAGAGAGATACAGCACACCTTCAAGCACCTTCCTAAAAAAGATGCATGAGGGAGACTGGTTTAAGATGGCGGAGTAGAAGGATGGGTGCTCAAGTCCTCCTGTGAGTGCACCAAAATTGCAACTAGCTGTTGACCAACCATCAACAGGAAGATGCTGGAACCCGCCAAAAAAAGATACCTCATAACCAAAGACAAAGGAGAAGCCATAACAAGATGGCAGGAGGGGCACAATCATGATCAAATCAAATCCCATACCCACCAGGTGGGAAACCCACAAATTAGAGAACAATATTACCAAAGAAGTTCTGCCACTGTTGTGAAGGTTCTGAGCCCTATGTCAGGCTTCCCAGCCTGGGTACCCAGCAAAGGGACTAGAAGTCTCCAGTGAAGCTGATTTTGAAGGCCAGCAGGATTTGATTACAGGACTCCCACAGGACCAGGGGAAACAGAGACTCCACTCTAGGAGGGTACACACACACAAATCTTGCGTGCCCCAGGACCCAGGGGAAAGGAGCAGTGACCCCACAGGAGACTGAACCACATCTACTTGTTAGTGTTTGAGGGTCTCCTGCAAAGTTGTGGATCAGCAGTGGCTCGCTGCAGGGATGGGGGCACTGGCAGCAGTAGTCCTAGGAGGTGCCCCTTGGTGTGAGCCTTCTTGGAGGCTGCCATCAGTCCTACCATGGCAGCTTCTCAGGTGGCTCTACTGGTAAAGAGCCTGCCTGCCAATGAGAGAGACAGAAGAGACGTGGGTTTGATCCCTGGGTTGGGAAGATCACCTGGAGGAGGATATGGCAACCCACTCCAGTTTTCTTTCCTGGAGAATCCCATGGACAGAGGAGCCTGGCGGGCTACAGTCCATGGGGTTGCAAAGAATAGGACATAAGTGAAGCGACTTAGCATGAACACATGCATGCAGGGCTTTTAGACTCCAGGGCTGGGTAACCTCAGGCCAAACTAATAAGGAGGGAGTGCAGCCCCACCCATCAGCAGATAATTGGATTAAGAGCACAGCCCTGTCCACTACAGCAAGACCCAGTTTTTCCCACAATCAGTACCTCCCATCGGGAAGCTTGCACAAGCCTTAGCCTCATCCACCAGAGGGCAGACAGAAGAAGCAAGAAGAACCATGATCCCACAATGGTTAGAACAAAAACCGCATTAAAGAAAGTTAATCAGGATGAAAAAGCAGAGAGTTATGTCCCACATGAAGCAACAAAACAACTAAATGAAATGGAGATAAGCAATCTCCCAGAAAAAGAATTTAGAATAATGATAGTGAAGATGATCCATGATCTCAGGAAAAGAATGCAAAGGATGCAAGAAATGTTTGCCAAAAACCCAGAACTATCAAGAACAAACAGAGATGCATAATACTAGAAGGAATCAATAGCATAATAACTGAGGCAGAGGAACAGTTAAGTGACCTGGAAGATAAAATGAAGAAATCACAGCCACAAAACAGAATATTACAAAATAAACAACAACAACAACAACAAAAAGAGATGAAGACAGCGTAAGAGACCTCTGAGACATTAAATGCACCAGCATTCGTATTTATAGGGGTCCCAGAAGGAGAAGAGAGAGAGAGAAAGGACCTGAGAAAATATTTGATGAGATAATCAGCTGAAAACTCCCCCAGCATGGGAAAAGAAATAGTCAGCCAAGACCAGGAAGTGAAGAGAGTACCAGGAAAGACAGACCCAAGAAGGAACATGCTGAGACACATAGTGATCAAACTGATAAAAATTAAAGACAAAGATAAACTATTAAAAGAAATAAGGGAAAAATGACAAATAACATATAAGCCAACTCCCATAACTTTCAGCTGATTTTTCAATAGAAACTCTCTAAGCCAGAAAGGAATAGGATGATATATTTACAGTGATAAAAGGAAAGAACCTACAATCAAGAATACACTACCCAGCAAGACTCAACTTCAGATTTGATGCAGAAATTAAAAGCTTTCCAGACAAGCAAAAATTAAGAGAATTCAGCACCACCAAACCGGCTTTACAATAAATGCTAAAGGCACTTCTCCAGGCAGGAAACACAGAGAAGGAAAGAAAAAATAAACTCCAAACAATTAAGAAAAGGGTAATAGGATCATATATATCAATAATTACCTTAAATATATAATCACGATGGTGTGATCACTCACCTAGAGCCAGACATCCTGGAATGTGAAGTCAATTGGGCCTTAGAAAGCATCACTACAAACAAAGCTAGTGGAGGTGATGGAATTCCAGCTGAGCTATTTCAAATCCTGAAAGATGATGCTGTGAAAGTGCTGCACTCAATATCCCAGCAAATTTGGAAAACTCAGCAGTGGCCATAGGACTGAAAAAAGTCAGTTTTCCTTCCAATCCCAAAGAAAGGCAATGCCAAAGAATGCTCAAACTACTGCACAATTGCACTCATCTCACATGCTAGTAAAGTAATGCTCAAAATTCTCCAAGCCAGGCTTCAGAAATATGTGAACCGTGAACTTCCAGATATTCAAGCTGGTTTTAGAAAAGGCAAAGGAATCAGAGATCAAATTGCCAACATCCGCTGGATCATGGAAAAAGCAAGAGAGTTCCAGAAAAACATCTATTTCTGCTTTATTGACTATGCCAAAGCCTTTGACTGTGTGGATCACAATCAACTGTGGAAAATTCTGAAAGAGATGGGAATACCAGACCACCTGACCTGCCTCTTGAGAAACCTCTATGCAGGTCAGGAAGCAACAGTTAGAACTGGACATGGAACAACAGACTGGTTCCAAATAGGAAAAGGAGTACATCAAGGCTGTATATTGTCACCCTGCTTATTTAACTTCTATGCAGAGTACATCATGAGAAACACTGGGCTGGAAGAAGCACAAGCTGGAATCAAGATTGCTGGGAGAAATACAAATTAACCTCAAATATGCAGATGACACCACCCTTATGGCAGAAAGTGAAGAACTAAAGAGCCTCTTGATGAAAGTGAAAGAGGAGAGTGAAAAAGTTGGCTTAAAGCTCAACATTCAGAAAACGAAGATCATGGCATCTGATCCCATCACTTCATGGGAAATAGATGGGGAAACAGTGGAAACAGTGTCAGACTTTATTTTTGGTCGGGCTCCAAAATCACTGCAGATGGTGACTGCAGTCATGAAATTAAAAGATGCTTACTCCTTGGCAACCCATTCCAGTATTCTTGCCTGGAGAATCCCATGGACTGAGGAGCCTGGTGGGCTGCAGTCCACGGGGTCACAAAGAGTCGGACACGACTGAGTGACTTTACTTACTTACTTACTTATTCCTTGGCAGGAAAGTTATGACCAACCTAGACAGCATATTAAAAAGCAGAGACATTACTTTGCCAACAAAGGTCCATCTAGTCAAGGCTATGGTTTTTCCAGTGGTCATGTATGGATGTGAGAGTTGGACTGTGAAGAAGGCTGAGCGCCGAAGAATTGATGCTTTTGAACTGCAGTGTTGGAGAAGACTCTTGAGAGTCCCTTGGACTGCAAGGAGATCCAACCAGTCCATTCTGAAGGAGATCAGTACTGGGTGTTCATTGGAAGGACTGATGCCTCATGTGAAGAGTTGACTCATTGGAAAAGACTCTGATGCTGGGCAGGAGGAGAAGAGGACGACAGAGGATGAGATGGCTGGATGGCATCACCGACTCGATGGTCATGAGTTTGGGTGGACTCTGGGAGTTGGTGATGGATAGGGAGGCCTGCCGTGCTGCTATTCATGGGGTCGCAAAGAGTCGGACACAACTGAGTGACTGAACTGAACTGAACCGAACCTTAAATGTAAATGGATTAAATGCACCAGCCAAAAGACATAGACTGGCTGAGTGGATTCAAAAACAAGACCCTATATATGCTGTCTACAAGATACCCACCTCAGACCTAGGGTCATTTACAGACTGAAAGTAAGGGGATGGGAGAAAGTATTTGATGCAAATGGAAATCGAAAGAAAGCTAGAATAGCAATACTCATATCAGACAAAATAGATTTTAAAACAAAGACTGTTATAAGAGAATTGAAGGACACTACATAATGATCAAGGGATCAATCCAAGAAGATATAACCATTATAAATATATATGCACCCAACACAGGAGCATTTCAATATGTAAGGCAAATACTAACAACCATAAAAGGAGAAATCAACAGTAATACAATAATAGTGGATCACTTTCATCAAAGGACACATCATCCAGACAGAAAATTAATAGGGAAACACACTTTACACCTGATGGCACTTTACACCTGATGAACTTAATTGGTATTTACAGAGCATTCCATCCAAAAATAGCAGGCTACACATTTTTCTCAAGTGCACAAGAAAGGTTCTCCAGGATTCACCACATGCTGGGCCACAAAGTGAGCCTTTAAGAAAACTGAAATCATGTCAGGCATCTCTTCTGATCACAATGCTATGAAATTAGAAATAGAAGGACTGATGCTAAAGCTACAATACTTTAGCAACCTATAACCAAAGAATCCCACTCCTGGGCATGTATCTGGAGAAAACATGGTCCAAAAGGATACATGCACCCCAATGATCATTGCAGCATTGTTTACAATAGCCAAAACATGGAAGCAACCTAAATGCCCAACAACAGAGGAATAGATAAAGATTTGGTACATATAAAAAATGGAATATTACTCAGCCATTGAAAAGAATGAAATAATGCTATTTGCAGCAACATGGGTGGACCTAGAGATTGTCATACTGAGTGAATTAAGTCAGATAGAGAAGGAGAAATATCATATGATATCCCTTAATGTAGAATCTAAAAAGAAATAACACAAATGAACTTACAAAACGCAAACAGACTCACAGACTTAGAGAATGAACTATGGTTGCCAGGGGAAAGGATGAGAGGAAGGGATAGTTAGGGAGTTTGGGATGGTCATGTGCACACACTATATTTAAAATGGATTACCAACAGGGACATAGTGTACAGTACAGGGAACTCTGCTCAGTGTTATGTGGTAGCCTGGAAGGGAGAGGAGTTTCAGAAAGAATGGATACATATATATGTATGGCTGAGTCACTTTCCTGTTTACCTGAATCACAACATTGTTAATTGGCTATACCCTAAAACAAAATAAAAAGCTTAAAAAAAAAAAAAGATACATGAGGAAAAAAAGATGCATGATGTAGTATTTTGAAGTTTTGCATGTTTTTATTCTGTTTTCACAGTTGAATGGTCAGACACAGAACTCTTTCAGCATTTTGAAGGCTTTCCATTGCCTTCAAGGTTCAATTGTTGTTTATAGGAAATGTGAAGTCAATCTGATTCCTGATCTTTTTTATGTGACCTATTACCTATTATCCATATCCCTTCCCTGCCCTACTCCAGAAGTTTGTAGGAACTTTTCTGTAGCCCCAGGGTTTAGAATTTCATGACAATGTTCCTTAGAAAGTGTCTACTTTCATCTATTGTGCTGGACTCTTCTAATCTGAAAACTCAGGTCCCTACATCTTGGAAATATTTTTAAAATTGCTTCACTGATCATTTCTTTCCTGTTTTTTTCTGTTCCATTTTTCTGGAATGCCTGTTGCGTTTTTACTGAACCTATTGGAACAGTCATCTAAGGAAAAAAAAAATGTGTGTGTGTGTGTGTGTGTGTGTGTATATATATATATATATATATTCTTTTTCTTATTTTCTAAGTCTTTTTCCTTTTGTCCTATTTTTTGAGAGAATTCCCTAATCTTAAATTGAGTGTTTTATTTTTTTCTATTGTGTTTCCAAAAGCTCCTTTTTTCTCAGAATATTCTTTTGAAAAAACAGCATCTATTCTTCTTTTATGATTACAATATTTTCCTATTTTCCCTCTGAGAAAATTAAAGACAGGGTTTTTGGGGGGCAGAGGGGTTGTACTTCTGAAACATTCCTTTCTC
Organism: Capricornis sumatraensis; assembly: GCF_032405125.1. NCBI lineage: Eukaryota > Metazoa > Chordata > Mammalia > Artiodactyla > Bovidae > Capricornis > Capricornis sumatraensis. Next base: position 19,480,435 of record NC_091084.1, on the reverse strand, counting down.
CCTTATCAAATTTGTTTTTCTGGTTGCTTTTGGCTTCTGTTTATTTCAGTTTCTAGATTTCATATTTTGGATTTCCTAATATTTCTTGTAATCTTTCATTGAGACTAAAAGCCTAACTCATAAGATGATCAGGATGGATCATTTAGTTGAGGAACTGCTAATGCTGGTATCTTAAGTCTTTCTTCTTGGCCTGGTCAAATTCTTCTGAAATGATTTCACCAATGTTCTGTTTGAAGGGTGAAGGTCTGATTGTCAGCATTCTGGAAGCTAAGACAGGGAAGGAGGCTAGACAGTCTTAGCATGGAACATGCATATATTCACTTAAAGTCCTTACTTTTAATAAGGGATCTCAACCTCAACTATGCCTGATCATTTCAGTAAGAGATTCTATGTTTAACTTTTTCAAAGAATAAATTTCTAGTTTTTTGCCAATATGCAGGAAGAGGAAGTCAACTGTTGCATGGAATGGTGGTGGGGATGTGAGGACCCAATCTTTCTTAAACAGATTGACAATCAATGATCCCTATTCAGAAGTATCCCTAAATCAGAAGTGTCTGGTATGACCATTTCCTGGGTCTTTAGAGGACTCAATGATATATACTGGTTTGGTTTTTCACTTTTCCCACCCCCGGCTTAGAAGCTAATTTTCTTTAAATTGCTAATTCATGTATCATTCCTCCATCTGCTTCCTTACTTCAATTTTTTTTTTTTTTTTTTTTTTTGCTGTTGTCTTGTTACCTATTCTTGCTAGAATCTATGGTTAAAAACCAAAACTGTCATTTTAGTGAGGTTTCAGAAAAAAAGCTAAAAAAGGCATAATTACTCAATCTGCTGTCATTACTGGAAGCCACTTCTTCCAGTTTATTGTTATTGCTTCCTATTGTTATTTCTCTTACTATTGACATATCCTTCATGTCCCAGCAGCAAGGACCACATTCTTTCAGATACATCCTCTGAAACAAGCCCTCACCCTACACACAGAAGACAATTTCTCCCTTTGTTCTGCTACCAGAACTTATTTTAGTACTTAGCAGCCTTTATTCCAATTATTTATTATCTTTCTTTGCTATGAGTCTGTGAGAAAGATCTCTAATTGTCCTCCAGGGTCTATTCTCCCTGTCTTCTTTTAGTAACAGAACTCCATGAGTTTTTGCTTGCACACAGCAATTCATATAGAAACTCTATTTTCCCAGTTTTCTTACAGTTAGTTTTGGCATATCACTAAGTTTGGACTAATGGAACATGATAAATTACATGTGCAGTCTGAGGTTCATCTGCTTAAAGAAGCCATTTACCCTAGGCTGCTTCTTTTACCTTCTTGCTTGTTAGGAATGGCAATGACTGGAAAACTCTGGAAACTGATGCTGAGGAAGAGTCACCTAGATAGTCCAGAACTGCTCATGCTGGACCATTAACACAGGGGAGAGAGAAACAAAATTCTGTATCATTTAAGGTACCATATTTGGCCAGTTTCTGGATTGCAATATAGTTTGTACTCTATCCAGGATAGAGACAACATGGACCTTGAACGTGAGACTACATATTATTTATTTTTACATCTATTTTTGTATAGTGCCTTGTATCCAGTTAATATAAATAGATGCATAGATTTCCACAGGTAGATCATCATCCTGATAGATTTCAGTTTCTCTCAAAAAAAAATAGCTAGTTCACAGTACTTTTGAGATTTTAGGACACCATAGCCAGTATTTGCTTATAGCTTTGCTTAATACCCAGTATCTTTCCTTGTTTATCAAGGCAAAAAACTTAATATATATTCTACTGTTGCAGTGGGTTGGGTTCATTCCTGTTTCTAAGTGTGGCAGTGCAGACACTGAGCACAGCATGCAGGGGAGAGTAGATTGCCGTTGCAGCCACAAGTGTTTGCTGTCAGTTATCAGTACCCCTTCTATTGTGTAAAGCTATTTCTCCTTTTGTTTCTGAATATAGCAGAAAAATAATGGTTTGAGTAGACACAGTAATTAACTTGGATCTATAGAGATGGGAGTGGGGTGGGGTTGTACACAAACAAAATATTTTTCAGGGGAGAAACTACATGGAGCTGAGGTGAACGTCACTCACTCATGACCGACTCTTGGCGACCCATGGCCAAACAGTCCATGGAATTCTCCAGGCCAGAATACTGGAGTGGGTAGCCTTTCCCTGCTCCAGGGGATATTCTCAACCCAGGGATCGAACCAGGGTCTCCTGCATTGCAGGCGAATTCTTTACCAGCTAGCTATCTGGGAAGCAGAAAAGTGAAAGTGAAAGTCGCTCAGCCGTGTCTGACTCTTTGCCTCCCCATGGACTATACAGTCCATGGAATTTTCTTGGATTTTATTTTCAATTCAACTCTCACTAATTTACCTTGCCTCCCATAGATCTCTCCTGTACAATTAGTTATACCTTCTCTTCCACTTCTAATTCTCTTTTCAGAGTCTATCCTCCAGTCCTATCAAATATGTCTTAAAATTCATCTCATATTTGCTTCATTAACTTTTTATTTCCTACTCCCCAAACCTTTCTGTAGCCCTCAAAACAAGTGAAGGAACCTTTTAATTTTGAAACAGAGACCTGACAAAGTCATCTAGAAGCACTAGCGAAAGGGAGAGAGGGCTTCCCTGGTGGCTCAGCATTAAAGAATTCGCCTGTCAGTGAAAGAGACATGGGATCAATCCCTGACCCAGGAAGATCCCACATGCCGTGGAACAACTAAGCCCGTGTGCCACAACTACTGAGCCTGTGCTCCAGAGCTTGGGAGCCACAACTACTGAGCCCAGGTGCCTCAGCTACTAAAGTCTGCACACCCGAGACCGTGTGCTCTGCAACAAGAGAATCCACCGCAATGAGAAGCCTGGGCACCACAACCACAGAGTAGCCACTGCTCACTGCAATTCCATCACCTCCACTAGCTTTGTTCGTAGTGATGCTTCCTAAGTAAGGCTCATTTGACTTCACATTCCAGGATGTCTGGCTCTACGTGAGTGATCACATCATCCTGGTTATCTGGGTCATGAAGATCTTTTTTGTATAGTTCTTCTGTGTATTCTTGCCAACTCTTCTTAATATCTTCTGCTTCTGTTAGGTCCATATTATTATTTCTATCCTTAATTGTGCTACTCTTTGCATGAAATGTTCCTTTGTTGTCTCTGATTTTCTTTAAGAGATCGCTAGTCTTTCCCATTCTATGTAATGGGATTCTGGGTTGGGAAACACCATGTATGTCTTGGGTGTTTACAAAGTATATTAGAATATTAGTATTATATTAAAGCTCTGAAAAATCTTGCACAACCCCAGCATTTCTAACAGTATTTGATCAAGGAAACTTTTACTTAAATTATACTTATTACTTTGAAAAATGCTACTCGGAAGAAAAATGATATGCAATGCCTAGAATTTGAGAATCTATACTCTTTTATTTTTTTAATGTCTTCTCTTATAGCCAAGAAGTTCATAATATCTATTAACTCCCATTTGCAGTATTCTCTCTTGATCTCTCCTCAGAGAAGAGGGTTCAGTTCAGGCCACACGCTATTCTTTTGTATTTCTGAGGCAGGAGTCTGTTATTAAGGCTGTCCTTTAGCCTTATCTGTTTCAAGCCATATCACACTATGTCCTACAAAACAGAAATACATTTGGAAAGGCTGAAGAATCAGATGAAAAACCACTTTTGATACAGGAAGATAATTTAGACAGAGATTCTGACCAATTACATAAAAAGGAGGGGGAAGAAACAGGCATATGCATGCATGCTAAATAGCTTCAATTGTGTCCAACTCTTTGTGACCCTAGACAATGCAGCCTACCAGACTCCTCTGTTCATGGAAATATCTCCAGGTAAGAATACTGGAGTGGGTGGCCATTCCCTTCTCTAGGGAATTTTCCCAACCCAAATATTGAACCTGGGTCTATCCTGCAGGCAGATTCTTTATGGTCTGAGCCACAATAGAAGGATGATATTTTGCCAAGAGAAGTCACTGTTAACTTTTGGGGCCTGGCTTGCTAAAGACCTTTCTCAGGTGACTCTAATGTACTCATTATACCAGTGAAGTGGAAATAAACCTAAGAGAGAAGTCTCTGTTACCTTACCAATTCTTTTGGCATTGTGACATTTTTGATGGTTTATTTATATCCTAGATATTGGTATGAGTGGATGCTCTTAAAAGACTTACTACCAGTAAAAAAATAATTTTATTTAGCATGTTACTCCTCAATTAAAAATGAATCATTACCATAGGAAGGAAACAGAAAAAACAAAATTCAGTACATTTTAAGAATGTTTTAAAGAACACTAAGATTTTAAGCCAAAACAAAATAACATGCCACCAAGCCATCGACAGCTACTCAGTCATGCTTATATACAGAACTGCTGTTGCTGCTGCTGCTGCTAAGTCGCTTCAGTCGTGTCTGACTCTGTGTGACCCCATAGATGGCAGCCCACCAGGCTCCCCTGTCCCTGGGACTCTCCAGGCAAGAGCACTGGAGTGGGTCGCCATTTCCTTCTCCGATGCATGCATGCATGGTAAGTTGTGTCAGTTGCGTCCAACTCTGATATACAGAATTACTATCGCTATTTTGAAACTCTTCCACAGCTTAAACTAAAAATATACTTTTAACTTTGAAGTGTACTGGACCTCTGTTTCACATTTTTCTGGAACTCCTATAGCTCAGAATAGTACTTCATTACATGAAGTGATTCCTTTCAGAAAACAATGGGTTTTTAATCATATTTGTTTCATGATAAGTGAGGTAGACTGTGTTGGGTAATAATTTTTAAATGAACTCTGAATTACATATTGTCAGAATTGAATAAAAGTTACTGACATTTGGAGGCAGAGTTATTAGTATCATAAAATATAGGCTTTGTAGAATTTCACTTCAGAAAGAATGAAAATATTTTATTGAAGTAAAATCTGATGTTCTCTGGTGTGTGTATGTGTGTACCTCAGTATTACTTGAGTGGTTCACCTTTCTTTTCCACTACTTCACAGAACAGACTGGAAGAATGCAGATTTCTTCTAACTCAGTTAGGATAAGAATAACTGGCTCTTTAAAACATCAAAATAAATAATCTCAGATCATTCCAAGAAGTTGCTCTTTCAAGTTTAAGTAAAATGGCTATGGAGGCTAAGTTGTTAAGAAATCTTTATATGCTATCAAAACTGACCAACAATTGGTAGAAATTTATTCTCTCTTTCTCTGAGACTAAGCAAAGCACTTTTCTTCATGGGAAAACTTTAGTGAGTGATCCATATACTGACAACACTACTAATTTTTTTTTCTAGCCATTTCCTTGAAAGCTAAATGTGGGGCCAGCGTGTCAGAATAGGTGGTCATTGACACAGTATGATGAGAGGAAACTCCAACACCCTTCAGCCACAGATTCACAACTCCACCAACAGGGAAACATTACCTCAAGATGATACAAGGTTGTCATTCTCTTCTAGAACACCTAGAAGAACCCTTATTCTTTTAATATTTTTGTATCTCTTGATCTTCCAGCTACTTCTCTCTGAAGCTAGGATGGAGAAGTAAGGAATGGCTTTTCAACTGAGATGTGAGGAAAAATAGAAGAGTTGGTCAAGATCTTACTATTCAAAAACAGTAGGAAAGAAAAAGTAGGCAAGCACCAAAGGCCCCAAGAACGCATTCTACTTTGCAATTTTGCCTACTGCTTGCCTAGGGTCTTCAAACACTGAAGTACAATTACCTTCATATACCAATATGTCATTGAGGTTATGGCTACATAGGAGAAATCAATTGATTCACTGAAGAAAAAGGAAATTAAGAAAACTAATTACAGATTTTTGAAATTAATGGCTAGCTTCTTTCTTTTTAATGGCTAGCTTCTTAACTGTGCTGAGTATGCAATCACTCAAAATGGTCTGAATGTTCTGAATGGACAGCGAAAATAAATTTCAGCATACAAAAATACACTTGGCTACAGGGGTCATCTTTCCACATTCTGCTATACTTGTTAGAAATGATGCTGGCTTCTTTTTACATATCATTTTACTCTGAAACATGAGAAAGTATACGTTTTGGGGTGACTGCTCACATTTTTCTTCTGTGAATTTCTCTTTCCCAAAAAGTAGACTCCTACAGATTCATTTGCTTTGTATGACTCATAAAACATATCTCCATATTTGTATAATTCCTTGTATTTTATGTGGATATTATCTTAATAAACCCAACCCTAGGGGAGCTGACTCACTGGCCAATCAAAAATCAATGATATTTTTTCTTTTAAGAATTTGAATAACAGGCTCAGGGACTGACACAGTCGGGAGCTAACAGCACTGGATAATGGAAATAGACTAGAGAGAAAATCCACAAACACATGTTAGAACACCTGTATGTTCACGGAGATTTTGCTTCTCATGAAATCGGTATCATTTATAATTTATCCTTTATATCTAATCTAATATGGCTTTATTTCTGTTACTTACAACACAAATAATCTTAATCAAAACACTGTATTATCTGATCACTCAATACAAATAAAGCCCAGCTTTCTATTGCTTCTAATAACTCGGAACTACACCAAACTGCAATGATTACAGCACTTAACTGCAAGCAATCTTTGTTCTGTTACCTATGTAATTATGAGCCCACCAATCCAGTATCAGAAAATCTCTATTGACAATCATGAACCACAGTAAGGAGGGTGGAGATCAAATAAAGTTTCCTTAAAAAACAAAAACAGGACTTCCAGGGTGGTACAGTGGTAAAGAATCTGCTTGCCAATGCAGGGGACATGGGTTTGATCCCTGGTCCGGGAAGATTCCACATGCTGCGGAGCAACTAAGCCCATGCTGCCACAACTACTGAGTCCATGCACCCTAGAGCCTGCACACCCTATAGCCTGCATGCAGCAACTTCTGGCCTGGAGTGGTACAACTACTGAAGCCCACGCACCTAGGGCCTATGCTCCTGCCGACAAGAGAAGCCACCACAATGAGAAGCACGTCCGCTGCAATGAAGAGTAGCCCCCACTTGCTGCAATGAGAGAAAGCCTGCGCAAAGCAGTGAAGACCCAGTGCAGCCAAAACTAAATAATTAATTAAAAACAAAAGAAAAACCCATTTAGCTTAGAAATCTTAAATGATCTCTTAAGGAAAAATAGAAAATGTTCATGATGCTTACTTTTAAAATTATGAACAGAAAACAAACCACTTTTAAATATTTACTTCATATGAATGTTTTGAAGTGAGAAAGGAGAAAACAGAGACATAAGGGAGGCAGAGGGATAAATAAGGAGAAATAAGCTAAAAAGAAATGAGATCAAAAAAGACACATTAAAATGAAACAAGAGAAGGTGGGAGGAAACTACGAGTAGAAACTGACAGATGAAGAGGGTAAAGGAAAATTAAAAAATAAGGAGTTTAAGGAAGGGTAAGACACATAAGGAAGAGAAAGATACACAGTAGAAGAGGAGCTAGAGGAAAAGGTTAACTAATATCTGCAGGTTTTCCATTGTTCCAAACTTCAAAAGTTTACTTGGTTCTGCTCAAAGAATGTGACTAAAGCAATTCATCAAAGGAGTTTCCCCCAAATTATACTAGTTAGAACACTACCAATCATAGATTTTCATATTTTAAGAATAGCCCTTCAAATAAATGGTGAAAATGCTAGTTTAATCAAAGGTAAATAGGTTTCTTTACTCAAGACTTCTTGGCGTCTTTGATGTGAATTTTGTAAGAGAGAAATGGAATACAAGGATTTTCAAACTTATTTGATTAGAGAACCCATCCTTTAAAAAGAATCACATGGTCTGAGTGTTCTGCAGAACACACTTCGAGAAGCACTGCATTCAGTTCAGTTCACTTCAGTCACGTTTTACAACCTCTGGCTGTAATTGTAATACCCCAAAGGCCAGACAACATGAAATAAAAGGCCAAATTTGGCTTGAAGCTTCAGATTTTCTATCCCCACAGCTAATGTTGCTATAACTCATTTTATCTTCAGATTGCCTTAAAAGCTTTTCATGAGAAAAATTCAAAATTTATGTTCTTACATTTGGTGCTCTCTATATGTCTAGTCATATTTATACTTATTTATCCCTATTAATACTGTTAAACAATATTTTTGTTTCCTTTCCTGCTAAACTTCTTCCACTATGATGATTAAAAAACAGAAGTGGTGATTGTTAGTTTCACCCAGTGCCTGCAATGCTGAATCCATCTTCCCCTTTCCCCGAGCGCTGGGGAAGTGCTGCATAAGTGTGGTAGCCCTGTGGAAGTGTGGCCTTATGACCTCTTTCTCCTCAATGAATTGAGAGCTGAAGTAATCTGCACCACACTGGCCTCACCTGCTTAAAGGAAACATTCCTTGATGTAGATCCTTTCTTTCCTCTCTCCCTGAACAGGCACAAAGTGTGCCTACAACCCAGCTTTGTCCACAGAGATGATGATAATGTTCTAGGGATGGTAGGAAAGTAAGAGAGAAGGCATCGGAATGATGGTCCTGAATGACGGACCACTTACCTTGAGACTGTTAAACAAGAGAGAAATGAACTATCGTTAAATAAGGCACTGATGGGGAAACAGTGGAAACAGTGTCAAACTTTATTTTTCTGGGCTCCAAAATCACTGCAGATGGTGACTGCAGCCATGAAACTAAAAGATGCTTACTCCTTGGAAGTAAAGTTATGACCAACCTAGATAGCATATTGAAAAGCAGAGACATTACTTTGCCAGCAAAGGTCCATCTAGTCAAGGCTATGGGTTTTCCAGTGGTCATGTATGGATGTGAGACTTGGACTGTGAAGAAAGCTGAACACTGAAGAATTGATGCTTTTGAACCGTGGTGTTGGAGAAGACTCCTGAGAGTTCCTTGGACTGCAAGGAGATCCAACCAGTCCATTCTAAAGGAGATCAGTCCTGGGTGTTCTTTGGAAGGAATGATGCTAAAGCTGAAACTCTGATACTTTGGCCACCTCATGCAAAGAGTTGATTCACTGGAAAAGACTCTGATGCTGGGAGGGATTGGAGGCAGGAGGAGAAGGGGACGACAGAGGATGAGATGGCTGGATGGCATCACAGACTCGATGGACGTGAGTTTGAGTGAACTGTGGTAGATGGTGATGGACAGGAAGGCCTGGCATGCTGCGATTCATGGGGTCGCAAAGAGTCGGACACGACTGAGCAACTGAACTGAACTGAATACAGTAATTTAACATTTATTCTGACTAAAACACAGTGTTAATAACAAAAACTTTAACAACTGAGTATTATGCTACAATTTAAAGATGCTCACATATTCATCATTTTTCTAAACTTTCTTCACTTTGATTTTGTTCTCTTTTATTTTTTGTGACTAGTTACTGGCTACAAGCATATTAATATATGCTCTGAACTTTAAAAACTAAGGCTTTATCAATTATTACTTTAATAAATTGGGGTTAAAAAAATGACCTAAAGTGAAAGTGAAAGTTGCTCAGTCCTGTTCTGACTCTTTGCAATCCCATGGACTGAAACTCTCCAGGCCAGAAAACTGGAGTGGGTAGCCTTTCCCTTCTCCAGGGGATCTTCCTAACCAAGGGATCAAACTCAGGTCTTCCACATTGCAGGCAGATTCTTTACCAGCTGAACCACAGGGGAAGCCCGCCCCCACCCCGCCCCCCAACATGAAAAAGATAACTTAAAGTTATTTATATCATAATCATCAGCTCGCTATTTTGTTGTCCTCTAACACATTTGTTTATGCTTTTAAGCTATCTTCTGAACTGTCTAAAACCAATTTGTTTTTGTTTATATCTGATCACCAATCAACCTCCAAATAGAATGTAAATGGAATGTTTCCCACAAATTCTTGATTACAGTTAAACAGTATGATTACAACTAATGACAGGAGTATACATTCATGAACTAAATAGTACCTTTCTATGTAACAAATGCACTTACTCAAAATAAGTATCTGTATTTTCTTAGAGGAAGGTACAAAATGATTTAACAATAACTTTAATGCAATTTTATGGAGAAATTGTTCTGCTAAATGAGAGAAAAGCAAGTATTTGGAGGCAGCTACTGATATATATGTGAATTTAGGAATACATCTTTGGTAAAGAGCCAAACAAAATATAGTATGACTCACTGTCAGTAAATGTTCCCTAAATGTCCTTGCATTATTATGAGTGTTACTGTCTGATTTAAATGTGTGTGTGTGCTCAGTCATGTCTGACTCCTTGTGACCCCATGGACTATAGCCCACTAGCCTCCCGTGTCCATGGAATTTTCCAGGCAAGAATACTGGAGTGAGTTGCCATTTCTTACTCCAGGGGAATCTTCTCTACCCAGGGATCGAAATCTTGTCTCCTGAATTGGCAGGTGGATTCTTTACCACTGGACTACCTGGGAAGCCAGTTTAAATATATAAAATAAATGTACATTTTTCTTAAGGCAATAAAAAACAATGATGTATTTAGCAGAAAAGATCTTTAAAATCTAACAATTTAACCATCCCTTACAATAAGTTTAAGATCTGCTTTTATGGATTAAAGACCTAAATGGAAGACTAGAAACTATAAAACTCTTAGAGGAAAACAAGGGCAGAACACTCTCTGATGTAAATCACAACAAGATCCTCTATGATCCACCTCCCAGAGTAACGGAAATAAAAACAAAAATAAACAAATGGGACCCAGTTAAACTTAAAAGCTTTTGTACAATGAAGGAAACTATAAGCAAGGTGAAAAGGCAGCCTCCAGAATAGAAGAAAATAGCAGCAAACAAAACAACTGACAAAGAATTAATCTCCAAAATATACAAGCAGCTCATAAAGCTCAATACCGGAAAAATGACCCAATCAAAAAGTGGGCCAAGGAACTAAATAGACATTTCTCCAAAGAAGACATAGAGATGGCTAATAAAAACACGATAAGATGCTCAACATCACTCATGATTAGAAAAATGCAAATCAAAACCACAATGAGGTATCATCTCACACAGGTCAGAATGGCCACCATCAAAAAGTCTACAAACAATAAATGCTGGAGAGGGTATGGAGAAAAGGCAACCCTCTTACACTGTTGGTGGGAATGCAAACTGGTATAGCCACTATGGAGAACAGTATGGAGATTCCTTAAATAACTGGGAATAGAACTGCCATGCTGCTGCTGCTGCTAAGTTGCTTCAGTCGTGTCCAACTCTGTGCAACCACATAGATGGCAGCCCACCAGGCTCCCCCGTCCCTGGGATTTTCCAGGCAAGAACACTGGAGTGGGTTGCCATTTCCTTCTCTAATGCGTGAAAGTGAAAAGTGAAAGTGAAGTCGCTCAGTCGTATCCAACTCTTCGTGACCCCATTGACTGCACCCCACCAGTCTCCTCCGTCCATGGGATTTTCCAGGCAAGAATACTGGAGTGGGCTGCCATTGCCTTCTCCGAGAACTGCCATAGGACTCAGCAATCCCACCGCTGGGCATACACACTGAGGAAACCAGAATTGAAAGAGACACGTGTACCCCAACGTTCATTGCAGCACTCTTTACAATAAATAAGATATGGAAGCAACGTAGATGTCCATCAGCAAATGAATGGATAAAGCAGTTATGGTACGTATACACAATGGAATATTGCTCAGCTATGCCTGGAGAATCCCATGGCCGGAGAAGCCTGGTAGGCTACAGTCCATGGGGTCGCAAAGAGTCGGACACAACTGAGCGACTTCACTCACTCACTCACTCATAAAAAAAGAACACATTTGAGTTAGTTCTAATGAGGCGGATGAAACTGGAGCCTATTATACAGAGTGAAGTAAGTCGGAAAGAGAAACACCAACACAGTATATTAACATATATATATATGGTATTTAGACGGTAATGACAATCCTATGTGGAAGGCAGCAAAAGAGACACAGATGTAAAGAACAGACTTTTGCACTACGTGGAAAGAGGTGAGGGTGGGATGATTTGAGAGAATAGCACTGAAACATGTATATTACCATATATGAAATAGATGACCAGTGCAAGTCCGATGCATGAAGCAGGGCCCTCAAAGCAGATGCTCTGGGACAACCCATAGGGATGGGGTGGGGAGGGAGGTGAGAGGAAGGTTCAGGATGGGGGACACATGTGCATCCATGGCTGATTCATGTCAATGTATGCCACAGTATTCTAAAGTAATTAGCCTCCAATTAAAATAAAATAAATTAGGGGCTTCCCTTGTAGCTCAGTTGGTAAAGAATCTGCCTGCAGTGCAGGAGACCCGGGTTTGATCCCTGGGTTGGGAAGATCCCCTGAAGAAGGAAATAGCAACCCACTCCAGTATCCTTGCCTGGAAAATCTCATGGACAGAGGGGCCTGGAGGGCTGCAGTTCATGAGGTCGCAAAGAGTCAGGCACGACTGAGCGACTAACACAACAACACAAAATAAATAAATTAATTTTTTTTAAAGTTACTTTTAAGGAAAGTGTTTTAGACTCAAGAAGATTTTACTACCTATACTTCTTAATTATCAGTAGTTGCTAGAAGTTTAAGGTATAAAGTTATGGTATAGAAGTTAAGGTATAAAGAACATGTTTTTACTATATTCACTTTAGTGGCTCAGAGGGTAAGGAGCCTGCCTGCAATGTGGGAGACCTGGGTTCGATCCCTGGGTCAGGAAGATCCCCTGGAGAAGGAAATGGCAACCCACTCCAGTATTCTTGCCTGGAAAATCCCATGGATGGAGGAGCCTGGCGGGCTACAGTCCATGGGGTCACTAAGAGTCGGACATGACTGAGCAACTTCACTTCACTTTAGAGGGTAGAGCAAGAGCTATAGTAAATGCTTTTTACTGACCATGAAATATCTTAACGTTCATCTCTGACTGAGATCACAAGTGAATGAATTTGCTGTCAACCTTACAATGGTAAAACTGTAATGAATCTTAGAGATCATAATGACTCCATTTTACAGATGAGGAATTAGAGTTTGAAAAATTATTTTAAAGGAGGCTTTTTCTCTTTTTCTCAGCGAAGTAGGCTGATCTCACTCAGAATGGGTATTGGATGGGGTGAGGGGGAGCCATGTTTGGGAAGTATGGTTAAGAAGTACCGATTCCAAAAGCAGAAGACTACCAAATGTTTGCTTTAATGAGTTCCATTGGATAACAGAACCTTACAAGAGTCCCAAACACTACAGTATATCAGATCCCTTACCCTTCTCTAAAAAAAAAGTTCTTGAATCCTAAAAATTTTAAATGTGCCTCATATCTGATTCCATCTTAAATATCTAGGAAATGCATACAATTTACATTTAGTTTTTATTTGGCAGTCACTTTTGTGAAATCCTTCAGGGTTTCAATGAGCATGTAGAATGAGACTATTTATTTGTATTCCTCCTCCATGTAGAAAAGTATTTTCTGATCTATTATCACCCTGGAACGTTAAGTACCTATTATGAATAAATTAAAGGAAAAGTTCCTAACAAATTTCAGTATGTACATCTCTCTTTTCTCCATCAAAGCACCAGTGATGACAAACTTCTAAAGACAATTCAATCCTTTAAATACAATAACAATGAAACAAAAACTCCTCAGTTGTGTCTGTGTCCTTGGTTGCTGTGCAAGACACACTCTCACGGGTCCTGGCCCTGTATTTCTGATGACCACATTCGGTGCTGTGAGATGTTCAGACCATTACCGCATTCATCTCCGTCTGCACGGTGCCCAATGAGCTCATGCTGTAATCTGGGCTGGAGCACTGCTTGCTGTGAAGCTAAACGGATCAATCATGAATCTGGGAATCCTTCTATGCAGTTCTTCGGGGCCGCATAGATGGGAAGCTGCTCGGTCAGAGGAGGAAAAGTGGAGCTTGGAGAAGGGCGGCCAGGTCAGGGCGTGCGCAGCGAGGGACGCTGAGTTTGGGGAGAAGGCAGCAGGAGAGCCGAAGAGTTGGGGATTAAAATGCCAGCAGGGCCAGAGCGCTGGGTAAGAGAAGCTGGTGAGGGTGACCTGGGTTCAGGCGGGAAAGGAAAAACGGAAAGGGGCGCAGGAAATAGGAGCCAAAGAAAGAAGTGAGAAATTGCGGAGGAGGAAGTCGTCCCTGGAAGAGGAGGGGCAAAGGGGAAGCGAGAATGGAGTGTTTGCACTTTCGAGAGGGAAGGGCCAGAGCTGCTCCCTACTCGGGCCGGTGCGGCCAACGCTTAGGGAGGGGGGCCCCAGGAGGACGGAGGGGGCGGCGCGGTCCCTGGGGAGGGTCCCAGCGCCTGGGGTCCTACCTGAACCGCTCCTGTCCCGCCGTGTCCCAGAGCTGCAGCTTTATCCTCTTGCCGGGCTCGATCTCCAGCAGGCGGGAGAAGAAGTCCACGCCGACGGTGGGGTCGCAGGCGGGGGAGCGCAGACCAGGAAAGCGGCCCTGAGTGAAGCGGTGCAGGAGGCACGACTTTCCCACGGTGGAGTCCCCGATGACGATGAGGCGGAACTGGTAGATCCAGATGGTCTCCATCGCTCACGTGCCCAGCGGACTCTAAAGCCGCCCCACCCTCCTACCCGCCGCCGGGCAAATAAAGCGGCGGGAACTGTCCGTTCAGCACCTCCCCAGCGCCCGCCAGTCGGCTTCCAGCATATTCCTGCGGCTGCGGCCACCACCAGGTCCCCGCCCTCTCTGGAAGGAGAGGCGGGGCCCGGCCGGGGAAGGGGCGTGGCTTCAGGCCAGGGGGCGGGGCAGGGCCGTGAGGAGGAAGCGGCGGGGCGGGCGGGGGCGGGGGGCGCGGAATAGTCTAGCTGCTTGAGAACTCCCGCCCCCGACCTCTGTAAATCAGTTTTCCCCAAAGCTCACTGGGCGCTCTGGGTGTGGTGAAAGGACGTGACAGAGGCAATGACCAATGAAAATGAAAAAAGGTCTCAACTCTGGGAGGGTCAGCCAATGAAAAGTGAAAATCATTTTCTTTTACAGGCGTCAGGGCGGGCTCGTCAGATCCCGGCTCTGATTTTTGAAAATGTGGTTTCCGCTTTCATCGGGTTTGACCAGCTCTGTGACCACTATTGCTGAACCAGATATCTTTTCGCGGCTTTCTGCTCTCCGTCCTTGTTCACTGCCACCTCCCAGGTGTTCTAAAATGAAGGAGTTGAGAGCAAAGTTGAAATAAATTTGCAGAGCAAGTTCTGGATGCTTCAAGCAAGGACTTTGGCCATTGCTCATGCCACCACCGTCTCTTCCTCACTGCTTTCATTACTACGGAAGAATGAGAAAAATGCCAATCGCCTCCATCGTCTCTAGGGCCCTTTAGTTTGGGGAAGGAGAGAAGGAAAGAAAATGAAACGGTGAGATGTTCATAAAAGCTCCTATTCTCAGTCTCTGTTCTATATGTCGGAAAAAATCCCATAGTGGTCTCTATTTAGCTTGTTTCTGGTCAGGAATCTGAGTAAACAAAACACACTTGAATTCTGGCGAGATTCTCATGCCTTTCTTCAAACTGGTTAATAATGAATTCTTTTAAAAGTTAAGCAGTTTTAAAGTGAATTTTTGTTAAAATAGAATTTGAACAATTCAACTTTTTTCTTGTCCACATCCAAACTTATACTTTTGTTATTCAGCTTTACTTCCTTTCTTATTTAGGAGGAATAACTTTTGTTTTCAAGGATATGTTTAATCCTCTTTTTAAAACTTTTGTTTTGAAAGTAGTCTTTATTTCATGCCATTTATCCCTCAAATCTCCCCCTTTCCAATTGTTTGTACTTCCAAGGTGAAGTCGCTCAGTCGTGCCCCACTCTTTGCGACCCCATGGACAGTAACCTGCACCAAGCTCCTCTGTCCATGGGATTTTCAAGGCAAGAGGACTGGAATGGGTTGCCATTTCCCTCTCCAGGGAATCTTCCCAACCCAGGGATCGAACCCAGGTCTCTCACATTGTAGACAGACGCTTTACCATCTGAGCAATCACAGTCCTGAAACCAAGCAAAATATCTTTCTATTGTGTCTTTTCTTTAGATTTTTGCTTTGTCCATTTTTCTCCTTTTCAAACGTTAAAAAAGAACTATCTATTCCCATTTCTCAGCCACCAGTTAGTCTCCAGCCCTCTCCATGACCGATATGTACCTGACCATTGCTTTTGATAAGGTTGCCAAGGACTTTCCAACTATCAAATCCTCCTCACCCTGAAATGGAGCAGGACTCTGTGGTCCCTGTGCCTGCCCCATCAAGTCCTCTGCCTGCCTGTTGTCTGTGGAAAACTTTAGCCGAGGAATAAGTTTAATCAGAGAAGTGAGAAATGCTGAAACAAAGGAAAACAAAGGTAACTAAATAATAATAATGTAGTCATTAAGCATAGTCAAGGACTTTTAGCTCTTTGTCAAGGGCTATAGATAATATTATGAGCCATATCCTGTGAGCTTCTCCAGTTGGAGAAGTTAGCTACATGATGACCAGCCTGTACCCAGGACATGACCTGCCACAATTCCAAGAACTGGCTGCAAAGAAATGGGAACAAATGAACCTGGAACTAAAGATTAACTGTATCTAAAACAACCAAGATGATGCTAGTCAGACCACTGATGACTGATTTGAAGATAACTGTTAGACATGACTGTGCTGTTTCTGCCTTAGACACTTATCTGTCTATAAAAGCTCTCACCCACTACTTGTCGGGAGTGGGGAGGATAGTCAACCTTTGGACGGATGTGTCCACCACCCTCCACCAGCCCAGTTGCCAGCATCTGAAATAAAGCAAACTTTCCTTTCCACCAAGCTGGCCTATTTCTTGGCTTTTGAGCATTGAGCAGCCAGACCTGATGCCTCCCCACCACACCACACCGTTTGGTAACAACCCCATCGTTTGTCTTTAGTTATTCTTGACCCCTCTGTAGTTTTTGTTGATTAAACTCTTTGGCTGAAAGCTAATCGGCTGACTCAACTCTTAAAACCATAGTCTTCTTTCTTCTAGTGTTTCTCCAGTTAGGGATGGCCAAATGACAGAGGTGTAATCAATGAGACATAAAGCTTTTGTTTTCCTGATAACAAAACCCTTACTGGCCATCACTTTGTTGCCTTTCTTTTTCCTTCCTACCTGGAAGATGTAACAGCCATGTGTGACTGTAGAGGTGAAGGCTAGATGCTTCAGATGGTGGTAGGAGAGAGAGGAACAACCTGAGACCCTGATGGGCTTGTTGATCTGTGGTACCAGTTCTGGACATCTTGTTTGAGATAAATTAATCAGTACCTGTTTAAGCCAGTGGTGATTGAATTTTCTATGAAAGTGAAAGTGAAGTCATCCAGTCGTGTCTGACTCTTTGCGACCCCGTGGACTGCAGCCTACCAAGCTCCTCCATCCATAGGATTCTCCAGGCAAGAATACTGGAGTGGGTTGCCATTTCCTTCTCCAGGCGATCTTCCTAACCCAGGGATCGAACCCGGGTTTCCCCCATTGGAGGCAGACGCTTTAACCTCTGAGCCACCAGGGAAAGCCATAAGGGTAGCCTAAATACTTTTATTTCTTGGTTTCTACAGAAGCATTCTCTCTTAGTTTCTTGTTCCTTTGAACCATATCTTACATATTAAAGTTCATAAGAGGTCTGTCTTTCCTTTCCCCTGTTTTCCTTCACTTTAGGCTGTTACTCATGACTTAATCTAATCTAGTGACTTCAGTTACTCCCTTACCAAAATCATACGTCCTCCCCCAACCCTTGCTCTGTATTCAGATTCATATTACAAACTACCTCTCCTCTAAGATGTTATATAGACATTTCACAGTTCACTCTGTGTTGGTTAGGATTCTTTGAAAAAAGTTTTAGTTCAGTTCAGTTCAGTTCAGTTGCTCAGTCGTGTCCAATTCTGCAACCCCATGAATTGCAGCACACCAGGCATCCCTGTCCATCACCAACTCCCGGAGTTCACTCAGACTCATGTCCATCGAGTCAGTGATGCCATCCAGCCATCTCATCCTCTGTCATCCCCTTCTCCTCCTGCCCCCAATCCCTCCCAGCATCAGAGTCTTTTCCAATGAGTCAACTCTATGCATGAGGTGGCCAAAGTACTGGAGTTTCAGCTTTAGCATCATTTCCAAAGAACACCCAGGGCTGATCTCCTTCAGAATGGACTGGTTGGATCTCCTTGCAGTCCAAGGGACCTTCAAGAGTCTTCTCCAACACCACAGTTGAAAAGCATCAATTCTTCGGTGTTCAGCCTTCTTCATAGTCCAACTCTCACATCCATACATGACTGCTGGAAAAACCATAGCCTTGACTAGAAGGACCTTAGTTGGCAAAGTAATGTCTCTGCTTTTCAATATGCTATCTAGGTTAGTCATAACTTTTCTTCCAAGGAGTAAGCATCTTTTAATTTCATGGCTGCAGTCACCATCTGCAGTGATTTTGGAACCTCCCCAAAAAGAAAGTCTGACACTGTTTCCACTGTTTCCCCATCTATTTCCCATGAAGTGATGGGACCAGATGCCATGATCTTCGTTTTCTGAATGTTGAGCTTTAAGCCAACTTTTTCACTCTCCTCTTTCACTTTCACCAAGAGGCTTTTTAGTTCCTCTTCACTTTCTGCCATAAGGGTGGTGTCATCTGCATCTCTGCGGTTATTGATATTTCTCCTGGCAATCTTGATTCCAGCTTGTGTTTCTTCCAGTCCAGCGTTTCTCATGATGTACTCTGCATAGAAGTTAAATAAGCAGGGTGACAATATACAGCCTTGATGTACTCCTTCTCCTATTTGGAACCAGTCTGTTGGTCCATGTCCAGTTCTAACTGTTGCTTCCTGACCTGCATACCGGCTTCTCAAGAGGCAGATGAGGTGGTCTGGTATTCCCATCTCTCTCAGAATTTTCCACAGGTTACTGTGATACACACAGTCAAAGGCTTTGGCATAGTCAGTAAAGCAAAAATAGATGTTTTTCTGGAACTCTCTTGCTTTTTCGATGATCCAGCAGATGTTGGCAATTTGATCTCTGATTCCTCTGCCTTTTCTAAAACCAGCTTGAACATCAGGAAGTTCACAGTTCACATATTGTTGAAGCCTGGCTTGGAGAATTTTGACCATTACTTTACTAGCGTGTAAGATGAGTGCAATTGTGCGGTAGTTTGAGTATTCTTTGGCATTGCCTTTCTTTGGGATTGAAATGAAAACTCACCTTTTCCAGTCCTGTGGCCACTGGTGAATTTTCCAAATTTGCTGGAATATTGAGTGCAGCACTTTCACAGCATCATCTTTCAGGATTCAAAACAGCTCAACTCGAATTCCATCACCTCCACTAGCTTTGTTTGTAGTGATGCTTTCTAAGGCCCACTTGACTTCACATTCCAGGATGTCTGGCTCTAGATGAGTGATCACACCATCGTGATTATCTTGGTCATGAAGATCTGTTTTGTACAGTTCTTCTGTGTATTCTTGCCACCTCTTCTTAATATCTTCTGTTTCTGTTAGGTCCATACCATTTCTGTCCTTTATCGAGCCCATCTTTGCATGAAATGTTCCCTTGGTATCTCTAATTTTCTTGAAGAGATCTCTAGTCTATCCCATTCTGTTCTTTTATTCTATTTCTTTGCATTGATCGCTGAAGAAGGCTTTCTTATCTCTTCTTGCTATTCTTTGGAACTCTGCATTCAGATGCTTATATCTTTCCTTTTCTCCTTTGCTTTTCACTTCTCTTCTTTTCACAGCTATTTGTAAGGCTTCCCCAGACAGCTATTTTACTTTTTTGCATTTCTTTTCCACGGGGATGGTCTTGATCCCTGACTCCTGTACAATGTCACGAACCTCATTCCATAGTTCATCAGGCACTCTATCTATCAGATCTAGTCCCTTAAATCTATTTCTCACTTCCACTGTATAATCATAAGGGATTTGATTTAGGTCATACCCAATGGTCCAGCGGTTTTCCCTACTTTCTTCAATTTCAGTCTGAATTTGGCAATAAGGAGTTTATGATCAGAGCCACAGTCAGCTCCTGGTCTTGTTTTTGCTGACTGTATAGAGCTTCTCCATCTTTGGCTGCAAAGAATATAATCAGTCTGATTTTGGTGTTGACCATCTGGTGATGTCCATGTGTAGAGTCTTCTCTTGTGTTGTTGGAAGAGGGTGTTTGCTAAGAGCAATGCATTTTCTTGGCAAAACGCTATTAGTCAAGAAACACCTGGAGTAATAGGCAAATTTGGCCTTGGAAGTTTTAGTTAGGGTGAAATAAAAAGATAAGTGTGCTTATCACAAGAGTACAGAGGTATTTTCACAGAGTCCACAGGCAAGTGTGCAGCTGTTATCAGGAAGGGGTTGGAACTGGGAAAGGGAAAGATCTGAAGAACCCAGGCAGCATGTGTCCCTGTGTCTCTTATATTTCTTTCTGTCTGACATCTGCTTAATCCTTATCTCCCTGCAAATCAGCTTTCCCTGCTACTTAGTCCATATGGAAGACTGTAGTTGCTTCTGTTTCCAAGATATATATTTAGACACATATGGAAACCAATTTCCATTTTTCTGTAGAGACAGTCTGGTTGACCCAGTTCAGAATACGTGTTTGTACCAAAGAGATATGGTCAGGGGAAGAGGAACATGCAGCAGATCAATCAGTTTGTATGGGGTATGTGGGATATTAGCAGTCCTGGAGAAAGGATGGGTCAGTGCCTTCCTTTTGTGTCAAAATATATTCTCTATAATGTCCAATAATGAACTCAGTAGCTAAAAAAATTTTTTTTTTAATTTTTATTGGAGTATAGTTGATTTACAATGTTGTATTAGTATCAGGTGTACAGCAAAGTGAATCAGTTATACATATATATGTATATATTTATAATATATATATATACATGTATCCACTATTTTTTAAAATATTCTTTTCCCATATAGGCCATTACAGAGTACTGTTGTTGTTGCTGCTCAGTTGCTCAGTCATATCTGACTCTTTGCAAACCCATGGACTGCAGCTCACCATGCTTCCCTGTCCATCACCATCTCCTGGCGTTTGTTCAAACTCATGTCCATTGACTCAGTGATGCCATCCAACCATCTCATCCTCTGTTGTCCCCTTCTCCTCCTGCCTTCAATTTTTTCCAGCATCAGGGTCTTTTCCAATGAGTCAGCTCTTCACATAAGGTGGCCAAAGTATTGGAGCTTCAACTTTAGCATTTGTCCTTCTAATGAATATTCAGGATTGATTTCCTTTGCAGTCAAAACAAGGTTGACTGGATTGATCTCCTTGCAGTCCAAGGGACTCTCAAGAATCCTCTCCAACACCACAGTTCAAAAGTATTAATTCTTTGGCACTCAGCTTTCTTTATGGTCCAGCTCTCACATCTATACATGACTACTGGAAAAACCATAGCTTTCACTAGACGAATCATTGTCGGCAAAGTAATGTCTCTGCTTTTTAATACACTGTCCAGATTAGTCATAACTTTTCTTCCAAGGAGCAAACGTCTTTTAATTTCATGGCTTCAGCCACCATCTGTAGTGATTTTGAAGCCCAAGAAAATAAAGTCTATCACTGTTTCCATTTTTTGCCCATCTATTTCCCATGAATTGATGGGACCAGATGCCATGATCTTACTTATTTGAATGTTGAGTTTTGAGCCAGCATTTTCACTCTCCCCTTTCACTTTCATTAAGAGGCTCTTTAGTTCTTCTTCACTTTCTGCCATAAGGGTGGTGTCATCTGCATATCTGAGGTTATTGATGTTTCTCCCAGAAATCTTGATTCCAGCTTGTGCTTCCTCCAGATTGTCATTTCTCATGATGTACTCTGCATATAATTTAAATAAGCTGGGTGACAATATACAGTCTTGACGTACTCTATTCCCAATTTTGAGCCAGTCTGTTATTCCATGTCCAGTTCCAACTGTTGCTTCTTGACCTGCATACAGATTTCTCAAAAGCCAGGTAAGGTGGTCTGGTGTTCCCATCTCTTGAAGAATTTTCTATAATTTGTTGTGATCCACACAGTCAAAGGCTTTAGTGTAGTCAATGAAGCAGAAGTAGATGTGTTTCTGGAATTCTCTTGCTTTTTCTGTGATCCAGTGGATGTTGGCAATTTGATCTCTGGTCCCTCTGCCTTTTCTAAATCCAGCTTGAACATCTGGAAGTTCTTGGTTCATGTACTGTTGAAACCTGGCTTGGAGAATTTTGAGCATTAGTTTGCTAACATGTGAAATGAGGGCAATTGTGCAGTAGTTTGAACATTCTTTGTCATTGCCCTTGTTTGGGATTTGGATGAAAACTGACCTTTTCCAGTCCTATGGCCATTGCTGAGTTTTCCATATTTGCTGACGAAGATGAATTCA
This sequence comes from Capricornis sumatraensis, assembly GCF_032405125.1. Classification (NCBI taxonomy): domain Eukaryota; kingdom Metazoa; phylum Chordata; class Mammalia; order Artiodactyla; family Bovidae; genus Capricornis; species Capricornis sumatraensis. Next base: position 19,458,243 of record NC_091084.1, on the reverse strand, counting down.
GTGGCTTTCTTGCTGTTTTCTTTTGCTGTGTATTACAGTTTGGTTAATAGTGTTAGTATCTACCCTAGCTCCTTAGACACATGAAAGACACATGGTACTGAATTGGGAGGCTGGGAGTTTGTGTTGCATAAAGGGGAGAGGTGAAATTGGTCTAAAGGTGGCAGAATGTAGAGCTAATTTTTAGCTAATAATCTGATAGATAATATCCAGAACAAAAGTAAAACAGAAAGGAATTTAGGCAGGCCTTAGAAAAAAATGGGTAGAAGGAGCAGATATTGCTGTAAGCTACCAGAGTGAAAACTGGGGAATCCATCCCAAAGGAAGATTTGTATGAGATATCAGAATATGGCTTGGTTAGATACCACAAGCCAGAGGAAAAGCATGGGACTTTTTATAAGGTCCTCAACCTCAGGAGAGATCTAATGAGGACACTAAGGATTTAGACACTACATTCAGTTGATTAAGATAGAATAAAAACTTCATCTATCTAGGAATCTTCACTCTTCTTTGTTGTATTCTTCCAATCATTAAGTCTTGTTGCTTTTACTTCAACAGTATCTTATAGATTTATGATATTTCTGAACTCCCCACTATCACTGTCTGTTCATTTCATTCTCTTATCACTTTAGGCTACACTGCTCAAAGGCATCTCTATTAGTTTCCTAGGCCTGAAGTAAAAGAATACCACAAAAGGAGTGGCTTAAAATAACACAAAAGGAATGGTTTAAAATGCTGGGCTGGATAAATCACAAGCTGGAATCAAGATTGCCAGGAGAAATATCAATAACCTCAGATATGCAGATGATACCACCCTTATGGCAGAAAGTGAAGAGAAACTAAAGAGCTCTATTGATGAAGGTGAAAGAGGAGAGTGGAAAACTGGCTTAAAACTCAACTTTCAAGAAACGAAGATCATGGCACTGGGTCCCATTACCTCATTGCAAATAGATGGGGAAATGATGGAAATAATGACAAACTTTATTTTCTTGGGCTCCAAAATCCCTGTGGATGGTGACTGCAGCCATGAAATTAAAAGACACTTGCTCCTTGGAAGAAAAGCTATGACAAACCTACACAGTGTATTAAAAAGCAGAAACATTACTTTGCCAACAAAGGTCTGTATTGTCAAAGCTATGGTTTTTCCAGTAGTCATGTATGGATGTGAGAGTTGGACTATAAAGAAAGCTGAGCATGGAAGAATTGATGTTTTTGAACTGTGGTGTTGGAGAAGACTCTTGAGAATCCCTGGGACTGCAAGGAAATCAATCCAGTCAATCCTAAAGGAAATCAATCCTGAGTATTCACTGGAAGGACAGATGCTAAAGCTGAAGCTCCAGATGCAAAGAGCTGACTCATTGAGAAAGACCCTGATGCTGGGAAAGATAAAAAGCAGGAGGATGAGATGGTTGGATGGCATCACCAACTCAATGGTCATGAGTTTAAGCAAGTTCTGCAAGATGATGAAGGGCAGGGAAGAGTGGGGTGCTGCAGTCCACAGGGTTGCAAAGAGTTGGACATGTCTGAGCAACTGAACAACAACAACAAACTAACAGAAATTTATGGGCTTATAGTTCTAGTGCTAGAAATAAAAAATCAGGATATCAGTAGTATTGGTTGCTTCCTTAAAATTTATTTATTTATTTATTTGGCCGTGTTGGGTCTTAATTGACATATGTGGGGTCTTTCATTTCAGGGAGTAGTCTTAGTAGTTGCCCCACAACATATGGGATCTTAGTTCCCTGACCAGGGATGGAACCTATGTCTCCTGCATTAAAAGGTGGGTTCTCAATCACTCGACACCAGGGAAGTCCCAGCTTGATTCCTTCTTAGGGTTGTGAACAAGACAATATTCCATCCTTCTTAACTTCTGGTGGTTTACTGGTGATCTTTGTTTGGAGTTACTTGGACTGTGGATGTATCACTTCAATTCTCCACCTTCACAGGTCATTTCCCCCTTATCTCTTCACATAATCTTCCCTCTGTACATGCCTGTGTCTGTTTCCAAATTTTTCCTATTTTATAAAGACACTAGTCATATTGCATTATGACTGAATGTGTGCTGTCACTTCAGTTGTATCTGACTCTTTCTGATCCTATGGACCATAGCCCACCAAGCTCCTCTGTCCATGGGATTCTCCAGGCAAGAATACTGGAGTGGGCTTCTGTGCCTTCCTCTAGGGGATATTTCCAACCTATGGATCAAACCTGCATTGGCAGGCAAGTTTTTCACCGCAGCACCATCTGGACTGAATGACCTTATCTTAATTTGATCATCTGTAAAGATTGTTTACAAATAAGATATACATCTAAAGTACTGGAAGTTAGGACTTCAAAACAAATTATTCCTTAGCAGGCCCCCATTTTGTGTCTACATTTCTTCCAAAATTATTTTATTGGGGCTTCCCTGATGGCTCCATTTTATTAAACACCTCCAATGAAAAACATCTACTTCTGCTTCATTGACTATGCCAAAGCCTTTGACTGTGTGGATCACAATCAACTGTGGAAAATTCTGAAAGAGATGGGAATACCAGACCACCTGATCTGCCTCTTGAGAAATCTGTATGCAGGTCAGGAAGCAACAGTTAGAACTGGACATGGAACAACAGACTGGTTCCAAATAGGAAAAGGAGTACGCCAAGGCTGTATATTGTCACCCTGCTTATTTAACTTCTATGCAGAGTACATCATGAGAAACACTGGGCTGGAAGAAACACAAGCTGGAATCAAGATTGCCAGGAGAAATATCAATAACCTCAGAGATGCAGATGACACCACCCTTATGGCAGAAAGTGAAGAGGAACTAAAAAGCCTCTTGATGAAAGTGAAAGAGGAGAGTGAAAAAGTTGGCTTAAAGCTCAACATTCAAAAAACGAAGATCATGGCATCTGATCCCATCACTTCATGGGAAATAGATGGGGAAACAGTGGAAACAGTGTCAGACTTTCTTTTTTGGGGCTTCAAAATCACTGCAGATGGTGACTGCAGCCATGAAATTAAAAGACACTTACTCCTTGGAAGTAAAGTTATGACCAACCTAGATAGCATATTCAAAAGCAGAGACATTACTTTGCCAACTAAGGTCCATCTAGTCAAGGCTATGGTTTTTCCAGTGGTCATGTATGGATGTGAGAGTTGGACTGTGAAGAAGGCTGAGCGCCGAAGAATTGATGCTTTTGAACTGTGGTGTTGGAGAAGACTCTTGAAGGTCCCTTGGACTGCAAGGAGATTCAACCAGTCCATTCTGAAGGAGATCAGCCCTGGGATTTCTTTGGAAGGAATGATGCTAAAGCTGAAACTCCAGTACTTTGGCCACCTCATGCGAAGAGTTGACTCATTGGAAAAGACTCTGATGCTGGGAGGGATTGGGGGCAGGAGGAGAAAGGACGACAGAGGATGAGATGGCTGGATGGCATCACTGACTCGATGGACGTGAGTCTGAGTGACTAACTCTGGGAGTTGGTGATGGACAGGGAGGCCTGGCGTGCTGTGATTCATTGGGTTGCAAAGAGTAGGACATGACTGAGCGACTGAACTGAACTGAATGACTTATTCATCCTAGGATAAAATCTAAATACCTAATAGCATCATGTATGACCAACAATAATGTGATGTCTGTAATCTAATCAGTAATTCCTCTACATGACATGCAATTTATATTATACTAGCTTTTTCCCCCCTGTTGTTCTCCCTTTCCTTATATCTTTTTTACCAGATGAAAATATGGTTAGCAAATTTCTATTTATCTTCCAAGGCTCATTTGTAGTCTTTCTAAACCATCTATGCCCTTCAAAGAGAATCAGTTTGTCTCTCATCTGTGTTACTAAAGCAGATAAGCAGAGAGTATTCTGTGCTTATACAATATCTCATATCTTCTATAAAATATCTCATTGAATCATGGCTATAGTTTGACTATTTCTTGCTAGATTGTAAGTTCCTTAAGGCCAGAGGGACCTCTTAATTTTTTGCTATTTCCCCAGCACACACAGAGCTAGCATATAGTAGTACTCTATAAGTGCTCATTGAGTGAAGATTAATTGTCAGCCATAATTATCATGAACCTGAACTTTTAAACATATGCAGTGTGCACACAACACGATGAGGTTCATAATGAATTAGAATTGATTAATTTCATGATTGCTAAAATTTGTCTTTGAATAATTCATGAATAACTTTAAAGTACATTTGAATTATGTAAGCTGAGTAAAAATAATTTAATACTTTAATAAAATACATTGTTATGTTTGTATTTGTAGACATTTAAGCTTAGAAAATAAGGCAGATAATAGGGAAAATTTAATTTAAGAAAACTTCTTAAGCTGCTACTCAGGGCATTCTGCTGAGAAAAAATGGAAAATGCTGGAAAGGAGAATACTCTGTTGTTTATTAACCAAGAGTTAAGAGACTTGTGTTCTGATCCCAGCATTGCCACTAAGTTTGGGTGACTTTTTATAAATCACTTACTCTCTCTGGATCTTTGTTTCCTCATCTGACACTAAAAGAGTTGAGTTGCATCAGTGTTTTTCAAGCCTGGGGTTTTAAAATCAACCTGGTGGGAAACTACCAGAATTCAAAACAAAACTCCAGAGTCCATCATACATAATAGGGATGTTTGTTGCATGAAACTTTTCTTTCAGTGATGTGTGTGTGTGTGTGTGTTGTGTGTGTGTGTTTGTATGTGTATTTTCATACTTGTCTGTGCTGGGTCAAGATGTAAAATTTATTTCTTTTGGGTCAAAGTAAAAAATTTTTAAAGCTAGATGATTTTTAATGCAGCTTCTGACTTTGAGATTCTCTTAAAATGCTCAGGAATTCTCCATGCAGTATCCATGTTTGCTACATTAAATCTATACACGTGTGCTGTGATTTACAAGTGAGAAGACAACAAAAATTTTGCTCTTCTTTCAGTCTTCACCACTTAAGTAAAGGGAAACACCATTTTTTTTAGTTGTTCAGTTCAGAAATCTCAGCCTGATGCCACACTTTTTATGTCTCCCATAAGTGTTCCACTAACAAGTTTGATAGGACAGTGGCTCTGGCTGCAGTAGACCTGGGAGGTGCTGCGTGTGGCATAAATCCTCTTGGAGGAGGTCGCCATTAGCCCCACCAAAGGGCCACCAAGCAGATGACCCACAAACTGGAGAACAATTACACCAAAGAAGTTGCACTGTTGCAAAATTCTAGGGCCCGCAAAAGTTTCCTCAACCTGGGGATCCGGCAAAGGGACTGAGAATCCCTAGGGAATTTGATGTTGAAGACCAGTGGGATTTGATTATAGAGCTTCCACAGAACTGGGGAAACAGACTCTTGGAGGGCACAAACAAAACTTTATGCCCACCAGGACCCAGGAGAAAGGAGCAGTGACCCCACAAGAGACAGAGCCAGACTTGCCTGTGAGTATCCAGGAGTATCCAGTGGAGGTGTGGGTGGACAGTGGCCTGCTGCGGGGTCAGGGGCACTGAATACAACAGTCCTGGGAGCTGTGGATGGTGTGCTGGCGTAAGACCTTGAAGGAGGTAGCCATCACTGCCATTACACCTACCACAGTTTGACCTCAGGGAGGGAACTACAGGGAGTTACCCATCAACAGAAAATTGGATTACAGATTTACTGAGCATGGCCCTGCCCATCAGAGCAAGACCCAGATTCCCCCACAGCCAGTCCCTCCCATCAGGAAGCTTCCACAAGCCTCTTATCCTCACCCATCAGAGGGCAAACAGAAAGGAAACCACAAACACAGAAAACTAACCAAACTGACCACATATATCACAGCCTTATCTAATTCAATGAAACTATGAGCCATGCCATGTAGGGCCACCCAAGATGCATGGGTCATGGTGGAAATTTCTGACAACACATGGTCCATTGGAGGGAGAATGGGAATGGCAAACCACTTCAGTATTCTTACCTTGAGAACCCCATGAACAGTACGAAAAAGCAAAAAGATATGACACTGAGAGATGAAATCCCTAGGTCAGTAGGTGGCCAATATGATACTGGAGAAGAGTGGAGAAATAGATTCAAAAAGAATGAAGAGGCTGAGCCAAAGTGAAAATTACACCCAGTTGTGATGTGACTGGTGATAGAAAGAAAAATATTGCTGTAAAAGGCAATATTACTTGGGAACCTGGAATGTTAGATTCATGAATCAAGGTAAATTGGAAGTGGTCAAACAGAAGATGGCAAGACTGAACATCGATTTTTTAGGAATCAGTGAACTAAAATGAACCAGAATGGGTGAATTTAATTTTAGATGACCATTATATCTTCTACTATGGGCAAGAATCCCTTAGAAGAAATGGAGTAGCCTTCATAGTGAACAAAAGAGTCTGAAATGCAGTATTTGGGTGCAGCCTCAAAAATGACAGAGTGATCTCTGTTTCTTTCCAAGGCAAACCATTCAATATCACAGTAATCTAAATCTATGCCCCAATCAGTGATACCAAAGAAGCTGAAGTTGAATGGTTCCATGATGACCTACAAGACCTTCTAGAACTGACATCAAAGAAAGATGTCCATTTCATCATAGGGAACTGGAATGCAAACGTAGGAAGTCAAGAGATACCTGGAGTAACAGGCAAGTTTGTCCTTGGAATACAAAATGAAGCAGGGCAAAGGCTAACAGAGTTTTGCCATGAGAATGTATTGGTCATAGCAACGTATCCCCTCTTCCAACAACACAAGAGCAGACTGTACACATGAATGTCACCAGATGGTCAATACCAAACTCGAATTGATTATATTCTTTGCAGCTGAAGATAGTATAGATTATATTCTCTATACAGTCAGCAAAAACAAGACCAGGAGCTGACTGTGGCTGAGATCATAAACTCCTTATTGCAAAATTCAGACTTAAATTGAAGAAAGTGAGAAAATTATTAGACCATTCAGGTATGACCAAAATCAAATTCCTTATTATTTACAGTGGAAATGACAGATTCAAGAGATTAGATCTGATAGAGTGCTGAAGAACTATGGACAGAGGTTCATGACATTGTACAGAAAGTGATGATCAAGACCATCCCCAAGAAAAAGAAATGCAAAAAGGCAAAATGGTTGTCTGTGAGTTCATTCCTCCAAACACTTTTCTTGGAAAATGTATATCCTGTGAGGATATATTAGATATTCTGACATTTCCCCCCAATGATTAGATAAATTCTCAGTATATTTTAAAAAATGAGAAGGGAAATGTTTTAAATAAGTTGACTGCTGGGATAAAATAACAAGCAAAAATATGCTAATCAGGAATGGTGGTGTTTGAGTCAGTAAAAACACGACAATTTACCCCTTTGTGTAGAGATTCTGGGTGTGGGTAAAAGGACCTGTGACCTTCCTCATCACATGGCCTATAGCATCCTTACATGGAAACTAGCATGACCAGTCAACTTTCAAATTTCTGGGTAGAGCTGAAAAAATTGAATAACATTTAAGGTAGAGTAAAGTTTATTCTGACATTGTACAGGAGGCGGTGATCAAAACCATGCCCAAGAAATACAAATGCAAAAAGGCAAAATGGTTGTCTGAGGAGGCCTTACAAATAGCTGGCAAAAGAAGAGAAGCAAAAGGCAAAGGAGAAAAGGAAAGATATACCCATTTGAATGCAGAGTTCCAAAAATAGCAAGGAGAGATTAGAAAGCCTTCCTCAGAGATCAATGCAAAGAAATAGAAGAAAACAATAGAATGGGAAAGACTAGAGATATCTTCAAGAAAATTAGATACCAAGGGAACATTTCATGCAAAAATGGGCACAATAAAGGACAGAAAATGTATGGACCTAACAGAAGAAGATATTAAGAAGAAATAGCAAGAAGACACAGAAGAGCTATACAAAAAAGATCTTCATGACCCAGATAACCATGATGGTGTGATCATTTACCTAGAACCTGACATCCTGGAGTGCAAAGTCAAGTGGACCTTAGGAAGCATCACTATGAACAAAGCTAGTGGAGGTGATAGAATTCCAGCTAGAAATTTCAGTCCTAAAAAATGATGTTGTAAAAGTGCTGCACTCAATATGCCACCAAATTTGGAAAACTCAACAGTGGCCACAAGACTGGAAAAAGTCAGTTTTCACTTCAATCCCAAAGAAAGGCAATACCAAAGAATGTTCAAACTACCACACATTTGCACTCGTCTCACACACTAGCAAAATAATGCTCAAAATTCTCCAAGCCAGGCTTCAACAGTACATGAACCATGAATTCCATATGTTCAAGCTGGATTTTAAAAAGGCAGAGGAACAAGAGATCAAATTGCCAACATCCACTGGATCATTGAAAAAGCAAGAGAATTCCAGAAACACATCTACTTCTGCTTCACTGACTATGCTAAAGCCTTTGACTGTGTGGATGACAACAAATTGTGGAAAATTCTGAAAGAGATGGGAATACCAGACCACCTGACCTGCCTCCTGAGAAATCTGTATGCAGGTCAAGAAGCAACAGTTAGAACTGGACATGGAACAACAGACTGGTTTCAAATAGGAAAAGGAGTACGTCAAGGCTGTATATTGTCACCCTGCTTATTTAACTTTTATGCAAGGTACATCATGCGAAATGCCAGGCTGGGTGAAGCACAAGCTGGAATCAAGATTTCCAGGAGAAATATCAATAACCTCAGATATGCAGATTACACCTCCCTTATGACAGAAAGCAAAGAGGAACTAAAGAGCTTCTCAATGAAAGTGAAAGAGGAGAGTGAAAAAGTTGGCTTTTAAAACTCAACATTCAGAAAACTAAGATCATGGCATCCAGTACCATCACTTCATGGCAAATAGATGGGGAAACAGTTGAAACAGTGGCAGACTTTATTTTGGGGGGCTCCAAAATCACTGCAGATGGTGACTGCAGCCATGAAATTAAAAGGTGCTTGCTCCTTGGAAGAAAAACTACGACCAACTTAGACAGCATATTTAAAAGCAGAGATGTTACTTTGCAAACAAAGGCCCACTTAGTCAAAGCTGTTTTTTCCAGTAGTTATGCATGGATGTCAGAGTTGGACCATAAGGAAAGCTGAAACATTGATAGTTTTGAAATGTGGTGTTGGAGAAGACTCTTGAGAATCCCTTGGACTGCAAGGAGATCAAACCAGTCAATCCTAAAGGAAATCAATCCTGAATTTTCATTGGAAGGACTGATGCTGAAGCTGAAACTCCAATACTTTGGTCACCTGATGCAAAGCACTGATTCATTGGAAAAGACCCTGATGCCGGGAAAGATTGGAGGCAGAAGGAGAAGGTGGCCACAGATGATGAGATGGTTGGATGGCATGACTCTATGGACATGGGTTTTTTGCAAGCTCCAGGAGTTGGTGATGTATAGGAAAGCCTGGCATGCTGCAGTCCTTGGTGTCGCAGACATGACTGAGTGGCTGAACTGAAGAAATTTGATAAGCTATATTGAAAATATATCCAGATTCTAACCACTTCTTACCACCGTTACCTTTACCAACATGATCCAAACTACCATCATCTGTAGTCTGGGTTACTGTAAAAGTGTCTTACTAGGCATTGCCTTTGCTATTTTCAACCTAGCAGCTAGAATGATCTCGTTAAAATATAAGTCAGATCGTGTGGCTTCTTTACTCAAGAATGTCTAAATGGCTTCAAATCTCACAGCAAAAGTCAAAGTCCTCAGTCTTTCTTTACCTCTTAGCTCTCACCTTCTACTGTCCTTTTAATATCTCCACAACAAACATACTGGAAACAAATGTACTCAGTATTTCTCAAATATGCAAGGCAGGCTGCCACCTCAGAACCTTTCAATTTGCCATTTCCTCTGGAATTACTTTTCCCCTTTGTCTTGCACGGCTTGTTCCTTTACTTTATTCAGTTTTCACTAAAATGTTTCCATGAGGCTTTCCTTCCCTACAGTGTAAAACTACCCCCTCTGCTTTATTTTTCTCCATAGTACTTATCAGCATGTAATAAAATATGGCATTTTAAATTTTGTCCACATCGCACATGAAAATGCTATCTAAGTGGTGCTAGTGGTAAAGAACCTGCTTGCCAAGGCAGGAGACAAGAGACGCAGTTTCAGCCCCTGGGTCAGGAAGATCCCTTGGAGGAAGGCGTGGTATCCCACCCAGTATTCTTGCCTGGAGAATCCCATGGTGGGCCACTGTCCATAGGGATGCAAACAGTCGGACACCACGGAAGTGACTTAGCATGCACAAGAAAACGCAAGCTCCATGAGTATGGATTGTTTGTTGTTGTTTTTTCACAGCAGTATCCCAGTGCCTGGCATAATACCTGGAATATGGTAAATAGTCAATAAATATTTGTTAGTAAATTTAAGGTCTCCATAACTTTTGTCTAAAAGACAAAATCAGGATAACTGATAGGGACCTTTAAACAGATAATGATATTTGATTTTAGACATGGAGACTGAAGACTTCGGGTGGAAATTAAAGGAAGAAAATTCTAGATATGGAGAGTAGAGACTGTATTATCACTTCCAATTTTGTTTTATGAACTGTTTCATAACCTTTTACTACCAAGGATTAAGTTGATAAATGATTAATTTTGACACAAAAACTGGATCTTTTCCTAGTGGTTTCACCATAAAGTCATGAAATATACCATTGAGGAGTATGTATGAAGTGAGTAAGATATTCAGTATTCTCAATATCCTGATCACAGTCAGGGAATGATTAAACTGGAACCAAAGTTCTGATTTGAAATAGTTAACCAGTCTCATTTAAACTCTCCTTTAACTATCTAGAGACTGAATCAAGTGAAGTTTTCCCAGAGTATGAATAGTGTGGATAAAAATAATTGCATAAAATTAGAAGTCAGCTTGGAATGTACGTTCATGCCATTCTCAATACTTAAAATTATTTTTGTCTTTACAATTCTTTTCTGAATATGACAGTCTCTCCAAAGTGAAGCACAAGTCAACTTACACTTGAAAAACATAATAAAAATTTTCTAACTTGTGTAGGTATTATTTTAATTTTGTTATATTTGCAGTGGGGGGCATCTGAGTGTTAGAATCTCCTCTGTGTGCTGCTCTGTACTTAAGAGATAAAACTGCAATGTGAAGACCTTCACTATGTTATCTCTCAGTTGGACCAATGACCAATTCTACTCCCCATCTACAATACAAAGAGCTCATACAAGCATCCGGTAGTTTAAATGCCCTGAAGGCAATGGCACCCCACTCCAGTACTCTTGCCTGGAAAATCCCATGGACGGAGGAGCCTGGTGGGCTGCAGTCCAGGGGGTTGTGAAGAGTCGGACACGGCTGAGCGACTTCACTTTCACTTTTCACTTTCATACATTGGAGAAGGAAATGGCAACCCACTCCAATATTCTTGCCTGGAGAATCCCAGGGATGGGGGAGCCTGGTGGGCTGCCGTCTATGGGGTCGCACAGTCGGACACGACTGAAGCGACTTAGTAGCAGCAGCAGCAGAACTAAAATAGGGAGGGAGGAAAAAATTGTGAACTGACAAGAGTTTAAGTCTGCAATGACTGGGAAAAAGAAAAAACCTTAAATAACTACATTAGGTTATTAGGTGGGATGGAAGCTTAAGATAAAGACTAAGTTGAGTTGCAGAAAGATAGTTACTTGCATGCCTGAGGCAATAAATTGAAGACATCTTGTTTGCTAAAAGAGGAAGAACTGATCCAAATAAAAACTGACAAATAATAGTGGTTTAAATAAGTGTGCATTCCAATACCTAGGCACATTCATTCAGACACAACATGCGTGTGAATCTAAGGACTTTTGTGAGTGGTAAATATGTGAGGAGTGAAAAATCTACAACATGAAGAACTGCTTTTTTTTTTTTTTTATGCCATCTCTCTGAAATGCTCATTTTGAATCTCATATTAGCTGATTGTGGTCTTATATTAGAGTCTATTTGCCTCTAGTGGGGCTTCCCAGGTGGCTCAGTGGTAAAGAATCCACTTGCCAATGCAGGAAACCACAAATTTGATCCCTGCGTTGGGAAGATCCCCTGGAGAAGGAAATGGAAACCTACTCCAATATTCTTGATAGAAAATGCCATGGACAGAGGAGCCTGACCAGCTATGGTCTATAGAGTCACAAAAGACTCAGACATGATGTAGTGACTAAATCAACAACAACAAAATTTGCTTCTAGAGATTTAAAAGTTATTCAGGTTGACTAGACTTGGTCAATTCCTTCTTGTATATATTAAACATTTTTCAAATCTGTCTCCTCTTTGCTATCCCCAATGTTGTTGCCCTTGTTTTAATTCTAATCTCTCACTAGAGTTGCTACAAGCTCAGTTCCTCTGATCTTGTCCACCTCCAAAATGTCTGCCATGTCACTTAAAGAATCTTTCTAACATATACTATAATCTTATCATATTATGCCTAGCCCAAACTATTTCATATCCCCTCTTTATTTACACACACACACAAACACACACACACACAGCTTAAGGAATAAATTTTAAATTTATTCTTATGATACAAAAGTTGAATTTGAAAATTGCTGAAGTTCAATGGCTCTATGAAGATGTAAAAGACCTTCTAGAACTAACATGCAAAAAAGATGTCCTTTTCACTATAGGGGACTAGAATGCAAAAGTAGGAAGTCAAGAGGTACCTGGAGTAACAGGCACATTTGGCCAAGGAGTACGAAATGGAGCAGGGCAAATGCTAACAGTTTTGCCAAGAGAACCCACTAGTCATAGCAAACCCCCTCTTCCAACAACACGAGAAGACTATACACATTGACATCACCAGATGGTCAATACCAAAATCAGACTGATTATATTCTTTGCAGCCAAAGATGGAGAAGCTCTATACAGTCAGCAAAAAGAAGACTGGGAGCCAACCGTGGCTCAGATCATGATCCCCGTACTGCAAAATCAGACTTAAATTGAAAAAAGTGGGGAAAACCTCAAGACAATTCAGGTATGACCTAAATCAAATCCCTTTCGATTATACAGTGGAAATGACAAATAAATTAAAAGGATTAGATCCGATAGAGTGCCTAAACTATGGATGGAGGTTCGTGACATCGTACAGGAGGCAGTGATCAAAAACATCCCCAAGAAAAACAAATTCCAAGAGGCAAAATGGTTGTCCGAGGAGGCCGTACAAATAGCTGAGAAAAGAAGAGAAGCTAAAGGCAAAGGAGAAAAGGAAAGATATACGCATCTGAATGCAGAGTTCCAAAAACTAGCAAGGAGATAGAAGAAAGCCTCCCTCAGTGATCAATGCAAAGAAAAAGAGGAAAACAATAGAATGGGAAAGACTAGAGATCTCTTCAAGAAGATTAGAGATACCAAGGGAACATTTCAAGCAAAGATGGGCACAATAAAGGACAGAAACCGTGTAGGCCTAACTGAAGCAGAAGATATTAGGAAGAGGTGGCAAGAATACACAGAAGAACTATACAAAAAAGATCTTCATCATCCAGATAATCACAATGGTGTGACCACCCACCTAGAGCCAGACATCCTGGAATGCAGTGTCAACAGGGCCTTAAGAAGCATCATTACGAATAAAGTTAGTGAAGGCAATGGAATTCCAGTTGAGCTATTTCAAATCCTAAAAGATGATGCTGTGGAAGTGCTGCACTCTATATGTCAGCAAAATTGGAAAACTCAGCAGTGGCCACCAGACTGGAAGATCAGTTTTCATTCCAATCCCAGAGAAAGGCAATGCCAAAGAATGTTCAAACTACTACACATTTGTATTCATCTCACACGCTAGCAAAGTAATGCTCAAAATTCTCCAAGCTAGGCTTCAACAGTACATGAATGCTGAACTTCCAGATGTTCAAGCAGGATTTAGAAAAGGCAGAGGAACCAGAGATCAAATTGCCGATCACTGAAAAAGCAAGAGAGCTCCAGAAAAACATCTGCTTTATTGACTATGCCAAAGTCTCTGAATTTGTGGATCACAATAAACTGTGGAAAATTCTTAAAGAGATGAGAATACCAAACTACCTGACCAGCCTCCTGAGAATTTTGTATGCAGGTCAAGAAACAGCAGTTAGAACTGGACATGGAACAACAGACTGGTTCCACATAGGGAAAGGGGTAAGTCACTGCTGTATATTGTCACCCTGCTTATTTAACTTATATGCAGAGTACATCATGTGAAATGCCAGGCTGGATGAAGCACAAGCTGGAATCAAGATTGCCGGGAGAAATATTAATAGCCTCAAATATGCAGTTGACCACCACCCTATGACAGAAAGCAAAGAAGAACTAAAGAGCCTGTTGATGAAAGTGAAAGGGGAGAGTGAAAATGTTGGCTTAAAACTTAGCATTCAAAAATCTAAGATCATGGCATCTGGTCCCATCACTTCATGGGAAATAGATGGGGGAACAGTGGAAACAGTGACAGACTTTATTTTGGGGGCTCCAAAATCACTGCAGATGGTGACTGCAGCCATGAAATTAAAGGATGCTTGCTCCTTGGAAGAAAAGTTATGACCAACCTAGACAGCATATTAGAAAGCAGAGACATTCCTTTGCCAACAAAGGTCCATCTAGTCAAAGCTATGGTTTTTCCAGTAAAGTATGGATGTGAGAATTGGACTATAAAGAAAGCTGAGCACTGAAGAATTGGTGCTTTTGAACTGTAGTGTTGGAGAAGACTCTTGAGAGTCCCTTGGACTGCAAAGAGATCAAATCAGTCCCTCCTAAAGGAAATCAGTCCTGAATATTCATTGGAAGGATTGATGCTGAAGCTGAAACTCCAATACTTTGGCCACCTGATGCGAAGGGCTGACTCATTGAAAAAGACCATGATGTTTGGAAAGATCAAAGGCAGGAGAAGAAGGGGACGACAGAGGATGAGATATTTGGATGGCATCACTGACTCGATGGACATGAGTTTGAGCAAGCTTTGGGAGTTGGTGATGGACCGGGAAGGCTGGTGTGCTGCAGTCCACAGGGTCTCAAGGAGTCAGACACGACTGAGTGACTGAGCTGAACTGGATTATGATAGAAAATACTTTGGTCACCTTTGGATTTTCTTTCACTTCCTATTTTTTTTTCCTATTTCTTTATATTTGCTTTTGCATTTATTGTACTATATGTGGCTCCTGAAATGCCACGGTTTATTTCAGCACCATGTTTTTTGCATGAATGAGGATTAGATTAGGTTGTGAGTGATATAAAAAAGAAAAACAATAAAATAACATTGCCTTAAATATGGTAGAAATTTATTTATCTTTGTGTAAAAGAAATATGTAGTTGGATTCTCCAGAACTATTAGAGCAGTTTTACAAAGGCAAGGACCCAGGCTCTGTGTCTACTGCTGTGCTGCCATCCTCTACATTTGGCTTTCACCTTCAAAATGGCTACTTAAGTACCAGCCATCATATCTAAGCTGTAGCGAGCCGTAAGCGGGAGGAGTGGAATGTGCATCCTCCAAATGACTTTAAGTGAGTCCCAGGACTTTATTGAAAGCTATTAATAAAGAGAGTCTTTGTTTCAGTTAGATGTGGATTTTTGAAGCTAATTACTGCAGCCTTCTTGCCATCAAGAGAAGAGATCCTGTCTGAGAGTAGGAACCAATCTTGAGGAAACAGAGCCCCTTAAACTCAGAAAAGAAACAGCTCTTTTGTCAATTTGATCCCCAACATCAAGCTATAGCTAAAGCAAGATGTACCATTGGGTTTTTAACTGACATGAATGATTATAAATCTTCGGGCTTCCCTGTGGCTCAGCTGTTAAAGAACCCCCTGCAATGTAGGAGGCCCCAGTTTGATTAATGGTTTGGGAGGGTCCCCTGGAGAAGGGATGGGTTATCTGCTCCAGTATTCTTGGACTTCCCTGGTGGTTCAGACAGTAAAGAAACTGCCTACAATGCAGAGACCTGTGTTCAATCCCTGGGTTGGGAAGATTCCCCTGGAGAAAGGCATGGCAACCGACGACAGTATTGGTGGGCTTCCCTTGTGGCTCAGGAGGTAAAGAATCTACCTGAAATGTGGGTATCCTGGGTTCAGTCCTTGGGTTGGGAAGACTCCTGGAGAAGGAAATGGAAACTCACTCCAGTATTCCTGCCTGGGAAATCCCAAAGACAGAGAAGCCTAGTGGGCTACAGCGCATGGGGTCTCAAAGATTTGGATGTGACCGGGTGACTAACACTATAAATTTTGGCCATGGTACCTAACATGGGTAAGGAAGAAAGTTAAGATTAGAAAACCTTCATAGATTGAAAATTGTGGTGGTGGTGTCAATGGATAGGTGCTCTTTTGTTTTTGATAGGTGCTTTTAATGAGATGAAGAGTGTGGCAGTGTGCTACTTGAGTAAAGGAGCTGGGACTGAGATATTTGATTTATGAATTTGGAAGCAGTACAGTTTGTTCTGTGATGACATCCAGGATGTAACTTCAGAAAGTGGGTACCTCAGTTGATTGTGTAGATGAGAAATGTCAATGGAGATGAGAAGGTCAATGAACTGAAAAGCCAGTGAGTTTAATTGTTTTATATAAATATCACTTAGAGTATGATAATGACATCATGTCTGAGCTTAATTCAGCAAGAACAGACAATAAGAGGCTGAGATCTAGCTCTTCTGGTTTGGTCTTTCCTAAGGATAGACCTTAGAATAAACTAGAGGAATAGAGCATTCAGTCAATCTTCCATTTATATTATTTGTCTCACTTTGAACTAGTATTGTGAATTCATTGTTGTTCGCAATACCTTTAGAATGTGTGAAGTTAGAGTCATAAATATTAATAGTCAACTGGGCTGGAAGTAAGATTGATAACCTCCTTTGAAGGCAGAAAAGAAGGCATGGAGGTAAACCAGGGGAATACTCTTGGAGCCTAGATTCTCTTCAGGAAGCAGTTTTGAATTCACTCTAGCACATAGATGAAAGAGTCTTCAAGGCCACAAAGTTCAGTAATAAAGAATGACTTTAGGAAATTAACCTGAAAAAATTTTTAATCCGTTGAAACTAAATATCTCTCTCATTCAAAGTGAATATATATGGAGGCAATTCAATGAGTTAACTCGTATAAATTTACAATTGATATGCAAGTTAAACACTGATATCTGTCTTTTAAGGGTAAGAATATATATTTAGAACAGTTGACTTTTTAGAAACATTTCTTGTGTGAAAATAGAAAATAGAACAGTTACAGCAGAAATAACTAAAAGTGATTCACGTTTAAGATAAAGGTTAACTTTTTTTGTTTCATTTTGTTTTATAGCTGAGGCCTGTAATCTACTCATCTAAATGCAGTATAGCATTAAAATACAAATTAAAAAAGGAGAGGGACCAGAACATACTTTGTCTACTCTACTGGAAATTGTTATCTGTTTTATCAAAAGACCAGTTCTACTAATGAATGGGTACCTTAAAAATGAAGAGATATAATTGGCTGTTAAGCACTGAAAGAAAAATACCCTATATCACTTGTAATCAAAGAGATGCAAATTAAATCAATGATATGCAATTTTTACCTTTATATTGACGATTTTACTGAGAGTGACTAACTTGATGATCAATCACTTTGGTTTTTCCTTACCTCACTTTCCCCATTATTGGAAATTAAATGACCCAAAGGTCAGGGTATAAACCATCACAAAAAAATTTCAAGATCATTAAAGAAAGCAATTTTGTTGGAAGTTTTGAATTGTGAAAATAGAAATATATTTTGCTTTAATCCCAAACCTGAAACATTTTGAAAATTTTGCTTTACAATGCTCAGAAATCAATATTATTGAGGGAGAAGAAGGAGAAAGAATTGGCTCTCTTCCAAGGCTAAGCCTTTTCAGATGCCAGTTATTTCTGATTGGAAGTCTACCAAAGAGTGTTCAGGACCTATTCACCTCATCAGAGCTAAATGCTTGGGGGAAATGATTTAGCTTTTGCTAAATTTTCTATCAAGCAGCATTTCATTTTAGGAATAGGCAACCTGAATGTAGCCTACATTCTTCAATAATATATTCATGGAATTACTGAAAAAGATTGCTCATTTAGTTTTATTAAAAGCAGAGAACTGGTATATTATTAAAAAGTCACTATTATAATCCTCTCTAGAGTAAAACATATTGAACAGTATTTTCCTAACATCCTACAGATCTCAAAATGGAGAAGAAAGTTTTCTCTTTTTCTAAACCATCTTCTTCAGGTCCCTTCAAATGATGATGTCTATGGCTGATTCATGTCAATGTATGGTAAAAACCACTACAATATTGTAAAGTAATTAGCCTCCAAATAAAATTAATTAATTTAAAAAAATGATTGTCAGTAGTCCTTTCATCTTCTGTTCTTATGTGGTCATCCTTTCAGCCCCATCCTCCAAGGCTTTCAGGGAGAGTCAACAGGAAGTACTGTTGCTATACCCATCCCTGACCACATCACCCCACACCTTTCCTCCTCTTCATAATGCCACCATCATTAGCATTTCCCTCTCCTCTTCAAATATGTCTCTCACCATCCGCACAGTTTTCAGAGCTGAAAGAGACCTTAAGAATTATCTAGTCTAGTAAAAAGCCAGGCTTCCCTATCCATCGCCAACTCCCGGAGTTTACTCAAACTCATGTCCATTGATTCAGTGATGCCATCCAACCATCTCATCCCCTGTCGTCCCCTTCTCCTCCCACCTTCAATCTTTCCCAGCATCAGGGGCTTTTGAGTCAGTTCTTCACATCAGGTAGCCAAATTATTGGAGCTTCAGCTTCAACATCAGTGCTTCCAGTGAATATTCAGAACTGATTTCCTTTAGGATGGACTAGTTGGATCTCCTTGCCATCCAAGGGACTCTCAAGAGTCTTCTCCAACAGTTCAAAAACATCAATTCTTCCATGCTCAGCTTTCTTTATAGTCCAACTCTCACATCTATACATGACTACTGGAAAAGCCATAGCTTGACTAGACGAACATTTGTTGGCAAAGGAATGTCTCTGCTTTCTAATATGCTGTCTAGGTTGGTCATAACTTTTCTTCCAAGGAGCAAGTGTCTTTTAATTTCATGGCTGCAGTCACCATCTGCAGTGATTTTGGAGCTCCCCCCAAAATAAAGTCTCCCACTGTTTCCACTGTTTCCCCATCTATTTCCCATGAAGTGATGGGACCAGATTCCATGATCTTAGATTTCTGAATGTTGAGTTTTAAGCCAACTTTTTCACTCTCCTCTTTCATTTTCATCAACAGGCTCTTTAGTTCTTCACTTTCTGCCATAAGGGTGGTGTCATCTACATATCTGAAGTTATTGATATTTCTCCTGGCAATCTTGATTCCAGCTTGTGCTTCATCCAGCCTGGCATTTTGCATGATGTACTCTGCATATAAGTTAATTAAGGAGGGTGACAGTATACAGCCTTGACCTACCCCTTTCCCTATTTGGAACCAGTCTGTTGTTCCATGTCCAGTTCTAACTGTTGCTTCCTGACCTGCATACAGATTTCTCAAGAGACAGGTCAGGTGGTCTGTTATTCCCATCTCTTTCAGAATTTTCCACAGTTTATTGTGATCCACACAGTCAAAGATTTTGGCATAGTCAATAAAACAGAGGTAGATGTTTTTCTGGAACTCTCTTGCTTTTTCTATGATCCAACAGATGTTGGCAATTTGATCTCTGGTTCCTTTGCCTTTTCTAAATCCAGCTTGAACATCTGGACGTTCACAGTTCACGTACTGTTGAAGCCTGGCTTGGAGAATTTGAGCATTACTTTACTAGTGTGTGAGATGAGTGCAATTGTGCAGTAGTTTGAGCATTCTTTGGCATTGCCTTTCTTTGGGATTGAAATGAAAATGTGTGTAGTCATGATAAGAGATTTACAAATGATAGTTTTCTTGTAATACGGGATTTCTGAAGAGCCCACAAAATCTTCCAAAGTGACAGGAAGAAAAGAATTGGTTTAAGACTTGCTCTGAGACCAAAGAGCATGACACCACATCACCTTGACAGTATGCTATGAATTTTTCTGTTTCCCATTCCTCTTCCCTGTTCTCAGACCCTGGTTTGGCAAGATAAGGGAGGAAAAGGAGATGTACTAGGTAGAGGAGAGGGCAGAAGCTACCTTTCTTTCTTTCCCAATTGCAGGCTCCTCACTGCAACAGGCCAGAGCTGGGGGTTGGGGATAAACTGCAACTTTGAATCATTGGACAGGAGATTTTTATTATTGAATTGAATGTGTGTTAAGTGAATTGACGTAACTAAAATGATTCCTCATTATCTAAGAATGGCCTGAAAAATCCAAGCACTGGACTGAGTTTTACCTAGAGTTAGGGGGTGAAATTAGTGCCATACAGTAGATTTAAAGGGACCCAGGGAAGCACAAGGCCTTCCTTGTGGCTCAGCTGGTAAAGAATCTGCCTGCAAATGTGGGAGACCTGGGATCCCTGGGTTGGGAAGATACCCTGAAGAAGGGAAAGGCTACCCACTCTAGTATTCTGGCCTGGAGAATTCCACGACTGTATAGTACATGGGATCACAAAGAGTCAGACATGACTGAGTGACTTTCACTTTCACTTTTCAGGAAAGCAAAAAAGAACCTGAATTTCTCAGTTCTTATATTCTTTTTTTTTTTTTTTTTACTGTGATGTTATTCTTTTTTTTTTTTAATTTTTAATTTTTACTTTATTTTATTTTACAATACTGTATTGGTTTTGCCATACATTGACATGAATCCACCACGGGTGTACATGCATTCCCAAACATGAACCCCCCTCCCACCTCCCTCCCCATAACATTTCTCTGGGTCATCACCGTGCACCAGCCCCAAGCATGCTGTATCCTACGTTGGACATAGACTGGCGATTCGATTCTTACATGATAGTATACATGTTATAATGCCATTCTCCCAAATCATCCCACCCTCTCCCTCTGAGTTCAAAAGTCCATTATACACATCTGTGTCTTTTTTGCTGTCTTGCATACAGGGTCGTCATTGCCATCTTTCTAAATTCCATATATATGTGTTAGTATACTGTATTGGTGTTTTTCTTTCTGGCTTACTTCACTCTGTATAATCGGCTCTAGTTTCATCCATCTCATCAGAACTGATTCAAATGTATTCTTTTTAATGGCTGAGTAATACTCCATTGTGTATATGTACCACAGCTTTCTTATCCATTCATCTGCTGATGGACATCTAGGTTGTTCTTTATAGGTATATTCTTTATAGAAATCACACTGTGCTAGAGCTTTTGCTACTCATTCCACAAAAGCTGTGCCTATGAGAGGCATTTCATTTTAGTTCACACAGGTGTTCATTTAAGTAACATGGCCATTGGCTGGATTTTTAGTATCCCATCTTCTAATTGTAACACATCCCCACTCCTTTCAAATAAATGCAGCTCACATGACCCCAGATTCTTATCTTTGAACACTGCCTACAATATTTTTGGATACAGGTAGACAACAGAAATTACTCCAGCTATTTTAAACAGAAAATGATTGAATGTAGGAACTCAGTGGTGAAAAAAATAACCTAAAGGGATGGAGGAGCAGGCTCTAGGTGGGGCCTCCATGCAGTGGCTCACAAAACAAGAATGGCTACTGGTGCTGCCAATCCTGTCCTAATCAAGACACTGGTGAATCAGAAAGCCAGGTTACATCTATGGTCTCCAGGGGCATATCCTCTTAGCTTTGACATAGGAATCATGATGCTGCTACTGCAGCTGTTGGCTCCACAGTCATGTCACTTGCACTACCCATATCAGCAAAAACAGATGCTGTGCATGTTATATACTCATTCTCCACTCAATTCTGAATTCAGCTCTTTATGTGCATTCTTCTGATGAACAAAGCTAAAGTCATAGCTTTAAGAGAATTGGGTAAATGTAATTTTTAGCTTCCAACCTATATATAACCAGAGAAACACTTTAGGAAGTAGTTATAAAAGTTATTTGTGAGCCAGTCCACTGTGTCAGTCACACCATATCTCTTTCTTTCTCAATAAACTCTTTGATTTGGTAGATCATATTCTCCAACAGCCTCCCAAAAAAGGAGGCAAAGCAAGAAAAAGTTTTGAGAATTTTCAAGTCTAAAAATGCTTTTATTTTACTCTCATATTTACTTAATAACTTGCCTGGATATTGTATTTTATGGCTGGAAATAATTTTCCATCAGAATTTTGTAAACATTTTTGAATCATCTCTTAGAGTCCAGAGTTGAGAAGTTGAGAAGTCTAAAGCCATTTTCATTCCTAAATGTCTTGAAACTACTTGCTTTTTTTTGTGTCTGAATGCTTTTCAGATCCTTTTTAAAAAATATCTGGTTTCATAAAACTTTATAATGATGTAAGTTTTTCTCTCACTATGGGCTCTTTCATTATGAATACTCACTTTTCAATGGTAGGATTTTTTGGTAATTTTTTTTCTTTGTGGGTTTCATTTTTTCCATTTCTTTGTTTTCTTCCTGAAATGCATTAAGATTGGATGAGAGTCTTTTAGATACCTTCTGAATTTCCTATTACTTATCTCCTATTTTATGTATGTGTGCCTGCTAAGTCGCTTCAGTTGTGTCCCTTGGCAACCCTATGGACTGTAACCTGCCAGGCTCCTCTGTCCATGGGATTCTCCAGGCAAGAATACTAGAGTGGGTTGCCATACCCTGCATCACTTGTCTCCTGCATGGGCAGGTGGGTTCTTTACCACTAGTGCCACCTGGGAAGCCCCTCCCATTTTATATCTCTTTATATGTTGGTTTTGCATCTTAGTAGATTTCCTCAATTTTATATTTCAATGTTTCTATTGAATTAAAAAATTTTGCTACTGCTAAGTCACGTCAGTCGTGTCTGACTCTATGTGACCCCATAGACGGCAGCCCACCAGGCTCCTCCGTCCCTGGGATTCTCCAGGCAAGAACACTGGAG
The DNA here is from genome assembly GCF_032405125.1 of Capricornis sumatraensis. NCBI lineage: Eukaryota > Metazoa > Chordata > Mammalia > Artiodactyla > Bovidae > Capricornis > Capricornis sumatraensis. The sequence continues at coordinate 19,435,474 of NC_091084.1, read as the reverse complement.
TGGGTTGCCATTTCCTTCTCCAGTGCACGAAAGTGGAAAGTGAAAGGGAAGTTGCTCAGTCGTATCCAACTCCTAGCGACCCCGTGGACTGCAGCCTACCAGGCTCCTCCATCCATGGGATTTTCCAGGCAAGAGTACTGGAGTGGGGTGCCATTGCCTTCTCCGAAAAATTTTGCTATCATACTTTTATTTCCAAGAGATTTTTGCTGTTGTTGTTTTCCTTTCATGGTATATTGTTCTTGTTCTATGAATATATTATTGCTTTATCTTTTTTATGACGTTATTACTATTGACATCATTATTTTTAAAGTTTTCTTTTGGTCTCTGCTTAGTCTGTTTCATTTGGCTTTATTTTATTTTCTCTGGTGATTTATTTTGATCTTTGACTTTCCACACTGAGGTTGCATCTTCCTCAATTCTGTTAATTCATTCACCACGTTTTGAAATATCTTTATCTTGCAAAATTTGGCTGGGAGCTTATCTGCTGTTGTCTTTTCTTCTGTCCTCTTTGTCCTTGTGGATTTAACACTTGTTAATGTATACTATATCATTTGCTGATATTTTGAAGAGGAATAAGAATAGACATATATGTTTAGTACACTATCTTTTAAAATGACTTTAATTTGATGAGAGCTAAAAGCAGAGGAGAGAATCAGTTCAGTTCAGTCGCTCAGTCATGTCCGACTCTTTGCGACCCCATGAATCGCAGCACTCCAGGCCTCCCTGTCCATCACCAACTCCCGGAGTTCACTTAAACTCACGTCCATTGAGTCGGTGATAGCTTAACCCGAAAACCAAACACAAGTTTGTCTTCATGTTATTACTAATTTCTACTTTCCTATTCCTTTCCTCTTGTCTCTAGAACTTATAATTATCTGATATCCTTGCTATGTATTATTAATGAGTTTATTTATTTAGTTACTTCCCCACTCCATCTTCCATGCTGTTTCCACTTAATAACCAGGAAGTGTCTGACAAAGAGTAAGCACTCAGTCTTTAATTATTAAATACATTAATAAAAAGGTAAGTGACCTGTTTCCTAGATTTCTCCTTATTTAGAATTATACCTTTGGGGAAGATAAACTTTTGTCTAAGTTGGTTGATGGGAGGTGTTCAGATATTTTTGACTTGGGGTCTCCATAAGCCCTCTGTCATCTAGCCACACCTTGCATGTTTGTAGTTCGTATTCTTATTTTCACTTGTAATGTTCTCCCTATCTCCTTGTTTGCCTACCAAACTTTTACTTTTTAAAAAGCTACATATGTCACTTTCTTAGTAAATAATATCATTCTTGATTCGTTTTTACTCTGTTAGTGCTATCTCTTGCCTTTCTGCATCAAGAATCTTCTTTCTGCTTCCATAATATACCTTCCATTCAAGTCTGTCTTGAGACTATAAACATTTACCCTTCAGAGCCCAAACTCTGGAGTCAGCAAAACTGCGTTTGAGTATATCACTTGTTAACTGTGTGATACTGGGCAATTTACATACCTCTGTAGGCCTTAGTTTCTGACACATGGTAATCACTTAATAATAATAATAATAAAGGTTTCCCTGGTGGCTCAGTAGTAAAAAATCCTCCTGCCAATGCAGAAGACTTGGATTCTTTCCCTGGCCTAGGAAGATCCCACAGGCCATGGAGCAACGAAGCCTGTGTGCTGCAAATATTGAGCCTGTGCTCTAGAGCCCAGGAACTGCAACTACTGAGCCCAAGCACCACAGATACTGAAGCCCTCAACTCTAGAGCCTTGATCCACAACAAGAGAAGCCCACGCACCACAACTAGAGAATAGCCCCCACTTGCTGCAACTATAGAAAGACCTGAGCAGCAAGGAAGACCCAGCACAGCCAAAGATAGATAAATGAAATTATTAAAATAACATCAAGGCAGGAAAAAAAATCATAAATTAGTATTGCTTTTGCAGAGAAGAAGTCAGTTCTGACCCCATGTGGGAAACTGTTCCTTTGACTTGCTTCTTGTTGTTTTTGTTATTGCAGTCATACATAATGGCCTGACTCAGAGGACCCTACCCCTCTCCCTGACTGTAAATTAAAGTACCTTTATTCAGATCAGGCTTCCCTGATAGGTCAGTTGATAAAGAATCTGCTGCAATGCAGGAGACCCCAGTTCGATTCCTGGGTTGGGAAGTTCCCCAGAAGAAGGGATAGTCTACCCACTCCAGTATTATTGGGCTTCCCTTGTGGCTCAGCTGGTAAAGAATCCACTTGCAATTCAGGACACCTGGGTTGGGAAGATCCCCTGGAGAAGGGAAAGGCTACCCACTCCAGTATTCTGGCATGGAGAATTCCATGGACTGTGTAGTCCATGGGGTCACAAAAGTTGGACACAACTGAGTGACTTTCACTTTCACTTTACTCAGATCAGAGAGAAATAATCTAATCCTTCCCACCTGTGAACAGATTAATACACCCCTTCCAAAGGCTAACCCTTCCAAAGATGTTTTGTGAGACTGAAGGCCCTTTCACTTTACTACCCCATTCCCTGTCCCTCTCTATTCTGACTTTTGATTTCAGTGGCTCATTGCTTCATTCTCCCTAACTCTACAAATGAATCTGATCCAGACCCAAGCAAGATGGTTCAGTTCAGTTCAGTTCAATTGCTCAGTCGTGTCTGAATCTTTGCAACCCCAGGGACTGCAGCACACCAGGCCTCCCTGTCCTTCACCAAATCTCCAAACTTGTTCAAACTCATGTCCATTGAATCGGTAATGGCACCCAACCATTTCATCCTCTGTCGTCCCCTTCTCCTGCCAGCAGTCTTTCCCAGCATCAGGCCCTTTTCCAATGAGTCAGTTCTTCACATCAGGTGGCCAAAGTATTGGAGCTTCAGCTTCAACATCAGTCCTTCCAATGAATATTCAGGACTAATTTCCTTTAGGATTGACTGGTTGGATCTCCTTGCAGTCCCAGGGACTCCCAAGAGTCTTCTTCAACACCACAGTTCAAAAGCATCAATTCCTCTGTGCTCAGCTTTCTTTATGGTACAACTCTCACATCCATACATGAGAACTGGAAAAACCATAGCTTTAACTAGAAGGACCTTTTGGCAAAGTCATGTCTCTGCTTTTTAATACATGGTCACCATCTGCAGTGATTCTGGAGCCCAAGAAAATAAAGTCTCTCACTGTTTCCATCGTTTCCCCATCTATTTGCCATGAAGTGAGGGGACCAGATGCCATGATCTTCATTTTTTGAATGTTGAGTTTTAAGCCAGAGTTTTCACTCTCCTCTTTCACTTTGATCAAGAGGCTCCTCAGTTCCTCTTTGCTTTCTATCATAAGGTAGGTGTCATGTGCATATCTGAGGTTATTGATATTTCTCCTGGCAATCTTGATTCTAGCTTATGCTTCATCCAGCCCGACATTTCACATGATGTATTCTGCATATATGTTAAATCAGCAGGGTGACAATATGCAGCCTTGGAATACTCCTTTACCAATTTGAAACCAGTCCACTGTTCCATGTCTGGTTCTAACTGTTACTTCTTGACCTGCATACAGATTTCTCAGGAGGCAGATCAGGTGGTCTGGTATTCCCATCTCTTTCAGAATTTTCCACAATTTGTTGTCATCCACACAGTCAAAGGCTTTGGTGTAGTCAATAAAGCAGAAGTAGATGTTTTTCTAGAACTCTCTTGCTTTTTCCATGATCCAACGGCTGTTGGCAATTTGATCTCTGGTTCCTTTGCCTTTTATAAATCCAGCTTGAACATCTGGAAGTTCTTGGTTCAGGTACCATTGAAGCCTAGCTTGGAGAATTTTGAGCATTATTTTGCTAGCATGTGAGATGAGTGCTACTGTGTGGTAGTTTGAACATTCTTTGGCATTGCCTTTCTTTGAGGTTGGAATGAAAACTGACCTTTTCCAGTCCTGTGGCCACTGCTGAGTTTTCCAAATTTGCTGGCATATTGAGTGCAGCACTTTCACAGCATCATCTTTCAGGGTTTGAAATAGCTCAACTGGAATTCCATCACTTTCACTAGCTTTGTTTGTAGTGATGCTTTCTAAGGCCCAATTGAATTCACATTCTAGGATGTCTGTCTCTAGGTGAGTGATCACACCATCATGGTTATCTGAGTCATTAAGATCTTTTTTGTATAGTTCTTCTGTGTATTCTTGCCACCTCTTTTTAATGTTTTCTGCTTCTGTTAGGTTCACGCCATTTCTGTCCTTTATTGTGCCCATCTTTGCATGAAATGTTCCCTTGGTATCTCTAGTTTTCTTGAAGAAATCTCTAGTCTCTCCCATTCTATTGTTTGACTCTATTTCTTTGCACTGATCACTGAGGAAGGATTTCTTATCTCTCCTTACTAATCTTTGGAACTCTCCATTCAGATGAGTATATCTTTCCTTTTCTCCTTTGCCTTTAGCTTCTCTTCTTTTCTCAGCTATTTGTAAGGCCTCCTCAGACAACCATTTGGCCCTTTTGCATTTCTTTTCCTTGGGGTGGTTTTGATCACTGCTTCCTGTACAATGCCATGAACTTCCATCCATAATCCTTTAGGCACTCTATCAGATCTAATCTTTTGAATCTATTTGTCACTTCCACTGTATAATCATAAGGTATTTGATTTAGGTCATACCTGAATTGTCTAATGGTTTTCCCTACTTTCTTCAATTTAGGTCTGAATGTGGGCTTCCTCGGAGAAGGCAATGGCACCCCACTCAGGTACTCTTGCCTGGAAAATCCCATGGATGGAGGAACCTGGTAGGCTGCAGGCCATGGGGTCGCTAAGAGTCAGACACGACTGAGCGACTTCACTTTCCCTTTTCACTTTCATGCATTGGAGAAGGTAATGACAACCCACTCCAGTGTTCTTACCTGGAGAATCCCAAGGACGGTGGAGCCTGGTAGGCTGCCATCTATGGGGTCGCACAGAGTTGGACACGACTGAAGTGATTTAGCAGCAGTAGCAGTAGCAGTGGGCTTCCTTGGTAGCTCATATGGTAAAGTGTCTGCCTGCAATGGGGGAGACCTGGGTTCGATCCCCGGGTCAGGAAGATCCCCTGGAGAAGGAAATGGCAACCCACTTCAATACTGTTGCCTGGAAAGTTGGATGGATGGAGGAGCCTGGTTTGCTACAGTCCATGGGATCATAAAGAGTCGGACACAACTGAGCAACTTCACTGGCACTGGTGGCAACAAGGAGTTCATGATCTGAGCCACAGTCAGCTTCTGGTCTTGTTTTTGAGGGCTGTTAGAGCTTCTCCATCTTCTGCTGCAAAGAATATAATCAATCTGATTTCAGTATTGATCATCTGGTGATGTCCTTGTGTAGGGTTCTCTCTTGTGTTGGAAAAGGGTGTTTGCTAGGACCAGTGTGTTCTCTTGGCAAAACTCTGCCAGCCTTTGCCCTTCCTCATTTTGTACTCCATGGCCAAACTTGCCTGTTATTCCAGGTATCCCTTGACTTGCTACTTTTGCCTTCCAGTGCTCTATAATGAAAAGGACATCTTTTTTGGGTGTTAGTTCTAGAAGGTCTTGTAGGTCATCATAGAGCCATTCAACTTCAGCTTCTTTGGCATTAGTGCTTGGGGCATAGACTTGGATTACTGTGATATTGAATGGTTTGTCTTGGAAACGAACAGAGATCATTCCATCCTTTAGAAATTGCACCCAAGACTGACATATATGTATAGCACATCCTTCTGTCCCCTGATTAATAAGGGTAAGAGATATTTTATGGTAAATATTAGTAATATAGATATCCTAGAAACTATAAGGACTTCTTAAAATTCTGATGTTTTTTGTTATCAGTCATAATTCTAGTTATTATCTCAAAATATTGTCATAGCAATAACCAAGTTTCGCAAAAATCCTTCCTCTTCAAGAAGCTTTATAGAAAGGACTTTTGGATAAACACTAGTTTCTGAACTGGGTAAGGATTCTAATGTGAAACCTGATGAATTCACAAAGTTTAACAAAAGGACTGAATGAATTGGCAAATATGCTTAGAAATTTTATGGTTTCTATCTGAAAAATTACTGGTTTGAATCTATGTTTTCCAGGTGTAAGAAAAAAACCTTGCCCTCAAACTAATTATGACAATAATTTGGTAAAATTATATTTTATAAACAAATTGAAACAGTTATCTTTTTAATCTGTGAACCCTCCAGAGATTGGAAACTCTTAGTTTCCAGTAACTTAATCAGATAAGTTAAGAAAGTTATCTCACAAGGAGATACAGAAATCTCAAAGCATTATGGAGCCCTCGAGAAGGGAGGAATTCACTTATATCTGTTAGGCAAAATCTGTGATAAGCCTTTGACATGACTTTCCTAGCCTTCAGTCTGTGACTCTAAAAGTTTCAGCAAAGCAAAAAAGTCTGTGATCAATTATGGTTATATCATGAGGTCAAGTTTATTGAGCCCAGACCTGTAAAAATGATGATCTTAGAGAGAAAAAGAAGTTTTAATAAACATCACCAGATGGTCAACACCGAAATCAGATTGATTATATTCTTTGCAGCCAAAGATGAAGAAGCTCTATACAGTCAGCAAAAACAAGACCAGGAGCTGACTGTGGCTCAGATCATGAACTCCTTATTACCAAATTCAGACTTAAGTTGAAGAAAGTAGGGAAAACTGCTAGACCATTCAGGTATGACCTAAACCAAATCCTTTATGATTATACAGTGGAAGGGAGAAATAGATTTAAGGGGCTAGATCTGATTGATAGAGTGCTTCATGAACTATGGAATGAGGTTCATGACATTGTACAGGAGACAGGGATCAAGACCATCCCCATGGAAAAGAAATGCAAAAAAGCAAAATGGCTGTCAGGGGAAGCCTTACAAATAGTTGTGAAAAGAAGACAAGTGAAAAACAAATGAGAAAAGGAAAGATATAAGCATCCAAAAGCAGAGTTCCAAAGAATAGCAAGAAGAGATAAGAAAGCCTTCCTCAGCCGTCAATGCAAAGAAAGAGAGGAAAACAATAGAATGGGAAAGACTAGAGATCTCTTCAAGAAAATTAGAGATGCCAAGGGAAAATTTCATGCAAAGATGGGCTCGATAAAGGACAGAAATGGTATGGACCTAACAGAAGCAGAAGATATTAAGAAGAGGTGGCAGGAATACACAGAAGAACTGTACAAAAAAGATCTTCATGACCAAGATAATCATGATGGTGTGATCACTCACCTAGAGCCAGACATCCTGGAATGTGAAGTCAAGTGGGCCTTAGAAAACATCACTATGATCAAAGCTAGTGGAGGTGATGGCATTCCAGTTGAGCTATTTCAAATTCTGAAAGATGATGCTGTGAAAGTGCTGCACTCAATATGCCAGCAAATTTGGAAAACAGCAGTGGCCACAGGACTGGAAAAGGTCAGTTTTCATTCCAACCTCAAAGAAAGGCAATGGCAAAGAATGCTCAAACTACCACCCAATTGCAGTCATCTCACACGCTAGTAAAGTAATGCTCAAAATTCTCCAAGCCAGGCTTCAGCAATATGTGAACCGTGAACTTGCTGATGTTCAAGCTGGTTTTAGAAAAGGAAGAGGAACTAGAGATCAAATTGCCAACATCCGCTGGATCATGGAAAAAGCAAGAGAGTTCCAGGAACATCTATTTCTGCTTTATTGACTATGCCAAAGCCTTTGACTATGTGGATCACAAGAAACTGGAAAATTCTGAAAGAGATGGGAATACCAGGCCACCAGACTTGCCTCTTGAGAAATCTGTATGCAGGTCAGGAAGCAAGTTAGAACTGGACGTGAAACAACAGACTGGTTCCAAATAGGAAAAGGAGTATGCCAAAGCTGTATGTTGTCACCATGCTTTTTAACTTCTATGCAGTGTACATCATGAGAAATGCTGGACTGGAAGAAACACAAGCTGGAATCAAGATTGCCGGGAGAAATATCAAAAACCTCGGATATGCAGATGACACCACCCTTATGGCAGAAAGTGAAGAGGAACTAAAAAGCCTCTTGATGAAAGTGAAAGAGGAGAGTTGAAAAAGTTGGCTTAAAGCTCAACGTTCAGAAAACGAAGATCATGGCATCTGGTCCCCTCACTTCATGGCAAATAGATGGGGAAACAGTGGAAACAGTGTCAGACTTTATCTTTTTAGGCTCCACAATCACTGCAGATGGTGATTGCAGCCATGAAATTAAAAGACACTTACTCCTTGGAAGAAAAGTTACGTCCAACCCAGAGAGCATATTGAAAAGCAGAGACATTACTTTGCCAACAAAGTTTCGTTTAGTCAAGGCTATGGTTTTTCCAGTGGTCATGTATGGATGTGAGAGTTGGACTGTGAAGAAGGCTGAGTGCCGAAGAATTGATGCTTTTGAACTGTGGTGTTGGAGAAGACTCTTGAGAGTCCCTTGGACTGCAAAGAGATCCAACCAGTCCATTCCAAAGGAGATCAGCCCTGGGATTTCTTTGGAAGGAATGATGCTAAAGCTGAAGCTCCAGTACATTGGCCACCTCATGCGAAGAGTTGACTCATTGGAAAAGATTGTGATGCTGGGAGGGATTGAGGGCAGGAGGAAAAGGGGATGACAGAGGATGAGATGGCTGGATGAAATCACGGACTCAATGGACATGAGTTTGAGTGAACTCCGGGAGATGGTGATGGACAGGGAGGCCTGGCGTGCTGTGATTCATGGGGTCGCAAAGAGTCGGACACGACTGAGCGACTGATCTAAACTAAACTGAACTGAAACCCCAGTTTATTAATGGAGGTCTGTATCTGCTAAGAATCTTTTCCTAGATAGTTCTTTGCTGTTTGGATATATTAGTGTAGAATTTAATTAAATTTTTAAAGGACATCAAGATTTGTTTCTGAAGCTTATCTCAGTAATTTATCTTTGGGTGAAGATCAGATGCCTCACACACAACCTGCAACCAATACTGGCAAAAGACATAATTTAAGAAACTGTCTCAAACCTGGGTGGAAGGACCTTTCTGTCAGGTACTCTTAACTGACTGATGCACAGTGAAACTGAAGGGAAGTTGTCTGTTGAATTAACTGCCACTTCCAAAGGCCCCTAAGCTGGACTGGTCTATAGAGAGGCCTGCTGACCTCAAACTCACCTTAAAATGAGTCTCAAAGAGGAAGTTGCATTACACTATGATGAGAAGATAACAACATCAGAAGTAGACAGCTTGCTCAGATGTTGATCTGATTCATATGATCATTTATGTTTTCTTGATTCCTTGGACCTGTGCCTATCAATCAAATGTTTTCTATCATGGACATGATTCTATGCTAGTTTAAAACTCAATCCAATTGTTGTGGCCAGTTACCTGTGTCTAGTACTTCTGGGTTAACTTGGTGGATTTCTGTCCTCCTGGATTCTGACTGAATACCCCCCTAGGAAATTTATTTTAGATAAGAGTTCAGTCCTGTTCTGTCTATTCATAATATTACTAGATGGGATCCTCTCACCTGGCCAACTAATAATACGTGCTCTGATGCTGGCCATAGATTAAGTTTTCTCTTCAGTTTATTTCAGTTGCTCAGTCATGTCTGACTCTTTGCAACACCATGGACTGCAGCACGCCAGGCTTTCCTGTCCATCACCAACTCCTGGACTCTACTCAAACTCAAGTCCATTGAGTCAGTGATGCCATCCAACCATCTCATCCTCTGTTGTTCCCTTCTCCTCCTGCCTTCAATCTTGCCCAGCATCAGCGTCTTTCCAAATGAGTCAGTTCTTCTCATCAGGTGGGCAAACTATTGGAGTTTCAACTTCAGCATCAGTCCTTCCAATGAATATTCAGGACTGATTTCCTTTCGAGTGGACTGGTTGGATCTCCTTACAGAGTTTCATCTTAGAGTCATTCAAACTCAATCAGCGTGACAAGCTAAGTCTCAGTCAAGAAACTAACCTGTCATCTATTAAAAGGAAAGCTCCCACAATTATGGGATGGATCTATGTGGTTAACATAAAGCTATGTTCGTTTAAGTTTAAAAGCTTCTGTATGCTGGGAACAATTAAATCATACTAAAAATGATCAACCTGATAATATTACAAGACAAGGCTGGGTGCTTTATGAACTATGCCTATTATTACCCTTAGAGAGAATGGTTCGTATGGAACTGTCACGCGAGTGTATGCTCCTCAGTTTTTGTCTCATCACAACAAAGATTTGGAGTAACAGACATTAAAGCCCCCATCGGTGCTCTCGGGTCTTGGACAGACCGTGTTATAACTTTTAGACAAATCAGTGTTACAGCTCTATTTTATTTAGAAGATAGCAGGAAAATCTATCTTTGAGGCATGAGGGCACGTCGATCTAAAGACGCAAAGAGAAGAGCGCCCCAGTGCACAAGGAGAGAGAGCGAGAGAGCACTTTGACTCCTCTTTTTATATGCTTTTTTCTTCCCCCTGGGCCTGCCCTATGTAAATTGGGCTTAGTCAGGAGTGCTGTTCTACCTGAAGTCCTCACTCTGGTCCTCGGATCTTCCTTTGACCCTCCTCTGTTCTTTTTTCGCGGGCTTTTCTCTTCCTTGTCTTTTAGCCACCGCCATTCTGGACTCCTTTTCCCTATTCTAACTACCTAACAGAACTCAGTGAATTTGTGGCACTAATTTATAGCCTTGACATCTATATTCATCTGCTGTGAATATCATCAATGTGTGTACAAAGGCAGCCCTACAAGAGGGCTCAGTGGCTAACTTCTGAATTTTAGGCAAACAGGCCCTGGGCAGGAGAACTCAGCAGATTATTTTCCAGTGAGAGTGCCTCCACCCTACCCACTTCACACCATGGCTTACATTAGATCTGGAGCAGATATATCCTGGGAGAAGTCTGCCACAGAGGCAGCCCAGATTTGGGGGCAGCACAGCCATCTCAATTCCTGCAGTCACAATGCCCTGACCCCCAATCATAGCCTTGTACTATATCTGGGATGAACACAAGAGGAAAAGAGATGCAAACTGGGGCTGCTTCTGAGTGGAATCACAGGTACGTACACAGGAGGCAGATGGGTCCTCTGTGTTAACAAGGACTTCACTTGCTTTAGTATTCACATCCTTTGCGGCAGGTCTTGCACTCAAATACAATGGAGGCTGATAGAATCTGTGTCTCAGGGGGCAAAAACTCCAAAAACTGGGGTCAAACCTTGCCACAATAGGTCAAAATAACAACAGATCAAAGAAGAAGCCCTGCTTCATTCCTGCACAGGATTTAAATCCTCTAACACAAACCATACACCCTATCAAGGAGATAACAGCCAGCATACTCTGCACAGCATCCATATCAAAATCAGCCCTCACACCAAAAATACTGGACACACCTTTGTATATAGCCTGATTTTCCCTCTGACCTCCTTGGAGCAGTTTTCTCAGAGCTACTGAGATGCTGTTTCCTGGGCTCAGAGTCCTAAACATTCTTACTATTCTTGACTATCACTTTAATGAGCCAGAAAATAGATTAAAAAGCAATTTTAATAATTGTAAAAAGTGATTTTTAACTATAATTAATAGTAAAAGGATAAGCACAAAGTTTTAAAATAGGATATCAAAATCACAAAATATAGGAGAATGCAGTATAAAAACATAAATCATTTAGAGTATGTATATATTTTAAATTAATTTAGACTATATTTTAACTTGAATGACTATCAGTTTAAAAAAGTACAGTTATGGGTCAACATACTTGAACTCCATGATAAGCACAAATTTAAAACATACAATAGATTCCAAAAAAAGCAAAAAGGAAAGAACTCACGCATACTGCAAAGAAAATTATCAAAACACAAAAGGAAAAATAATAACAAGAGGAGATGAACAAAAGAGAACTACAAAGACATTTGGAAAATAAAAATTTAAATGGCAATAAGTACATACCTATCAATAATTGCTTTAAATATCAATGGACTAAATTCTCCAATAAAAAGACACAGAGTGACAGATTATATAATAAAACAAGAACCTATGATATGTTACTGTCAAGGAAAGTAGTAGTCCTGTTCAGGAAGTAGTCTTCTTCAGGCTTCAGAAACAGGAGAGTAGGCTTTTCAGCTGCTTCTGATCTGCCTGAACACTGCCCAGATCATGTACCTACCTGCAAAACACACCAATCATTACTAGCAAATCAAGTGGCACTTTAGATAAAATCGTATAATTTTCCTGAGCCCCTGGAGGCCTAGTTAGGCTCCTGAGGTCTAAGAAGTCTTATGACTCTAAAGGTGAAACAAATAACATTGTTAAAGTTAAAAAAAACAAACTGAAATAAAACAAAAACAGTGTTGCATTTTTGCATGCAATCTGATGATAATATCAGTTTGCAGCCTGGGATTATAAACAGGAGCCTCCAAAGCTGAGATTTGAAGTATCACTCATGGAATGGACACACTGCCCAGGACCCTTCCCCAACTGCGACTCCAGATTGCTGCCATTCAGGGCTTCCTAGCACTGTTCAGTTCTGGATGTAGGTTGTTGGCCCAATTTGGTGATGTATATACTGTTAACTTCTATTGTTTCTTTTAATGGCTGTATGTTGAAATTAAGTCAAATAATCCCCTATTAAACATTGAAATTTTTTATTTGTGTGTAATTAGTGGTTTCTTTCGTGAACAATTCCTTCAAACTTAAAATGAAAGCAAAATTGTCAGCAAAACAGCTGCTTATAAGAGATTCACATCAGGGTGAAAGACAAACTGAAAGTGAGGGGGATGGAAAAAGATATTTCATGCAAATGGAAACGACAAGAGATTGGCTGTAGCAAATACTCACATCAGACAAATAGACTTTAAAACAAAGGCTCTAAAACAAAGACACAGAAAAGCATTATCTAATGATAAAGGGATCAATACAAGAAGGGGATATTACACTCATTAACATATATGCATCCAATATAGAGGCACCTAACTATATAAAACAAACATTAACAGGGATAAAGGAATAAATTGATCATAATACAATAATAGTAAAATTTAACACCTTACTGACACCAATGGAGAGATGATAAGGCAACAGAGATCCTAATAACCAGTTGGACTGAATTTATATCTATATGATACTATATCCAAAAAATCAGAATACAGATTCTTTTCAAAAATGCAAGGAACATTCTCTAGGATAGAGCACATACTAGTTCACAAAACAAATTTAAAAGGATAGAAATTATTTCAAGCATTTTTTTTCCTGACTATATTGGTATAAAGCTAGAAATTAAACACAGAAAGAAAAATGGGATCAGACCAAACCATGGAAAGTAAATATCAATGATGAAATCAAAGAAGAAATCAGAAAATCCCTCAAGAAAATGGAAATGAAAACACAACTTAACAAAATCTATGGGATACAGCTAAAGCAATTCTAAGAAGGAAGTTCATAGTGACAGGCCTTCCTGAAGACACAAGAAAAATCTCAAATAAACAAGCTAACTTGCCACCTAAAAGAATTAGAAAAAGAACAAACAAAACCCAGTCAGCAGAAGGAAGGAAATAATAAAGACCAGAGAGAAAATAAATGACACAGAAATGAAAGAAACAATAGAAAAGATCAATAAAAACAAAAACTGATTATTGGAAAGATAAATAAAATCAACAAACCTTTAGTCAGGTTCACCAAGAATAAAAAAGAGGGGACCCCCCTCCAAAGAAAAAACAACAACAAAAAAAAAAAAAAGAAAGAGGAAAAAAAAAAAAACTGATACAACAGTAATACACAAAAAATGAGACAATTCTATGAATAGTTATATGTCAACAGGATTACCTAGAAAAAATGGACAAATTTCTAGAAACTTGCAGGCTGCCAAAATTGAGTCAAGAAGAAATATTAATAGATAATTTGCCAGGAGAAAAACTATTGAAAATTCCAACATATGGAGGTTGAACAACACGCTTCTGAATAACCAACAAATCACAGAAGAAATAAAAATATGCATAGAAATGAATGAAAATGAAAACACAACAACCCAAAACCTGTGGGACACTGTAAAAGCAGTGCTAAGGGGAAAGTTCACAACAATGCAGGCATACCTCAAGAAACAAGAAAAAAGTCAAATAAATAACCCAACTCTACACCAAAGCAACTAGAAAAAGAAGAAATGGAGAACCCCAGGGTTAATAGAAGGAAAGAAATCTTAAAAATTAGGACAGAAATAAATGCAAAAGAAACAAAAGAGACCATAGCAAAAATCAACAAAGGCAAAAGCTGGTACTTTGAAAGGATAAATAAAACTGACAAACCATTAGCCAGACTCATCAGGAAACAAAGGGAGAAAAATCAAATCAATAAAATTAGAAATGAAAATGGAGAGATCACAACAGACAACACAGAAATACAAAGGATCATAAGAGACTACTATCAGCAACTATATGCCAATAAAATGGACAACGTGGAAGAAATGGACAAATTCTTAGAAAAGTACAACTTTACAAAACTGAACAAGGACAAAATAGAAAATCTTAACAGACCCATCACAAGCACAGAAATTGAAACTGTAATCAGAAATCTTCCTGCAAACAAAAACCCAGGCCCAGACGACTTCACAGCGAATTCTACCAAAAATTTAGAGAAGAGCTAACACCTATCCTACTCAAATTCCTCCAGAAAATTGCAGAGGAAGGTAAACTTCCAAACTCATTCTATGAGGCCACCATCACCCTAATACCAAAAACGGACAAAGATGCCACAAATAAAGAAAACTACAGGCCAATATCAATGATGAACATAGAGGCAGAAATCCTTAACAAAATTCTAGCAATCAGAATCCAACAACACATTAAAAAGATCATACACCATGACCAAGTGGGCTTTATCCCAGGGATGAAAGGATTCTTCAATATCTGCAAATCAATCAATGTAATATACCACATTAACAAATTGAAAAATAAAAGCCATATGATTATCTCGATAGATGCAGAGAAAGCCTTTGACAAAATACAACATCCATTTATGATTTAAAAAAAAAAAACTCTCCAGAAAGCAGGAATAGAAAGAACATACCTCAACATAATAAAAGCTATATATGACAAACCTACAGCAAACATTACCCTCAATGGTGAAAAATTGAAAGCATTTCCCCTAAAGTCAGGAACAAGACAAGGGTGCCCACTTTCACCACTACTATTCAACATAGTTCTGGAAGTTTTGGCCACAGCAATCAGAACAGAAAAAGAAATAAAAGGAATCCAAACTGGAAAAGAAAAAGTAAAACTCTCACTGTTTGCAGATGACATGATCCTCTACATAGAAAATCCTAAAGACTCCACCAGAAAATTACTAGAGCTAATCAATGAATATAGTAAAGTTGCAGGATATAAAATCAACACACAGAAATCCCTTGCATTCCTATACACTAATAATGAAAAAAATAGAAAAAGAAATTATTCCATTCACCATTCACAAAAACAATTCCATTCACCATTACAATGAAAAGAATAAAATACTTAGGAATATATCTACCTAAAGAAACTAAAGACCTATATATAGAAAGCTATAAAACACTGGTGAAAGAAATCAAAGAGAACACTAATAGATGGAGAATTATACCATGTTCATGGATCAGAAGAATCAATATAGTGAAAATGAGTATACTACCCAAAGCAATCTATAGATTCAATGCAATTGCTATCAAGCTACCAATGGTATATTTTCACAGAGCTAGAACAAATAATTTCACAACTTGTATGGAAATACAAAAAACCTCAAATAGCCAAAGCATTCTTGAGAAAGAAGAATGGAACTGGAGGAATCAATCTGCCTGGCTTCAGGCTCTACTACAAAGCCATAGTCATCAAGACAGTATGGTACTGGCACAAAGACAGAAATACAGATCAATGGAACAAAATAGAAAGCACAGAGATAAATCCACACACCTATGAACACTTTATCTTTGACAAAGGAGGCAAGAATATACAATGGATCAAAGAAAATCTCTTTAACAAGTGGTGCTGGGAAAACTGGTTAACCACTTGTAAAAGAATGAAACTAGATCACTTTCTAACACCATACACAAAAATAAACTCAAAATGGATTAAAGATCTAAATATAAGACCAGAAACTAGAAAACTCCTAGAGGAGAACATAGGCAAAACACTCTCAGACATAAATCACAGCAGGATCCTCTATGATCCACCTCCCAGAATTCTGGAAATAAAAGCAAAAATAAACAAATGGGATCTAATTAAAATTAAAAGCTTCTGCACAACAAAGGAAACTATAAGCAAGGTGAAAAGACAGCCTTCTGAATGGGAGAAAATAATAGCAAATGAAGCAACTGACAAACAACTAATCTCAAAAATATACAAGCAACTTATGCAGCTCAATTCTAGAAAAATTAAAATGAAAATGGCAACCCACTCCAGTATTCTTGCCTGGGAAATCCTAGGGACAGAGGAGCCTGTTAGACTACAGTCCAAGGGGTTGCAAACAGTCGGATACAACTGAGCACTCACATGCAGATACAGAGAGGCGAGCTTTTGGCAACACTTCCATTATCATATCACCTCTCTTCTTAAACAGTTTTTTAAAAAAATCAATTCACTCAAATTTGGGGTTTCTGTAGCTGCTAAACTTGAAGTTCCTCAAGCTACATTTCATTTTTTGAAATCTATTTTCTTTCTTAGAATCTTCTCATGGCCTGCTCCCCACTTTGGCCACCTGATCCTTGCCCCGGGAAGGACGTAATCAAGGGAAAGTGGTCCCAACTCTTTTTCTCTTGTCTTTCTTTTCTCCTTTCCAGAAGCAGGAGTCTACAAGACCCACCAACGTCCTCATGTCAATGAATCAGGAAATTTATGACCCCAGTTCCTAGTCCCAAGGACCTGCAGAATCACGGGAAGCCATGACCCAGGTCCAGGGCACCCAGCTGAGTGCCAGGGGTTGGCATTCTTCTCTGATACCTCAGAGACAATTCTGAATGTTGAAAGGCAAAATGAACACACCTATAAGGAAAGAGGGAGAAGGCAATGGCACCCCACTCCAGTACTCTTGCCTGGAAAATCCCATGGGTGGAGGAGCCTGGTAGGCTGCAGTCCATGGGGTTGCGAAGTTGGACACGACTGAGCAACTTCACTTTCACTTTTCACTTTCATGCATTGGAGAAGGAAATGGCAACCCACTCCAGTGTTCTTGCCTGGAGAATCCCAGGGTCACACAGAGTCAGACAAGACTGAAGTGACTTAGACTTAGCATAAGGAAAGAGACATACCTATTTCCTGCCATATCAGTAAGTAAACATCTTAGAACCAGCATCCCTCCAATATAAGCTGGTGGGCCCTAAGGGCAGTGGAAGGAGACCACCTGTGATCTAGCAGCCATCAGACTGCAGCCACTCCCTACACTGATACCAAGGAAGCTCAGGATGTGAGAAAACACAGGTTACTATCCCCAGATAGCTGAGATACATATGAAAGCAATAATTTCAATGAACCCAGACTCTTGTATCTTCCCATACATAGAGAGGATCTTCCTTGTAGCTCAGACAGTAAAGAATCTGCCTGCAATGAAGAAGACCCAGGTTCGAACCCTGGGTCAGAAAGATCCTCTGGAGAAGGGAATGGCAATCCACTCCAGCATTCTTGCCTAGAGAATCCCATGGACAGAGGAGCCTGGCAGGCCACAGTCCATGGGGTCGCAGAGTCGGACATGACGGAGTGACTAACACTAGTACTACTGTTATACACAGAGAAGCCCTAAATCCCTTAACTTGGGATAATCTCATTTTCTTTAAATAAAAATTATCTTTTGATGTCAGACTACCTCTCCTGTGTTGTAAAACTTCTGTATAATCTGTTTCCTTCCTGTGCCTCTCAGGGCAGTTCTCTCAGGGTCACTTGAGATCCTGTCTCCTAGGCTTGAAGTCCTTAAAGTTTCCACCTAATAAAACATAACTCTCAGCTTTTAGGTTGTGATTATTTTTTAAGTCAACAACATGCTTCCAGGATCCTTTTAAGGATAGGACACAAGATTTTACCTGTGTTTTCAGTAGAAAGGAAACACAGAATAAAGCATCTTCAGTTCTTTTAGATGGTAAATATCTTTTACGTTAGTCAAAGGGAGGAAGACTAGGTCAGGGGAAGGGTTAGATGGTCCTTTCAAGTTAGCAGAGGTCAAGCACTAGAGGGTATAGTGATGCTGAGCAGTGCCCTGTGGGGCTCGCTGCCATGGAGGCCTTTTGTTCTTTCATTTCTTGTATGCAAGACTGAAGCTTCCAAGACCTTCCCTGAGTTTCAAACAACAGCTTCATACAGTTGCTTATTAAGGAAGTAGCAGCCTTGAAGCCACTTGAGACAAGATTAAAGGGACCAGAGAGGCTCATTCTATATTAGGAGAGGGACCACCTGAGACTCTGCACACAACTTAATTTGGTCAGTTGGTGTTGTTCAGTTGCTCAGTCTGACACTTTATGATCCCATGGTCTGCAGCACACCAGCTACCCTGTCCTTCACCATCTCCCAGAGCTTGGTCAAGCTCTTGTCCATTGAGTCAGTGATACCATCCAACCATCTCATTCTCTGTTGTCCCCTTCTCCTCCTGCCTTCAATCTTTCTGAACATCAGGGTCTTTTATAATATCAGCTCTTTGCATCAGGTGGCAAAGTACTGGAGCTTCAGATTCAGCATCAGTCCTTCCAATGAATATTCAGGACTGATTTTCTTTAGGATGGACTGCAGGGACTCTCAAGACTCTTCGCCAAAACCACAGTTCAAAAGCACCAGTTCTTCAGTGATCAGTCTTCTTTATATTCCAACTCTCACATCTATACATGACCACTGGAAAAACCATAGCTTTCACTAGATGGACCTCTGTTGGCAAAGTGATGTATGTGCTTCTTAATATGCTATCCAGGTTTGTCACAGCTTTTCTTCCAAGGAGCAAGCACCTTTTAATTTCATGGCTGCAGTCACCATCTGCAGTGACTTTGGAGCCCAAGAAAATAAAGTCCGTCATTGTGTACACTGGTTCCCCATCTTTTTGCCATGAAGTGATGGGACTGGATGCCATGATCTCAGTTTTTTGAATGTAGAGTTTTAAGACAGATTTTTCACTCTCCTCCGTCATCATCATCAAGAAGCTCTTTAGTTCCTATTAACTTTCTGCCATAAAGGTGGTATCATCTGCATATCTGAGGTTATTGATATTTCTCCCAGAAACCTTGATTCTAGCTTGTTCTTCATCCAGCCTGGCATTTCACATGATGTATCCTGCAACCAGTAACGCTGAAGAAGCTGAAGTTAAATGGTTCTATGAAGACCTACAAGACCTTTTAGAACTAACACCCAGAAAAGATGTCCTTTTCATTATAGGGGACTGGAATGCAAAAGTAGGAAGTCAAGATACACCTGGAGTAACAGGCAAATTTGGCCTTGGAATGTGGAATGAAGCAAGGCAAAGACTAATAGAGTTTTGCCAAGAAAATGCACTGGTCATAGCAAACACCCTCTTCCAACAACACAAGAGAAGACTCTATACATGGGCATCACCAGATGGTCAATACCGAAATCAGATTGATTATATTCTTTGCAGCCAAAGATGGAGAAGCTCTACACAGTCAACAAAAACAAGACCGGGAGCTGACTGTGGCTCAGATCATGAACTCCTTATTATCAAATTCAGACTTTAATTGAAGAAAGTAGGGAAAACTGCTAGACCATTCAGGTATGACCTAAATCAAATCCCTAATGATTATACAGTGAAAGTGAGAAATAGGTTTAAAGGCCTAGATCTGATAGATTGCATGCCTGATGAACTATGGACTGAGGTTCGTGACATTGTACAGGAGACAGGGATCAAGAACATCCCCATGGAAAAGAAATGCAAAAAAGTGAAATGGCTGTCTGGGGAGGGCTTACAAATAGCTGTGAAAAGAAGAGAAGTGAAAAGCAAAGGAGAAAAGGAAAGATATAAGCATCCAAAAGCAGAGTTCCAAAGAATAGCAAGAAGAGATAAGAAAGCCTTTTTCAGTGATCAATGCAAAGAAATAGAGGAAAAGAACAGAATGGGAAAGACTAGAGATCTCTTCAAGAAAATTAGAGATACCAAGGGAACTTTTCAGGCAAAGATGGGCTCGATAAAGGACAGAAATGGTATGGACCTAACAGAAGCAGAAGATATTAAGAAGAGGTGGCAAGAATACACGGAAGAACTGTACAAAAAAGATCTTCATGACCTGGATAATCACGATGGTATGATCACTCATCTAGAGCCAGACATCCTGGAATGTGAAGTCAAGTGGGCCTTAGAAAGCATCACTATGAACAAAGCTAGTGGAGGTGATGGCATTCCAGTTGAGCTATTTCAAATTCTGAAAGATGATGCTGTGAAAGTGCTGCACTCAATATGCAGTGGCCACAGGACTGGAAGTCAGTTTTTATTCCAATCCCAGAGAAAGGCAATGCCAAAGAATACTCAAGCTACTGCACAATGGCATTCATCTCACATGCTAGTAAAGTAATGCTCAAAATTCTCCAAGCCAGGCTTCAGCAATACGTGACCCGTGAACTTCCAGATGTTCAAGCTGGTTTTAGAAAAGGAGGAGGAACCAGAGATCAAATTGCCAACATCTGCTGGATCATGGAAAAAGCAAGAGAGTTCCAGAAAAACATCTATTTCTGCTTTATTGACTATGCCAAAGCCTTTGACTGTGTGGATCACAATCAACTGTGGAAAATTCTGAAAGAGATGGAATACCAGACCACCTAACCTGCCTCTTGAGAAATCTGTATGCAGGTCAGGAAGCAACAGTTAGAACTGGACATGGAACAACAGACTGGTTCCAAATAGGAAAAGGAGTATGCCAAGGCTGTATATTGTCACCCTGCTTATTTAACTTCTATGCAGAGTACATCATGAAAAACGCTGGACTGGAAGAAACACAAGCTGGAATCAAGATTGCCGGGAGAAATATCAATAACCTCAGATATGCAGATGACACCACCCTTATGGCAGAAAGTGAAGAGGAACTAAAAAGCCTCTTGATGAAAGTGAAAGAGGAGAGTGAAAAAGTTGGCTTAAAGCTCAACATTCAGAAAATGAAGATCATGGCATCTGGTCCCATCACTTCATGGCAAATAGACGGGGAAACAGTGGAAACAATATCGGACTTTATTTTGGGGGGCTCCAAAATCACTGCAGATGGTGACTGCAGCCAGGAAATTAAAAGACGCTTACTCCTTGGAAGGAAAGTTATGACCAACCTAGATATGATATTAAAAAGCAGAGACATTACTTTGTCAACAAAGTGCTGTCTAGTCAAAGCAATGATTTTTCCAGTGGTCATGTATGGATGTGAGATTTGGACTGTGAAGAAAGCTGAGCACTGAAGAATTGATGCTCTTGAACTGTGGTATTGGAGAAGACTCTTGAGGGTCCCTTGGACTGCAAGGAGATCCAACCAGTCCATTCTGAAAGAGATCAACCCTGGGATTTCTTTGGAAGGAATGATGCTAAAGCTGAAACTCCAGTACTTTGGCCACCTCATAGGAAGAGTTGACTCTTTGGAAAAGACTGTGATGTTGGGAGGGATTGGGGGCAGGAGGAGAAGGGGACGGCAGAGGATGAGATGGCTGGATGGCATCACTGACTCGATGGGCATAAGTCTGAGTAACTCCGGGAGTTGGTGATGGACAGGGAGGCCTGGCATGCTGTGACTCATGGGGTCACAAAGAGTCAGACACGACTGAGCGATTGAACTCACCTACTGACTGACCCTGCATATAAATTAATTAAGCAGGGTGACAATAAATAGCCTTGTTGTACTCCTTTCCCAATCTGGAACCAGTCCATTGTTCTATGTCTGGTTCTAACTGTTGCTTCTTGACCTGCATATAGGTTTCTCAGGAGGCTCATCAGGTGATGTGGTATTACCATCTCTTTATGAATTTTCCACAATTTGTTGTGATCCACACAGTCAAAGGCTTTAGTGTAATCAATGGTGCAGAATTAGATGTGTTTCTGGAATTCTGTTGCTTTTTCTATAATCCAATGGATGTTGACAATTTCATCTCTTGTTCCTCTGCCTTTTCTAAATCCAGCTTGAATATCTGGAAGTTCTTGGTTCAGCTACCGTTGAAGGTTTGCCTGGAGAATTTTGAGCACTACTTTGCTAGCATGTGAAATGAGTACAATTGTATGATAGTTTGAACATTCTTTGGCATTGCCTTACTTTCTTTGGAATTGAAATGAAAACTGACATTTTCTAGTCTTGTGGCCACTGTTGAGTTTTCCAAATTTGCTGGCATATTGATTGCAGCACTTTCACAGAATCATTTTTTAAGATTTGAAATAGCTCAGGTGGAATTCCATCACTTCCTCTAGCTTTGTTTGTAGTGATGCTTCCTAAGGCCCACGTGATTTCACACTCCAGGATGTCTGGCTCTAGGTAAGTGATCACATCATCATGATTATCTGGGTCATGAAGATCTCCTTTGTATAGTTCTTCTGTGTATTCTTACCATCTGTTCTTAATACCTTTTCCTTCTGTTAGGCTCACACAGTTTCTGGCCTCCATTGTACCCATCTTTGCAGGAAATGTCCCTTGTTATTTCTAATGTTCTTGAAGAGATCTCTAGTCTTTCCCATTCTATTTTCTTCCTCTATTGCTTTTCATTGATCACTTAAGAAGGCTTTCTTTTCTCCCTTTGCTATTCTTTGGAACTATGCAAACAGATGTGTGTACATCTTTCCTTGTATCCTTTGCTTTTAGCTTCATTTCTTTTCTCCGCTATTTGTAAGGCCTTCTCAGAAAACCATTTTGCCTTTCTTTTTCTTGGGGATGGTTTTGATTGCCACCTATTGTACAATGTTACAAACCTCTGTCCATAGTTCTTCAGTCACTCTGTCTATCAGAGTGGTCAATACTGAAATCAGAGTGAAAATATTCTTTGCAGTCAATGATGGAGAAGCTATATACAGCCAGCAAAAATAAGACCGGAAGCTGACTATGGCTCAGATCATGAATTCCTTATTACCAAATTCAGACTGAAATTGAAGAAAGTAGGGAAAACCACTAGATCATTCAAGTATGACCTAAATCAAATCCCTTAAGATTATACAGAGGAAGTGACAAATAGATTCAAGGAATTAGATCTGATAGACAGCATGCCTGAAGAACTATGGACTGAGGTTTGTGACACTGTACAAGAGGCAGTGATCAAGACCATCCCCAAGAAAAAGAAATGCAAAAAGGCAAAATGGTTGTCTGAGGAGGCCTTACAAATAGCTGAGAGAAGAAGAGAAGCTAAAGGCAAAGGAGAAAAGGAAAGATATACCCATTTGAATGCAGAGTTTCAAAGAATAGCAAGGAGAGATAGGAAAGTCTTCCTCAATAATCAGTGCAAAGAAATAGAGGAAAACAATAGAAAGGGAAACTAGAATTCTCTTCAAGAAAATTAGAGATACCAAGGGAACATTTCATGCAAAGATGGGCACAGTAAAGGACAGAAATGGTATGGACCTAACAGAAGCAGAAAATATTAAGCAGTGGCAAGAATACATAGAAGAGCTATACAAAAAAGATCTTCATGACCCAGATAATCACAATGGTGTGATCACTCACCTAGAGCCATGTGTCCTGGAGTGCGAAGTCAAATGGGCTTTAGGAAGCATCGCTATGAGCAAAGCTAGTGGAGGTGATGGAATTCCAGTTGAGCTATTTCAAATCCTAAAAGACGATGCTGTGAAAGTGTTGCACTCAATATGCCAGCAAATTTGGAAAACTCAGCAGTGGCCACAGGACTGGAAAAGGTTAATTTTCATTCCAATCCCAAAGAAAGGCAATGCCAAAGAATGTTCAAACTGTCACACAATTGCACTCATCTCACACGCTAGTAAGGTAATGCTCAAAATTCTCCAAGTCAGGCTTCAACAGTACATGAACCGTGAACTTCCAGATGTTCAAGTTGGATTTAGAAAAGGTAGAGGAACTAGAGATCAAATTGCCAACATCTGTTGGATCGTAGAAAAAGCAAGAGAGTTCCAGAAAAACATCTGCTTCTGCTTTATTGACTATGCCAAAGACTTTGACTCTGGATCAGAACAAACTGGAAAATTCTTCAAGAGATGGGAATACCAGACCACCTGACCTGCCTACTGAGAAATCTGTATGCAGGTCAAGAAGCAACAGACCTGAAATGGAACAATAGACCGGTTTCAAATCAGGAAAGGAGTACATCAAGACTGATTGTCACCTGGCTTATTTAACTTATATGCAGAGTAGATAATGCAACATGCTGGGCTGGATGAAGCACAAGGTGGAATCTAGATTGCTGGGAGAAATATCAATAACCTCAGATATTCAGATGACACCACCCTTATGGCAGAAATCCAAGAAGAACTAAAGAACCTCTTGATGAAATTTAAAGAGGAGAGTGAAAGTTGGCTTAAAACTCAACATTCAGAAAACTAAGATCATGGCATCTGGTCTCATCACTTTGTGGCAAATGGATGGGGAAACAACGGAAATAGTGAAAGGCTTTATTTTCTTGGTATCCAAAATCACTGTAGATGGTGACTGCAGCCATGAAATTAAAAGATGCTTGCTCCTTGGAAGAAAAACCATGATCAACCTGGACAGCATATTAAAACGCAGAGATATTACTTTGCAATAAAGTTCTGTCTAGTCAAAGCCATGGTTTTTCCAGTAGTCATGTATGGATGTGAGAGTTGGACTATAAAGAAAGCTGAGCAATGAATAATTGATGCTTTTGAACTGTGGTGTTGGAGAAGACTCTCGAGAGTCCCTTGGACTGCAAGGAGAGCCAACCACTCCATCCTAAAGGAGATCAGTCCTGAATATTCATTGGAAGGACTGATGATGAAACTGAAAGTCCAATACTTTGGTCACCTGATGTGAAGAAGTGACTCATTGGAAAAGACGCTGATGCTGGGAAAGATTGAAGGTGGGAGGAGAAGGGGTCAACAGGGGATGAGATAGTTGGATGGCATCACCATCTCAATGGACCTGAGTTTTAGCGAGCTCCAGGAGTTGGACATGGAAGCCTGGTGTGCTGCAGTCCATGGGCTCGCACAGACTAGCACACAACTGAGCAACTGAACTGATTGTCTATCACATCTAGTCCCTTGAATCTTTTTGTCACTTCCACCGTATAATGGTAAGGAATTTGATTTAGATCATACCTGAATGACTTAGTGGTTTTCCCTACTTTCTTCATTTTAAGTCTGAATTTTGCAATAAGGGGTTCATGATCTGAGCCACAGTCAGCCCCTAGTCTTGTTTTTGCTGCCTGTATGGAGTTTCTCCATGTTCAGCTGCAAAGATATAATCAATCTGATTTTGGTATTGACCACTTGGTGATGAGCATATGTAGAGTTGTTTCCTGTTGTTGGAAGAGGGTGTTTGCTATGACCAGTTCTGTTGGCAAAACTTTGTTAACCTTTGCCCTTTCATTTTGTACTCCAAGGGTAAACTTGGACTCTACAAACACCTTAATCTTGTTAGTAACCCCACCCTTTTAAAACTTTGCGGAAGAAAGCAAGAGTTTTACTGCCTTGAGCCTTATCACATCCCCCTGCCAGACTATATAACCTTTACCTATTCACCAGGGCCGGGGGCATTGTTCTAGAAACTTGCCTTCTGGATTCCCCGTTTGCCTGGCAAAGAAAGAAAGCCACTCTTTCCTTCTCTATGGTTCTGACTCCCTATTTCTGTTTGTGATTGGTACATAGAGAGTCAAGCTTTTGGCGGCAGTAGCTAAATTACTGCTTCTTAGGTTAGTACACTGGCATAATCTCGATTCACCTCATTTGCTGATTTTAAATAAAGGACCATAAGAACTTGAAATGCATACTGGGTGTCGCCCAGCAGTTAAGCTCCACTGCCAAGGCGGGAAAAAAAAAAAAAAAAGCGCCCTTTCTCCTGCTGCTCCTTGCTCTCTCTCGGAGGTGCCAGACTGTCATCTGCTGATGGATCGTCTGGCCCCAGGGCCTTGACAGTTAATGATTTGCCGCAGAACGAGTCCGCCCAGCAGAGGTGAGAGAGCGACGCCGGCGAGAGCGACAGCGCAGACCCACTGCCCGTGCCGAGCCCCCACCGGCCGCACAAGCGCCGCCTCCCGTCTTCCGGGACCCGGCACTTCTAGGGGTTCCGGGCG
The DNA here is from genome assembly GCF_032405125.1 of Capricornis sumatraensis. Lineage (NCBI taxonomy): Eukaryota > Metazoa > Chordata > Mammalia > Artiodactyla > Bovidae > Capricornis > Capricornis sumatraensis. The sequence continues at coordinate 19,409,432 of NC_091084.1, read as the reverse complement.
CCGAAGACCGCGGGGCTCCGATGGAGGCCGCCTCGCCGGCGGGACCTAGCGGCCGGCAGCCGCACGCGCCGGGCTCGGCCAGCCTGCTGTTCTGGATCAAGGGCAAACTCTTCACCTGGTGAGTGGAGGGCAGTGCTCCGCGGCCGGCTGGGCTGCGGGCGCCGCAGGGAGCACCCCGGCTCGGGCTCGGCGGCCGCGTGCGTTGGGGGAGCTGGTTCAGGCGGCTCAACATGTGCCGCAGGGGTTTTACTCCTTACTGGCTTTATGAAGCGCTTGGTGTCCCTCCCCGGGCTCCCTCTTAGAAATCGTGGGGATGTGTTTCAGAGGATTTGATGGGAAATTAATTCTTTGGGCATCGTTAGGTCTGTCCCCGGTGGCCTCCCAGCCTACAGGGGACGGAGCCCCCCGGGGATGCTGTGAAAGAGGGGTCCCCACCCTCGGGCTTTGTAGGTGGGTGAGCTCCTCTCCCTGGAGCCTATGTCCACATTCCACTGCTGCGGAGCCCAGTCCACTAACAGTTGAGTTCACCCAAGTGAAAAATCAGGGTTGAGTTTTCTGGTGCCGCCTGGAGGTAGTCGAGAGCCAGCTCCTTCCCTGGGCTGAGATGAGAGGCGACGCAGCCACCTTTGGGTCCAGGGTCCTCAGAGAAGCTGCTTCTGTTGTCACCATGCTCTGTGGGAAACAGAAGTGTGTTTAAGGGATTGGGAGAGACTCTGGGTCGGGGAAAGCATTTTTGTGGTCGGTGGACGACTTGGAAAATAGAGATAACTCAGGATCTAAATAATGAAAGCCAGCATTCATGGAGCATTCACAGTCAAGTACTGTGCTTAGGAATTTTTATGGATAATATTATTTAATCCTTACCACTTTATGAGATGGCACTGTTGTTATCCCTACTTTGCCGATGGAGAAACAGAGAAAGCTAAAGCAACTTTGCAAGGCCATGCAACGACCTGTGAGGAATGACGCCTGTCCACCTCAGTCTCAGCTGACCTGAAGTGCTCCTGGCCACTGGCTCATTATGACACAGGCATTTTTTTTTCTTTTTCAGATTAACAAATCAAATTTTTCATAAAAGGTTGTGAAAACTATGTCTTGAAAAGTCATACCATTTTCAAAACTAGATCAATAATGGTGTAGATATTTTTATCATGTAAATAAGAATAGTTTTAAACAGCTGTATATGTTTAAAGGGGAAAGGTGGCCAAAAATCACCTTGTATTATCCAGCAGTATGCAGTATGCCTCATAATTTAGACAGAAGTTCTCAGCTGGGAGGCAGTATCTAAGAGTACATGTCTTAGAGTAATGTCTAACAGTACAGACTCAAATTCTGTTTGTGCCACTTACCAGCTGACTGATTGTGGATGAGTCATTTAACTTCTCTGGGCCCCAGTTTTCTCACTTGTAGAATGGGGATAATAACAGTACCTATTTTGTTGTGATATTGTGGAGATTAAGTGGCTGACTACACAGGAGGGGCAGACAGCTTGGTTCATGGTACTATTCATGGGTTTGTTTCATTCATCATCAGCCCCCAGTTCTTGGGTAATAGGAAGGTGTGGTGTTGCTTTAGGAGATAATAGCAATCCTGAGACTAGACAGACGATACAGCAGATTAGTTTAGCAAGACATAAGAAAGATGAGCAATATTTTTTTTCCCTAATGCTCTAATATTTTCCAAAATCTATTCTATTTTATTAATACCAGGAATATCTCATAGCTTCCTAGACATGAGATGTCTTCTCTCTCTAAACACACTTTTTTTGTGTGCCTCCTTTATTGATTTTTAATTTCTTCCCTGTGTGATAGCTATTTGTATGCATCTTACATTCCTGATGGACAAAGTCCTTAATAGCAGGAATTCAGATCTTTTTCTCCCCCGCCCCCCACAATCCCACAAATGAATAAATGAATAAGGGATGACTAGAGTTCTTGAGACTTCCTTTTCACTCTACCATACTCCCTATAATCTTCCCTTTATTGGTCTTTATTCTGAGGGTCTTGGGCTGGAGCTTTTGGCAAAGCTCTTTTGTTCGTTAAGATTTTCAGTCCTACCTCTGGCAACTGTCCAAACATAAATTCTGATGTGCAGTTTCTCTTTGTTTAACCCAGCAATCAGAAAAATGCATTTTACCCAATATCCAGTACTCCTTATATTTAGTATTTTAAACTCTCAGTGTTAAAACTCATCTCTTCTGCTAGACTTCAAGAGGTGAAGTAGCTCATTACCTTAGGAGCTGGAGGGAGCTGGGTGAAGGAATGGCTCCAGGCTAGAAAGCCTGAACCTTTTTAACTTTTCAGCACTGCAGGAAGTTGTCAGAGGGATGGGCAGTAATGCAGTGTAGGGAGGAGGTAAGGGTGGACTTTAAAAGCCTTCCACGTGGCCTCTGGCCGTTCTCTGCCCAAGGGTATATTCTTCTCCTTCCCGCCCCCCCAGAACAGTTCTAGGTTATTCCTGCTTATCTCTGCTCCTTTCTCTAGGTTCATTTGGAGGAATATGAGATGGCTGCCAGTGCTTATTTCTCTTCTTGACAGCGCTTCCAGAAAGTATATGGAGTCCACCTCCCCCTCCAATCCCTATGGTCACTACTTACGTTTAGACCTTTATCATTACTTGCACTTTTGTCACAGCTTCCATTCATGCCTTCATCTACCCTAAATCATCTCATTACAGAGGAACCGGAGTAATGCCAAATAACACTGAAGGGTACCAATAACTGCCATCAAATGAGAATTTTTCCCCCAATAAGGTATCCTTCAGGCTTCCCTAATAGCTCAGTTGATAAAGAATCCATCAGCAATGCAGGAGACCCTGGTTCGATTCTTGGGTCGGGAAGATCCGCTGGAGAAGGGATAGGCTTCTAACTAACATTTCATCAGTCCTTATAAAAAGTTTTTTTAGTCCCTTTGATAGCAGGTTGGACTTCCCTGGTGGCTCAGATGGTAAAGCGTCTGCCTACAATGCGGGTCACCCAGGTTCAATCCCTGGGTCGGAAAGATCGCCTGGAGAAGGAAATGGCAACCCACTCCAGTACTGTTGCCTGGAAAATCCCATGGACGGAGGAGCCTGGTAGGCTACAGGTCCATGGGATCGCCAAGAGTCGAATAGGACTGAGCGACTTCACTTCACTTAGATAGCAGGTAAGTAATTTGCCTGAGGGCAGATTGCTGTTGATGATCTCACAGAGGCAGCTGTGAGCAGGGGCCTCAGATCTTAATTCCCTGCCCAGGAATTGAACCTGGGTAGCGCTGTGGTTTCCCTATGGTGGCTCAGACGGTAAAGCATCTGTCTACAATGCCGGAGACCCGGGTTCGATCCCTGGGTGGGGAAGATCCCTTGGAGAAGGAAATGGCAATCCACTCCAGTACTATTGCCTGGAAAATCCCACGGACAGAGGAGCCTGGTAGGCTAGAGTCCATGGGGTCGCAAAGAGTGGGACATGACTGAGCGACTTCACTCACTCATAGCGCAGTGGTAGAGAATCCTTCTGCCACAGGTATACACGTGTTCCCCATCCGTATGGCAAAACCAATACAATATTGTAAAGTAATTAACCTCCAATTAAAATAAATAAATTTATTAAAAAAAAGATTTATTTATCATTGAGAAAAAAAAAAATCCTTCTGCCATTGTAGGAGATGCAAGAGACTTGGGTTTGATCCCTAGATCAGGAAGATCCCCTGGAGAAGGGAAGGGCTTACTCCAATATTCTTGCCTGGAGAATTTCATGGACAGAGGAGCCTGGTGGGCTACAGTCCTTGGGGTTGCAAACAGTCCGACATGTCCTACTTAGCAAACTGGAGGCTGGCTTTAAGTGTCTGGCATGAAGCCCATCTTTTTCTTGCTCTAAGAAATGTAAACAAGTGGCCAGTTGTAAATGCCTAATTGTGACCCAACTGTCTTCCTGCCTCAGGGAGAGGCAAAGTTGAGATAGTTTCATTTGATTCATGTTGTTGTTGTTCAGTTGCCAAGTGGTGTCCTACTCTTCGCGGCCCGATGGACTGTAGAATCATTTGATTCTAAACTAAACTTTTGCAGTACTATTTCAGAAATCTCACTGCATCATGTTGAGGGTGAAATTTTTGGCTTCCTCCCATTACCTGCACAATGGTTTACAATTTGGGGAAGATCTTGGGGGGCACTGAAGTTTCCTCTGGGTCCATTATGGGGGCAAGATGGGAAGTAGAAGCTGGCGGGGTCCTGGGCTGGCCTTTGGCCCCTACTCGGTCTGTGGCTTTGCCTGTTTTACAGTTGGGCTTTTGTGCAAGATGTTTGAAGACAGGGTTCTGCAGTTAAAACAAGGCTGAGAGCCATTGGTTACTGAACGGAGCTCAAGCTGTGTCTATTGGTAGTGCTTCTGGTCGCTGTTCCCTCCTTTTCTTTCCTCCCTCTCTCCCTTCCTCCCTCCTTTGTCTTCTTACCTGAACACAATTATTATATTTTTAGAGGTTTTTATTATAATAAAATATACATAACGTAAAGTTTACCATTTTAACCATTTAAAGTGCTAGTTCAGTGACATTACGTATATTCACAGTGTTGTGCATCCATCACCACTCTCCATTTCCAGAACTTGTTAATTATTCCAAATGGAAACCCTAAACCTGTTATACCCTAACTCCACATCCCTTTCTCCCCACAGCCCTTGGTAACCACTATTTTGCATTCTGTCTCTATAAATTTGACTATTCTAGATCCCTGTTATAAATGGAATCATGCAAAATTTTTCCTTTTTTTGAGAACTCAAAGTTCTTGACATGAACGGTAAGGCTGTCTATCATTGGTCCACTTCCCTCTCCAGGCTTATTTCCCAGGGTGTCCATCTCTCATGTGGTGGTCCAGCAACACTGGCATTCCTCTGAGTGCCTTGCTGCCAACACGTCATAGTCCATGTCTTTATACTCGTACCTCCCTCCTTGAATGCTTTCCTATCTGACCTCATGGCTGCTTAAAGACTCTTTGCAGACAGCACTAAGTTAGGCAGTCTTCTTCCTTGGCTCCTTGCTGTCTCTCTGTTGGGTGCCCTTCCTCTCTGTTCCTCTGTACCTGTTTCCTAACTCATTACGTTACCATACTGTAACAAAAAAGTAGTTTTCACGAGCTACAGCTATGGAAGAAGCGAATTGCCTCTCAAGGTAACTGCTTGTGTACATTAGTTTTGGTAAGTTTATTAAAAAGTTATAAAGCTTCCTTATATTATTATTTACTGAGGAACATCAGAGAAAATGAAGTATTTCATGCAGGTGAATTTTACAGGTAACTTTTGACACACTTTTTAAAAAATATTAAGACTTACTTTTAAACCTAATCAAAGTGGCACTGTTTATGTAATGGATTACTCATTTCTATTGTCATAATTTTGGGCAACAGTTCTTCACCATTTAATTGGTTTGTATCAAACAACTGTCTAGGTTAGGCCAACCCACTGAATTACTTAGTGAGTCCATTTGCAACTAATCCTGGAGATTTTACCAAGGGAAAAATCCATCATTTAGAAGTCTTCATGGTATATTTAAAATAGAAATGAGACTACTTGCCTTTTAATAAACAAAGTGCATTCAACATAGTACCTTTTCTTAATGATTCAGGATCATCATTATGATGATTATAATTAAAATTATTCTGCTGAGTAGTCATAATATGCTAAGAGGCCATTTGACTTAATATTTTGTCTTAATTTTTTTTTTGGACTTCTTTCTCATAGTTGTCACACATGATTTTTTTCTGTATTATGGAGCATATCTAAAAGTCTACATTTTTCTAGATTATGACTTCTAGCCAATTAATGCTATAGAAACTAGATAACCCATTTCTTAGAATTGCTCATAGTCAAAGTATAAATAGGCCCTGTATAAAGATTTAAATGGTTTTTATTTTAATAAATTATAAAAACTTTAAGTCTACAGATTGTGGGACTTCTTTTTAGATGGTTACAGGGGTCTGTGTTAATTAAAGTCATCAGATAAGTAATATGTCATGAAAACTTGGTTATTTATGCCAATGATTCAGAGAAAGATTCCATTAAAAACCACCTGTGAATCTCAGACTTCTTTCTAGTCATTTCTTGGAAATCAGAGTATTTAAGGAACGTATTGATTCAGTTTCTGCACTCCAGCAAATCCTACTGAGAGCTTGAGGCTAGTATTAATATGCTATATGACTATATTACTATGCTAGTATTACTATGCTGCTGCTAAGTCGTTTCAGTTGTGTCTGACTCTGTGTGACCCCAGAGATGGCAGCCCACCAGGCTCTCCCATTCCTGGGATTCTCCAGGCAAGAACACTGGAGTGGGTTGCCATTTCCTTCTCTAGTATGATTTAGAGCCTCCCAGAATAGTACTCTTGTACTATGGAATATTTTTTCTTTTTGAGTTTTTATTTTATGATGGAGTGTAGCTGACTAATAATGTTGTGATAGTTTCAGATATACAGCAAAGCTACTCAGCTCTATGTATAAATGTATCTGTTGCAGGAAGGGGGATCCCTCCCAGGGTCCCAGAGAGCTGTTGTCTAACACTCAGAAATAAATTGTCCAAGGAGACATATATGCTGACAAAGCAAGAGATCTTACTGGGAAAGGGCACCCGTGCAGAGAGCAGTAAGGTAAGGGAACCCAGGAGAACTACTCTGCCATGCGACTCTCAGTCTCAGGTTTTATGGTGATGGGATTAATTTCTGGGTTGTCTTTGGCCAACCATTCTGACTCAGAGTCCTTCCTGGTGGTGCACACATTGGTCAACCAAGATGGATGCCCATGAGAAGGATTCTGGGAGGTGGTCTGACATGTGGTGTCTCCTTTTGACCTTTCCTGAACTGGTTGGTGGTGGCTTATTAGTTCCATGTTCCTTACTAGGACTTCCTGTTGTAAAATAACTCATGCAAATAGTTACTATGGTGCCTGGCCAGGGTAGGCAGTTTCAGTAAGTGTGCTTCCCCTAACATATCCATTAGGAGAATATTTCTTAAGCTTTTCACGTGGTGTCAAGTCAGAGATAAAATAATGTTAAAAGCCAATCTTTGTTGAGTAAACTTTACTTAGTATACCTAGAGCAACCTCACTATTCCAGGACATCATGTGGATTAACTCATGTAATCCTTACAATAATCCTCTGCAGTGTTATACTTGCATTGCCAGGCCCCTAGACACATTTGGAAGCTGAGGCACTGAGAGGTTAAATCTTATTCCCTAATGGGATTAGTCACATAGCAGTAAGGAAAGCAGCCAGGTTTCATCTCCTCCAAGTCAGTCTGGTCCCAGCGCCCGGGCTGCTACCACTGTGGTGACGCTACCCCCTCTGAGCTGGACACCAAACAAAAATCAAGCCCGGGACAATTTTACCCTCTAGAGTTTTTGTTCTGGGCTGTTCGTATCCCGTTAGGGTTCCAGGGAGAATATAAAGTCACAAGATAAATATAATTCTTTTCCTGGAGCATCATTTATTTTTTAGATTCCAGTTGCATGGAAGTGTATTACTCATAATCCCTGGCACATGACATGCTTTCATAGTTGGCCCATAAATGACTAAATTAGTTTTTTTTTGCATGCAATATATTCCTATATACCTACTATCAGCCCTGAAACTGGCATTTACTGGTAATTTTCATCTACCTTTTTCAACTGTTGACTGAAAAATTAGTCACATCCTGAAAATAGAGAATATTTCACTTGGTGGGAATGTTTAGGACTCCTAGCCCAGGAGACAGCATCTCAGAGGCCCTGAAAAACTGCTCTGAGCAGGCAGGAGAGGGAGTCAGGCAATATACAAATTTGCAACAAAGGGATCGGGCAGGCTGACCATCACAGATTATTGTTAAGTAAGGAAAACCAGGTATCAAGGAATTTAGCACCTTTCTATGTATGAGAAGATGCAAGAGTCTGGGATTATTGAAGTCATTTCTTTCATATGCATTTCAGCTATCTGGGGCCAGCATCCTGCAATTTTACAGAAGTATTCTTTTCTCTCTTGAAGTCCCTTATGGCTCACCAGCTCACACTGGAGGACTGTAATCGCTGATGACTGGAACATCCTTAAGTTCCTTGGGTAGAGAGTGGTGCCATTTGTTGGCAGGGCTCAGAAATTCACATTTGGTGATGCCATTTCTTGCTAGCTGATATGGCAGGAAATATTTCATTTCGTACTATCCCTTCTTTCCTAACCAAAGATAATCACCATCCTAAATCCTTCTTTCACCATTTCCTTGCTCTCATTTTGGTATAGTTTTGTACCTGTATACATTTCTAAAACTTATATTTTATTATCTGTTTTTTTTAACTGTTTAAAAAGGGTATGTTATGAATAATCTGTTGGGATTTATTTACACCCCCCATATCGCATTGCTAAGATTCATCTGTATTGTTGCCTGATGCTGCAAAATATTCCCTTTTGCTTCATATAATATTCTTTCTTGTGAGTATACCACATTTTATGTTCTCATTCCGTTGAGGGGCATTTGGGCTTTTTCCTATGTGTTTTGGAATAGTGAACAGGAGTTTTAGGAACATTCTTTACTGTCTTCTATTGATCACTTGTAAGAGCTTCTTTGATACATACACATGCACACACACATACATCTATGAGAGGAATTGCTGGATTAGAGGATATGTGATTGTTCAACTTTATAAAGTAAATGCCAAACTTTTTCCAAAGTGTTTGTATGAATATGAGAAATCCTGTGAAACAAATATCCTAACATTTGATGTTATCATACTTTAAGATTTTTACAATCAAGTGAATGTAAAAGAGTATCTTAATTTGTGTATCCCTGATCAATAATGAAGCTGGGTCTCTGTGTATGTTTATTGGCTTTATTTGTTTCCACTTTTGAGAAATACTCATATTACCTGTGAAATACCCATCTCTTGCTATTACTTTTATATCAAATGACATCTCTATGGGCTTCTTTTATGGTTCAGCTGGTAAAGAATCTGCCTGCAATGTGGGAGACCTGGGTTCGATCCCTGGGTTAAGAATATCCTCTGGAGAAGGGAGAGGCTACCCACCCAAGTATTCTGGCCTGGAGAATTCCATGGCCTGTATAGTTCATGGGATCACAAAGACGCAACTGAGTGACTTTCACACATACATACGCAATGCAATTTACATAGATTTTTAAAGATGCCACCTGAGAGCTTAAAAAATTGGGGCTTGTATCAGGTTCCCCACTAATGCTCATTTACTTCTCTTTGCCTGATGCTGGCAGTTCCATTTGAAAAGGTTGAGAGTGGTTGAGAGCTGGCAGGCATAAATTAGGAGCAAATGAAGCAGACTAAGGAGGAGAGTGAGTTTTTCTGGTTTAAGGTCTGTGGAATGTTGAAAGACTGTCATGACTCACTCCTTTACACCTCCCTTCCCCTCCCAGACCCAGTCCTCAGGAACTTTCAGACTTAGATTCCTGTTTTCTTTTGGTGCCTGGTTGGTGTTTGAATAGTGTATGAATTTGATTGTTAGAAGAGAAATCCAGCTGACCACTGTTGTAGGTAAAAAGGAAGATTTATGACTTCACAGAATTCAAGGAGGGTTTAAGTGCCAAACCACAGAGAGCAGAGAAGCAGATGGAGCCAGGAACCCAAACCACAGTGGGATTCTCTGCCTGTCTATTTGTGCTTTGCTGTCGCTGTTGACTTCATTCTTCTAACTGCAGACCAGTTGATTTTCTTCATTTGAGGATTATATCTTGCCATTTAAAACACACAAAACAGAAAACAACAAAACCCTCAAATTTTGAAATCCGTATTTTTGTTTTGATAATCCACAAGGGATGTACATTTAGATTTTCCAATGGTTAAAAAAAATAGTTCTTCAAAACTTCCTATTCAGCCTCAGCCTCAATGGGTAGGCAGTATTAGGAATTTAAAGTTTTATGGGTGGTGGCTTCTTGGTTGCCCATAGAGAACAGGGTTAGTCTGTTTTCTTCCATGCCTTTGCCAGACTGGGCTGGGTAGAGATATGGTTGTACGTCTGTCACAGGATTTTAAACTCTAGCCATCTAGACTCTTGAAACTGCAGTGGGCTAATTACCCAGTACTGATTCCATCCTTCTGAATTTACCCTTCCCCCATCCCTGTCCCCAGCTTGTCAGCCCTCCTGGAGCTCCTGTTCCTGACCTTGGATGGTGTTTCATATTGGTTGCCCCTTTTGGAATTCTCACTCAGGAGTCTGGGGAAAGGGAGAATCCAAGAGGTAGAGGCCACATCCTCTACATTTTGCCCACAGGTAGTGCTTCTCCAGAGCCTTCTTGTTCGCTTCCGTAGTGGCTCAGCAGGTAAGGAATCCGCCTGCAAGGCAGGAGACCCGGCTTCGATCCCTGGGTGGGGAAGACCCTGGCAGAAGGGAATGGCAACCCACTCCAGCGTTCTTGTATGGAGAATCCCAGGGACGGAGGAGCCTGGCAGACTGCAGTCCATGGGGTCGCAAAGAGTCGCACACAACTGAGCGACTAACACTTTCATTTTAACCTCCCCCTTGTAGGCCGTAGGACTCAAGTTTCTCTGATCTGTGTCCAAAGAGAATGCTGCTGCTGCTGCTAAGTCACTTCAGTCGTGTCCAACTCTCTGCGACCCCATAGACGGCAGCCCACCAGGCCTCCCCTGTCCCTGGGATTCTCCAGGCAAGAACACTGGAGTGGGTTGCCATTTCCTTCTCCAATGCATGAAAGTGAGAAGTGAAAGTGAAGTCGCTCAGTCATGTCCGACTCTTAGCGACCCCATGGACTGCAGCCTACCAGGCTCCTCTGTCCATGGGATTTTCCAGGCAAGAGTACTGGAGTGGGGTGCAATTGCCTTCTCCACCAAAGAGAATAGGTGAGTTGAATATGTGTTTCAGACTTTCTCTTTCCAGCCAATCAAAATTGGAGGGCAGAGAGAGGATACCGCAAATAGATATGTCTTTCTTAATTTCATTAGAACACCCCTTATTAGAATAATTGTGGAACGTATACTTAAATGGATGTGTTAATGCTCATTGTTAGAGATTCAGGGTAATTTGTATCAGTTGATCTCCTTGCATGGTATCATAATCCTCAATATTGTGTACTTTATTTTTGTTATTATCAGAGAGGTGAGGTAATATGTAGGATGGGAAAATACAAACTTGGAACGGCTGAAACTCAGTTTCTTACCTATTCAGTTGTACTTGTAATCCCTTTCTCACTAAAGCTTTTATGAGATTTAAATGAAACAACATATATAAGCACTTAGTATGATACCCGACACAGTTATTTTTATTGTCTCCTCAATCTTGTTAGGATAATAAGAAAGGTATTTTGAGTCCCTAATAAATGCTGTCCTTGGTTTCAGTTTCACATGGTCAGCTGAGGCCTGAAAACATTACATGGAAAATTCCAGAAATAGTTCATAGGTTCTAGATTGCGTGCTGCTCTGAGTCGTGTGGTAAAATCCTTGCTGTCTGCTGCATCCACCTGGGATTTGATTCATCTCTTTGTTCTGCTCTGCTGCCCATTAGTCACTTGTGGCATCTTGATGATCAGATTGACTATTTTTGTGTTCATGTCACCATTAGATTACTTAAAAATGGCCCACAGATGCAAGAGTAGTGATGCTGGCAGTTTGGATACAGCACAGGGAAGCCATAAGGTATTTTCTTTAATTAAAATGGTGAAAGTTCTCTGTTTCATGAGGGAAAAAACTTGTCTGCTGAAGTTGCTAAGATGTATGGTAAGAACGAATCTTCTGTGAAACTGTGAAGAAGGAAAAAGAAATGTGTGCTAGTTTTGCCGTTGCACCTCAAACTGCAAAAGTTACAGCCACAGGGATTTCCCTGGCAGTCCAGTGATTAAGAATCCACCTTGCAATGCAGGGAACGTGTGTTTGATCCCTGATTGGGGAACTAAGATCTCACATGCTGCAGAGCAACTAAGCCCATGTGCCACAGTTACTGAGCCAGAACCTGTTCGCCGCAGTTGGAGAGCCCACTTCAGCAACTGCTGAGCCCACAACTAGAGTCCCTGAGCTGCAACGAAGATCCCACATGCTGCAACTAAGACCTGACACACCTAAATAGAGCAAAATAAAATAAGTTACAGCCACAGTGTGTGATAAATACTTAGTTAAGATTAAGATGGAAAACACATTAAACCTGTACTATAAAATATTCTGAGAGCTCACATTCACATAACTTTTATTATAATATATTTTTATAATTGCTCTATTCTGTTATTAGTTACTGTTGTTAATCTCTTCCTTCATGTATAAATTAACTTTGTCATGAGTATGTATGTATAGGAAAAAACATAGCATGTGTAGGGTTGAGTACTATATACATTTTCAGTCTTCCACTGGGATTCTTGGAATGTATCCTCCATAGATAAAGGGGAGAGGGCTACCATACTGGAGTATAAAGTTATTATAAGCCACATTGCTTGGGCTGCTCCCCAGGTTCTACTGTTTATTAGCTGTATAATATTGGGCAAGTTGCTTAATGTCTTGTGCTTTGGTTTCTTTATCTATAAATAGCAAAAGAATATTACCTATTTTATAGGATTGCTGGGAGGATTACATGAATTAAAATTATGAAATTGTTAGAACAGTGCTTGGTAAGAAATGTGCATTCAACAAGTGTCAGATATTATTGTTACTGTAAATAGTAATAATAGTAATAGTAACAATAGTAACAACAGCAATAATAGTAACAGTACTGGATATTATATGAATGTAAGGGGAAGGCACAAAAATCCCCATGACACACTTTCTGCATTTATAATCTAGTAAAACAAATGAAACAGGAATCTAAAACACTACAGACATATGGTAGAAAGTGGGAAGGAGAGTTACAAGGCAAATGCTATAGGGATTGAGGGATAAATATTCTAGAACTGTGCACCCTTCTTACTATCTTTCTTCCCACAATTATTTCATTTTCTTAGCATAGCAGAATGGAAAGAACACAGGCTTTAGAATCTTATTTGAATTTTAATCTAGCTGCAAGGCTTCCCTGGTGGCTCATATGGTAAAGAATCTGCCTGGAATGCAGGAGAACAAGCTTTATTCCTGGGTTGGGCAGTTCCCCTGGAGAAGGAAATGGCAACCCACTCTGCTATTCTTGCTTGGAGAATTCCATGGACAGGGGAGCCTGGTGGGCTACAGTCCATGGGGTTGCAAAGAGCTGGACACTACTGAGCGACTTTCACTTTCCTAGTGTTACTATTTATTTGTTATAACTTAGTTAAAGGACTTTGAACTTTGGCAAAAGAATACCTACATTTTAGGTTTGTATAAAAATCCATGAAGTTAATATATGTAAAAGCTCAGTACTTGTCAGTGATTGGCACTTGTCTCCCTTTTTGTTGTAGAGAGGGTGAGTATTAATATGTTTCCCCTGTACTCCTGACTATCTTAGAGTCATGCAGGACATGATATGTAAGAGGAAATCTCTGGATTTCCAACTGTACTTTTGTTCTTTTACATAGAACTAGTTCAATAGTTTCTTGTTTGATGGCCTGGTTTCACTTTCTTCCCAGCAAATGATGAAAGTGTTTTAATCCAGGATGGCTGCTGATCAACTTTGTTTGCAGTTACTTAATACGCTTTTTACTTGATTTGATTATCTTGTTACTTAAGGCCATTCATTGGGTTGGATGTAAAGAGTTAAATAACATTATGATTCAAATATTAAGTGTCATATGCGACTAACTTGACTTGGTGCCCTAGTTTTCTATTGCTGTTATAACAGATTACTACAAATTTAGTGACTGAAAACAACAGATTTATTATCTTACAGTTCCTTAGGGCAGAAATCTGACACAGGTCTCACTGGGCTAAAAAGGAAGACATCAGCTGGGTTGTGTTCTTCTCTGGAGGCTCTAGGGAGAGTGGATAGCCTTGCCTTTTCACTTTTTGGAGGATGCCTGTATTCCTTGGTTTTGGCCCCTTCCCCCATCTTCAAAACCAGCAACGTTGCTTCTCTTGGACTCTATTTATGTAGTCATACCACCCTCAACCACAGATGGAAAAGGGTTTTCCTTTTAAGGACTCATCTCAAGGTACTTAACCATAATTACATTTGCAAAGTCCCTTTTGCCCTAGGGAAAAAACTATTTTCCTAACTCGATATTTCTGACAACAAATGTGGGGGTGGTGGTTGTGGTTTCTCACATCAACAAATTTACCAGCTCTTCTGACACAAATTGGGTGTACCTACAATTTAGTTATGATGCTGTTTGGAATTAGTGCAGACTCCACAGGCGCTTTTCAGGTGGCTCAGTGGTAAAGAATGCTCCTGCCAAGCAAGAACATGGGTCCAATCCCTAGTTTGGACGATCCCTGGAGAAGGAAATGGCAGCCCACTTCAGTATTCTTGCTTGGGAAATCCCGTGGACAGAGGAGCCTGGCAGGCTACCGTCCATGGGGTTGGTTGCAAAAGAGTTGGACATGACATAGCATTTAAACAGCAGCAGCCCTAAAGTTTGCCCTATTTTGTGGAAAGTTTTATTTTCATTTTAGGTTCGAAGGATTTATTAACAGAAGAAACCACTTGTAGTTACACACAAATGAACACTTTCAGTATTTAATACAGGATTATTATTTAACTTAATTTCAATATGTTGTTGTTCATAAGTTGTGTATGACTCTTTGATGCCCTATTTACTGCCGGGCTCCCCTGTCTTTCACTGTATCCTAGAGTTTGCTCGTATTCTTCCCAGCAAATGATGAAAGTGTTTTAATCCAGGATGGCTGCTGATCAATTCTGTCTGGAATCCAGTGTCCATTGAGTTGGTGATGCTATCTAACCATTTTATCCTCTGCCACCCCCTTCTCCTTTTGCCTTCAATCTTTCCCAGCATCAGGAACTTTTCCAATAAGTCAGTTCCTCACATCAGGTGGCCACAGTACTGGAGCTTCAGCTTCAGCATCAGTCCTTCCAATGAATATTCAGGACTGATTTCCTTTAGAATGGACTGGTTTGATCTCCTTGCTGTCCAAGGGACTCTAAAGAGTCTTCTTCAACACCACAGTTCGAAAGCATCAATTCTTTGGCTCTCAGCCTTCATTATGGTCCAACTCTCACATCTGTACATGAATACTGGAAAATCCCTAGCTTTGACTAGATGGACCTTTGTTGACAAAGTGATGTCTCTACTTTTTAACACGCTGGCTAGATTTGTCATAGCTTTCTCTTCAAGGAGCAAGTGTCTTGTAATTTCATGCCTGCAGTCACCATCTACAGTGATTTTTGAAGCCAAAGAAAATAAAATCTGCCACTGCTTCCACTTCTTCCCCTTCTTTTTGCCATGAAGTGATGGGCCAGATGCCATGATCTTAGTTTTTTGAACGTTGACTTTTAAGCCAGCTTTTTTACTCTCTTTCACCCTCATCAAGAGGCTTATTAGTTCCTCTTCGCTTTCTGCCACAAGGATGGTGTCCTCTGCAGATCTGTGGTTGTTGATATTTCTCCCAGCATTCTTGAGTCCAACTTGTGATTTATCCAGCCTGGCATTTCCCAAGATAGACTCTGCCTATAACTTAAATAAGCAAGTTGATAATGTGCAGGCTTGTCGTATTCCTTTCTCAATTTTGAACCAGTTGTTGTTCTGTGTCCAGTTCTAACTGTTACTTCTTGACCCACATACAAATTTCTCAGGGGACAGGTAAAGTGGTCTGGTATTCCCATCTCCTTAAGAATTTTCCACAGTTTATTGTGATCCACACAGTTAAAGGCTTTAGGATAGTCAATGAAGCAGAAATAAATGTTTTTTTTTCTGGAGTTCCCTTGCTTTCTCTGTGTTCCAATGAATGCTGGTGATTTGGTCTCTGATTCCTCTGCCTTTTCTAAATTCAGCTTATACAATTCCAAATTCCCAGTTCATGTACTGCTGAAGTCTAGCTTGAAGGATTTTGAACATAACCTTACTAGCATGTGTAATAAGCGCAATAGTATGGTAGTTTGAACATTCTTTGGCATTGCCTTTCTTTGGGATTGGAATGAAAACTGACCTTTTCCAGTTCTGTGGTCACTGCTGAGTTTTCCAAATTTGCTGGCATATTGAGTGCAACACTTTAACAGCATCATTTTAGGATTTTAAATACCTCAGCTGGAATTCTGTCACTTCCACTAGCTTTGAGGTAATGCTTCCTGAGGCCCACTTGACTTCATACTCCAGAATGTCTGGTTCTAGGTGAGTGACCACACCACTGTGGTTATCTGGGTCATTAAGACTTTTTTTGTATAGTTCTTCTGTGTATTCTTGCTACCTCTTTTTAATATCTTCTGCTTCTGTTAGGTTCATTCCATGTTTGTCTTTTATTGTGCCCATCCTTAAATAAAATATTCCCTTGATAGCTCCAATTTTCTTGAAGAGATCTCTAGTATTTCCATTGTATTGTTTTCCTCTATTTCTTTGCATTGTTCATTTAAGAAGGCCTTCTTATCTCTCCTTCATATTCTCTGGAACTCTACATTCAGCTGGGGATATCTTTCCCCTTTTCCCTTGCCTCTTAAATTTCAATATTTAATAAAGGGTTATTTAACTTAATTTCAATATGCAGTCATTAAAAGGAAAGAGAAATACAAACAATAGAGAAGATTAATAGCATATATATCACCAAATTGTGCTGACCAACATCCAGACTTAAATGGCATGCTGGAAAGTCCCTCATTAACAGCAATCTGGGGTCCCAACTGGGGGAAGGACCCTGGGTGATTCATCTGCTCCATGTGTGAGACTTCAGACTGTAGTTTCAGAGGCTACCACTTATAACCCCAGGCTGCAAACTGATATCATTGTCAGTTTGTGTGCAAAAATTCAGCTCTGGTTTTACATTAATCTTTCCTTTTTTAAAAAAAAAATTTATTTATTATTTTTGTCTGTGCTGGGTCTTTGTTGCTGTGCACAGACTGTCTGGCTTTGCTTAGGCTCTAGAAGGCACAGGATTCAGTAGTTGTGGCACACAGGCTTCATTGCCCAATGGCATGTGGGATCTTTCCAGAGCAGGTATCAAAGCCATGTCTCCTGCATTGGCAGGCAGATCCTTAACCAGTATAGCACCAGGGAAGCCCCATTATTTCAATTTTTTTTACAATGCTGTTTGTTTGTTTGTATTTCATTAGACCCCAGGAAGTTAGCTAGATCTCTAGGGGCTCAAGAATTCCAAGACGCATTCTTGGAATGGGTTTTATCTAAAGTGCCTCCTGACTTGCTTTGCTTGCAGGCAGGCATGGAATTCTGGCAGTGTCCAGGCAGGTCAGAAGCCGATCAGAGGCCTGCTCTCCTGCTTCTGAAGCCTGAACAGAACTTCCTCCATTTTAATTTCCCTAACATGCCCCCACCTCCCAACCTTCCATTTCAGACACCAGTCATGAGTCCCAGGTTGTCACCTTGTATTTCTGCTGATCAACCAGAGGTTAGTGAATGTTTTCATTGGTGACCCCATGGACTGTAGCCCATCAGACTTCTCTGTCCATTGAATTCTCCAAGCAAGAATACTGGAGTGGATAGCTATTCTCTTCAGGGGAGTCTTCCCAACTCAGGGATTGAATCTGGGTCTCCCTCATTTGCTACAAATTCTTTAGGGCCTTAGCCACCAGGGAAGCCCCCATTATGTAGCAAAGTGATTAATTCATTGGTCATTAGTGATTAACTCAACCTCCAGCCTCTTTCCTCTTCCTTGGGAGTAGGGCTGAAAGTTCCAGCCCTCTAATTGCTGTCTGGTTTCCCTGGCAACCAGTCCTTTACCCTTAGGGGCTTTCTTAAAGTCATATTATTAACATAAACTCTGGCGTGGTTTAAAGGGCCTGTTACGAATAACTAAAGATGATTCTTTCTTCTTTATTACTCTGGAGCTATTTCAGGATCTAGAGACCAACAAATAAAAAAAGGTGGTCCTTTCACTTTCTCTCTCTCCAAAATCACTGTAGATGGTGACTGCAGCCATGAAATTAAAATTTGATGCTTGTACCTTGGAAGAAAAGCTGTAACAAACCTAGACAGCATATTAAAAAACACAGACATTATTTTGCTGACATTAGTCAAAGCTATGGTTTTTCCAGTAGTTATGTGTGGATGTGAGAGTGGGACTATAAAGAAGGCTGAGCGTCAAAGAACTGATGCTTTTGAACTGTGCTGTTGGAGAAGACTCTTGAGAGTCCCTTGGAGTGCAAAGAGATCCAACTAGTCCATCCTAAAAGAAATCAATCCTGAGTATTCATTGTAGGGACTAGTAATGAAGCAGAAGCTCCAATACTTTGACCACCTGATGCAAGAAGCTGACTCATTAGAAAAGACTCTGATGCTGGGAAAGATCAAAGGCAGAAGAAGGGGATGACAGAGGATGAGATGGTTGGATGGCATCACCAACTCAATGGACATGAGTTTGAGCAGGCTCCGGGAGATGGTGAAGGTCAGGGAAGCCTGGTGTGCTGCAGTCCATAGGGTCACAAAGAGTCGGAAATGACTGAGCAACTGAACAACTCTCTTTTTTTAAAAATTAGTTAATTAATTAGGCTGCCTCGGATCTTAGTTGCAGCATGCTGGATCTTCGATTGTTATTGTGGCATGTGAAATCTTTCTTTAGTTGAGGGCATGTGGGATCTAGTTCCCTGACCTGGGATAGAACCCAGCCCTCAAAAGTTGGGAATGCAGAGTCTTTGCTACTGGATCACCGGGGAAGTCCCCTTTCAGTCTTATCATTTAGGAAATTATAAGGACTTTAGGATTTGGCCAGGAGCCAAGACTAAAATATATATATTTTTATATCATAATATTGTACCATGTAAGGTAAACTATTCATATGTTCCAGGGTACTAGGGCATGGAGATATTTTGGGAGACATTATTCTGTCTAGTACATTTGGTGATAGAGTCTAAAATTGGTTCCAGTTAAAAAAAAATAACTTTAGAGCACAGAGACCATCTGGATGCTGGTACAAATGTAAGCAATAATTCATAAAATATCAAGAAAACATTTCTCAACTCATCTAACCCTCACCTTTGCACATGGTCCTTGTTTGAAATAATCAACCAATAATTGGTTCTCTTTTTCGGTTGTTCCACAGGTTTGAAAGAGATTTGGTAGCTGCTAATTTCTTTGGATGAGCTGCATCTCTAGGCTCCAGGCATGCTGGAGAATTCATAATACCACTGTCTGCTGGGACCTATACGCAGATAAGGCAAAGGGTCTCTGGAGAAAGAGAACCAGGCATGGTTTTCTTGACATTAGAGCATGGCCTAAGCTATTTTGTGATCTAAGCCTGACCACAATCCTTGATCAGGTCTCAGTATTCAATGATCTTAAGGACAAAAGAACAAATGTGTTCTTAGGCAAGAAAAGTAACAATAGCTAAGGAATAAATCAGTTATAAAGACCCCCAGTTATGTTTCACTGGTAAAGATAGCCAGTATGTGGGTTCTTGGTCTGTTTTGTGGAACTGACCCCTCCTCCGACCACATGCTCAACCACCAGATCTACTGGAATCTAAGGAATGATGATGTTGACCTTTTCTGACCCTGGAGATTTCAGTCAACTATAGCTTGTACTTTGTCAACCTTAGTTCCAATTCTGTGCTGACTTCTCTGCTCAAGTCCCTTCATGAGTATATGTGAACCCTTAGCTTCAAGCTTCTCCAGCTTTGTTGTTGGTGAGACACTGCTTTGGGAAAGATACCTGTTGTTCTTACTCGCTGCAAGTAGTAATCCTTCCTTCTCCTGCTCTTGGGCTTTTGGCTGTGTCTTTTAGCTTAACACCCACTAAGAAGTGATCCCAGTTTTCAGGTAACAGAAGAGAAGTTCCTATTCCCTTTCTCTTAGCCTGAGCAGCTTGACGATATCAGGGAATAGGAATAGAAAAGGGAATAGGAATTCCTGTTCTGTTATCTGAAAACTGGGATCATTTCTTAATGGGTGTTAAGCCAAAAGACATACCCAAAAGCCCTAGCGCAGGAGAAGGAAGGATTAGGAAATAGCAATCCACTCAAGTATTCTTGCCTGGAGAATTCCATGGACAGAGGAGCCTGGTAGGCTACAGTCCATAGGGTCACAGAGTCAGACACGACTGAGTGACTATCACTCACTCAGTTGTTTCTTTACTGTTTTTCTTCTTCACTGTTGTATTGTGAATTTCATGAAGGCAGGCTCTCTATTATTTTTCTATGTTCTGAGAGTCTGATATGGTATCAGGAACTAAAAAAAAATTTGCTGAATTGAAAAGGGTACTAATAAGAAGATGGTAATAAAGGTCACCGTGGGTTGTAGCAGTTATCTGCCAGGTTGGACTATTTTCACTAAGCAGTCTGTAGGTAGCAGTAGTATACTACTGCAAAGCCTAGCCCACTCCTGAAAAAAACACCCAGGTATAAACTTGATTAGATCATCGCTGAAGAATTGATGCTTTTGAACTGTGGTGTTGGAGAAGACTCTTGAGAGTCCCTTGGACTGCAAGGAGGTCAAACCAGTCTATCCTAAAGGAAATCAGTCCTGAGTGTTCTTTGGAAGGACTGATGTTGAAGCTGAAACTCCAATACTTTGGCCCCATGATGTGAAGAACTGACTCACTGGGAAAGACCCTGATGCTGGGAAAGATAGAAGGCAGGAGGAGAAGTGGTTGACAGAGGATGAGATGGTTGAATGGTACCACTGACTTGATGGACATGAGTTTGAGCAAACTTCAGGAGATGGTGAAGGACAGCGAAACCTGGCATGCCGCAGTCCATGGGGTTGCAAAGAGTCGGACATGACTGAGCAACTGAACTGAACTGAGATAGATCAGGTCCCTCGAATAAGCTGCAGCTTTCTATTACAGGTGCAGTTACTGAAAAATACCTTAAGTAGCTATTTTCTCCATCCACGCTTCTCTATTTGTGTGAGGATGTGTGTGTATGTGGTTGTGTGTATATCTTTCTGTTTTTGCTTAACTCTAATTTTCTACAGGACTTAATATTGGTATCCTTCTCATATTGGCTGTGGGATGATATTGCAATGATTAGAGTTGCCAGGTATTGCCAAAATTTGCATACTTCAGTATTGTGCACAGTATTTATTAAATTGCTTGGCATGTGTTAGGATATATTTGCAAATAAAATTCTGAGAAATATGTAAACTAATTATAATTCTATAACTGATTTAATTCTATGCAAACTGAGTTTATAGTTATTATGGAATATTTTACCTAATATAAAATATATGGGAAAATATAATTTGAAGTCATATTCAATGATTAGATGAGAAGTCAGGCATTTATAGAAAGAGATGGAATTCAGTTCAGTTCAGAGTATTATCCAGTTTGTATTTTTGCCACCTTATCCATTTTCGTCAGATATTTGGTTAGAGAAAAAGAAGAAGAGATGAATCCTCTACTTTAAGTTATTTTAACAGAATCAATAGGAGGGAACATAGTGGGCTAGCAGAAGCACTCTATTTAGTTCTGGAGCCTTGTATTTTGTACCTAATTCTGCTACTTTGGAACCAACATCAGTTAGGTGACCCATTTCATCGCTCTCAGCCTCAGTTTCTTCATCTGTAACTCCACAGCACTGTCAAATGGATCAAAAATCAAAGACGGTAGAGAGAAGTTTTTGTATCTTGCAAGGCACTATAAAAAACATAAAGTAAGGTATTTTGATGGGGTTCTTTAGCGTGAATGTAAGAAAATAATACTTGATGGTGACAGATGAGTCAACCTTAGCACAAGGATTCAAAATGAAGTCAAAGAAGTCTTGTAACGTTGGTCTTCTGGTCCCTTCAGACTCTACAGGTTTTTAAAGAAAGAACATAGATTTTTAAAAATAGATTTCTCATTGTTAGAAAACTTGCTATGCACAAATTTGATAAAGAAGAAAACAACCAAAGTCCTATGATCCCAGCCAAATGCTCTGTTAATTTTAAGGTTCAATCAGGTAATTTGATCCATCTACCAATCTAGTCATTGATTTCTTATCTCTTTCACTAATATCCTTTGGCTCTAGGCCCTTTCATGTTTCTGCAGAGTCAGAATGGAATGAGAGTTTCAAGAACTAGAAGAGAGTTGTTAAGGCTCAGAGGTTGAAGTTAATTTTGGTTGAATACATCTTGAGTTACAACTAAAGAGACTGAGTGTAATTCTGGTCCTTGCTGGGCCTATACACATCCTAAGTTTGCTCTTCTCCAAACCTCGTTGTATTGTCATAGAGGACCACAAAATTGGTTAGCTTTCCCCCTCCCCTTGTAGTGTAAGAAGTTCACTATGACATATGATGATGGTAAGTGGAGAAAAACGTTTTGCTAATTTTGAAGTGCCTTATTCTATTATTCTGTTTAATAGTAATAAATAGAAGAAAATATAATAGGTGCTATGATTTATGGGGCAACTTTTGGACACACTTGCTTCATTACTTCATTAAATGATAGATTGTGGTTATGGCAAAATTTTATGAACATCCTTCTAGCATTGTAGATAAGAAAGCTGATAGCTGAATTTCTGAATTCCTGTTCCTTGGGGGAATTTTCTACTTCTGTATATCTGGAACATCATGGTCAGTTCATTTGGGGGTGATTGGGCTCTAGATAAAGTGGGGCTCTTGCTGTTGAAACTTACATTTATACTTGAAAATAAATGTAGTGATTTATGATGGGGGCCTCCCTAGTGGCTGAGATGGTAAAGAATCCACCAGCAATGCAGGAGATGCGGGTTTGATCCTTGGGTTGAGAAGATCCCCTGGAGAAGGGAACTACACACTCACCAGTATTCTTGCTTGCAGATTCTCAAGAATGGAGGAGCCTGGTGGGCTATAGTCCATAGGGTCTCAAAGAGTTGGACAGGACTGAGTGGCTAAGCACAACAATTTATAACAAGAATTGTCACTGTTAAATTTGACAGCTGGTTACAGTGAAATCATCCCAACTGAAAAATCTACTTAGGAACTACAAGATCTGATGTTGTTTGGTGAATCTAGGACAAAGACAAAAGAAAGTCTCCCCTTACTTCATGACATCTTTTCTTCTACTCTTGGTATCTGACTTCCAAGCAGTTAGGATTGATTGTCAATGGACCCTTGCTCCTGTATAGGACTAGAGAAATGGTAATAATTTGGCAAGAGCCTACAACTCACAGTTCAGTTCAGTCGCTCAGTCGTGGGCGACTCTTTGTTATCCCCATGGACTGCAGCACTCCAGGCTTCCCTGTCCATCACCCACTCCTGGAGCTTGCTCAGACTCATGGTGATGCCATGAGTCTTGTTGGTGATGCCATCCAACCACCTTGTCCTCTGTCGTCCCCTTCTCCTGCAATCTATCTTGCCCAGCATCAGGGTCTTTTCCAATGAGTCAGTTCTTTGCATCAGGTGGCCAAAGTATTGGAATTTCAGCTTCAGCATCAGTCCTTCCAGTGAATATTCAGGACTGATTTCCTTTAGGATGGACTGGTTGGATCTCCTTGCAGTCCAAGGGACTCTCAAGAGTCTTCTCCAACGCCACAGTTCAAAAGCATCAATTCTTTGGTGCTCAGCTTTCTTTATAGTCCAACTCTTGCATCCACACATGACTACTGGTAAAGCCATGGCTTTGACTAGACAGACCTTTGTCGGCAAAGTAATATCTGTGCTTTTTAATATGGTGTCTAGGTTTGTCATAGCTTTTCTTCTAAGGAGCAAGTGACTTTTAATTTCATGGCTGCAGTCACCGTCTGCAGTGATTTTGGAGCCCCAGAAAATAAAGTCTTTCACTGTTTCCATTGTTTCCCCACCTATTTGCCATGAAGTGATGGGACCAGATGCCAACATCTTAGTTTTTTGAATGTAGAGTTTTAAGCCAGATTTTCACTCTCCTCTTTTACTTTCATACCAGCTTTTCACTCTCCTCTTTTACTTTCATGAAGAGGCTCTTTAGTTCTTCTTCATTTTCTGCCATAAGGGTTGTGTCATCTGCATATCTGAGGTTATTGATATTTCTCCCAGCAATCTTGATACAGCTTGTGCTTCATCCAGCCCAGCATTTTGCATGATGTACTCTGCATATAAGTAAAATAAACAGGGTGACAATATACAACCTTGATGTACTCCTTTCCCAATTTGGAACCAATCCTTTGTTACATGTCCAGTTCTAACTGTTTCTTCTTGATCTGCATACAGATTTCTCAGGAGGCAGGTAAGGTGGTGTGTTATGCCTATCTCTTGAAGAATTTTCTATAATTTCTTGTCATCCACACAGTCAAAGGCTTTAGTGTAGTCAATAAAGCCAAAGTAGATGTTTTTCTGAAATTCTCTTGCTTTTTCTATGACCCAGTGGATGTTGGCAATTTGATCTCTGGTTCCTCTGCCTTTTCTAAATCCAGCTTGAACATCTGGATGTTCTCAATTCAGGTACTGTTGAAGTCTAGCTTGGAGAATTTTGAGTATTACTTGGCTAGCATGTGAGATGAGTGCAAATGTGCGATAGTTTGAGCATTCTTTGACATTGCCTTTCTTAGGGATTGGAATGAAAACTGACCTTTCCCAGTCCTGTGACCACTGCTGAGTTTTCCAGATTTGCTGTCATATTGAGTGCAGCACTTTAACAGCATCATCTTTTAGGATTTGAAATGCCTCAGCTGGATTTCCATCACCTCCACTAGCTTTGTTTGTAGTGATGCTTCCTCAGGCCCACTTGACTTCGTACTACAACCTATCTGGCGAGCCAAATACATACTAAATAGAATACTATATGAGACATTTTATTAGATCAGCAATCTAGGTTTTCCTCCATTATAAACATGTTTTCATTACTTCTCTCCCCAGAATTTTATATTTTGAAACTTTAAAAAATTGTATTTGTTAAATAATAATGAATTAATTTTTTTTCCTCTCTGTTTTAACTAATCAGACACTAAAGCTTCTGATTAGTAAGAGAAAATGAGTGTTCCCATATTTGGTTGGTATAATTATAACTAAAAGTAAGTAAATATGATATTTGGGTTTGTCTGAATAGTCTTATCATGGGTAAATGTGAGGTTTCTGTTAGGCTTAAAAAAATTATGGGAACATTTAAATAAAAGTAGAGACTATTACCTGCTGTGATATACAGATCAACTGATAATTATCAGCTCGTTTCTTTCATATTTCTCCACTTCATCCCTCCTGGATTATCATATAATTTCATGCATAAATATTTCAGTATTAATCTCAACATGTAAGATAAGGACTTAAGAAACATAGTCATAGTACTATTATTCCACCTAAAAATTAGCACTAATTCCTTACTATCATATAGCTAGTCTATGTTCAAGTTTTCCCAATTATAACTTAATTTTTAAAATAGTTTGTTTATATAAAGATGCACATAAGTACCATTCATTTTTAAAGATTGTTATATCTACATCTCTTTCTTCTATATGTTTCCTCTTCCTCTTGGCTCTTTTCTATTGTCCTTTTCTTTTTTTTTTTGGCTCTTTTATTCTTGCAGTTTATTTATTTTTTTGGTTCTCAAAATTCATTCTTTATTTTGATATAAAAAATAAGCCCGTCAACTTGTAAAGAGTGTCACTTGTTTTCATATTGTTTATTGTTGTAGAGCAAACTTATAGAATAAGACTATCTGCTGCCAGCCCCAAGGATGTCACGTATACTTTAGAAGAAAAATCATTGTTACTTAGACCCAGACAAGCATTAGTGTGGAGAAAGGAGTAACTAATCTGATTTTTTTTCATACTTTTACTAAATCATAACTAGAAAAGCTAGTAGTTGGGATGTCAGATAATTATGCTAGAATTTGGTAGTGGTGGTAAAACCAGGTATCTGAACCCAGCTAAATTATAAAAACATGATATTTTTTTGGCCATTCTTCCATTTCTGGAGTTCAAGAGCTGTGTTTGATACCCCTGTAGGCTAACAATAAGCTTGAGTTACAATGTGTAGATTCCTTTTGATTATAGTCGCCAAAGAAATCTTTAAATTCTTGAGGGTTTGACTTCTCTTGGAAAGAAGTAAGTTAGGAGGCAGACGGCTGATCTGGATTTGCTTAAATGGAAAACATTTACACTAGGAGTCCAGCTGATAGGCTGTTGAAATCACCAGGCCTGTACTGGTCATCGAGTTCCGTCAGCTGATTGGGACACCATCTCCAGATCTTTAAGTGACATGTTTGAAGTTCTCATAGTAAAGTTGTGGCCTTGACTCTATTCGCTCTGGTTATCTTCTTTGATTTTTAATGCCTAGCATTCTTCGGCAGCTGTAGTAGCCACAGCTTGGTAAAATTTTGCCACAAAGCCTGGCTTACTGACCTCCAGCTGCCTGACAAATTCCTAGTGCTGTTGCTCAGCCCAACCTCAGGACCGTTTATCCCGAAGATGCAGCTGGCACTCAAAGATACAAGGTAGTGGGTTTGCTCCAGACACTCTGAGCCGCTCCAGACTTGCAAGCAGTGTCTGTAATTTTCCCAGTACTGTCTTAGCTACCAGGTCCTGTTGGAAAGGTTCACACTGAGAACCCGACCAGCTGGCAAACCAGGGAAGGATACACTTTATCTCCTGGGAAATGATGTAAGACACGGGGGAGGGGAAGAGTTAGAAATGTCTGAGACAGAAGGGAGAAGGGAAGGGGAGCGGCATTGAAGAGGAAGATGATTCCAGGGGCACCCTCCCCTTTCCTCTCACAGGGTACCTGGAGACCACCACAAGACTGCTTGGACTCCAACTATTGCGCTTCTGTTTTCTGAAAACTTATAAGAAAGGCCAGTCAGGCAACCCAAGCACGTCTGGTCTCTTGCAGTTTATTTTTAAAGGAACAGTTCATATGTGCTAGAGAGTTTTCCACTCTCTGGGTTTTGCTGACTGTATCTGGTGGGTTTACAGTATTTCCTTCTCAGAATAATGTTTTTAAATGCAAAAAAGTAAAATACATAGGATTATAGAGGAAACCCATTCTCTCTATTTAGGTATTAAATTATTAAAAACAATATGATGTTAATATATGTGCTCTCTTTTAAAAAAAATGTTAGATTAAAGATCTCACAATGGGTCTTTACCATCATTTTGGAGTAGCAATGATGTTTTGAAATTCCAGCCAACAGTTGTCATATAATATGAAAATATCTGTAAAATCTTTGGCAGCAAAATTATAGGCACCACTAATAGTAATACCTCTTTAATTTGTTACCTATGTTTGCAATCGAAGGGAATTTAAACTACAGTTTAATGTTACTGAAGATCAGGATGTATTTTTTACGCATCCAAGTTCATGTATTCCCTAGAATATTTTCATGGGCCTGATCCATGGACCCCTATTAAAAACTTTGTGGTTCTACAATTTTAGCAAGACAATTTTGTAGATATTGTGTACTGTCTTCAGGAAGTGCCTAATGTTCACATGTCTTTTTTTTTTTTTTCTGTTATGTTAGGAGCTATGAAGTTTTATTGCCTAGATTCATTATTTTATTAGGAGTTATAAAATTATATTCTCTTTCTGTCATTCCATGTTTATTTATTATATACGTATTTCTACAAAGATGAACTTCCTGTCATCAACTCATTACCCTGAGGTATAATTTGTATAGGAAGGGCAGGATAAATGTTTGCTTCTTTCCCTCTATTTACCAGTTTTCAAAATAATCAGTTGATTCCCTGCGTGCATGTGTGCTAAGTCACTTCAGTTGTGTCCAGCTCTTTGTGACCCTATGGACTAGCCCGTCAGGCTCCTCTGTCCATGGAATTCTCCAGGCAAGAATACTGGAGTGGGTTGTAATGCCCTTCTTCAGGGGATCTTCCTGACCCAGGGATTGAACCTGAGTTTCCTCATTGCAGGTGGATTCTTTAGCCACTGAGCCACCTGGGAAGCCCAGATTGGTTCCCTAGCATCCACCAAAGATGGTCAATTGTAGGCAGATATGTTGGGGGTTTCGCAGAGAAAGAACCAGGAATGATTTTCTTTTTTTTTTCTCAATAACAATGTTTATTTATTTATGTATTTTTGGTTGTGCTGTGTCTTTGCTGCTGCGCCCTCAGGCTTTCTCGCTTTGCAGAGAGCCGGGCCTGCTCTTGGTGGCGGGGCACAGGCTTTTCATTGCAGTACAGTCTCTTGTTGCAGAGCACGGGCTCTGGGTGTGCAGGCCTCAGTAGTTGCGGCTCACGGGCCCAGTAGTTGTGGTGCACAAGCTTAGTTGCCCTGTGGCATGTGGAATTTTCCCAGACCAGGGGTCTAACCTGTGTCCCTGCATTGGCAGGCAGATTCTTTACCACTGCACCATAAGGAAAGCCCTGCTTCACGGATTCAAACATACTAGAGGTATTTCAATCCAGTGTAGTTGCTCTTACTGATGCCTAGATGGTCTTTTTATCATGACTTCACTAAAGTTTCTTGCCATTTGGTGTGACTGGAGTTCCAGTCTTTTTCCTGCACCAGAAATCAATACATTAATATATTTTCTTACTTGTTTTATTCCACAATATGCATACAGTTTCAAAATAATATCTACACTACCTCTCAAGGTGTTTAACGCATTTTGCAGTTCTTATTGGTCCTATAGTGTATTCTATTAAGAACTTACTATCAAATTAGTGTATTTTTTAAAAGTTTATTTATTTCTAATTGAAGGATAATTGCTTTACAACACTGTGTTAGTTTCTGTCATACATCAGCATGAATCAGCCATAGGTATACATTTGTCCCCTCCCTCTTGAAACTCCCTCCCACCTTGCACCCCAACCCACCATTCTGAGTTGTCACAAATTAGTATGTTTTAAGGTCATTTGAAATAATTCCTATTGGGTTTTGCCACCAACTTAAGACATTCTTTTAAGTTCATTTAACATTTTGTTTTTAATTTTATATGTAGCTTATTTTAAAATTAAAGTTTTGTTTTATAGTTATGTAAAATGGTTCCTAAGACAAATCTATAAACCAAGGCATATTCAGACATAATATAACTCTTACTTTTTCTCTCTTCTGACATATAGGTAGCTTTAGAAGCAGTTGCCTGTTTCCACTTAAAAATATTAACAAATGTAGGTAAATGTTTGCATTCCATACCCATTTTCCTCCATACTTATTTTTTAGTATATCTTGGCAGTCATTTTGTAGAGTGTATAGAGATATTTGCTTTGCTTTTTATAGCTACGTAGTACTCTTTTGTATTTATTAATCTAGTTCCCTGAGGTAGGAAGGCAGTGGGACATAACCTTTAAAAGAATGACAGCCATTGAGGACAGGACAGAAACTGGTTAGAACCAGCTAGGTCTAAGATGGCAGATGATTGACTTCCACTAGAGCTTAAGACGCAGTATACACTCATTGTAGTAGATCAGCTAAATGACATGACTGTTCTGAGACTGGACTGTAAAAGACTGAAAAGTGGGCAGTGGCCCAATTCCTGGAAATCCACATCCCTTCCCCAAAATAGTTGGAATAATCTTCCCACTTATTAGCCTGTGAGATTACCCACCCCTATAAAAACCAACAGCCCTGTACCCTGGTGCTTCTCATCTTCTGAGGTGGCCCATACTCTGTCTGTGGGGTGTTTTGCCCTGAGTAAACCTTCTTTCACTTTACCGTGGTTAGCGTTTGAATTCTTTCCTATGCGAAGCCAAGAACCCACGCTTGGCTAAGCCATTCCAGACACTCACTTGAGACCTAGGATGTAACCGTCCTCTCAGGCCCACTTTCTTTCCTGAAACACTATTGTGAGACATATACGATTTTCTCTTTAGACTTTATAAATAATACTGCAGTGAATAGCCTGTATATACACAATTGCACTCATCTCACATGCTAGTAAAGTAATGCTCAAAATTCTCCAAGCCAGGCTTCAGCAGTACGTGAACCGTGAACTCCCTGATGTTCAAGCTGGTTATAGAAAAGGCAGAGGAACCAGAGATCAAAATGCCAACATCTGCTGGGTCATGGAAAAAGCAAGAGAGTTCCAGAAAAACATCTATTTCTGCTTTATTGACTATGCCAAAGCCTTTGACTGTGTGGATCACAATAAACTGTGGAAAATTCTGAGAGAGATGGGAATACCAGACCACCTGACCTGCTTCTTGAGAAATTTGTATGCAGGTCAGGAAGCAACAGTTAGAACTGGACATGGACCAACAGACTGGTTCCAAATAGGAAAAGGAGTACGTCAAGGCTGTATATTGTCACCCTGCTTATTTAACTTATATGCAGAGTACCTCATGAGAAATGCTGGACTGGAAGAAACACAAGCTGGAATAAAGATTGCCAGGAGAAATATCAATAACCTCAGATATGCAGATGACACCACTCTTATGGCAGAAAGTGAAGAAGAGCTAAAAAGCCTCTTGATGAAATTGAAAGTGGAGAGCGAAAAAGTTGGCCTAAAGCTCAACATTCAGAAAACAAAGATCATGGCATCCAGTCCCATCACTTCATGGCAAATAGATGGGGAAACAGTGGAAACAGTGTCAGACTTTATTTTTTTGGGCACCAGAATAACTGCAGATGGTGACTGCAGCCATGAAATTAAAAGACGCTTACTCCTTGGAAGGAAAGTTATGACCAACCTAGATAGCATATTGAAAAGCAGAGACATTACTTTGCTGACTAAGGTCCGTCTAGTCAAGGCTATGGTTTTTCCAGTAGTCATGTATGGATGTGAGAGTTGGACTGTGAAGAAGGCTGAGTGCCAAAGAATTGATGCTTTTGAACTGTGGTGTTGGAGAAGACTCTTGCGAGTCCCTTGGACTGCAAGGAGATCCAACCAGTTCATTCTGAAGGAGATCAACCCTGGGATTTCTTTGGAAGGAATGATGCTAAAGCTGAAACTCCAGTACTTTGGCCACCTCATGCGAAGAGTTGACTCACTGGAAAAGACTCTGATGCTGGGAGGGATTGGGGGCAGGAGGAGAAGGGGATGACCGAGGACGAGATGGCTGGATGGCATCACTGACTGGATGGACGTGAGTCTGAGTGAACTCTGGTAGATGGTGATAAACAGGCAGGCCTGGCGTGCTGTGATTCATGGGGTCGCAAAGAGTCGGACATGACTGAGCTACTGAACTGAACTGAACTGAACACCTTTTGTATTTTTCCCAGATTAACTTTGGGGTATTTTCCTAGAAATAAAATTGCTAGAAATTGTACCTCTCCACACCATAAATAATGTATCATTTTTGCATTCTTGCCAGAAAGTGTCCGAAATGCTGTTCAGCTTTTTGAAGTGTCAAAAATAGCTCCTAAATAGCCCATGCATTGCTGCCACTAGTTCTATGGGTTCAGAGTTGAGAGAGCTCAGAATTGGAAGCTCTATGTAGAGCCTTGGACTGGAACAACAGACTGGTTCAACCTGGGAAAGGAGTATGTCAAGACCATATATTGTCACCCTGCTTACTTAACTTATATGTGAGAGAGTCAATTCCTAGGCAGGTTGATAGGAAGTCCGGTGGTCCCCAAGGAGAGAGGGGTCTAGGGTCCTCTAGGAGGAGATAAGTTCTGGAATTCTCAAGGAGGAGGAAAGGACAAACTTTTTTTCCTCTACATTTCTTAGGATTATATAACAATAATGTATCCTGCTTGAGGACAGTTTCTGGAAAAAACCTTCTGGCTAACCTGTAATCTTAAAATGTAAATTATGGGAGTGGGTCTAGTAAGGTCTTTATAACCTCCAGACATTCTTTTGACTCACTGTAATAATTAAAAAGTATATAACTCTATTGCTAACACTAACAAGGGGGCACTCTTTCTGCCCTCTTCTGATGTCTATGTCAGAAGTTTTCTCTGTCTCTTTTATACTTTAATAAAACTTTTTTTACGCAAAAGCTCTGTGTGATCAAGCCTCCTCTCTGGCCCTGGAATGAATTCTTCTCCTCTGGAGGCCAAGAATCCTGATGTCTTTTGTGGTTCAGCAACGACCTTTCATATGCAGAATACATCATGCAGAATGCCAGGCTGAATGAATCACAAGCTGGAATCAAGATTGCTGGAAGAAGTAGCACTAACCTCAGATATGCAGATGATACCACCCTTATGGCAGAAAGCAAAGAGGAACTAAAGAGCTTCTTGATGAAGGTGAAAAAGGAGAATGAAAAAGCTGGCTTAAAACTCTACATTCAAAAAACTAAGATCTAAGCATCCAGTCCCATCACTTCATGGCAAATAGATGGGGAAACAATGAAAGTCTTAATTTTCTTGGGCTTCAAAATCACTGCAGATGGTGACTATAGCCATGAAATTAAAAGACTCTTGCTCCTTGGAAGAATAGCTCTGACAAACCTAGACAGCATATTAAAAAGCAGAGACATTACTTTGCCAACAAAGGTCTGTATAGTCAAAGCAATGGTTTTCCCAGTAGTCATGTATGGATGTGAGAGTTGGACCATGAAGAAGGCTGAGCACCGAAGAACTGATGCTTTCAAACTGTGGTGTTGGAGAAGACTCCTGAGAATCCCTGGGACTGCAAGGAAATCAAACCAGTCAATTTTAAAGGAAATCAATCCTGAGTATTCACTGGAAGGACAGATGCTGAAGCTGAAGCTCCAATACTTTGGCCACCTGATGTGAAGAGCTGACTCATTGGAAACGATCCTGATGCTGGAAAATGTAGAAAGCAGGAGGAGAAGGGGATGACAAAGGATGAGATGGTTGGATGGCTTCACCAACTCAATGGACATGAGTTTGAGCAAGTTTCAGGATTTGGTGATGGACAGGGAAGCCTGGAGTGCTGCAGTCTGTGGGGTAGCAAAGAGCTGGATATGAATGAGCAACTGAACAACAGCTGTAGAGGCTTACAATTCAAAGTATGGTCCAGCAACAAGCATCATAGGCATCCTCTGAAGTGAAGTGAAGTGAAGTGAAGTTGCTCAGTCATGTCCGACTCTTTGCAACCCAATGGACTGTAGCCTACCAGGCTCCTCTGTCCATGGGATTTTCCAGGCAAGAGTACTGGAGAGGATTGCCATTTCCTTCTCCAAGGGATCTTCCCAACCCAGGGATTGAACCCAGGTCTCCCGCATTGTAGACAGACGCTTTACTGAGAGTGTTTAAATGCAGAATCTCAGACTTCTTTCCAAATCTACTAAATCAGAGCATGTAGTTTAACAAGATTCTCAGGTGATTCATACCAGGCTTCCCCGGTGGGTCAGACAGTAAAGAGTCTGCCTGCAATGAGGGAGACAAGGATTTGATCCCCGTGTCGGGAACATCCCCTGGAGAAGGGAATGGCCACCCACTCCAGTATTCTTGCCTGCAGAATCCCCATGGATAGAGGAGCTTGGCAGGCTATAGTCCATGGGATCACAGAGTTGGTTATGACTAAGCGACTAACACTTCAAGATTTGAGAAGCTCTGGTCTAGAGTTGTGCTTTTTAGTATTTATAACTACCAGCTGCATGGGGCTATTTAAATTAAAATGAATTTCAATGAAATAAAGTAAAAAATTCAGTTCCTCATTCACCCTACTAGCCACATTTCAAGTGCTCAATAGCCAGTTTTAAACATTTGCATTATTAGTAGCTTCTGTTGCACAGTGCTGGTCTGTGGCTACACTTCAGTGTGGTAGCCTCTAGCCACGCATGGCTATTTTAATTTAAATCGCAATTACATAACATTAAAATTTACATTCACAGTAGCCATATTTCAAGTGTTTAACTGCTACATGTGGCTGACACCAACATGTGGGTGTTGGTTATACAAACATTTTTATCATCACAAAAAGTTCTGTTATACAGCTCTGGTCAGGAGGTTTCCAGAAGTCTGGGTGAGCCAGAAGAAAGAAGGAAAGAAGATTCATTGAGTGTCTAAGGTTGCAGATACTTTTATACAGGTTACATCAATTAATCCTTAAACCCATATAGGTGGTATTGCTGCTGCTGGTAAGTCGCTTCAGTCGTGTCCGACTCTGTGCGACCCCATAGACAGCAGCCCACCAGGCTTCCCCGTCCCTGGGATTCTCCAGGCAAGAGCACTGGAGTGGGTTGCCATTTCCTTCTCCAATGCATGAAAGTAAAAAGTGAAAGTGAAGTCGCTCAGTTGTGTCCAACTCTTAGCAACCCCATGGACTGCAGCCTACCAGGCTCCTCCGTCCATGGATTTTCCAGGCAAGATATTACACCCATTAAAAAAAAGAAAGTTTTGAGAGACTAACTTATTCAACTTCATAATACTGAGAGAAAGTCTAAAGCTTTTTCCACTATGTTCAGAGGAGTACTCCTTTCCTGAAAGCTCTATCTGGGGTGCAATCTCTACCAGCCTTTTACAAAACAAAACAAAACCAAACACAACAAAACCCACTGTTTCTCACTTGCTTGCACCCATTTTTCTATTGTTTCATGTTTCAGATTTAAATCCAGACCCCAGTTTTAACTAACTGAGTTCATATTCCTTTTACTGTAATTCCTTGAGTTCACTTCAAAGGGTTTCTTATCTACAGTCTTTGTCTACCTTGCTTTTTAACATTATGGCATCTCAACTGTTAATTGCGCATTTTTCATTAATTTAGTAAACATTACTGAGCATCTCCTGTGAATGAGACATAATCCAGTGGGGGAAAAAGAAAATTACCTTTCCTTATTTGTCTTCCATTTAGAGTAATTATACACACACACACACACACACACACACACACACACACACACACACACACTAACCTTTCTATTCTTTGAAATTTGTCTTGCTTGGCCACTTTGAATATGCCTTTATTACATCAGAATGTTGGTTCCTCAAAACTGCTAGCTACTTATGTTTATTATAATTAGATGGCTAAATTTCTGAATCATAGAAATGTAGATATGGAAAGAATATAACAGATCATCTAGGCTGCTACAATGTAAAGAAAATCTATCATTTATTTTTTAGCTTCCTTCCAGTCTAATTTAAAATACTAATATACATTGGATATTCTATGTGCTAAATATGAGGATTTATTCTTTTCAGATTTGTAATAGGATTTTTTATAGAAGTGCTCAAGTTATTATTCTATCCCAAGTATTTACAGATGGCAAGTATGATAGATTTAAAAATCTCCCTAAGAAGATGGCTCCATAGAAGTCTTTAAGCTTTAATTCTAAATCCTGCCTTTAGCTGATAATGGGCAACCTAGCAGCATGGATCTGAGACATAACATTGTGTTTCTATAATGTTCCTGTCTTCCGGGAGCTTAGAGTCTTGGAAGAAGAACCATAAGCAGCATGGTGGGTGCTAGGATAGAGGCATGTGGGTATTTTTTTCAAGACACACAGTAAGAGCATCTTTAGAGAAGAAGGCCTGGGACCATGAAATACATGGGCCTTTAAAGTTCTAAATTCTTCATGTATAACACATATTGGGGGGCTTCCCTGGTGGCTCAGAAGGCAATGAATCTGCCTGAAGTGCAGGCAACATGGGTTTGATTCCTGGGTCCAGAAGATCCCCCAGAGAAGGGAATGGCTACCTACTCCAGTATTCTCACCTGGAGAATTCCATGGACATAGGAGCCTGGTGGCCTGTAGTCCATGGGGTTACAAAGAGTCAGACACCACTGAGCAACTAACACACACACAAGTAAATAGTAGCACATATTAGGCACCCAAGAAACTTTAGTAAGTTCATGACCAAAGAGTTTACTGACTGAATAAATGAATAAGAGAAATTATAGTTTCATTGGAAAGCATATGAATAAGTATGAGTTTTAGAATGGACGGGATATTAAAATACACACTTCAGGTTTTCTAGAAGAAGGAAGGGAGGAAATAAAATGGCCTGCAATCTTTTCTTCCTTTATTCCTTAAATTGTTAAATTTGTACAATATATCCAATGAGTAATGTGGTCAGAATGAGTAATGTGGTTAGTTTCATTTCTACCGGTTTCCTCACCCCTGCCCCTGATGACCATGACTTATTTGTTCTGCTTCATGCTGTGTAGCCCAGCTCTCACAGCATGAAGCTGCCTTGGGAAACACGTCTTGGAGCTGGATCATATCCTGTCATTGAAGTTCACTTCAGTAGAGGTTCCGTTTGAAAAACAGTGACAGGATATGTCCCATGGTTAGATGCACGTTGCTTCTGGCAACTTCCCTTAAAGAGGACAGGCTTTATTATGGTATAGAGAGAGTCCCTGTGTTTAACTCAGAATTCATATGGACTAGGAATTTGTGAAGTTCAAATGCTTACATATGAAGCCATAAGTAACAAAAGTTGTTTTGTGGCCTTAGGTATCTCTCTGTACATGTCTGAGTCGTTTCCTCTTCTTTCTGCCTTGTGCGGCCTCCAACCCCTTCAGCTCCTCTTTCTGTCTCTCTTTCTCACTTTTGTCCTTGCTCTCTTCCTCTTCCATTATAGATGAGGTCATTATGATTTGGAGCCAAGAGAAGTGCATTGCTGTAACTTTAATCTCCATACTCAATTTATGACTCCCTTTTTATTTTTTAGAAGATAGGTATACTTTATAGTGGGAGGATAACTTTCTTAAGTGTGCTATTTTAGAATGTAAATGGATCTCACCTGGTTGGCTTAGATGGTAAAGAATCTGCCTGCAATGCAGGAGACCAGAATATGACTCCTGGGTGCAGAAGATCCCCTTGAGAAGGGAATGGCAACCCACTACAGTATTCTTGCCTGAGAAATCCCATGGACAGAGGAGCCTGCCTACAGTCCATGGGGTTGAATGAGAATCAGACACAACCGAGTGACTAACACTTGAATGTCCTCCTGATTGCAAACATCAGACTTAAATTGAAGAAAGTGGGGAAAATCACTAGGCCATTCAGGTATGACCTAAATCAAATCCCTTACGATTATACAGTGGTAGTGGCAAATAGGTTCAAGGGATTAGATCTTATACACAGAGTGCCTGAAGAACTATGAACAGAGGTTTGTAACACTGTACAGGAGGCAGTGATCAAGACCATCCCCAAGAAAAAGAAATGCAAAAAGGCAAAATGGTTGTCTGAGGAGGCCTTACAAATAGCTGAAACAGAAGAGAAATGAAAGGCAAAGGAGAAAAGGAAAGATATACCCATCTGAATGCAGAGTTCCAAACAATAGTAAGGAGAGATAAGAAAGCCTTCTTAAGTGAACAATTCTAAGAAATAGAGGAAAACAATAGAATGGGAAAGACTAGCAGTCTCCTCAAAAAAATCAGACATGCCAAGGGAACATTTCATGCAAAAATAGACACAATAAAGGACAATAAAGAAATAGTATAAACCTAACAGAAGCAGAAGATATTGAGAAGAGGTGGCAAGAATACACAGAAGAACTATGCAAAAAAGATTTTAATGACCCGGATAACCATGATGGTGTAATCCCTCACCTAGAGCCAGACATCCTAGAGTGTGAAGTCAAATGGGCCTTAGGAAGCATTACTATGAACAAAGCTAGTGGAAGTGATGGAATTTCAGTTGCGCTGTTTAAAATCCTTAAAGATGATGCTGTGAAAGTGCTGCACTCAATATGCCAACAAATTTGGAAAACTCAGCAGTAACCATAGGACTGGAAAAGGTCAGTTTTCATTCCAATCCCAATGAAAGGCAATGCCAAAGAATGTTCACACTACCTCACAGTTGCACTCATCTCACATGCTAAAATCCTCCAAACTAGACTTCAACAGTACATGAACTGAGAACTTCCAGATATTCATGCTGGATTTAG
Source organism: Capricornis sumatraensis (assembly GCF_032405125.1). NCBI lineage: Eukaryota > Metazoa > Chordata > Mammalia > Artiodactyla > Bovidae > Capricornis > Capricornis sumatraensis. Next base: position 19,371,956 of record NC_091084.1, on the reverse strand, counting down.
AAAAGGCAGAGGAACCAGCGATTAAATTGCCAAAGTCTGTTGGATCGTAGAAAAAGCAAGGGAATTCCAGAAAAACATGTGCTTCATTGACTGCACTAAAGCCTTTGACTTTGTGGATCACAACAAACTGTGAAAAATTCTTCAAGAGATGGGAATACTAGACCATATTACCAGCCTCCCGAGAAAACTGTATGCCGGTCAAGAAGCAACAGTTAGAACCGATATGGAACAACGGACTAGTTCAAAATTGGGAAAGGAGTGCACCAAGGCTGTATATTGTTGCCCTGTTTATTTAACTTCTATGCAGGGTACATCATGTGAAATGCCAGCCTGGATGAATCACAAGCTGGAATCAAGATTGCTAGGAGAAATAGCAATAACCTCAGCTATGCAGATGATGCTACCCTAATGGCAGAAGGTGAGGAAGAACTAAAGAGCTTCTTGATGAAAATGAAAGAGGAGAGTGAAAAAGCTGGCTTACAACTCAGCATTCAAAAATCTAAGATCATGGCATCTGATCCCATCACTTCATGGCAAATGGATGGGGAAACAATAGAAACAGTGACAGGCTTTATTTTCTTGGGCTCCAAAACCCCTGCAGATGGTGACGGCAGCCATGAAATTAAGACACTTCATAAAGCTGTGACAAACCTAGGCAGCATATTAAAAAACAGAGACATTACTTTGTCAACAAAGGTCTGTCGAGTCAAAGCTATGGTTTTTCCAGTGGTCATGTACAGATGTGAGAGTTGGACCATGAAGAAGGCTGAGCACCAAAGAACTGATGCTTTTGAACTGTGGTGTTGGAGAAGACTCTTGAGAGTCCCTTGGACTGCAAGGAGATCAAACCAGTCAATCCTAAAGGAAATCAACCCTGAATAATTCATTGGAAGGACTGATGCTGAAGCTGAAGCTCCAATACTTTGGTCACCTGATGTGAAGAGCCAACTCATTGGAAAAGTGCCTGATGCTGGGAACGATAGAGGCAGGAGGAGAGGGGGCCCACAGTGGATGAGATGATTGGATGGCATCGCTGACTCAATAGATGTGAGTCTGAGCAAGCTCTGAGAGATTGTGAAGGCCAGGGAAACCTAGTGTGTTGCAGTCCATGGGGTTGTAAAGAGTTGACACGACTGAGTGACTGAACAACAAGAATATAAATTTGGGCTTATTAGAGGAATTTTCATTCGTGAACAGGGCTTAGTTCCACATTTCTTATTCTCACGTTTCAAATTTATAGTTGCTTTTGAGCCCATTATGGTGGGAAAAAAATGTTCTGAATTTAAAAAAATTTTCAGCTCCTTTATTAACTTTTTGGTGCCCTGTATTTTGGACATCCAATGTCCTCCTGACATGTGGGAAGCAGTAGCAGAGAAATCGGGCTAGACCCTTTCTTTCCTGACCGTAAAGTGAAGTGCACAGATGCTTTGAAGAAGGTGGCTTCTAATGTAGGGTCTGTTATAAAATCATAGAGAAGTGAAAGAGGGTGGGAAAAGGGGTGTGGGGATAGGTGAGTGAGGACGAAGAGGCACAGGAGTAAGAAGATAGCAGCTGTGAGAGATGACCTCGCTTCCTATCCTAAGACCGTGTTCTCCAGTGGGCACAGCAGATGCTTAATGGTCAGAGAATTTGCATACAATTGGCTCCTATGTTTTCTTAGGTGATATACTCAGCTCTTCTGACCAGTTTCCTCAATTAAAAAAAAAAATGGAGATTAACAACGAAGTCCAGCAAGTCTGAGACTTTGTTCCATGGAACAGAGAAAGAGAAGTTTAAAGAAAGGAAGCGTTCATTAAACAATGAAATACAAGAAAATTGGAACCATTTCCTTGCCAGGTACCCTTCCTCACATATTCCAGAGGGAAGTGTGTGGCTGGGAACAATGACTCTGAATGCACTTTTTCATTCTTTGGCTTTGGTCTATACACTTGTAGGTTCCCAGTTCATCATATGGGACCAAGTGGTGAATTTCTTTTGCTTAGGATAGGACAGCATAATTTCCAGAATCAATACAAACTTGTCTCCTTCGGAAAGAAATGAGCGCAAGAGAGAGGTAGCAACCCGCAGATCCAGTTTGCCTCATCAGCCTGTGACGAGAAGAGCAGCCCTAGAAAGAATACTACTCTGTGAGAGCAAGTCTTGAAACTTTTGCTCACCTGGTTGGAAAATTCCTACAGTAGCCTAGTAAAATTTCTTTGCATCTGAACAGTTCTTGATACTATTTCTGCCTCTTGAAGGGTGAAATTTGCCTCATTTTCTTCCATTTGAAAGTAACAGAGTAGGCTATATGGAGCAATATAACCCTTTAAAGAGAATTTTAGCAAAATAAGTAAAGCTGAGGACATGTTCTGAAACCAATTATTCTATTAAATACATCTCTAAAGCAAATGATTCCTTTGAACTTCATGACATAAATAGAAGTTTGTAGGGTACTATGAGTTCACTGCTTTCAGAAGATGTCTAGGTGGTACCCATCAGGCCATCCTGAGTGCTGAGGAGATTATACATTACACATTAGTAACTCATTTGCACAAATTTTATAAAACCTATAAAAACTCTTAGATATGCATGTTGAAAAACATACATATGAATATTATAGAGGCATTGTTTATAGAAGCAAAAAAATTTGGAATACAACCTAATAATCAATAAAAGAATGGGTACATGAAGTGTGATATAATACAGTAGTGGAAAGGAATAAACTAGAACTAATGTATCATTATCAATGATACCATGTTGATCAAAACAGCAAGTTGCAAAAAGTATACATATAGTGTGATGCTATTTATATAAAAATTTTAAACAGTTAAAATAATTGTTTATATTGCACAGGGATACTTACATAAATATGAAAATATATGGAAATGCATGAGATGTTAAATTCCAAGTTCTAGAAGGTACTTATCTCAGGAGAGCTAAGATACTGGGGAGAACACAAGAGGGAATGTTGATGTCATCAGTATTTTACATCTTAAGCTGCCTGGTAGATACACAAGTACATGTTGATTATGCTTTGTACTTTGTTATATTTTAATATTCTATAAGAAATTTCAAAACTTAAAAATTGAACTGTGATGGGACTGCCCTGTTGATCCAGTGGCTAAGATGCCACACTCCCACGCTCCCAATGCAGGGAGCCAGGTTCAATCCCTGGTCAGGGAATTAGATCCCACATGCCACAGCTGAGAGTTTGCATGCCAAGACTAAAAAATCCAGGATGCTGCACCTAAGATGAAATGCAGCCAAATGAATAAATAAATGTTGGAAAAAAAAAAAACCAAACTTCTACATCTTCTGATTAACATGCAGAATGTTGACTCCTCTATAGTGTAGAGATTGGGTTTGTGGAGAGTAAAGAAGAAAGAACAGTTAGGGGAAATTTGCTGCAGTTCAAACTGTAGAGTACTTTTTGCTTCAAATGCCACTTACTCTTGCTTCCAGTATTTTTTGCTTGTTCTCTCCCTGCATCTTTCTGGCCATGCCTTTTCATCTGCATCTCTAATTCCTCTTCCTCCTCTGCCTACTAAATGTTGCTGTTTCCCTGGGTGTTTCTTTTTTACCCTCTTTTCTTTTCAGTTTTTAGGTATATGTTTTAGTGATCTCATTTATATCCCAACTTCAATTACCACTTTTATGATCATGATTCCCAAATTTATTTCTCCAATCCAGTCTTTTTATCCCAACTCCAAATTGTCTACTGGATATTTCTTCTTGACTATCTCATAATTTAAACAAAATCCAGCATGTCCAAAATGGAGTTATTCTCTTTTCTAAATGTGCCTTTTCCTTTTGGCTTTGGGATCTTGATTAACCACATTGTTATCTACCACGTGTCTGATTCAGAAAACTGCGTATTATATTAGACAGACCTGTCTCTGACAAATTTCCTCTTTAATTGGCTTCCATGGCAGGAATTAAGAGTAAGGTTTTGGTGCTATGTGTTATGACATATAGGGACCCAGGCATGCCCAATTTCTGCCTTGCTAGTCACTTTTTTCCCTTCTTTGTAGAAGATTTCAATGAGCTTGCCACTAGCAAATAAGATACCAGCTTTAGAACTTACTTTAGATCTTTTCTTGATCTCACTTTTATTGACTTTTCCATCATCTGTTGCTGCTGTTCTTCTCTCTTATACTCTGAGGTACAGCTATACTAACTCACATGAAATCCCTGAATGTGCCATATTATTTTAGAGCCCTGTGCCTTGGTACTTGCTATTCCTTCTGCTTGAGATATCTTTCCTTACTGTGCCTGTCTAGTGAATTCATGAAGTTTTTGTAACCAGCCTATTTTTGTATTTGTCTGTCTGTGCCCTAGTTACTAGTTTATATTCCTGCTTATCCCCAGTGGTCTCTGAGCCTTTGAGGCACAGAAAGTGCCTATTCAGTTTTTGTATTCTCATGGCCTGGCACATGGTAGATGCTCTATAATTAGGATTGTCCCACCCAGCAAGCTTCCCCTTTTTCTTTTTGCCTGTGTTGGGATTGTTTGAGGTTAATTGTGAATTACTGAAACAAATATTCCAAAACAACAACAACAACAACAACAACAACAAACCCCAAACTATAAACTGTTAGAACAGATATTCTGTGCCTTCCATAGTATTGGTATTTTCTATTTTGCTAAGAGCAATTCATGAAGAAAGTATTTATGTAGAGAACATTTAGATAAAAGTTCCAGTTTTCTCAGTCCTGGTCCCTGAAACTTCCAGGAACTATATGTATCTCCCAGAGTTTGCTCATACTCATGTCCATTGAGTTGATGATGCCATTCAACCATCTCATCCTCTGTTGGGCCTTCAACTTCTACCCTCAATCTTTCCCAGTATCAAGGCCTTTTCCAGTGAGTCAGCTCTTTGCATCAGGTGGCCAAAGTTTCAGCAGCAATCTTTTCAATGAATATTCAGGGTTAATTACTTTAGGATTGACTGGTTTGATTTCCTTTTTGTCCAAGGGACTCTTAAGAGTCTTCTCTAGCACAACAGTTTGAAAGCATAAGTTCTTCTGCACTCAGACATCTTTATGATCTGACTCACATCTGTTAGTGGTTACTGGAAAACCCATAGCTTTGACTATACAAACCTTTGTCAGCAAAGTAATGTCTCTGCTTTTTAATGTGCTGTCTAGGTTGGTCATAACTTTTCTTTCAAGGAGCAAGTGTCTTAATTTCATGGCTGCAGTCACTGTCTGCAGTGATTTTGGGGTCCAAGAAAATAAAGTCTGTCACTGTTTCCATTGTTTGCCCCATCAATTTGCCATGAAGTGACGGGACCAGATGATCTTTGTTTTTTGAATGTTGAGTTTTAAGCCAGCTTTTTCACTCTCCCCTTTCACTTTCATCAAGAGGCTCTTTAGTTCTTCTTTGTTTTCTGCCATTAGGGTAGTGTCATCTGCATATCTGAGGTTACTGATATTTCTCCCGGCAATCTTAATTCCAGTTTGTGGTTCATCCATGCTGGCATTTCACATGTTGTACTCTGTATATCAGTTAAATAAAAAGGGTGACAATACACAGTCTTGATGTACTCCTTTCCCAATATTGAACCAGTTCATTGTTCCATGTCTGGTTTTAATTGTTGCTTCTTGACCTTCATACAGGTTTCTCAGGCAATATGGTCTTGTATTCCCATTTCTTGAAGAATTTTCCACAATTTGTTGTGATGCACACAGTCAAAGGCTTTAATGTAGTCAATGAAGCAGAAGTAGACATTTTTCTGGAATTCCCTTGCTTTTTCAATGATCCAACAGATGTTGGCAATTTAATCTGTGCTTCCTCTGCCTTTTCTAAATCCAGCTTGAACATCTGGAAGTTCTTGGTTCAGCCTTGTTGAAGCCTAGCTTGTAGGATTTTGAGCATGACCTTGCCAGCATGTGAAATGACTGTAATTGTGCAGTAGTTTCAACATTCTTTGGCCTTGCCTTTCTTTGGGATTGGAATGAAAACTTACCTTTTCCAGTCCTGTGGCTACTGCTGAGTTTTCCAAATTTGTTGGCATATTGAGTGGAGCACTTTCACAGCATCATCTTTTAAGATTTGAAATACTTTAGCTGGAATCCCATCCCCTCCACTAACTTTGTTTGTAGTAATGCCTTCTAAGGACCAGTTGATTTCACACTTCAGGATGTCTGGCTATAGGTGAGTGACCACACCATTGTGGTTATCCGGGTCATTAAGACCTTTTTTGTTCAGTTCTTCTGTGTATTCTTGCCACTTCTTTTAAATATCTTCTGCTTCTGTTAGGTTCACACCATTTCTGTCCTTTATTGTGCTCATCTTTGCATGAAATGGTCCCTTGGTATCTCTAATTTTCTTGAAGAGATCTCTAGTCTTTCTTCTATTTCTTTGCATTGATCACTTAGGAAGTCTTTCTTATCTCTCCTTGCTGTTCTTTGGAACTCTGCATTCAGATGGGTATATCTTTCCTTTTCTCCTTTGCCTTTCATTTCTCTTCTTTTCTCAGCTATTTGTAAGTCCTCCTCAGACAACCATTTTGCCTTTTTCCATTTCTTTTTCTTGGGGATGGTTTTGATCACTGGCTCCTGTACAATGTTACAAACCTCTGTCCATAGTTCTTCAGGCACTCTATCAGATCTAATCCCTTGAATCTATTTGTCACTTCCACTGTATAATCATAAGGGATTTGATTTAGGTCATGCCTGAATGGCCTAGTGATTTTCCCTACTTTCTTCAAGTCTGAATTTTATTGAAATCAGTATGGTGTTCATGATCTGAGCCACAGTCAGTTCCCAGTCTTGTTTTTGCTAACTGCATAGAGCTTCTCAGTCTTTGGCTGCAATGAATATAATTCATCTGATTTCAGTATGGACCATCTGGTGATGCCCATGTGTATAGTCATCTCTTGTGTTGTTGGAAGAGAGTGTTTGTTATGACCAATGCATTCTCTTGGCAAGAAATTTTGGTGCATTAATTTACTGATATTCTACTCACTCAGCCCACTGAAATCTGACTTTAGTTACTACCACTAACAAAAAGCCTTCTTTCCAAGCTATCTAGGAGCTTCCAGCTTGCCATTTCAACTGTGTCTGTTTAGTCATGATGACCCTTTTTCTGTCTCTGCAGTTTTTGGCTGTTGTATTGTTGATATCAGTTTTCTTAAAATGTTTTTGTACTCTTAGTTTCTGTATCATGGCACTTTCATAGTTTGTTGTTTTTCTTCAACTATTACACTTCATAGGACAAGTGGGAAAGTGTCTTATATTTGAGGTAACCATATGTTTGGGCATATCTGGTAATTTCTTTATCTATTTACATTCACTTGACAAATATTTATTGAGTGACAGCAAAGTGCTAGCACTGGATATGTAGTGGAGAGCAAAACAGATATAGATACAGTCTTTCTGAAGTTCAGAGTTTCAACTTTGTATTTTTTTAACCTCTTGCTACTGTATAACAAATTGCCTCAAATTTAGTGGCTTAAAACAATACACTTGTTATCTTATAGTTTTGATGGATCAGGCATCTGGGCATGGCTTAGCTCTGCTCTCCGCTTCAGATCTCTCATAAGGCTGCAGTCATGATGTTGGCCAGGGATGGAGTCTCATCTGAAGCCATGACTGGGGAGAAAATGCTTCTGAGGTTGTGTTGATGTTGGTGAGATTTATTTCCTTGGAGACTGGTGGACTCAGGGTCTCAATTCCTTACTGGTTGTTGACCAGAGGCCTCCTTTTGTTCCTTGCCATGTGGGCCTCATTATATAGCAGCTTGTTTGATTAGAACCAGTAAGGAGGAGAATCAGTAGAGTTGGCTAGCAAGATGGAAGTTATAACCTCATCTAATGTAATCATGGAAGTGGTAGCCTGGGTTTTTTTTTTTTAATTGAAGTATAGTTGATGTACAATAGTATATAAATTACAGGTGTACCATATAATGATTCACACTTTTTAAGGGTTATACTCCATTTGCAGTAACTATAAAATACTGGATGTATTCTCTGTGTTGTACAGTCTGGTATCCCATTATTTTATTTGAATTCTAATGGTTAGAGTCAAATTAAAGATCCAGCTCATGTTCAGATGGAAGCGATTACACAGAACAGAGCTATCCAGAAACAGATTCACTGGTGGCCATCTTAGATGGCGCTTTCACACATTACTTTTCCAGGCTTCTTGCCCGTGGCTCTTTGCACTTGTGCCTTAGGCATAGACCACTTGCTTCCAGAACCCACCATTGGATGTTTGTGCCTGTACATTTGGGCCTACAGTTACTTCTTGGATTCCCTTCTCCCTACTTCTTCCTCTATCAACCTCTTATATACATCCAAATCTAACTGAAAAATTGTCTCTTCCATAAAACTTTTCTCAGTTTTCCCTCTGCCTGCTAACTCCCTCATTCAGAATTAACCTGTGTGCTCTCTCAGCCCTTTTTCACTTGTACCACTGTTATAAGATTGCTTTCTGTAACAAAAAAAAAATGGTTTGTGTGGTTTGCTTTCTGCAGTTTTCAGTTGGTTGCTAAGGTATTCTCTTTTAAAATGAAGACGGGTAGGCTCTAGATCTTGTTCTATCTGGATTCAAAGTACCCGTCTCTGAAGTGGTGATTCACAGTCTTGGCAGCTTTGGGGATTACTTGGGGAGCTCTGAACATCACTGATGCCTGGACCCACCCCTCGAGGTGATAGTATAATTGGTCTGGGGTACAACCTGGGGTATTAACATTTTTAAAAGCTCTGTGATTTCTAACACGTAGGTAACACTGAAAGTCTCTGCTTCTAATTGAAGAAACCAAGTCTCTGGGAGAATGAAAGGATAAGAAAATGTTAAACATTTAATAAACAGATAAACTTTAAAACTAGAGTTAAAGTTGAGTTTTAAAAAATCACACAGACACAATTCAAATAATATATGACATAGCTAAGTAATCAGTTCAGTTCAGTTCAGTTGCTCAGTCGTGTCTGACTCTTTGCGATGCCATGAACCACAGCACGCCAGGCCTCCCTGTCCATCACCAACTCCCAGAGTTTACCCAAACTCCTGTCCATAGAGTCAGTAATGTCATCCAACCATCTCATCCTCTGTCATCCCCTTCTCCTCCTGCCCTCAATCTTTTCTAGCATCAGCGTCTTTTCCAGTGAGTTGGCTCTTTGCATCATGTGGCCAAAGTACTGGAGCTTCAGCTTCAGCATCAGTCCTTCCAGTGAATATTCAGGACTGATCTCCTTTAGGATGGACTGGTTGGATCTCCTAGTAGTCCAAGGGACTCTCAAGAGTCTTCTCCAACACCATGGTTCAAAAGCATCAATTCTTTGGCACTCAGCCTCCTTTATAGTCCAATTCTCACATCCATACATGACTACTGGAAAAACCATAGCCTTGACTAGACAGACCTTTGTTGACACAATATTGTCTCTGCTTTTTAATATGCTGTCTAGGTTGGTCATAACTTTCCTTCCAAGGAGCAAGCATCTTTTAATTTCATGGCTGCAGTCACCATCTGCAGTGATTTTGGAGCTCAAAAATATAAAGTCTGTCACTGTTTCCACTGTTTGCCTGAGGGATGCCATGACCTTAGTTTTCTGAATGTTGAGTTTTAAGCCATCTTTTTCACTCTCCTCTTTTGCTTTCATCAAGAGGCTCTTTAGTTCTTCTTCACTTTCTGCCATAAGGGTGGTGTCATCTGCATATCTGAGGTTATTGATCTTTTTCCCAGCAGTCTTGATTCTAGCTTGTGCTTCTTCCAGCCCAGTGTTTCTCATGATGTACTCTGCATATAAGTTACATAAGCAGGGTGACAAAATACAGCCTTGACGTACTCCTTTTCCTATTTGGAACCAGTCTGTTGTTCCATGTCCAGTTCTAACTGTTGCTTCCTGACCTGCATACAAATTTCTCAAGAGGCAGATCAGGTGGTCTGGTATTCCCATCTCTTGAAGAATTTTCCACAGTTTATTGTGATCCACACAGTCAAAGGCTTTGGCATAGTCAATAAAACAGAGATAGATGTTTTCTGGAACTCTCTTGCTGTTTCGATGATCCAGCAGATGTTGGCAATTTAATCTCTGGTTCCTTTGCCTTTTCTAAAACCAGCTTGATCATCTGGAAGTTCACGGTTCACATACTGCTGAAGCCTGGCTTGGAGAATTTTGAGCATTACTTTTCTAGCGTGTGAGATGAGTGCAATTGTGCAATAGTTTGATCATTCCTTGGCATTGCCTTTCTTTGGGATTGGAATGAAAACTGACCTTTTCTAGTCCTGTGGCCACTGCTACTAAGTAACCAAGATGATCTCTAAATAGATCATCAGTGAACTAGGGGGATATGTATTTTTGTGGGAGAAATTAGAAATATAAAAGAGAATAAAATTGTAGTTGTTGAAAATCCAACACTTTTTGTGCATATGAAGTAAGTGATAAAATGAAATAAAGAGCCACCTGGAATTATTAGCATTTTCCTTTTTGTTTAGCCCTAAAGTGTGTGTGTGCATGTGAAATACATAAATTATTTACCAGTTACTCTTATTTTCTCCTTTATTTTCTAGGAACATTTTGAAAACAATTGCCTTAGGTCAGATGTTATCCTTGTGTATATGTGGGACAGCCATCACCAGCCAGTATTTGGCAGAAAGATATAAAGTGAATACTCCTATGCTACAGAGCTTTATCAACTACTGCTTGCTGTTTCTAATTTATACAGTGATGCTGGCATTTCAATCAGGTAAGTCAAATTACCTTTTTAACTAACTATCTTCATAAAAATTTTGGCTCTATACATTCAAAAAATAAAACATGAGCCCAAACCAAAACCAAGAACTGGAAACTACTGCTGTTTTTATAAAAGTCACTAGAAAGGTATGACACCTCTGAATTCTATGAAGTTAGTGACTAGAGTGATTAAAATGAGTAGCATCAAACTGTAACACAGGATTTGTAAAAAAAAAAAAAAAAAGTGTAAATGCCATTATAAGTTACACCTTTTTTCCTCCCCTGTGGCTGATAAATTTAAGAGACAGTGTTAAAAACACTTAAAAAGTCAAGAACCTCACTTTCCAAAATATATATTTCCAGCTAAGTGGAGAATGCTAAGTAGAGCACCACTGCCTGTAAATGTGAGTGAAACAAAACAAGGAATTAACATCTTATCACAAGATTGATTTCAAGAGTGTAAAGACAGTGGATAACCCAGACTGGGAGGGTGCAATACTACCATTTTCAGCACATTTAAAGCATATGATAAAATTACCAGTGTAGTGGTTTTAATATGAACATTAATACATCAATGGTATTCCTATATGTCAGGATAAATAATTTACTTTTGAAAGAAAGTGGAAGCCAATTATGAGAAGGGGGGACTATCCTAAGGGGAAAGCACCAAATTTGGCAAGAGCTGTACAAGCTGGAAATAGAACTGGTATGTCGTGGTTAATAGCCTCAGAATTTGCTCCTATCTGTAAGAACTGGCCTTTAGGAAGTCAGTGTGATTTGTAAATGTATCAGTGAAGTCCCTCTAAGGGATGGCTATTATTGTGTTTAGTTGCTAAGTCGTGTCTGACTTTGCGACCCCATGGACTTTAGACCACCAGGCTCCTCTGTCCATGGGATTTCTCAGGCAAGAATACTGGAGTGGTTTGCCATTTCCTTCTCCAGGGGTTCTTCCTGACCCAGAGATTGAGCCTCCATCTCCTGCATTGCTAGTAGATTCTTTACCACTAAAAAAATGATATGTAAATAAATAAGTGAAGTCCCCTAAGGGATGGTTATTATTAATAGATGCCTTCCATGCTATCTCATGTTAGGAAGACTGTGTTTTTAGGATATTCCTGCTAGTTGGGATTTAATGATAATTATTGTGGATGGTGACTGCAGCCATGAAATTAAAAGACACTTGCTCCTTGGTAGAAAAGCTATGACCAACCTAGACAGCATATTAAAAAGCAGAGACATTACTTTGCTGACAAAGGTTCGTATAGTCAAAGCTATGGTTTTTCCAGTAGTCATGTATGGATGTGAGAGTTGGACCATAAAGAAAGCTGAGCACTGAAGAATTGATGCTTTTGAACTGTGGTGTTGGAGAAGATTCTTGAGAGTTCCTTGGACTGCAGGGAGATCCAACCAGTCCATCCTAAAAGAAATCAGTCCTGAATATTCATTGGAAGGACTGATGCTGAAGCTGAAGCTCCAGTACTTTGGCCACATGATGCAAAGAGCCGACTCAGTGGTAAAGACCCTGATGCTAGGAAAGATTGAAGGTAGGAGGAGAAGTGGGGAACAGAGGATGAGATGGTTGGATGGCCTCATCGACTCAATGGACATGAGTTTGAGCAAACTCTGGGAGATAGTGAAGGACAGGGAAGCCTGGTGTGCTGCTGTCCATGGGGTTGTGAAGAGTCAGACACAACTGAGTAACTGAACAATAACAGAATTTGACTATGATTCTCTCTGCCTTTATTTCTTTGCAGGTTATCTTACCCATAAAGCCTTCTTGCATATATGCCAACTCTATCTCCTTGTAATGCTAGATTCTCCAAAGAAATTATTCACAGTTAACTTGAATAAATAGAATTTAAGGGATAAAAGGTGTTTCTTCAATGATGTCACTAGGCTGTTTTTCCAAACTTACCACTGGCTTAATTTTCTGTTGAAAGCAGATATTTTCCAAAATAATGACCACAAACAGAGTTTTGGTCTGTTTGATAAAGTTATAAGAAAACATTTCATTTCATAAGATGATCTGGATGTTATATTTCTGTTGCAGTAGGAAAGAAAAAGGAATTCAATGAATTTAACCACTCTTACTTCCTTTATCTCTGGTGTTTTCATTGAGCACTTGGTCTATGATGACATCTTAGCTTGTGCCTCATACTAGAAGAAAATCTGACCAACTCTGCTGAGCTGTTGCAGGAGTTTGAGTTATGAGTAATGGACATTAGGAGGGACCATGTTCAATGTACATGGTGGTAAAGTATGTGCCTGTAATGCAGGAGACCTGGGTTCCATCCCTGGGTTGGGAAGATTTCTTGGAGGAGGACATGACAATCCACTCCAGTATTCTTGTCTGGAGAATCCCCATGGACAGAGAAGCCTGGTGGGCTATAGTCTATAGGGTTGCAGAGAGTCAGACACAACTGAGCGACCAAGCACAGCCTAGCACAAACACTAGCTTTGAGTCTTTATCTCTAAATTAACATGCATGGAATAATTTTCAAGTAACATGTCCTAATCTAGATTTCTTTCAACCAGGTAGTGATAATCTTTTATACATCTTGAAAAAGAAATGGTGGAAGTACATCCTGCTTGGACTAGCAGATGTAGAAGCTAATTACCTGATTGTCAGAGCATACCAGTACACAACTCTAACCAGTGTCCAGGTAAGGAGGAGTCCTCTGACCAGTTTGGATTTTATAGCTTTAAGAAAGGAATCTGAACTCATATGTACTCACCTAATTTGCTTAACAACCTGTTCACTCAGAAAAAAACTAAAAACAGTAGATGCTATCTGTTTTCCAGTAGAGCATGTGTGCTAATGAGAAAGGCTTCCTGGAATTAGTGAAAACATATACAAGTTAATCTGTTCCCAAATTGCTAATGCTATAGATGAATAGAACAGTTGCTACCAAATAAACATAAATATTTAGTTGGCAGTCGATGCTGTAATGTTGGCAAGAGTTCTGTTCTGTGTGTTGCTTAAATGGCATATAAAGTGAATATACTATTGTGTCCCAGATAAATTGGAGTCTTACAAGTAAAGTAGATATTTAAGACAACTAATAGGTTGTTGTCTTTTTGTTGTCTGTTGTCTAATAGGGCGTTAGACATTTTGGGTAGAGGTGGTAGCCAAAAGTAAAACTTATATCTATTCCTTTTCTAGGTTTAGTCTCATTAGATTGAAAGAAAAATGTTCCTACATAGCGGTACTTTTCAACTTGGTGGAGTTGAGGACGACTGATTAAGTTGTCTTAACATTAGGGAGTTCCCTGGTGGCCTTAGTGGTTAGGATTCTGGGCTTTCACTGCTGTGGCCGAGTTTGATCCCTGGTCGGGGAACTAAGATCCAGCAAGCTATGTGACACACCCTAAAAAAAGAAGAGTTGTCTTAACGTTAGCAAACTGTGGAATGTATCATAACACTGACTGTTTATTGCTAACAATAAAATGTGTTGTAAATGGAGATGAAAGTAAAATAGATTCCCATGTCGGGTTTAGACTTCACAGTTTACTGAATTTATGACTTAAAAAAAATTTGTTGTGGCATGTGGTATTTATGTTCTTTACCAGGGATCAAACCTGAGCTCCCTGCATTGGAATCGCAGAGTCTTAGCCGCTGGACCACCAAGGAGGTCCCTGAATTTATGACTTTTGATGCATCTTTTTTTTTTTGTCTGTGCTGTATAACTTGCAGAATCTTACTTCCCCAACCAAGGAGAGATTGGACCTGTGCTCTCAGCAGTGAAAGCACAGAGTCTCTACCACTGGACCACCAGAGAATTCCTGTTGCTTTACTTTTTCCTATAAAACAGAGATAGTCTTATCTCCAAATTTAAGGAACATGGAAAAATTGAAGATTTAAAGAGAAAGATTAATGATTAGTGAAAACTTGGTATTTTTCTGATGTGAATATGCGTTAAATGCTATTATTACCAGAATGCCATTTAATACTGTGCTAAGCATTGTCCTCTGGGCTTCCCAGGTGGCTCAGTGGTAAAAAGAATCTGCCTGTCAAGCAGAAGACGCGGGTTTCATCCCTGGGTCGGGAAGATCCCCTGTAGAAGGAAATGACAACCCACTCCAGTATTCTCGCCTGGAAAATCCCATGGACAGAGGAGCCTGGTGGGAAAGATAGGAAATCTTTTATAAGACAGACATCATAAGAGGCACATGAAAAACTCAGAATTTCATAGAAATTAAAACCAGGAGTGACCTAGAAGATGCATTCATCACAAATAGTATTAAGTGTACTTTTAGCAATGAATAATAAGAGTGTAAGTATATAGAAAATGTACTCTATATAAAAGAGCCGACTCATTGGAAAAGACCCTGATGCTGGGAAAGATTGAGTGCAGGAGGAGAAGGGGGTGGCAGAGGATGAGATGGTTGGAGGCATCACCAACTCAATGAACATGAGTTTGAGCAAACTCTGGGAAATAGTGAAGAACAGGAAAGCCTGGCACGCTGCGTTCCATGGAGTCGCAGAGTCAGACACAACCTAGTGACTAAACAACAACAAATACAGAAAATGGCGTTTTTCTAGTCACATCTACCTTCATGATCTCACACACAGTTTAATTGCTTGATTATAATTTCCAGAAATTTTGATCTGTGACAGATGATGTTTAGAAGTTTTGAATTGGTACAGGTCTAAACAGAGCTAAGCAAAATACTTACACTGAAGTTTTGTGACTAAAATTCATGCCTTAAACTAATCTCAAACAATTTCTTTCATCCTAGCCTCTTAGAAAAACCTAAGCATTTGGTTGTCAAAAATTAAGTACTTATGGTCCTAGGAAGCCATATTATAACAAGTGCATCTAACAACTAAACCTCCTTCCAGCAGTGAAGAGTGCCTGTCACTGGAATTCTTCAATTGGATTATCTCCTTGAGTAAACCTCTAGTCTGGTTAATCCGAAAGGGTGGAAGTTTGCTTGTTTGTTTCTTTATGGACATACAACATGCAGGATCTTAGTTTACCAACCAGGTATGGATCCAGTGCCCCCTGCAGTGGAAGCACAGAGTCCTAACCACTGGACCACCAGGGAATTCCCCCTGAGAGGGTGGAAGTTCAAATTGGATGGTCTTTGAACCTCTTTCTTAAGGATTCCTTCAAGGATTCTGTAATTGTAAATGCTAATGTAGTGGTTCATCATGTGTCATGACGTTGACATTGCTGGCCTAGGTTTCTACTCATGTTACTTCTCATTTCACTTGCCATATCTACACATTCCCTACCCACAACCAGCTTCTCTCATTTGGCTATATTATTTCTAGAATGCATCCTTTTCAAAGCCCCTTCTCAAAGGCCTAATTCAATTTCATTTTCTTCTCTATAGAGTATACTCCACTGTATCACTAACAAAGTCTGATTCATGTTTATATCCATCCTTCCCCCTCATTCCAGGTTCTTACTTCTTGTGTCTATATAAAAATTTTTTTAAAGCAAAGATGAATATTTTTAATGATAAAAGGAGCAATTCACAAAGAAGATAGACATCATAAACCATTAGATACCTTATCAACAAAGAAACAAAGATATATAAAGGAAAAATCAGAAGAAATATAAAGGAAAAGAAAAAATATATAATCATAGTGAGACAATGGCAACCCACTCCAGTACTCTTGCCTGGAAAATCCCATGGACGGAGGAGCCTTGTAGGCTGCAGTCCATGGGGTCGCTAAGAAGTCAGATACAACTGAGTGTCTTGACTTTCCCTTTTCACTTTCACGCATTGGAGAAGGAAATGGCAACCCACTCCAGTGTTCTTGCCTGGAGAATCCCAGGGACGGGGGAGCCTCGTTGGGCTGGCGTCTATGGGGTCGCACAGAGTCGGACATGACTGAAGCGACTTAGCAGTAGCAGTGAGACATATTAATATTTTTCTGAGAATATTTTATCAAGTGCAGAATAAATAAGAATAGGAGCATCTTGAATGATATCATTAATAATTTAAATATAATAGATTTATATTTAATTAATTTATATTAATCATATCCTACACAAATATATTTAAAATTTTGTATCTCATATGTTGTTATTAGATGTCCATAGGCCATTTAGAAAACGTGGCAAAAAAATAAACATTGCTTAATTTCAAAAAGTAGAATTTTTGTGTGTGTGTGATTTAGTTATACACACATGTTATTTTTGAAATTATTTTCCATTATAGGTTATTACAAGGTATTTACTATAGTTCCCCATGCCACACAGTAAACCTTTGTTGCTTGTTGCATATCTATTTTTTAAAATCAGAAATCTAGCCAATAATTTTTAAACATTAAATAGATGGCTCTTAGAACTAAAAGCATCAAGCAGAAGGCATCTGTCACCAGGAATACATTTTGAAAAGATTCCGTTTAGATAAATGACTGACTGTGATAGATACCAGATTAGAAGTCATGGAACTTTAGAGTGGCCAGGTACCTTGAGGTCATTTGGTCTGACTTCTTGATTTTAGATTTTGACTCAAGAGTTGACTAGCTGGAGATCACACAGCTGGTCAATGGCAGGGCTGGAGCCTGAGGCCTTGGGAGCTCTCACCAAGATGTAGGTGCCTCTCTTGTTTGGCCAGTCATTGCCCACCAAAAATGGTTAAAAATAGAGCAGGTTTAAGTTTGATTTTAAGATACAATTTGAGGATAGGGAGTCTTCTGTGATAGTTTTTAGAGAGATTTTTGTCTACTTTTTTTTGTTTATGGACCATAGTTTTGATTTTATTACTTCACTATGACTAGATTCTTTTGGTGTCTTCCAGGACAAGCTATTATCATTTGCATCGTTTAATGGTTTGTTATTCAGGCAGGCTCAATAAAGCACTTAAGAGATTAGAGTTCTATAGATGGAATAAATAACAGAAGGCAAAGTGCCCATTCCTATACTTGACATTGCAGTGAAAGGCAATCAGTAAACAACTGTGGATAGGATCAAACAAACTGCTGAGATTTAGGGCCTGCCTTGTCCAAGACTAAATAGATACAGGATGAGCAATCAAACAGCAACATCAGGAACATTATTAGTAAAAGGAATGTATTTTATCCTTGAATGCACTCTACAAATGTGTGCCTTTGAGAATCGAATGAATGAAATCTCTTTTTACTTTATCTTGCAAAGATTTTGGATTTACTATAATTTTGGCACTCTTGATCCCCCTGCCTTTCAGACTGGCAATATCAGGGGTGTAGCAAGTATTTTCTGGACCCAGAATCAACAGGTGGTGGAGGAGTATATGATGAAGATGAGCGAGAGTATTTGCTGTGAGCAAGTATCTGTCTTATATGGTGGGGTTGGACACTTTGTCAGGGAGATGGCGTCTGTTTGCTTTCTCATAATAACCTGTTCTTTTTGTAGTTCTTAAGCCCAACTGCAATTAAACATTGGTTATGCTATTTTTCTCTGTCTAGTGTTCTAAATACTCCACTTGGTACCTCTTTTATTCTCTACATTCCACCTCCTCCATTAGTGTCTCCCACATATCACATACTTAAATATTTATTGACTGAATGGGTACATGTCTACTGGACTTAAGGATAAACACAAGTGAGAGTGTAGAAATACATTGTATAGGCTGTTGGGCAGAATTCCTGGGTTCATCAACTGACTCCCAAACTTTTAACTGTGTAATTTTGGGCAACTCATTTAAGCTCTCTGTGCCTTTGGTTTCCTCATGGGTAAAATGGAGGTTGAAGTTCCAGTTTCATAGAGTTCTTGTGAGGATTGAATGAGTTCATCCAGATAAAGCATTTAGTACAGGGCTGGCAATAATAAATGCTCAATAAACACCAATTTCTGTTATTACTTGGTCATCTTTTCACTAATGAGAGATATTTTAAGTTTTTTATTTCTCCTTTCATGCAGCTTTTGGATTGCTTTGGGATTCCTGTGTTGATGGCTCTTTCGTGGTTTATTCTTTATGCAAGATACAGAGTGATCCACTTCATTGCTGTGGCTGTCTGTCTGTTGGGTGTAGGAACTATGGTTGGTGCAGACATATTAGCAGGGAGGGAAGAAAATACAGGTGAGACTGTGTTACTTGTTTCTGGTTTAGTCACAGAAGACATTTTGCTTATTTCTTCACTTTTATTTTGCAAAGATAAAGTAAAAGGCAGAGAACATGTCCTGATTACCTATCTTAAAATTTTTATTTTTAGATTTGCTTGCTTCTGGTACTATGACCACTTTGACAAAGCATTCTATGTTCCTACCTGCCCAGAGTCCTTGCTTTTTGTCACACTAGTTTGTTTTGTGTCCTGAGAGAGAACTTTATATATTTGCAATAATCTTCTTTTAGCCCATACATTTAGATTAGTTGCCGGAAACCCTACTGTAGGTTTTGTTGCCATCAAAAAGGAGACTTTGTGTACACTAAATGACCTCTATTTCAGCTACTCTGTAGATGAGAACATTTTGATATTCTTTATGTCAAGGTTGAGATAGTTTATAGTATAAAATCTAAATAAGGTCTATGAATTTCCCCAATCTGCAAGCGACTTCAGTGTCTCCTTTGATTGAGAAAATTGCCTTGCTTCCCTGTAGTTTTCAGTGAATTCCCATTAATAAATTCCATTAATTTCCCATGTCATAGAATCATTTTCTGGGGCCTTACATTATGGTATACACCACCATCTTCCAATCTGTTAGTTTCCTGAAGATCCAAAATAAGAAAAATGAAAGCAGAATTGTGCCAGAAAGTGAGAAGAGTAAGTCTTTAAACTTTTAAAAATCAGGGTTTCTTCTCCTATAAAATCTTATTTAGATGATTATGAGTCAGATATACTTCTGGAAGCAAGCTGGAGAGTTTTCCCTAGTGACAATGTATCCCTTTTTATGGCTTATCTCTCTATAGGTAATAATGTACTGATTGGTGACATCTTGGTCCTTCTTGGAGCTTCCCTCTATGCTGTTTCTAATGTGTGTGAAGAATACATCGTGAAGAAGCTGAGCAGACGGGAGTTTTTAGGAATGGTGGGCTTATTTGGAACAATTATCAGTGGCATACAGCTGTAAGATTCTAAACATATCCTTAAAAACAAAATCAGCAAATATGTCATAGATGATTAGTTTCCAGCTACTAACATTCATTGTTTATTTGGCCTAAATTCATATTCAAAATCAGCAGCTTGCTAAATATCTATTCGAAGATTGTTAAAATGTCAGTAATTATGCCTCATTTTTTTTACACATGTTTGATGCTTAAGATTCCTGCTTATAATATCATTAGACTTTGTATTACCAGTTGAAGACTTTCTTTTTCAGTTATTCCTAGAAAATATTAACTTCCTATTCATAATATCATGTTTCCCTCCTGTAGCTGACTACCACTAAACAGTGCTTCTAGGGGTGTCAAACATGTGTTTATGGTCTCCTTTGAGTTTAATTCTTTGTCATTAATTAAAGATAGTTTTTTAAAATATTTTATGAAAACCAAAAGTCAACATAATTCATTACCTTAAAAGCTGAAGCACTTAAAGTGAAGTACTTAAAGCTTGAAGGAACTTGTTTATAAAACAATGAAAATTTATATAAAGATGTCTCTGTGACCTCTTTTTTAATCACAGATTGATTGTGGAATATAAGGATATTGCCAGCATTCACTGGGACTGGAAAATTGGTATGTATATCTATAATAATTATTTTTAGTCTTTCCCCTGACACACACCAAGAAATATTTTAATAATACTATTTAGGCATTTTTGTATAAAATCACAGAGTAATTTAGTACACAGAAAACTATAGTGGTTTATGTCAAGTTTTCTCCGAGAACTTGTAAATGAACCCCTGTAAAAGTTAATCCTTAATCTTTACCCTCAAGAATAACCTTTCTTTACTAGGAATTCTGAATAAGACTGACCTTTGGTCACACTAGCTTTCAACTAGATCTATATTTCGTGTCCTCAGACTTCTTGTAAAGATTGCCTGCTTGGTATAATCAGTGAAGTATTAACTTAAATAATCTGATGGTGTGTAGTCACTACCATCTTGATTGCTTCTCTCATCTGATAGTCTTAAGCATCTGCACAGATAAACAACAGAAGACAGCAGTAGTGGGACAGTCAGGAAAGATTTGAACCTTATGGATGGAAAAAAGTAGTGCATGAAATGTCATTGAATTGAAATTCATTTACCATGCTTGAATGATTTCATTTAAGTAAGTAACTTAGATTTCCTGTGTGTGTACTGTGTATGTGTTGAATGAGGTTGGAGAAGTGGTTGTGAAGCAGAGATACTAAGTAGTCAGCACCCACATGACTATCTCTCTTATAGGATGAACAAAAGATAAGACTCTAACAACTGTCTTTGATACCCTAAGAATACTTTATTTTGAATTCAACCATACAAATTGTGTCCAACCATGATGTCTTTTATCATTGGCACCTCACCGGGCAGGTGTGGATAGCATGGAGTGAAAAGAGCTGTTAGCTTACACCATAAGCAAGATTCTATGGCCTTGATCATCTAACACTCTGTTGTAGTTCTTCATCTACATCACATGAGAACTTTGTATGTCTCATTTGTAATGCTTACTGTTAATAAGAGACTTTGTGGACAGTATGTTAAAAGATCAAGGAATTTTACATCAGGCAAGTTTTATCCTTTATCTTTTGATTTCTTCCTTTAACATTAGATATTGCATTTTTCCCCCCACAGCCCTGCTATTTGTAGCATTTGCCCTCTGTATGTTTTGCCTGTATAGCTTCATGCCACTGGTGATGAAAGTCACCAGTGCTACTTCTGTCAACCTGGGCATCCTGACAGCTGACCTCTACAGTCTTTTCTTTGGACTCTTTCTGTTTGGCTATAAGGTGAGCAAATAGATCTTGTTCAAATAGGAACATTTGTTTGGTGTAAAAGAAGTAGTGGGTTTCTTTAAAATTTTAGATCCCAAAATAAAACCTTCTCATCTCCTTAGCAAGAATTTCTTACTGCCTTAGAAATCTATCTTTCCATAGTATAAAGCTTGTTAACCTGCCTGCTATTACAATCATTTGAACAAATAGAATGTCAGCTGTTGCTTGGTAATGTTACTTTTAGCTGGGTATAGCAACTGTATTTCTTTATTCTTATAAAGCTCTAGATCTGGGTGGAAATTACACGGTGTTGATTGACACTATGCCCAGGAATTGACCATGAACTCAGAATGCCTAGTTCAGTGTATTCCCAGAAATTTCTGCTTAAGAAGCATAAACCATTTTTGCTTTGCAAAATTACATCATAGAAACTAGCTGTTATCTTTGGAAAAAGCCTACTGGTTGTGGTATTCACAAACCAAGCCTGAAGAAGTATTTATAGCTTTTTGGTGGCATCATTAAAAAGTGACAGATGTCAGAGTGAATCAGAACAGTGATCTTGATAGGCTTAGGTTCTTTCCTGTGATAAAAATCATTAAGGGGTACAAAGCAAGCCTTTCAAGTGTTAGCTGTTCCGTGCTGGTGTTACTGCTTTTCACGTGGCCACCACTAGAGGACCGTGGTGATTTTATTCTGCATTTCAAGGCCAGCTGATGGCTACCAGAGAAAGCTTGAAAGCTCTGCAGTATAACTTGTGGCCTGGCTCACGTGTGCTTTTCTTAAAACTAAACATATTGAGATAGCATTAGTAGTTTAACATGTACTTTTCCCTCATAAATAAAATATTGTCCAAGGAGGAAGTAAGCTTAAAGAAATAAAAGCTTCAAAGTGAAAATACACTTGTCGCTACCTATTATAAGCTCCCTAAATGTAGTATTTGCTCTTTAATTGCTATTAACTTTAATGAGAAAAAGCCTTTTTGTGTGTCTTTTTTGCCCAAATGATTTACACTATTGTTTTCAAAATGGAACATGCAAGTGATAATTCCTTTACAGTTCTTTTGCTTTGTGTGTCTTTGTCCCTGCATGTCTAGCAGCTCACTTTTAACTCTAATCAGATTTTATTCTTTTTGGTGAAAGGCTATTTCAAGACTTGTAAAGGAAAGAGGTCTGCTGTGATCTTCAGAGTAAATTACAGAGGTTGGAAATCATACAGAACATAAAGAAGATACCTAGAGTTTTAGAAGAAAATTTTAAGTAAAGAATCATAACTCAATATATCACCAGTTTAAAAAAGTGTAGCATCTAAGATAACCTGGGCTCTAATATTTTGAAACAGTTGAAGAAAATGTTAAAAATTTCTACCTTCATTGGTGTCAGACTCCACCCCCTCCCCGGATTGATCTTTAGTAAATACTCACCAAACAGAGTAGCCACAGAAACTTCCTGTGTAGATCCAGACACAAAGGGTAGTTAAAAAAAAGGTAAGAGCCTTTAATTCAGGAGACTTATTATCTCACTCCCTCAGTCTCTCTCTTCTAATAAAGGTGCCTCCGTTTAATCACCTGGAGGCTCAGATGGTAAAGAATCTGCCTGCAATGTGGGAGACCTGGGTTCGATCCATGAATCAGGAAGATCCCCTGGAGAAGGGAATGGCTACCCAGTCTAGTATTCTTCCCTGGAGAATTCCATGGACAGAGGAGCCTGGTGGGCTACAATCCATGGGGTTGCAAAGAGTCGGACATGACCAGGCACCTAATACTTCTTAAGAGGAACAAGACTTTTTTTCTTATAAACATTTAAAACCTCCAAATCAAGCAGAACATGTTTTGAATAAGTTACTTAGGTTTCCTCACAGTTAAAAACGAACATTCTATGGGAGAGCACAATTGACTTTTACGATACCGACTTCAAAAGTTTAGAGTACTGTAAATAGCTTTAGACATTCTAGGAATCAGCAAACTAAAATGGACTGGAATGGGTGAATTTAACTCAGATGACCATTATATCTACTACTGCGGGCAGGAATCCCTTAGAAGAAATGGAGTAGCCATCATGGTCAACAAAAGAGTCCGAAATGCAGTTCTTGGATGCAATCTCAAAAACGACAAGCCACAATGATCTCTGTTCGTTTCCAAGGCAAACCATTCAGTATCACATTCTATGCCCCAACCAGTAACGCTGAAGAAGCTGAAGTTGAACGGTTCTATGAAGACCTCCAAGACCTTTTAGAACTAACACCAAAAAAAGATGTCTTTTTCATTATAGGGGACTGGAATGCAAAAGTAGGAAGTCAAGAAACACCTGGAGTAACAGGCAAATTTGGCCAAGGAATACGGAATGAAGCAGGGCAAAGGCTAATAGAATTTTGCCAAGAGAATGCACTGCTCATAGCAAACACCCTCTTCCAACAACACAAGAGAAGACTCTACACATGGACATCACCAGATGGTCAACACCAAAACCAGATTGATTAAATCAGATTGATTATATTCTTTGCAGCCAAGGATGGAGAAGCTCTATACAGTCAGCAAAAACAAGACCGGGAGCTGACTGTGGCTCAGATCATGAATTCCTTATTGACAAATTCAGACTTAAATTGAAGAAAGTAGGGAAAACCACAAGACCATTCAAGTATGACCTAAATCAAATCCCTTATGATTATACAGTGGAAGGGAGAAATAGATTTAAGGGACTAGATCTGATAGATTGAGTGCCTGATGAACTATGGACTGAGGTTCATGACATTGTACAGGAGACAGGGATCAAGATCATCCCCATGGAAAAGAAATGCAAAAAAGCAAAATGGCTTTCTGGGAGGCCTTACAAATAGTTGTGAAAAGAAGAAAAGTGAAAAGCAATGGTGAAAAGGAAAGATATAAGCATCTGAATTCAGAGTTCCAAAGAATAGTAAGGAGAGATAGGAGAGCCTTCCTCAGCGATCAGTGCAAAGAAATAGAGGAAAATAACAGAATGGGAAAGACTAGAGATCTCTTCAGAAAATTAGAGATACCAAGGGAAAGTTTCATGCAAAGGTAGGCTTGATAAAGGACAGAAATGGTATGGACCTAACAGAAGCAGAAGATGTTAAGAAGAGGTGGCAAGAACACACAGAAGAACTGTACAAAAAAGAGCTTCACAACCAAGATAATCACGATGGTATGATCACTCACCTAGAGCCAGACATCCTGGAATGTGAAGTCAAGTGGGCCTTAGAAAGCATCACTATGAACAACGCTAGTGGAGGTGATGGAATTCCAGTGGAGCTGTTTCAAATCCTGAAAGATGATGCTGTGAAAGTGCTGCACTCAGTATGCCAGCAAATCTGGAAAATTCAGCAGTGGCCACAGGACTGGAAAAGGTCAGTTTTCATTCCAATTCCAAAGAAAGGCAATGCCAAAGAAGGCTCAAACTATCGCACAATTGCACCCATCTCACACGCTAGTAAAGTAATGCTCAAAATTCTCCAAAACAGGCTTCAGCAATACGTGAACCATGAACTTCCAAATGTTCAAGCTGGTTTTAGAAAAGGCAGAGGAACCAAAGATCAAATTGCCAACATCCACTGGATCATGGAAAAAGCAAGAGAGTTCCAGAAAAACATCTATTTCTGCTTTATTGACTATGCCAAAGCCTTTGACTATGTGGATCACAATCAACTGTGGAAAATTCTGAAAGAGATGGGAATACCAGACCACCTGACTTGACTCTTGAGAAACCTGTATGCAGGTCAGGAAGCAACAGTTAGAACGGGACATGGAAAAACAGACTGGTTCCAAATAGGAAAAGGAGTACGTCAAGGCTGTATATTGTCACCCTGCTTGTGTAACTTATATGCAGAATACATCATGAGAAACGCTGGGCTGGAAGAAGCAAAAGCTGGAATCAAGATTGCTGGGAGAAATATGAATAACCTCAGATATGCAGATGACACCAATCTTACGGCAGAAAGTAAAGAGGAACTAAAAAGTCTCTTGATGAAAGTGAAAGGAGAGTGAAAAAGTTGGCTTAAAGCTCAACATTCAGAAAACGAAGATCATGGCATCTGGTCCCATCACTTCATGGCAAATAAATGGGGAAACAGTGGAAAAAGTGTCAGACTTTGTTTTCTCGGGCTCCAAAATCACTGCAGATGGTGGCTGCAGCCATGAAATTAAAAGACACTTACTTCTTGGAAGGAAAGTTATGACCAACCTAGATAGCATATTGAAAAGCAGAGACATTACTTTGCGAACAAAGGTCCATCTAGTCAAGGCTAAGGTTTTTCCTGTGGTCATGCATGGATGAGAGAGTTGGACTGTGAAGAAAGCCGAGCACCGAAGAATTGATGCTTTTGAGCTGTAGTGTTGGAGAAGACTCTTGAGAGTCCCTTGGACCGCAAGGAGATCCAACCAGTCCATTCTAAAGGAGATCAGCCTTGGGTGTTCTTTGGAAGGAATGATGCTAAAACTGAAACTGCGGTACTTTGGCCACCTCATGCGAAGAGTTGACTCATTGGAAAAGACTGTGATGCTGGGAGGGATTGGAGGCAGGAGGAGAAGGGGACAACAGAGGATGAGTTGGCTGGATGGTATCACCAACTCGATAGACTTGAGTTTGAGTGAACTCTGGGAGATGGTGATGGACAGGGAGTGCTGTGATTCATGGTGTCACAAAGCTGGACATGACTGAGCGACTGAACTTAACTGAAATAGCTTTAACTCCCCCTTAATCTTCTCTGAGTCACCTCCCCCCACCCAAACCACTGCTCACCCCTCAGAACAAAAACATTTATTCAATACTAGCTATGTGCTGGGTGCTGTGCTAAGATTGGATCCAAGAATGAAACCCATGGAAATTAGTTTGGCTCCTGCTCTGCTTGAAATTATCACTGGTGTTGCATCATCACCGAGTCCATTGGAGGTCTTCTAGCTTTGGGGAGGGCTCTGGCTATTAGATGTGGAAACAGTGTCAGACTTTTATTTTGGGGGGCTCCAAAATCACTGCAGATGGTGACTGTAGCCATGAAATTAAAAGATGCTTACTCCTTGGAAGAACAGTTATGACCAACCTAGACAGCATATTCAAAAGCAGAGACATTACTTTGCCAACAAAGTTCCATCTAGTCAAGGCTACGGTTTTTCCAGTGGTCATGCATGGATGTGAGAGTTGGACTGTGAAGAAAGCTGAGCACAGGTGAATTGATGCTTTTGAGCTGTGGTGTTGGAGAAGACTCCTGAGAGTCCCTTGGACTGCAAGGAGATCCAACCAGTCCATGCCAAAGGGGATCAGTCCTGAATATTCATTGGAAGGACTGATGCTGAAGCTGAAACTCCAATACTTTAGCCACCTCATGTGAAAAGTTGACTCACTGGAAAAGACTCTGATGCTGGAAGGGATTGGGGGCAGGAGGAGAAGGGGATGACAGAGGATGAGATGGCTGGATGACATCACCGACTCAATGGACATGAGTTTGAGTGAACTCCGGGAGTTGGTGATGGCCAGGGAAGCCTCGTGTGCTGTGATTCATGGGGTTGCAAAGAGTCGGACACGACTGAGCAACTGAACTGAACTAAACTGGCTCTTCCAGGGTTCTAAAAGTTTAAGGTTAAGAACTAATTGAGCATCTATGAAACATTAACATGTTGAAACCAATGGTGACCTGTAGAAGCCCACAGCTGGAGGGCACCAGCAATCTATATAATACTCATTTCAAAACCTATTTCGTTTCTCCTTCTACCCTTGAGAATGTGTCTCACTTTTTCTTCTCTTTCATTTTATTTTTCTTTTCCTTCTCCAACCCTTTCTGTTTTCTTATTGTTTCACGCCATTGTTATATGTTGTTGTCTAGGGTCTAAATCTGGGTCTTTCCTTTTAGTCTCTCCACTAAGTACGTGGGACTAGTTGTGAGGTGGGATGTTGCTGTATTATTGCAGACAAAGGCAAGAGTCCATTTCCTAGAGATCTAAGATGTTTTACCCAGTTGACTGATGGGCTGGGTAATATTGGCAGAGATCACAGATACTTGGGACAGTTTGGGTCCTTAATATCTCCTTGGACAACTTTTATCTGAAAGGTTATGAGAAGGTAACTCTCCGAACTCAGTGGACAGAAGGCAGCAGCAAAGATGTGTATGTGAGAGACCACTATCTTAGCCGATCCTCTCCTCCTAGTTTTCAGGACTCTACATCCTGTCCTTCACCGTCATCATGATAGGGTTCATCCTGTACTGCTCCACCCCGACATGCACGGCAGAGCCAGCTGAAAGCAGTGTACCACCAGTCACCAGCATTGGAATTGACAACCTGGGATTGAAGCTTGAGGAGAACCTGCAGGAGACCCACTCTGCAGTCTTGTAGCTGGAGAAGAAGACATATACATGCCCCTGAGGTTTCCTGGGGAGCTGGGAGCTGTCACCTGGATAAAGCAGAGCCTACTGCTTGGGCTACTTGAAAACTTATCAGAGTGAACACTCCATAGCATTGGGTTTGATCCAGTTGGATTTTAAAAGGATTATTAAAATCATGTATCAAAAGTGGAAATGCCAAAATAGAGCAGAAGCCGAGGCTAGGATTGTGTTTCTGTATGTTTCAGGCCAAATACCTGTTAGTGTTAGGGAGACAAGATATGGGGCGCACCCTGGGTTGTTAGAAGCACAAGTGGGAAAGCAGGATTGGGCAGATACTTGGGTGTGAGCCAGACTCAGGCTGTCCAGAATGGGCTAGGTAGTCAGGAGAAGGGGCAGCCCAGGGTGGTTGGGAGTAGGTTTTCTCATTTGGAGGCATCTGAGTTTTGTCTTGCTGAGCCAATTGTCCACAAACCTTGTGGCCTTTTAGGAAAGGGAAAATGGGTGGGGCAGCACTTGAGAAATCCCGAGATGCAACTGTGAGTACCATAGAAGCCGTCAAGTAGAGTACAGTAAAGCTAGGAACCTTCTCCCAACTGTACCTATGCTACTTCTTAGCAAATAATGTGCCATGCGATTTTTATGATACCTCTTCAATGCAGAGTGTTAATATGCAGCGTCATTATGATATCAACTGCCAGAATACCACTTTGTAAAAACTCTGTATGTGAACTTTTGGGGATGAAAAATATAATAATGAAACTGAGGGTAAATTCGTACTATTAAAAGATTTTGATTTCATGGAAATATATTTACTGTGTGGTTTCTTTGATTACCTAATTCCCCTTGTGGATTTTAAATGACAATATATTCAAGATTTCCTCATATACAACTTTTTAGAGTCATGTCTTAAGGTGGGCAGCCTTATCTATTTGGGGCTATGTCAGAATGGAGGGGAAATCAGAGCAAGCTCCCAAGTTATTTGCTGGGATAAACATTTAAAACTTTTGAATTACCTTAATGATTTTTAAAGAAAACTTTTTAAAGTGAAATAATCTTTCATTTCCTGCAGCCAGTTAAAACTGATGTTTGGTTTTCACTCTTTACCATTAACATCTGTCAGTGAGTGGAAAAAGGTTATGTTAAAATGTTTGACTCTTTGGAGAAGACTTCCAGTTTGATTAATACACTGATTATTTCTTTAAAGAAACTTGATTAACAATAAACCTGTATCTATAGGGATAGTGATGAAGTAGCCCTGATGGCTCAAGCAGTAAAGAATCCACCTGCTACACAGGAGACAAAAGAGGCTTGGGTTCCCTCTCTGGGTTGGGACGATCCCTTGGAGCAGGAAATGGCAACCCACTCCAGTATTCTTACCTGGAAAACCCCGTGGATGGAGGAGCATGGCAGGCTACCGTCCACGGGATCGCAAAGAGTTGGACATGACTAAGCAGGTAAACAGACAGAGACAGACAGACGGAGAATCTCAGGTGTCAGTATCCCACTGGATACTCAGTATCCAGTATTCTGAGTCTGAGCTCAAATGAATCTGTGCTACTATGAAGCCTTTTTTAGGCTGTCCAGGCTGGGTCTCCCCCTCCTTTATGTTCCCAGGGGCCCTTGCTTATTCACATCTTCCTTATAACACTTAGTGAATTGAGGTGCTTGTCATTTACTTGTCCCTTTTCACCACAGGTTGAGCTCTTCCATGTCAACAGCTTTTTATCATCTTTCTAGTCCTTGGTCATCTTACTTCTTGAGTGAAGTGAGATTAGTGAACTTTGTCTTTGGTCCCAGTTCAGAACATTTAAGGAGAGTCTGATCTAAAGTAAGGCCTCTTATGCAGATACATGTCTGTTGTTCAGTTGCTAAGTTGCATCCAACTCTTTGTGTGACCCCATGGACTGCAGCACACCAGGCTTCCTGGTCTTTCCATATCTCCTGAAGTTTGCTCAAACTCATGTTCACTGAGTCGGTGATACCACCCACCCATCTCATTCGAGGTTGACATCATCTTGTCCTGTCCTCAACCTTTCCCATATTTTCCAAAGAGTCAGCTCTTCACATCAGGTGGCCAAAGTATTGGAGCTTCAGCATCAGTCTTTCCAATGAGTATTCAGAGTTGATTTCCTTTAGGATTGACTGGTTTGATCTCCTTGAAGTCTAAGGGATGAGAGTCTTTTCCAGCACCATAATTTGAAAGCATCAATTCTTCAGTGCTCAGCCTTCTTTACAGTTCAACTCTCATATCCATACACAACTACTGGAAAACCATAGCTTTGACTATATGGACCTTTGTCAGCAAAATGGTATCTCTGTTTTAATGCACTGTCTTACATTTGTCATAGCTTTTCTTCCAAGAAGCAAGTGTCTTAATTTCATGGCTGCAGTCACCATCCGTAGTGATTTTTGAGCCCAAGAAAATAAAATCTGCCACTGTTTTCACTTTTTCCCCATCTATTTGCCATGACGTGATGGGTCTGGATGCCGTGATCTTAGTTTTTTGAATATTTAGTTTTAAGCCAGGTTTTTCACTCTCCTCTTTCACCCTTATCAATAGGCTCTTGATGTCTGTAGGGAGTAAATTATCCTACCCTGCTCTTTTTTTACCTGTTGCCCTTAATCCTGGTGTTCCTCCTTGCTTGCTGCCTTTGGAAAGGGGCAGAGGAGTTCCAGTCTAGGCATCTCACATTAAAATTCAGAATTCAGGGTTCCAAAGAAGCAATGCTATGAATGACATTCAAAAACTATATAACAATACTGCAAGGCTGTGCATATAAGGAGGGGCTTCGGTAAAGAATTGCCTGCAGTACAGGAGCCTCAAGAGACACGGGTTTGATCCCTGGGTTGGGAGGATCCCCTGGAGAAAGGCATGGCAACCCACTCCAGTATTCTTGCCTAGAGAATTCCATGGACAGAGGAGCCTGGTGGTCTACAGTCCATGGGGTCGCAAAGAATTGGATATGGCTGAAGTGACTTCACACACACACACACACAAGGCTGTGCATCCTGGTTTAAGTAAGTTGTGAAGACTGTCAGTTTAGCTTATATAATGCCACTTTCGTGGAAGATGTGTTTTCAAATATCTGGCTTACACACAAGCTTTTAAAACACAACACATTCTTAAGCTGAGAACCTCCTATAAATTCTTTCTCAGTCTATTAAAGCAATATTGATTTTTCTATATTTTTTGTAGATATTCATGTCATTAAAAAAAATTCCTGCTGAATAGTATAATAGAGTTTCTAGATCCTTAGTGTTATATAGTGGTAGTAAATTGTGCAATTGGACTGTGGTAACACTGTCAGAAGAGAGTGTTTTGCTGGTACCATTTTCATTATTTGCCTTTTGAATTTAGATTCTCTTTTTTGGATGTGCTGTGCTCAGTCACTTCAGTCGTGTCTGACTCTTTGCAACCCAATGGACTGTATGTAGCCTGCCAGGCTCCTCTGCCTATGGGATTCTCCAGGCAAGAATACTGGAGTGGGTTGTCATGACCTTCTCCAGGGGATCTTCCCGACCCAGGTTTCAAACCCTAGTCTCCTGCTCTCCTGCAGGCAGATTCTTTACCCACTGAGCCACCTGGGAAGCCCATTTTGTGGATGATGGCAGATTCTTTACCCACTGAGCCACCTGGGAAGCCCATTTTGTGGATGAGCACTTAACATTTCTTACCTTTCGGATATGTGTTTCAGAGTATTAGAATGTAATATCAGTATTTCCAACAGGTGGCGCTTTAACAATTAGAAAAAAGACCTGTGACATTAAACAATCTTTTGTAGCACCACCATCATGTTCTGTTAAATCAAAGTGTTTTAAAAGAGAGGATCTTGATGACTGTCCTCAGCAAGGATTGCCTTTGATTAACAGCTGAAGAATACACATCTCAGAAAAGTTGAAATGTCCTTTATGGGTCACATAGTTTGGTGGCTAAAGTGAAAACAGAATCTAAGATGCAATTTCACTGAAATTCCTACTACTTGAAACAGTGAATTCTGAGCGGGCTGTATGTGATCCCCGTGGAACTGCTGAGCCAGTGAATGTGAATGCACCTCAAATGGGAGGAACCAGGAAGATTTTCCTCTAAAAACTAGCTTGATGGTGCAGTTTTCTATGTGGCTCTGGAGCCTGCCCTTTTAAGAAGCTGTCAACATGCATTTCTGTGAGGTCTTCTGTATGCCTAGTCACGATTGTTTTTTCTGTCATTATTATGGTGATGTACCATTTTCATCCACATTTAATCACTTAGTATCTGGACATATCTTCAGCTCTCCAAAGAGACCAATAAATCAGAGAAATTTAACAGATAGCCACTTAGCTTATTAAAAGAAGAGATTTATGAGGAAAAAAAAAAAAGGCAAGAGATTTATGAGGAAATTGGGTAATGCTAAACATGCAGTTCTTCAATAATATTTTTATAAAAAGTGTTTTGAAAAATCTTGCAATATATATATGGTATGTCAGGAATAAAGCCTCTTTAGCAAAATTTTACCTGTAGAAATTTTTGTCCCCAAGTTTCTTCATGCACTTAATTCTTAGTTTAAATATTGCCCTCTTTTAGCAATTTTAAAGTGCAGAGACTTTGGAAAAGAAAATTGGGAAGAGAAATGATGTCGACAAAAAACATAGGCCATTTGAATAATTATTTGTTCCAACTACCATAACAAGCATGCAGGTCGTACCCCTATAGAATTATCATTCAATCAGCTCTTCTTCACTGCTTGCCCAGTGAGGAGGCTGGACTCTATACACCAAGTGAGATTTAGAGGATTTGCTGAGCTAGTAACAGGATTCTGGAGTCCCATTTTCCATGACCTCAGAAGTTGCTTTCTTTCTTTTGTTGATGGTGCTTTTCCATTTTTGCCTGAGTGTTTCACATTCTTTCAGATTCATATTCTGACTTTGGCCTTGTGGACCTTATCCCCACCTTGGTCTTGATAAAAGCCTGCTAGTTCAGTGCATCTGCCTGTAGTGCAGGAGACCAGACCACTGCATCTGACTGCAGAGAATCTGCCTGCAGTGCAAGAGACCTGGGTTTGATCCCTGGGTCAGGAAAATACCCGGGAGAAGGGCATGGCAAACCATTCCAGTATTCTTGTGTGGAGAATTCCATGGACAGAGGAGCCTGGCAGGCTGCAGTCCATAGGGTTGCAGAGAATCAGATCTGACTGAACAACTAACACTTTCATTTTCACACACAATTCACAATCCAGTGCATACACCTTTCCATGAAGGCACAGACATGCACCACACCACTGTCACCACTATTATCACTATCACCAACTCCTATGTATTCCCCTGCCCTGCTGTCTCCCCATCCTACCCCCATCTTATTAATATTTTTCCAGAAATTGCAGTTGTTGATAAGATTGATTGCAGCAGTTTAGGAAATATACCCTTACCCCTGACACATATCTAGAGCCATTCCTGTAAAAGTTCATTTTCTTCAGCCAGTTGTTGGATTAAACGTACGGACATGCCTCATTTAACTGTGTTTGGCTTTGTTGTGTTTTGCTGATATCACTATTTTTACAAATTGAAGTTTTGTGGAAACCCTGAGGAAGTCTATCAGCACCATTTTCTCCAACATTTGTTCGCTTCATGACTGTGTCACATTTTGGTAATTCTCGCAATATTTTACACTTTTTCATTATTATATATTTGTCATGGTGATCTGTGATCAGTCATCTTTGATATTACTATTTTAATTTTTCAGGAGCCACAAACTGCCCATATAAGACAGTAAACTTAATTGGATAAATGCTGTGAGTGTTTTGAATCTTTCTTCAACCAGCCATTCCCTTGTCCCTCTCCCTCAGCCTTACTATTCCCTGAGACACAACATTGAAATTTGGTCTATTAATAACTCTGCTGTGGCCTCTAAGTGTTCAAGTGAAAGGAAGAGTTACATGTCTCTCACTTTAAATCAAAAGCTAGACATGATTAAGCTTAGTGAGGAAAGGATGTTGAAAGCAGGAAAAAAACTAGGCTTCTTGTGCCATTTAGCTAAGTTGTGAATGCGAAGGAAAAGTTCTTGAAGGAAATTATAAGGACATTATAAGAACACATGAGTGATTAAAAAAAAAAAGTGAAACAGCATTATTGCTGACATACAGAAAATTTTAGTGGTCTGGTTAGAAGATCAAACTAGTTACAACATTCTCTTAAACCAAAGCCCAGTCCAGGGGAAGGTCCTACTCTTTTCGACTCTATGAAGGCTGAGACAGGTCAGAAACCTGCAGAAGAAAAGTGTGAAGTTGGCAGAGGTTGTTCCTGAGGTTTAAGCTAAGAAGTCATCCCCATAACATGAAAGTGCAAGATGAATCAGTAAGTGCTGATATATATAAGAGCTGCACAGTTATCCAAAGGATCTAGCTAAGATAATTAATATGGTGGTTCCTCAAAACAGATTTTCAGTGTAGATGAAAGAGGCTTCTACTGGAAGAAGATGCCTGCTAGGACTTTCATAGCTAAAGAGGAGAAGTCATTGCCTGACTTCAAATTTTCAAAAGACAGGCTGATTCTTTTTAGTGGTCTTTTTAAAACAAGATCTACTGTGAGTAAAATGCTATCAAACAGCATTGCAAGCTGTAGAGAAACTGTTCATGAAAGTAAGAGTCAGCTGATGCAGCAAACCTTATTATTGCCTTACTTTAAGAAACTGTCACAGCTATGCCAACTTTCAGCCAATGCCACCCTGATCAGTTGGCAGCCATCAGTGCTAAATAGTCAAGTGTCGGGAGCCGCGTTAGGCATTACTGACAAAATGGAGGCATGGCCCCAGACCCCTCTCTTCATTCCACAGGCATGGACCCGGGATGAAGGAGTTCAGTTCAGTTCAGTTCATTTCAGTTCAGTCGCTCAGTCGTGTCCGACTCTTTGCGACCCCATGAATCACAGCACGCCAGGCCTCCCTGTCCATCACCATCTCCCGGAATTCACTCAGACTCACGTCCATCCAGTCAGTGATGCCATCCAGCCATCTCATCCTCAGTCATCCCCTTCTCCTCCTGCCTCCAATCTCTCCCAGCATCAGTGTCTTTTCCAATGAGTCAACTCTTCCCATGAGGTGGCTAAAGTACTGGAGCTTCAGCTTCAGCATCATTCCTTCCAAAGAAATCTCAGGGTTGATCTCTTTCAGAATGGACTGGTTGGATCTCCTTGCAATCCAAGGGACTCTCAAG
The DNA here is from genome assembly GCF_032405125.1 of Capricornis sumatraensis. Lineage (NCBI taxonomy): Eukaryota > Metazoa > Chordata > Mammalia > Artiodactyla > Bovidae > Capricornis > Capricornis sumatraensis. Next base: position 19,337,000 of record NC_091084.1, on the reverse strand, counting down.
AGTCTTCTCCAACACCACAGTTCAAATGCATCAATTCTTCAGCACTCAGCCTTCTTCACAGTCCAACTCTCACATCCATACATGACCACAGGAAAAACCATAGCCTTGACTAGACGGACCTTAGTCGGCAAGGTAATGTCTCTGCTTTTGAATATACTATCTAGGTTGGTCATAACTTTCCTTTCAAGGAGTAAGTGTCTTTTAATTTCATGGCTGCAGTCACCATCTGCAGTGATTTTGGAGACCAAAAAAATAAAGTCTGACACTGTTTCTACTGTTTCCCCATCTATTTGCCATGAAGTGATGGGACCAGATGCCATTATCTTGGTTTTCTGAATGTTGAGCTTTAAGCCAACTTTTTCGCACTCCTCTTTCACTTTCATCAAGAGGCTTTTTAGCTCCTCTTCACTTTCTGTCATAAGGGTGGTGTCATCTGCATATCTGAGGTTATTGATATTTCTCCTGGCAATCTTGATTCCAGCTTGTGTTTCTTCCAGTCCAGTGTTTTTCATGATGTACTCTGCATAGAAGTTAAATAAGCAGGGTGACAATATACAGCCTTGATGTACTCCTTTTCCTATTTGGAACCAGTCTGTTGTTCCATGTCCCGTTCTAACTGTTGCTTCCTGACCTGCATACAGATTTCTCAAGAGGCAGGTTATGTGGTCTGATATTCCCATCTCTTTCAGAATTTTCCACAGTTTATTGTGATCCACACAGTCAAAGGCTTTGGCATAGTCAATAAAGCAGAAATAGATGTTTTTCTGGAACTCTCTTGCTTTTTCCATGATCCAGCAGATGTTGGCAATTTGATCTCTGGTTCCTCTGCCTTTTCTAAAACCAGCTTGAACGTCTAGGCGTTGTAATTCTGACTTGTTTCTTCCTCTCCTCGGCTGAGTTGATTGGAAAGGAATATTAAGGTGCTTATTGTTCTTGAGAGAAGCATGAGAAGGAACAAAGCCTTCTGCAGCTTTGCTCAGAGAATAATTCATAAAGTTAATCATTTACATTTGTTTAAGGACTTTTACAAAAGAGTGTTCCAGGATGAGCACATAGGCTGCAGCTTGAGGCCATGGGAGGAATTGCTATCTGAAGCCTATTTGTGAGGAGAATGTTTATGGCAAAGGAGTTTACTGAATTTAGGGCCTGAAAGTGAAAGTGAAAATAGTTAGAAATTAAAGATTTAAGGAATGTTGTAAAGTTACCATATTTTACTATAGCTTATAGAAGTTAGGAAATTTTAGAGACACTATAGCTAGAAGCCTTTTTAAGAGATAGTGAGCTTAGGATACTAGGGGCAAACAGGACTTAGAAATATAAGAAATAAACTGAGGAATGTGGTATGCAGCCCAGACATTAGCATGAGTTACAGTGTATTCGCAAGGACACATGAGAAAAAGTAGATAAGAGAATCGCTGAGGCAGAAACTCCTTTTGAGGGGCAATGATGATTTATGGAGACAACAAATCTGAGTCAGTCAGTGGGAACTGAAAATATCAAACCTCTGACCTCATGCTTTTGTAAAAGTATAAAAGAGAATCATAAGCTTGAAATAAACAAGCAGTCCAAGAAAACTGAGAGGCTGCCTCAGTTTCTCTCCGACACCGCTCATCTCTTCAGGTTGAATCCCTGGCTGCTGGAGCTGTACTCTGGCAGTCAAGATTCTCCATCTGCAAAAGGATTATGACTTGTTGAAGGCTTGGATGAAGGTTAGCACTTTTTAGCACTGTTTTACAATTCAGCTATATACATTGCTTTTAAAAATATAATCCTATTGCACACTTAATTAGTAATTACACACTTAATAGAATACTGATAAATTTTATGTGCAGTAGGAAACCAGAAAAGAAGTCATGTGACTTTTAAAAATATTTCTAATTTGAGTAATAGTCACTCGGTAATAATTACGTGAGTAATAATTACTCAAGTAATTAAAGTAATAATTACTTTACAACATTGTGATTGTTTCTGCCATACATCAGCATAAATCAGCCATAGGTTTATGCATATACTCCTCCTCTTGAACTGCCCTCCTGCCTTCCTTCCCATTCCACCACTCTAAGTTGTCAGAGTACAGAGTACCAGCTTTAGGTTGGTACCCATACAGCAAGTTCCCACTGGCTATCTCTTTTACATATGGTAATGTATATGTTTCAATGTTACTTTCTCAAGTCATCCCACCCTTTCCCTCCCCTGCTGTACCGTAAGTCTATTCATGTTTATGTCTGCTTTGCTGCCCTGCAAATAGGACCATCTGTACTATCTTTCTAGATTGCTTATATATACATTAAATTATGACATTGGTCTTTCTCTTTCTGACTTACTCCACTCTGTATAATAAGCTCTAGATTCATCCACCTCATTAGAACTGATTCAAATGTGTTTCTTTTTATAGCTGAGTAATATTCTATTGTGTATATGTACAATTTCTTTATCCATTCATCTGTTGATAGACATCTAGATTGCTTCCTTGTCCTAGCAATTGTAAATAGTGTTGCAGTGAACATTGGGGTACAAGTGTATTTTTCAATTATGGTTTGCTGAAGGTATATGCCTAGTAGTGGGATTGCTGGGTCATATGATAGTTTTATTCCTAGTTTTTAAAGGACTATCCATACCGTTGTCCATAGTGGAAATTTTAATTTTCATTTTCACCAACAGTGCAAGAGGGTTCCCTTTTCTCCATATACTCTCCAGCATTTATTGTTTATAGACTTTTTGATGACGGCCATTCTGACTGGTGTGCTGACTTGCTTTATTGTGATATATGCTCTATTATAGTGGGTGGGAACGAAACTCATAATATCTCAAAGATATGCCTAAATATAGTGACTTTACTTGGACACAACTGGTGTGCAACATTTATTTAGTCTCCCATCAATTTAAAGCATTCTATAGGAGGCATAGGGCCAGGGCTTGACCTCTGATCTGATAACTAAAGTGTGAGACATGTCAGAGCAGGTGTATCTGGCTTAGTAGAAAATTAGAGATACCAAGGGAACATTTAATGCAAAGAAGGGCTCGACAAAGGACAGAAATGGTATGGATCTAACAGAAGCAGATATTAAGAAGAGGTGACAAGAATACAAAGAAGAACTGTACAAAAACAGCTTCATGACCCAGATAATCCAATGGTGTGATCACTCACGTAGAGCCAGACATCCTGGAATGTGAAGTCAAGTGGGCCTTAGAAAGCATCAATCACTATGAACAAAGCTAGTGGAATGATGACATTCCAGTTGGGCTATTTCAAATCCTGAAAGATGATGCTGTGAAAGTGCTGCACTCAATAGGCCAGCAAATTTGGAAAACTCAGCAGTGGCCACAGGACTGGAAAATGTCAGTTTTCATTCCAATCCCAAAGAAAGGCAATGCCAAAGAATGCTCAAACTACTGCACAATTGCACTCATCTCACATGCTAGTAAAGTAATGCTGAAAATTCTCTAAGCCAGGCTTCTGAATACGTGAAATGTGAACTTCCAGATGTTCCAGCTGGTTTTAGAAAAGGCAGAGGAACCAGAGATCAAATTGCCAACATCTGCTGGATCATAGAAAAAGCAAGAGAGTTCCAGAAAAACATTTACTTATGCTTTATTGACTATGCCAAAGCCTTTGACTGTGTGGATCACAATAAACTGTGGAAAATTCTGAAAGAGATGAGAATACCAGACCACCTGACCTGCCTCTTGAGAAACCTCTATGCAGGTCAGGAAGCAAAGTTAGAACTGCACATGGAACAACGGACTGGTTCCAAATAGGAAAAGGAGTACATCAAGGCTGTATATTGTCACCCTGCTTATTTAACTTCTATGCAGAGTACATCATGAGAAACACTGGACTGGAAGAAACACAAGCTGGAATCAAGATTGCTGGGAGAAATATGAATAATCTCAGACATGCAGATGACACCAATCTTATGGAAGAAAGTGAAGAGGAACTAAAAGCCTCTTGATGAAAGTGAAAGAGGAGAGTGAAAAAGTTGGCTTAAAGCTCAACATTCAGAAAACCAAGATAATGGCATCTGGTCCCATCACTTCATGGGAAATAGATGGGGAAACAGTGGAAACAGTGTCAGACTTTATTTTTGGGGGCCTTCCAAATCACTGTAGATGGTGATTGCAGCCATGAAATTAAAAGACACTTACTCCTTGGAAGGAAAGTTATGACCAACCTAGATAGCATATTGAAAAGCAGAGACATTACTTTGCCAACAAATGTCTGTCTAGTCAAGGCTATGGTTTTTCCAGTGGTCATGTATGGATGAGAGAGTTGGACTGTGAAGAAAGCCGAACGCTGAAGAATTGATGCGTTTGAACCGTGGTGTTGGAGAAGACTCTTGAGAGCCCGTTGGACTGCAAGGAGATCCAACCAGTCCATTCTAAAGGAGACCAGCCCTGGGTGTTCTTTGGAAGGACTGATGCTAAAGCTGAAACTCCAATACTTTGGCCACCTGATGCAAAGAGTTGACTCATTGGAAAAGACTCTGATGCTGGGAGGGATTGGGCACAGGAGGAGAAAAGCATGACAGAGGATTAGATGGCTGGTCGGCATCACCGACTTAATGGACATGAGTTTGGGTGAACTCTGGGAGTTGGTGATGGACAGGGAGGCCTGGTGTGCTGCAATTCATGGGGTTGCAAGAGTTGGACACGAAATGAACGATTGAACTGAACTGAACTGAGGAATCAAATTTGGCTGATGAGCACAGCGTACTCTCTTGAGAACTCTTTGGACATGATGTAGAAACATGATTCAAGTCCGCATCTCCTTGTGGAGAGGAGTGCAGGAAGACACTGTGTGCTCAGTTGCTCAGTCATGTCTGATTCTGTGACTGCATGCACTGTAGCCTGCCAGACTACTCATGAGAAGACTTTCATTTCAATCAGTTCAATTGCTCAGTCGTGTCCGACTCTTTGTGACGCCATGGACCACAGCACACCAGGTTTCCCTGTCCATCACCAACTCCCAGAGCTTGCTTAAACTCATGTCCATAGAGTCTGTGATATCATCCAACCAGCTCAACCTCTACTGTCCCCTTTTCCTCCTGCCTTCAATCTTTCCCAGCATAAGGGTCTTTTCCAAGGAGTCAGTTCTTGCCTAACGTATTGGAGCTTCAGCTTCAGCGTCAGTCCTTCCAATGAATATTCAGGACTGATTTCCTTTAGGATTGACTGGTTTGATCTCCTTGCAGTCCAAGGGACTCTCAGGAGTCTTCTCCAACACCACAATTCAAAAGCATCAATTCTTCAGTGCTCAGCTTTCTTCATAGTCCAACTCTCATATCTATACATGACTACTGTAAAAATCATAGCTTTGACTAGACAGCACTTTGTTGGCAAAGTAAGCTAGGTTGGTCATAGCTTTTCCTCCAAGGAGCAAGCGTCTTTTAATTTCATGGCTGCAGTCACCATCTGCAGTGATTTTGGAGCTCAAGAAAATAAAGTGTCACTGTTTCCCCATCTACTTGCCATGAAGTGATGGGACCAGATGCCATGATCTTAGTTTTTTCAATATTGAGTGTTAAGACAGCTTTTTCACTCTCCTCTTTCACTTTCATCAAGAAGCTCTTTAGTTCCTCTCTGCTCTCTGCCATAAGGGTGCTGTCATCTGCATACCTGAGGTTAGTTGTTCAAGCTGGATTTAGAAAAGGCAGAGGACAAATTGCCAACATCCACTGGATCATAGAAAAAGCAAGAGAATTCCAGAAAAACGTCTACTTCTGCTTCATTGATTATGCTAAAGCCTTTGACTATGTGGATCACAACAAACTGTGGAAAATTCTTAAAGAGATGAGAATACTGGACCACATATCCTGCCTCCTGAGAAATTTGTATACAGCTTCAGAAGCAACAGTTAGAACTGGACATGGAACAATGGACTGGTTCCAAATTGGGAAAGGAGTATGTTAGGGCTGTATATTGTCACCCTGTTTATTTAACCTATATGCAGGGTCAGTTCAGTTCAGTTCAGTTCAGTCACTCAGTCGTGTCCGACTCTTTGCAACCCCATGAATCATAGCATGCCAGGCCTCCCTGTTGATCACCAACTCCCGGAGTTTACTCAGATTCACGTCCATCGAGTCAGTGATGCCATCCAGCCATCTCATCCTCGGTTGTCCCCTTCTCCTCCTGCCCCCAATCCCTCCCAGCATCAGAGTCTTCCAATGAGTCAACTCTTTGCATCAGGTGGCCAAAGTACTGGAGTTTCAGCTTTAGCATCATTCCTTCCAAAGAAATCCCAGGGCTGATCTCCTTCAGAATGGAGTGATTGGATCTCCTTGCAGTCCAAGGGATTCTCAAGAGTCTTCTCCAACATCACAGCTCAGAAGCATCAATTCTTCGGTGCTCAGCTTTCTTCACAGTCCAACTCTCTCATCCATACATGACCACTGGAAAAACCATAGCCTTGACTAGACAGACATTTGTTGGCAAAGTAATGTCTCTGCTTTTGAATATGCTGTCTAGGTTGGTCATAAATTTTCTTCCAAGGAGTAAGTATCTCTTAATTTTATGGCTGCAGTCACCATCTGCAGTGATTTTGGAGCCCCCCAAAAATAAAGTCTGACACTGTTTCCACTGTTTCCCCATCTATTTCCCATGAAATGATGGGACCAGATGCCATGATCTTCGTTTTCTGAATGTTGAGCTTTAAGCCAACTTTTTCACTCTCCTCTTTCACTTTCATCAAGAGGCTTTTTAGCTCCTCTTCACTTTCTGCCATAAGGGTGGTGTCATCTGCATATCTGAGGTTATTGATATTTCTCCCAGCAATCTTGATTCCAGCTTGTGTTTCTTCCAGTCCAGTGTTTCTCATGATGTACTCTGCATAGAAGTTAAATAAGCAGGGTGACAATATACAGCCTTGATGTACTCCTTTTTCTATTTGGAACCAGTCTGTTGTTCTATGTGCAGTTCTAACTGTTGCTTCCTGACCTGCATACAGATTTCTCAAGATGCAGGTCAGGTGGTCTGGTATTCCCATCTCTCTCAGAATTTTCCACAGTTTATTGTGATCCACACAGTCAAAGGCTTTGGCATAGTCAATAAAGCATAAGTAAATGTTTTTCTGGAACTCTCTTGCTTTTTCCATGATCCAACGGATGTTGGCAATTTGATCTCTGGTTCCTCTGCCTTTTTCTAAAACCAGCTGGAACATCTGGAAGTTCTTGGTTCATGTATTGCTGAAGCCTGGCTTGGAGAATTTTGAGCATTACTTTAGTAGCATGTGAGATGAGTGCAATTGTGTGGTAGTTTGAGCATTCTTTGGCATTGCCTTTCTTTGTGATTGGAATGAAAACTGACCTTTTCCAGTCCTGTGGCCACTGCTGAGTTTTCCAAATTTGCTGGCCTATTGAGTGCAACACTTTCACAGCATCATCTTTCAGGATTTGAAATAGCTCAACTCGAATTCCATCACCTCAAGATGGTAGGTGTTGCAAGAAGGCATCAGAGGGCAGACACACTGAAACCATACTCACAGAAAACTAGTTAATACAGTCACACTAGGACCACAGCCTTGTCTAACTCAATGAAACTAAGCCATGCCCGTGGGGCAACCCAGGGCAGGTGGGTCATAGTGGAGAGGCCTGACAGACTGTGGTCCACTGGAGAAGGGAATGGCAAACCACTTCAGTATTCTTGCCTTGAGAACCCCATGAACATGAACAGTATGAACAGTATATGCAGAGTGCTGCTGCTAAGTCGTTCAGTCGTGTCTGACTCTGTGCAACACCATAGACGGCAGCCCACCAGGCTCCCCTGTCCCTGGGATTCTCCAGGCAAGAACACTAAAGTGGGTTGCCATTTCCTTCTCCAATGTATGAAAGTAAAAAGTGAAAGTGAAGTCGTTCAGTCGTGTCTGACTCTTTGCTGGAGTGGGTTGCCAGTGCCTTCTCCACAGTAGGACTCTAGTCTAGGCCTAAGGACACTGTCTGGGAGATCTATTCATCAAAAGTGGGGAACTCTCAAATTTCCTGGACTTCAGTGACTACAAGCTAATTTAGAAGAAGGCTGGTTAGATAATGGGAGGACATTCATACGGAACCCCCAGACAAGGATGAAGGGGGCAGGGAGAAGAATCTGGGGAAGATGAGAGTCCTAGGCCTCTAGTAGTAGGATGAGCTCAAGAGAGGTAGCTCAATTTGGCTCCCAAAGGGGCCTGTGCTCTTAGAATATACTTTAACCTTCTAATATGGACATTTCTCCAGCTGATTATTCCAGTACTGAACTCAGTAAGTTTAACTGAATCACATCATAGTTTCTATCCCCTTCACTTTATCATCTGCATTAACTTTTTATGTAGCAGGTGGAGAAAACCTTTTAGAAGGTTAAAGAACATTCTAAGGTCTATTTGGGGACCAAGTTCTAACAGTTAAGAGCAATATCTTTTAGTTTGCTTATCCTTTAAATTTTCTTTCCTTGTTACTAATTTTGCTATTTCAACTGGTGGATACTGCAGCTGGGAATGAATCATGTGTTTTGAACTTAGTGAGACAGAAAAGAAAGTGCTACAGACACTCTGAGAAGGGAGAGAATCCTGTGGACTCCATCTGCTAGGAAGAAGGAGACAGACTTCAGGTGAAGCTTGGACAATGAAGTAAGTGTGAAGCACACAAAGAAGTGGAAAAAGGACTTGAACCTGATTATAATTAGATAATTATTATTTAGATATGTGGAGAATTGTGAGCTTTAAGCATTGACACTCAAGAACAAGATTTGACAGTACTTAATTTGGTAGCATTCAAACCTGCCAGAGAGTGCTTTTGTCCTTGGGAATTTGAAAATAAGTTCTGAGCTTCCCATTTTGGCTGCTTCCCAGCGACAGGCTTTCTACCCATGGAACTATTGGTAGTGCTGAACAGAATAGTTAACGTCCTGTTACTTTAAATCCTGAGAGAGGTGGAATTCTTCATCTACATTAAAACAACAACAACAACAACAACAACAACAACATAAACCAAAAGTGAAACAACCAAAGCACCCCTGGGTGAATTGGAGTTCACAAATAGATTGGCAAACCTGACCAGAGATCTCTTCCAGAGGAAACCAGAAGCCTTGGGACTGCAAAGCACCTGGCATAGTGATTGTGAGCAAAGCAAGATAGTCCTGGCTCTTCCTATTGCTGAGTGAGTCTCTGGCAAGTGATTTCATTTATGTCTCGGGTGAGAGAATGCCCGTCAAGTGCTCAGTACATGAGGCACTGCCCCTCTGGCAATGTTTGGGGTCTGCTGTCCCCTGAGGGACATCAATGATGCCAGTGAAAGAGGAAAGTGAGAAAGCTGGCTTAAAGCTCAACATTCAGAAAACTAAGATCATTGCATCTGGTCCCATCACTTCATGGCAAATAGATGGGGAAAAAATGACAGACTTTATTTTGGGGGGCTCCAAAATCCCTGCAGATGGTGACTGCAGCCATGAAATTAAAAGATGCTTATTCCTTAGAAGAAAAGCTATGAGAAACCTAGACAGCATATTAAAAAGCAGAGACATTACTTTGCCGACAAAGGTCTGTCTAGTCAAAGCAATGGCTTTATCAGTAGTCGTGTATGGATGTGAACGTGGAAACGTAAAGAAAGCTGAGCGCCAAAGAATTGATGTTTTTGAACTGTGGTGTTAAAGAAGACTCTTGAGAGTCCTTTGGACAGCAAGGAGATCCAACCAGTCAATCCTAAAGGAAATAAGTCCTGAATATTCATTGGAAGGACCGATGCTGAAGCTGAAACTCCAATACTTTGGCCACCTGATGTGGAGAACTGACTCATTGGAAGAGACCCTGATGCTGGGAAAGAGTGAAGGCAGGAGGAGAAGCAGATGATAGAGGATGAGCTGTTTGGATGGTATCATTGACTCGATGGATATGAGTTTGAGCAAGCTCCAGGAGTTGGTGATGGGCAGGGAGACTTGGTGTGCTGCAGTCCATGAGGTTGCAGAGTCGGACACGACTGAGCAACTGAACTGAACTGTCACCTGAAGGTGCTGGCTCTGCCTACCTGGTCTTGCAATCACACTCTTGTCACACACTTTGGCTGTGTCAAGTTTCATAATCTCACTGCCTTCTTTTTCATCTTGAGACACCCACCTGTTATTGCTGTTGACTGTGAAGGAGAAAGATCCATTAATAAAGGAAGTGCAGAGTGACTTGTCATTATTAATACCACAGATATATATTGCTCCGTAAAATAGGGGCTCAGTTATACCACAATTATTTTATTAATGATTATGCTAGAACTCATAATCCTATTAGCAAGACGTTCTCTTCTTAGGGGCTCTCCCCATTTCCTGAATTACCTGAAAACCCAAGGGGGCTTTAGCAATTCCAAATGGTTGAAGGGTACTTTCATCCAGCTTTTGTACCAGAAAGACTGAGTTGTCTCTGATTCATCAGCCTCTGTTGCTTCTTCTCCCCAACATATGGTGTAACAGTGAAGAAATGGTCCTACAAAGTCTGACAGAAGATGACATTCTTTTCTGACTGAGGCCTTAACTGATCCAGATGGCACAAACTTGATGGAGAATGAATGAGCCAAACCTGCTAAAGCTAACTAGGCATGTTGTGTCCTCATACTGAGCATTTGTGGGTTTTTTTTTTTTAATTGGAGAAAAATTGCTTTACAATGATGTTGTGTTGGTTTCTGCTGTACAACATGAATCAGTCATAATTATATATATGTATATTTATTATACATGTGTATATTATGTATGTATACGTATGTATATATCCACTCCCTCTTGAATCTCCTTTCCTTCTGCCCATCCACCTGTTTAGGTTGTGACAGGGCACCAGAGTGGGTTCCCTGGGTTATATAGCAGCTTCCCACTCAGTTCAGTTCAGTTGCTCAGTTGTGTCTGGCTCTTTGCGACCCCATGGACTGCAGCATGCCAGGTTTCCCTGTCTATCACCAATGTCCACAGCTTGCTCAAACTCATGTCCATTGAGTTGGTGATTCCATCCAACCAGCTTATCTTCTGTCATCCCCTTCTCATCCTGCCATCAATCTTTCCCAGCATGAGTCTTTTCCAGTGAGTCAGTTCTTCACAACAGGTGGTCAGAGTATTGGAGCTTCAGCTTTAGCATTAGTCCTTCCAATGAATATTCAGGACTGATTTCCTTTAGGATTGACTGGTTTGATCTCCTTGCAGTCCAAGGGACTCTCAGGAGTCTTCTCCAACACTACAGTTCAAAAGCATCAATTCTTAGCACTCAGCTTTCTTTATGGTCCAACTCTCACCTGCATACATGACTACTGGAAAAACCATGGCTTTGACTAGATGGCCCTTTGTCGGCAAAGTTTCTTTGTCTCTGCTTTTTAATATGTTGTCTAGGTTGTTCATAGTTTTTCTTCCAAGGAGCAAGCCTCTTTTAGTTTCACGGCTTCAGTCACCATCTACAGTGATTTTGGAGCCCAAGAAAATAAAGTCTGTCACTGTTTCCATTGTTTCCCCATCTATTTGACATGAAGTGATGGGACTGTGAACCATGATTTTCATTTTTTGAATGTTGTGTTTTAAGCCAGATTTTTCACTCTTCTCTTTCCCTTTCACCAATAGGCTCTTTAGTTCCTCTTCACTTTCTGCCATAAGGGTGGTGTCATATGCATATCTGAGGTTATTGATATTTTTCCCAGCAATCTTTATTCCAGATTGAGCTTCATCCAGCCAGCATTTCTCATGATGTACTCTGCATATAGTTTAAATAAGCAAAGTGACAAAATACAGACTAGACGTACTCCTTTCCCAATTTGGAACCAGTCCATGGTTCCAAGTCAAGTTCTGACTGTTGCTTCTTGACCTGCATACAGATTTCATAGGAGGCAGGTTAAGTAATGTGTTATTTCTATCTATTTAAGAACTTTTCACAGTTTGTTCTGATACACACAATCAATAAAGCAGTAGTCAGTAAAACAGAAGTTGATGTTTTCTGGAACTCTCTTGCTCTGTCTATGATCCAGTGGATGTTGGCAATTTGATCTCTCGTTCCTTTGCCTTTTCTATATCCAGCCTGAACATCTGGAAGTTCTTGGTTCAGTATTGTTGAAGCCTAGTTTGGAGAATTTTGAGCATTACTTTCCTAGTGTGTGTGATGAGTGCAATTGTGTGTTAGTTTAAACATTCTTTAGCATTGTTTTTGTTTGGGATTGGAATAAAAACTGACCTTTTCCAGTCCTGTGGTCACTGCTGAGTTTTCCAAATTTGCTGGCATATTGAGTACAGCACTTTAACAGCATCATCTTTTAGGATTGAAATAACTTACCTGGAATTCCAATGCCTCCACTAGCTTTGTTCATAGTGATAGTTCGTAATGAAAGGTTGTTGTTGAATCAGGACGCCAGGATTCTTGGCCCCTGGAGGAGAAGAATTCAATCCGGGGCCAGAGACGAGGCTTGATCCCTCAGAGCTTTTGTGTAATGAAGTTTTATTAAAGTATAAAGGAAATAGAGAAAGCTTCTGACATAGACATCAGAAGGGGGCAGAAAGAGTACCCTCTTGTTAGTGTTAGCAATGAAGTTATACACTCTCCAATGAATCCAAAGAATGTCTGGAGGTTGTAAAGACCTCATCAGACCTACTCCCATAATTTACATTTTAAGATAACAGAATTAACCAGAAGGTTTAATCCAGAGACTGGACTCAGGCAGAATACATTATTGTTATATAATCCTTGTAAAGAGCAGGTCTACTCCCATAATTTACAGAATTAGCCAGAAGGTTTAATCCAGAGACTGTCCTCAGGCAGGATACATTATTATTATATAATCCTAAGGAATATAGAGAAGGAAAAAAAGTTTGTCGTTTCTTCCTCCTTGAGAATTCCAGACCCCTCTCTCCCTGGGGACCCTTAGACTTCTTATCAACCTGCCTAGGAAATGACTCTCTCAGTAAGGCCCACTTGACTTTGCATTCCAAGATGTCTGGCTTTAGGTGAGTGATCACATGATTGTGGTTATCTGAGTCATTAAGATCTGTTTTGTATGGTTCTTATGTATATTCTTGCCACGTCTTCTTAATATCTTCTGCTTCTGTTAGGTCCATACCATTTCTGTCCATTATCGTGCCCATCTTTGCATGACATGTTCCCTTGGTATCTCTAGTTTTCTTGAAGAGATCTCTAGTCTTTCCCATTCTATGGATTTTCTCTATTTCTTTGCACTGATCACTTAGGAAGGCTTGCTTATCTCTCCTTGCTATTCTTTGGAACTCTGCATTCAGATGGATACATCTTTCCCTTTCTCCTTTGCCTTTCATTTCTCTTTTTTCCTCAGACAACCATTTTGCCTTTTTGTATTTTTTTTTCTTGGGGATGGTCTTGATCACCACCTCCTGTACAATGTCACAAACCTCTGTCCATAGTTTTCAGGCACTCTATCTATCAAATCTAATTCCTTGAATCTATTTGTCTCTTCCACAGTATAATTGTAAGGGATTTGATTTAGGTCATACCTGAATAGCCTAGTGGTTCTCCCTGCTTTCCTCAATTTAAGTCTGAATTTTGCAGTATGAAGTTCATGATCTGAGCTGCAGTCAGCTCCCAATCTTGATTTTGCTGACTCTAGAGGACTTCTCCATCTTCAGCTACAAAGAATATAATCAACCTGATTTCGGTATTGACCATCTGGTGACGTCTATGTGTAGAGTCGTCTCTTATGTTGTTGGGAGAGGGTGTTTGCTATGACAGTGTGTTCTCTTGGCAAAACTCTGTTAGCCTTTGCTCTGCTTCGTTTTGTACTCCAAGAGAAAAGTTGCCTGTTACTCCAAGTATCTCTTGACTTCCTCCTTTTACATTCCAGTCCCCTATGATGAAAAAGATCTTTTTTGGTGTTAGTTCTAGAAGGTCTTGTAGGTTATGGTAGAACCATTCAATTTCATCTTCAGCATTATTGGTTGAGGCATAGATTTGATTACTGTGATACTGAATGATTTGCCTTGGAAATGAACAGAGATCACTCTGTCATTTTTGAGATTGCACCTAAGCACTGCACTTTGGACTCTTTTGTTCACTGTGAGAGTTACTCTATTTCTTCTATGGGATTCCTGCCCATAAGAGTAGATATAATGGTCATCTGGTTAAATTTGCCCATTTTGGTCTATTTTAGTTCACTGATTCCTAAAATGTCAATGTTCACTCTTGCCATCCCCTGTTTGACCACTTCCAATTTACTGTGATTCATGGACCTAACATTCCAGGTTCCTGTTAAGTAGTTTGAATAGGAAACAGGAGTCCAAATGGCGGCGGCTAAAAGATAAGGAAGGAAAAAGCCCGCTAAAATAGAACAAAGAAAGGTCCGAGGACTGGAGTGAGGACTTCAGGTAGAACAAACAGCACTCCTGGCTAGCCCAATTTGCATAGGGCAGGCCCAGGGGGAGGGAAAAACATAAAAATAGGAGCCTAAGGTCTCTCTCTCTCTCCCCCGCGTTTGTGCACTCTTTCTCTTTCTCTCTTTCTGTCTCCCGCACACTGGCACGCTCTTCCACTCTCTTCTCTTTGTGTCTTTGGGTTGGCATGACTTCACGCTTTGAAAATGGATTCTCCTGTTATCTTCTAAATAAAATAGAGCTGTAACACTGATTTGTCTAAGAGCTATAACATGGTTTGTCCAAGACCCGAGAGCTGTGATGCGGCGAGGGCTTTAATGTCCGTCACTCCAAATCTCATCCAAATTGTGACGAGACAGAACAGAGGAGCATACACTTGCCTGACATGCCATGACTCAGATTTAACCTGGGTGAAACAACCTCAGTGCGGTCCCTGCAAGGAGGAGGCCAAGCACAGCAGGAGGCCAAGCACAGCAGGAGCCCAACTCAGCCAAAGCTCCATGGTAGAAGCGGAACATGAAGAAAACCCAGCGCAAGGGAACTGACAAGAGGCCCATCGTGCTGGAGACCAGGACAGCAAAAAATGAACTCAGCAGAAAGCTCACGAGGGTCAGTCTCAGATTCCAGGAGACCTCCAGTTAAGGTAAGGAGGTCCTCGCTCCTATGGCTGGAGGGACATGCCTAACAAAATCTTAATTCCTTTACAATCTCTGGTTTCTTGCTTCCTTGAACACCCTCCCTGCGAACAAGCAAGTGGCAGTGGGCGCAATTGATGGACTCTGGAGAGGCTACTCTTTGGTATGTCCCAAAGGCACTATCTGCTGAGCCCCAGTAACTGTTACCCAAGCCGGTGGGGGTTCTTCTGTCCTTACTCTTCTCTGTGCCAAGAATCAGGCCAATGAAAACTGTGAGGACAGATCAGGAATTTAGCAGATTTTCTGGCAGACTATAGAGGGGATTCTTTGGCACATTTTTCCCATTGCTTTTTCCTTCTGTCCTTCAGCTCTCTCCCAGGACTCGAGCCCAGCCAAACCCAGGATGCCTGGCTTCAGCACCTAATGAAGCTCAGGCTCTGATGTCTCATTGCAAAAATTCATTGAGAGACAAAGCCATTAGTAAGAGGTGGATTTGTTAGGATTCAGAGAGAAGCCACTCTTCAGGGTGTGGATCATTGCTGAGGGCAAGGGCTTGGGCGATGGAATGTAGTCTGGCTAGGTTTTGCTAGTGGGGTGAATTCATATGCTAAAGAGTGGGAGGATCATCCCAGCCACTGGGGAACCACCGGCTCCTCCCTCTTTTGACAGTGCCTTAGAGCTGTCCTGCCACCTCTGGGTGTGCCTGTTGGCTTATATATTGGGGATTAAGGTTTACTTGAATTTGATTTGTCATGTTAGACCCAATTGATTTTAATTGGTTTAGTTATGCCCTTGTGCTATGTCATTCTTTCAAAGGTTGTGCTCTGCCTCCTTCCCTCCTGTTTCATGCTACTTTCCTCAGCCGCTCTGGGCCCACAATGTTGCCTCTACAATCTTCTGGAGGGACAACCAGAAAATAGCTGGCCTTGGGAGGGAAATACTGTATAATAACCAACCCCTTAATCCTACCCTGCACTGGTCACGTGGGAGACCTTGGGGATGCCCAACTCCAGTCCGGGGGTCCCAGGAGGTCAACCTGCCTTGACCTGCCTAAGGATCTGGTCCTCAAAAGGTTGTCACGCCTCAACCTGCTCGGGGATCTGCCAGTCCCAAGGGTCCCAGGAGGTCGTTATGCCTCGACCTGCCCAGGGAACCAATTCTCAGGAGGCCGTCATGCCTCAACCTGCCTGGGGATTTGATCTATAGGAGGCTGTTATGCCTCAGCCTGCCTGGCGATCTGCACTCTGACCTGGGGATGCCTGGCTCTCAGGTTGCAACAGTACTGGGTAGGATAAGCTTCAGAAAGACTCACCCCTAAGAAAGTCCACTCCTGGAAACAGAAGGAAGCCTATTACTTATGGGAACGTGCCCAGTCTCAACAATAACTCAGGAGCCCAACAAGAACCCCACTGCCTTTCTGGAAAGGCTAAAAGAGGCCTTCCAAAAGTTTAACAGTCTGGATTTAGCGTCCTATGAGGGACAGGTGATTTTAAAGGACAAATTTCTGTCCCATTGTGCATCAGATATCAGAATTAAGTTACAACAGCTACAGCAGCAGGACCCTGTTGTCTCTTTAGATGAGGTGATCCAGACAGCCACCAATATCTTTGATAACAGAGAACAGTAGGAGGCCAAGGCCCACAAGCGGGAGAGAAGGAAAGAGACAAGGCATGCCCAGATGCTGGCCGCCCTCCAGGGAAGTCCTATGGCAAACCCCGAGTCCTTGAAGGACAAGGCACGAGGCAAATGCCTAATCTGTAGACAGGTGGGACATTGAGCCAAAGAGTGTCCAAACCGTGACAAGTTTCCTAAAACGGCTTGCTACAAATGCCATCAACTGGGACATTGGGCAGCACTCTGCCCTCTGGACCCAAGAACCTCAAGGTCAAGTGCCAAGCCTTCCCTCACGATGGTTCAAGAGGACTGAAGCGGCCCACTCCAACCAGCCTGCCTGTCACAGATAACCATCACTGGGCTGGAGCCAAGGGTGCAACTGGATGTGGCAGGTAGGTCTGAGAATTTCTTGGTTGACACAGGGGCTACCTACTCTGTTTTGATCTCCTACTCCGGAGCCTTCTCCTCCCAAATCTGTACCATTTGGGGTGCTACAGGAAAAACAACTACTAAAAGATTCACCCAAGCTCTTCTTTGTTGCTGGGATGGGCAAATATTTTCCCACCAGTTTCTGGCAGGCCCTGAGTATCCTACTCCCTTATTGGGAAGAGATATACTCACTAAATTGGGGACCACCCTTGTGATGGGAAGCTTTTCAGCCCCTAGATCCCTACAGCTCCTAGTTACTACTGAAGAACCCATCACACCTTCTCCAATAGAGAGGAACCAAAAACTATGGGACGACAAAATTAACCCCCAGGTGTGGGACCAGGGAATTCCTGGACGAGCCCACCAAGCTGAACTGGTCATCATTGTCCTCCGAGATCCCACCCGGTTTCCCAACTGGAAACTATCCCCTCAAAAGAGTGGCTCAGGAGGGACTACAGCCTTTAATAAATAAATTCCTTGTTTGTGGGCTATTGGTTCCCACCAATTCACCATGTAACACCCCAATTCTCTCAGTAAAGAAAAAAGATGGAACCTGGCGAATGGTTCAAGATCTCTGGATCATAAATGAAGCTGTAGTCCCCCTCCATCCCACAGTACCCAATCTCTATGTAATCTTGGGATAAATCCCACCCAGTGCTAACTGGTTTACAGTCTTGGATCTCAAAGATGCATTTTTTTACATACCACTGGCTAAAGAATCCCAATATCTTTTTGCCTTTGAATGGGAGGCCCCAGGAGAAAAACACCGATAGTTGACTTGGACAGTATTACCTCGGGGGTTCAGAGATAGCACTCACCTGTTTGGAAAGGCCCTTAGCTGGGATCTCCTAGATCTGGACCTAGGATCTAGTGGGAAAATATTACAATACGTACATGATGTAGTGCATCTGCTCTCCAAATGAAAATAATGCCCAACAACATTCAATTCAGGTTCTAAACTTTTTGGCAGAAAGGAGATATAAAGTCTCCCATGCTAAGGCACAGATGGTCGAGACAAAGGTCACTTATCTGGGAGTTCAGATTACACACGGGTCCAGGAGACTGTCCTCTGATCAGGTACAAGGAATCCTCCAGTTACCCTCCCCACAACTCAAAAAAAATTGTGAGCTTTCCTGGAGCTAAATGGGTATTGTAGAATCTGAATACCCAACTACGGTCTAATTGCCCAGCACTTATATGAAAGCTTAAAGGGACGAGATGATTCAATCCCACTGATGTGGGGAACTCCTCAAAAGAAGGCAGAGGCTACACTAAAACAGGCCTTAACTCAGGCACCTGCCTTGAGGTTGCCAGATCCAGAAAAAGCGTTCCAACTTTATGTCCATGAAAGAGAGGGAATAGCCCTGGGAGTGTTAACTCAAAGGCTGGTGTCTGAGCCCTAGCCTGCAGCTTACTTATCCAAGAGACTCGATCCAACCACCCGAGGCTGGCCCCTCCTGCCTTCAGAATCTTGCAGCTATTGCAATCATGATATAAGATGCTTTAAAACTCTCCTTTGGGGGCAAACAAACTATTTTTACCAGCCACTAAGTAAAACAACTCCTAAATGGGAGAGGCCATTTATGGATCTCTGACCAAAGAATTCTCAGATATCAAGTAATGCTGATGGAAAATCCAGGCTTCACTATACACCTTTGTGAGATTCTTAACCCAGCCACCCTCCTGCCTACCCCCGAGGGCTTTCTCCCTTTTCACTCTTGTCTAGAAACCTTGGACCACTGGATAAAACCCCGAGAGTGATTGTTGGAAGATCCTCTGACCAATCCTGAGGAAATCTGGTACACTGATGGAAGCAGCTTTGTCTTAGATGGAAAAAGAAGAGCCGGGTATGCAGTAGTCTCAAATTTTGAGACCACAGAGGCTAAGCCTCTGCCACCAGGTACTTCAGCCCAATTAGCTGAGCTCATAGCCCTGACTCGAGCTTTAGAGCTGGGAAAAGGAAAAAGAAGAGCCATTTACACTGACTCCAAGTATGCCTTTCTGGTGTTACATGCACATGTGGCTATTTGGAAAGAAAGGGGCCACGTGACCACCTGAGGGTCCCCAACCAAATATGGTGATCAAACTCTTAGACTCTTGGAGGCAGTCTATCTGCCCACTGAGGTTTCAGTCTCCCACTGTAAAGGACACCAAAAAGGGAGCATGGAAGTGTCACAAGGGAACCAAGCAGCTGATCAGGTAGCAAAGAGAGCAGCATTACAGAACAATGACCTAATAGGGGTTGCCACCCTAGTTCCACAGACTAATTTGCCAGAAACTCCTTCATATACTGAAGGTGAGACTCTTAAAGCTAAGAGTGAAGTCTTTCAAGAATATCATATGGAGTGGTTCCAAAAGGAGGGGCTCCTTTTTCTGCCTGGGAACCTCCAATGGGAGTTGGTTAACTCCTTACATGCCACCACTCATTTAGGGAAAAAGGCCCTCCAGAGATTACTAGAAAGGTCCTTCAGAGGAACAAGCCTCCAAACAACTATAAGGCAAGTGGTCTCCTCTTGTCCCACTTGCCAATTAAACAACCCCCAAGGAGCTCGAACAACAGACTGGTTCCAAATAGGGAAAGGAGTATGTCAAGGCTGTATATTGTCACCCTGCTTAATTTATATGCAGAGTACATCATGAGAAATGCTGGGCTGGAAGAAACACAAGCTGGAATCAAGATTGCTGGGAGAAATATCAATAACCTCAGACATGAAGATGACACCACCGTTATGGCAGAAAGTGATGAGGAACTAAAAAGCCTCTTGATGAAAGTGAAAGAGGAGAGTGAAAAAGTTGGCTTAAAGCTCAACATTCAGAAAATGAAGATCATGGCATCCGGTCCCATCACTTCATGGGAAATAGATGGGGAGACAGTGGAAACAGTGTCAGACTTTATTTTTTGGTGCTCCCAAATCACTGCAGATGGTGACTGCAGCCATGAAATTAAGAGACGCTTACTCCTTGGAAGAAAAGTTATGAGCAACCTAGATACCATATTGAAAAGCAGAGACATTACTTTGCCAACAAAGGTCCATCTAGTCAAGGCTATGGTTTTCCTGTGGTCATGTATGGATGTGAGAGTTGGACTGTGAAGAAAGCTGTGCGCCAAAGAACTGATGCTTTTGAACTGTGATGTTGGAGAAGACTCTTGAGAGTCCCTTGAACTGCAAGGAGATCCAACCAGTCCATTCTAAAGGAGATCGGCCCTGGGTGTTCTTTGGAAGGAATGATGCTAAAGCTGAAACTCCAATACTTTGGCTACCTCATGTGAAGAGTTGACTCATTGGAAAAGACACTGATGCTGGGAGGGATTGGAGGCATGAGGAGAAGGCGACGACCGAGGATGAGATGGCTGGATAGCATCACGGACTCGATGGACGTGAGTTTTAGTGAACTCTGGGAGCTGGTGATGGACAGGGAGGCCTGGCGTGCTGTGATTCATGGGGT
Source organism: Capricornis sumatraensis (assembly GCF_032405125.1). Lineage (NCBI taxonomy): Eukaryota > Metazoa > Chordata > Mammalia > Artiodactyla > Bovidae > Capricornis > Capricornis sumatraensis. The sequence goes on along the minus strand of NC_091084.1, from coordinate 19,316,565 downwards.
CGCAAAGAGTCGGACACGACTGTGCAAGTGAACTGAACTGAACTGAATAGGATTAATTACTTATTATCTCCATTGTGCCTGGAGACCTCAGTCTTCAGGAAAAGTAGAAAGAGCCAAACAATTCTTAAAATCAGTGATAAAAAAGATAACCCAGGAGACCTCCCTGGGATGAAAGGAAGCTTTACTATAGCCCTCCTCCGCACCCGCATTGCCCCTAAGGAACAGGTTGTTCTTAGTCCTTATGAGATGCTATATGGGAGACCTTTTGTTATGGGAGACCTCTTCCTAGATGCAGAGGCTCAGACCCTCCAGTTTTATACCATGGCCATTGGGCAATTCCAACAGGATATACGCTTGTGGGGAATGAACCAGGACCCAAAAGATTCTAAGGAGTCACCACTATACACTCCAGGGACTCAAGTCCTAATTAAAGTCTGGAAAGATGGATCCCCAAAGGCTCAACTCCAGCCCACATGGAAGGGCCTCTACCCTGTAATACTTTCTACCCCCACAGCAGTCAAGGTACCAGGGCATGACACCTACTCATGAGTCAAGCTGTGGAAGAAAACAGAAGAGGACACTCAATACACCTGTGAGCCCCTGGGAGATCTCAGATACATATTCAGGACTACAAATGAGTGCCATTCTAATGAACACCACCAAAATCTGGGGACAAGATTTCTCAGGATAGCTCTAAACAGCCAACACAGCTTGGTAGAGATTGTACTCCAAAACAGACAGGAGATAGATCTGCTAATCCCTGAACAAGAAGGGACTTGAGCCATCCTGGCAATGGGAATTTAGAATTGGCTAATGCCCCCACTAGTCCTTGTTACATCATACTGCTTATGATTGTTCCATGTATTGTCAATTGTCTAACCTGTTTTGTCTCTGCTCAGGTCAACAAGCTACAACATGCAGTGCCAGTTCAACAAAGATACAAAATTACAGCCGACCACGGGAAATACCACTCACCCTTTGATGGACACTGCTATGAGGACTCTGATGCCTGAGACTAGCAAGAGGGGGAGGTCCAATACCCCTCGCCATCCCAATTCAGCAGGAAGTAGCCAGAAAGACCTCGACACCCCTATTCCCAAAGAGTTGGGCCTCCCATCTCTTGAGGGGGGAATGTTAGGTAGTTAGAATAGGAAACAGGAGTCCAAAATGGCGGTGGCTAAAAGGGAAAAGCCCGCGAAAATATAACAAAGGAAGGTCAAAGTGTTAGGGGAAGCACATTGATTGAAACCGCCCACCCTGGCCAGGCACCATAGTAACCATTTGCATGAGCTGTTTTATGACAGGAGATCCTGATAAGGAATGCGGAACTAATAAGCCATCGCCAACTGAAAGAGTTTGGGAAAGGTTGAAAGGAGACACTGCGTGTCCGTCCACTTCCCAGAATCCCTCTTGATAGCATCCATCTTGGCTGAGCGATGCATGCACTACCAAGAAAGACTCTGAATTAGTGATTGACCAAAGACCACCCGAAAACTAATCCCATCACCATAAAACCCGAGACTGCAAGCCACATGGCAGAGCAGTTCTCCTGGCTTCCCTTACCCTACTGCTCTCCACCCGGGTTCCCTTTCCCAATAAAATCTCTTGCTTTGTCAGCACATGTGTCTCCTCAGACTTCTAACACTTCATTTCCGAGTGTTAGACAAGAGCCCAGTTTCGGGCCTTGGAAGTGGTCCCCCTTCCTGCAACAAAAGGAATGTCCAAGGACTGGAGTGTGGACTTAAGGTAGAACAAACTGCACTTCTGGCTAGCCCACTTTGCATAGGGCAGGCCCAGGGGGAGGAAAAAACATATAAAAAAGGAGCCAAAGGGCTCTCTCTTTCTCCCCAACATGTGTGCACTCTTTCTGTTTCTCTCTCTTTCACGTGCTAGCATGCTCCTCCACTCTCTTTCCTTTGTGTCTTTGGGTTGGCATGCCCTCACACTTTGAGGATGGATTCTCCTGCTATCTTCTAAATAAAATAGAGCGGTAATACTGATTTGTCTAAAATCTATAACATGGTTTATCCAAGACCTGAGAGCTGTGATGCACCAAGGGCTTTAATGTCCGTCACTCCAAATCTTTGTTGTGATGAGACAGAACCGAGGAGCATACACTCACCTGACAGTGCCTATGCGGTATTGTTCTCTACAGCATCAGACTTTACTTCTGTCACCAATCTCATCCACAACTGGGCATTGTTTTCTCTTTGGCACCATCTCTTTATTCTTTCTGGAGTTATTTCTCCACTCTTCTCCAGTAGCATATTGGGCACCTACAGATCTGGGGAGTTCATCTTTCAGTGTTATATCTTCTTGTCTTATACTGTTCTTGGGGTTCTCAAGGCAAGAATACTGAAGTCGTTTGCCGTTCCCTTCTACAAAGGACTACATTTTGTCAAAACTCTCCACAATGTCCCATCCATCTTGGGTGGCCCTACATGGCATGCCTCATGATTTCATTGAGTTAGACAAGGCTGTTGAGAGGGTAAGAGGCAGGAAGGAATGTTTAGAGGCCCCAAAGGGACGAAATAAGCTGCAAGTGCAGACATTTTAAAAATCTTTCTTAAGAGGCTGTAGGAAACAAACTACAAGTGTCAGAATTTTTTCCCTTCTCTATACAAATTTAAAAGGCAGTTTCTTTTAAAATTCTGTGTTGCCATGATGACACCTGGTTCCCCCTGAACTTAATTTTCCTCAAACCTTGAGCTAACCAACGTGTTTTTCTTAAGCTATGTTAATGAACTATGTATTTACCCTAGACTCTGTCTTTCTTCAAGTCAGTTCCACCTAAGACTCAGAAGGACTTGATAAACCAGTATGTTTTACTGATGCAAATGTTCTCTTAAGCTATGTTAATGAGACTATGTCTGCTTCAGTTCAATTCAGTTCAGTTCAGTTCATTCGCTCAGTCGTGTCCGACTCTTTGCAACCCCATGAATCACAGCACGCCAGGCCTCCCTGTCCATCACCATCTCCTGGAGTTCACTCAGACTCAACGTCCATCGAGTCCGTGATGCCATCCAGCCATCTCATCCTCGGTCGTTCCCTTCTCCTCCTGCCCCCAATCTCTCCCAGCATCAAAGTCTTTTCCAATGAGTCAACTCTTCACATGAGGTAGCTAAAGTACTGGAACTTCAGCTTTAGCATCATTCCTTCCAAAGAAATCCCAGAGTTGATCTCCTTCAGAATGGACTGGTTGGATCTCCTTGCAGTCCAAGGGACCCTCAAGAGTCTTCTCCAACACCACAGTTCAAAAGCATCAATTCTTCGGCGCTCAGCCTTCTTCACAGTCCAACTCTCACATCCATACGTGACCACGGGAAAAACCATAGCCTTGACTAGATGGACCTTAGTTGGCAAAGTAATGTCTCTGCTTTTGAATATACTATCTAGGTTGGTCATAACTTTCCTTCCAAGGAGTAAGCGTCTTTTAATTTCATGGCTGCAGTCACCATCTGCAGTGATTTTGGAGCCAAAAAAAATAAAGTCTAAGACTGTTTTCACTGTTTCCCCATCTATTTGCCATGAAGTGATGGGACCAGATGCCATAATCTTCGTTTTCTGAATGTTGAGCTTTAAGCCAACTTTTTCACTCTCCTCTTTCACTTTCATCAAGAGGCTTTTTAGCTCCTCTTCACTTTCTGCCATAAGAGTGATGTCATCTGCATATCTGAGGTTATTGATATTTCTCCTGGCAATCTTGATTCCAGCTTGTGTTTCTTCCAGTCCAGCATTTCTCATGATGTACTCTGCATAGAAGTTAAATAAGCAGGGTGACAATATACAGCCTTGACGTACTCCTTTTCCTATTTGGAACCAGTCCGTTGTTCCATGTCCAGTTCTAACTGTTGCTTCCTGACCTGCATACAGATTTCTCAAGGGGCAGGTCAGGTGGTCTGGTATTCCCATCTCTTTCAGAATTTTCCACAGTTGATTGTGATCCACACAGTCAAAGGCTTTGGCATAGTCAATAAAGCAGAAATAGATGTTTTTCTGGAACTCTCTTGCTTTTTCCATGATCCAGCGGATGTTGGCAATTTGATCTCTGGTTCCTCTGCCTTTTCTACAACCAGCTTGAACATCAGGGAGTTCACGGTTCACATATTGCTGAAGCCTGGCTTGGAGAATTTTGAGCATTACTTTAGTAGCATGTGAGATGAGTGCAATTGTGCGGTAGTTTGAGCATTCTTTTGCATTGCCTTTTTTGAGGTTGGAATGAAAACGGACCTTTTCCAGTCCTGTGGCCACTGCTGAGTTTTCCAAACTTGCTGGCATATTGAGTGTAGCACTTTCACAGCATCATCCCTCAGGATTTGAAACAGCTCCACTGGAATGCCATCACCTCCACTAGCTTTGTTCGTAGTGATGCTTTCTAAGGCCCACTTGACTTCACATTCCAAGATGTCTGGCTCTAGATTAGTGATCACATCATCTTGGAAACCTGCATTTCTTCAAGATTCATGTCAATCATTTTATGGCCGGGGCAACTCACCTTGTGCCAGTGTTATCTCAAAATGCATGTTGTGGTGAGGGGCCTCGTGTCAGTCTCTGAGTTTTGAGACATTTCTTTTCTCTAATTAGCAGACTTCTGCTGCTGCTGCTGCTGCTAAGTCACTTCAGTCATGTCTGACTCTGTGCAACCCCATAGATGGCAGCCCATCAGGCTCCCCCATCCCTGGGATTCTCCAGGCAAGAACACTGGAGTGGGTTGTCATTTCCTTCTCCAATGCATGAAAGTGAAAAGTGAAAGTGAAGCTGCTCAGTCGTGTCCAACCCTCAGCAATCCCATGGACTGCAGCCTTCCAGGGTCCTCCGTCCATAGGATTTTCCGGGCTAGCGTACTGAAGTAGGGTGCCATTTCCTTCTCCGAGCAGACTGCTAGTAGCTATATAACATTTCAGCTAAAGACTAGCAGGGGACCACTCTTTCTGCCCCCTTCTGATGTCTATGTTAGAAGCTCTCTCTATCTCTTTTATACTTTATACTTTTATACTTTAATAAAACTTTATTACACAAAGGCTCTGAGTGATCAAGTCTTGTCACTGGCCCTGGATCGAATTTCTCTCCTCTGGAGGCCAGAAATCCTGGTGTCTTTCATGGCTCAGCAACAGCCTTTCACTGTGATCCTTGTGATCAGTTTGGTTAGTTTCCTGTGATTGTGATTTTTCATTCTGTTTGATTGTGGTTTTCATTCTGTTCCTTGTGTTATATAGCATCTTCCCACTCGCTATCTATTTTACATATTATAGTGGATATATGTCAATGCTACTTTATCCATTTGTCCTACTTGTACTCCCCCTGTGTCTATAAGTTTGTTCTTACATCTGTGTCTCCATTCCTTCCCTGCAAATAGATCCATCAGTAGTATTTTCTAGATTCCATATATATGCATTAATATACAATATGTGTTTTTCTCTTTCTGACTTACTTCACTCTATAGAATAAGCTCTAACTTTATCCACCTCATTACAAAGGACTCAAATTCTTCCTTTTTATGGCTAATATTCCACTGTACATATGTGCCACATCTTCTTTATCCATACATCTGTCAATAGACTTCTAAGTTGCCTCCATGTCTATTTATTATATATAGTGCTACAAGAGTACATTGGGGTACATGGTGGTTTTGAATTGTGGTTTTTCTCATGGTATATGTCCAGTAGTGGAATTCCTGGGTCATATGTTAATTTTATTCCTAGTTTTTAAGGTATTTCCATTCTGTTCTCCATAGTGGCCGTATCAGTTTTTATTTCCCAAGAGTGCAGGAGGGTTCCATTTTCCCCACATCCTCTCTAGCACTTATTGTTGGTATGTTTTCTGATGATAGCCATTTTGATTGGTGTAAGGTAATGCCGCACTGAAGTTTTAACTTATATTTCTCTAATAGTGAGCAGTGTTAAGCACCTTTTCATGTGTTTATTGGTCATGCTGGGTCCTTGTTGCTACATGTGGGTTTTCTCTAGTTGTGGCAAGCATGGTCTACTGTGTAATTGTACTTTCTGCCCATTTTTTTTATTGGGTTGTTTGTTTTCCTTATACTGAGCTCTATGAGCTGGTTATATATTTTGGAGAATAATCCTTTGTCAGTTGCTTCATTTTCAATTATTTTCTCCCATTCTCAGGGTTGTCTTTCCATCTTGTTTATAGTTTCCTTGTTTGTGAGAAAGCTTTTAGGCTTCATTGGGTCCCTTTTGTTTATTTTTGTTTTTATTTCCATTATGTTAGGAGGTAGGTTAAAGAGGCTGTTGATGTGATTTATGTCAAAGAGTGTATTGCCTATGTTTAACTCTTAAGAGCTTTGTAGTTTCTAGCCTTACATTTAAGTCTTTCATCCACTTTGAGATTATTTTCATGTATGGTTAAGAAGTCTTCTAACTTCTTAAGAGTTCATTCTTTTACATAGCTGTCTACATTTTCCTAGCACCATTTATTGAAGAGGCTGTCTTTTCTCCATTGTATATTCTTGCCTTCTTTGTCAAGGATAAGATGCCCATAAGGTGTGTGAGTTCATTTTGGGCTTTCTATCTTGTTCCATTGGTCTATATTTCTAACTTTGTGCCAGCACCATGCTATCTTGATGACTGTAGCTTTGTAGTATAGTCTCAAGTCAGGAAGGTTAATTCCTCTAGTTCCATTTTTCTTTCTCAAAATTGCTTTGGTTATTTGGGCTCCTTTGTGTTTCCATAAAAATTTAAAAATTTTTTGTTCTAGTTCTGTGAAAAAATGCCATAGGTAATCTGATATAGATTGCATTGATTCTTTAGATTGCTTTGGATATTATAGTCATTTTCACAATATCAGTTCTTCCAGATCAAGAACATGGCATATTTCTGCATCTGTTTGTGTCATCTTTGATTTCTTTCAGCTGTTTTGTTTCTTTCATGGTGTTTTATAGTTTTCTGCTTACAGGTCTTTTGTCTCTTTAGGTAGGTTTATTCCTAGGTATTTTATTGGTTTTTTTGTTACAATGGTGAATGGGATTATTTCCTTAATTTTTCTTTCTGATGTTTTGTTGTTAGTGTATAGGAATGCAGGGGACTTCTGTGTATTAATTTTATATCCGATGACTTTATTAACTATTTCAAATACTAAATAATGATGCTGTTAAAGTGTTGCACACAACATTTCAACAAATTTGGAAAAAATTTGGTCAGCAGTGGCCACAGGACTGGAAAAGGTCAGTTTTCATTTCAATTCCAAAGAAGGTCAATGCCAAAGAATGTTCAAACTATAGTACAATTTTTCTCATTTCACACATTAGCAAGGTTATGCTCAAAATCCTTCAAGCTAGGTTTCAGCAGTATGTGAACTGAGAAATTCCGGATGTACAAGGTGTATTTAGAAAAGGCAGAGGAACCAGAGATCAAACTGCCAACATTTGTTGGATCATATAGAAAACAAAGGAATTCCAGAAAAAGATCTACTTCATTGACTGTGTGAAAGCCTTTTGACTGTGTGGATCACCACAAACTGTGGAATATTCTTAATCTGGTGGGAATTCCAGATCACCTTACCTGCTTCCTGAGAAACTTGTTTGTGGGTCAAGAAGCAACAGTTAGAACTGAACATGGAACATTGAACTGGTTAAAAATTGGGAAAGGAGTACGTCAAGGCTGATATTGTCACCCTGCTTATTTAACTTATATGCAGAGTACATCATGTGAAATGCCAGGCTGGATGAATCAAGCTGGAATCAAGATTGTGGGAGAAATATCAACAACCTCAGAGAAGCAGATGATATCACCATAATGGCAGAAGAGGAACTAAAGAAACTCTTGATGGGGTTAAAGAGGAGAGTGCAAAAGCTGGCCTAAAACTCAACATTCAAAAAACTAAGGTCATGGCATCTGCTCCCATCACTTCATGGAAAATAAAAGTGGGAAAAGTGGAAGCAGTTACAAATTTTATTTTCTTAGTCTCCAAAATCACTGTGGACTGTGACTGCAGCTATGAAATTAAAAGAGCTTTCTCATCAGAAGGAAAGCTATGACAAAACTAGACATCTTATTAAAAAGCAGAGATGTTATTCTGCTGACAAAGTTTCATTTATTCAAAGCTATGATTTTTCCAGTTAGAAACATACAGATGTGAGAGTTTGACTATAAAGAAGGATGAGCACCAAAAATTGATGTTTTCAAATTGTGATGTTGGAGAAGATTCTTGAGAGTCTCTGGACTGCACTGAGTCAAACCGGTTAATCCTAAAGGAAATTTACCCTGAGTGTTACTTGGAAGGACTGATGTTGGCGCTGGAGCTCTAATACTTTGGCCATCTGTTGCAAAGAGCTGACTCATTGGAAAAGACGGTGATGCTGGGGAAAATTGAAGGCAGAGGCAAAGTGGGTAGCAGATGATGAGATTGTTTGATATCATCACCTACTCAATGTACATGAATTTGAGAAAACTCTGGGAGATAGTGAAGGATAGGGAAGCCTGGCCTGCTATAACCTATGGGGTCACAAAGAGTCAGATGTAACTTCACAACTGAACAACAACAACAACAACAACAATTTTCTGGTGGCATTTTTAGGGATTTCTATGTACAGTATCATGTCATCTGCCAACAGTGAGAGATTTACTTCTATTTTCTAATTGAGATTCCTTTTATTTCTTTTTCCTTTCTGATTTATGTGGCTAGAACTTCCAAAACTATATTGAATAATAGTGGCAAGAGTGGGCAGTCTGTCTTGTTCCTGATTCTAGTAGAATTGCTTTCAGTTTTTCCCTGTTGAGAATAATGTTTGCTGTGGGTTTTTCAAATATAGCCTAAATTATGTTGAGGTAGGTTTCTTCTATGCCTACTCTCTGGACTTTTTTTTTTTTTTAATCATAAGTGGGCATTGAATTTTTTCAAAAGCTTTCTCTGCATCTACTGAGATCATCATATGGTTTTTACTTTTCAATTTGTTAATATGGTTTATCACATTGATTTATTTGTGTATATTAAAGAGTCCTTGTATCCCTGAGACAAATCCCACTTGATCATGGTGTGGAAGTGGAGTGGACTCACTCAGTCATGTCTGACAATTTGTGACCCCATGGGCTGTAGCCTACTAGGCTCCTCCATCCATGGGATTTTCCAGGCATGAGTACTGGAGTAGGGTGCCATTGCCTTCTCCAGGGGATCTTCCTGACCCAGGGATTGAACCTGGGTCTCCTGCATTGTAGGCAGACACTTTACCATCTGAGCCACCAGGGAAGTCCTAGTGGACTTGGTGCATGATCCTTTAAGTGTGTTATTGGATTCTATTTGCTAGAATTTTGCTGAGGAATTTTGCATCTTGGTTCAGCAATGATATTGTTCTGTAATTTTCTTTTTGTGTTTTCTTTGTCTGGTTTTGTTATCAGGGTGGTCATGGCCTTGAAGAATGAGTTTGGGTATGTTCCTCCGTCTGCAATTTTCTGGAGGAGTTTGAGCAGGATAGGTGTTAGCTCTTTGCTAAACGTTTGATAGACTTCACCTGTGAAGCCATCTGGTCCTGGGCTTTTGTTTTTTGAAAGATCCTTGATCACAGCTTTGATTTGAGTGCTTCTGATTGGTCTGTTCATATTTTCTATCTCTTCTTGCTTCACTCATGGTAAGTTGTACTTTTCTAAGAATTTGTCCATTTCTTCCAGATTGTCCATTTTATTTGGATATAGTTGCTCATAGTAGTCTCTTATGATCGTTTGTATTTCTGCTTTGTCAGTTGTAACTTCTTTTTCATTTCTAATTTAATTGATTGAGTCTTCTCCTTCTTTTCCTTGACGAGTCTGGCTAATGGTTTGTCAACTTTGTTTATCTTCTCAAAGAACCAGCTTTTAGTTTTATTGATCTTTGCTGTTGTTTCATTCATTTCTTTTTGCTCCAATATTTATGATTTCTTTCCTTCTACTAACTTAGGGATTTTTTTTTCTTTTTCTAGTTGCTTTAAATGTAAGTTTAGGTTGTTTATTTGATGTTTTTCTCGTTTCTTGAGGTAAGCTTGGATTGCTATAAATTTCCCTCTAAGCACTGCATCCGATAGGTTTGGAGTTGTGTTTTCACTGTCATTTTTGTTTCTAGGTATTTCTTTTTAAATTTCAACTTGATTTCTTCAGTGACCTCTTGGTTATTTAGGAGCACATTGTTTATCCTCCATGTGTTTGTGTTTTTTATGGTGATTTTAAAATAATTAATATATAATCTTATATTGTTGTCATCAGAAAAAATGCTGGATACAATTTCAATTTTATTAAATTTAGCAAGACTTGATTTGTGACCCAAGATATGGTCTATTCTGGAGACTGTTCCATGTGTACTTGAAAAAAAAAAGTGTATTCTACTGTTTTTAGTTGGAATGTCCTATAGATATCAGTTAGGTCCATCTGGTCCAACATGTCATTTAAGGTTTGTGTTTTCTTATTAATTTTCTCTTTGGATAATCTGTCCATTGTTGTGAGTCAGAGTGTTGAAGTCCCCCACTTCTATTGTGTTATTGTTGATTTCCCCTTTTATAGTTGTCAGCGTTTGCCTCGTGTATAGAAGTGCTCCTATATTGGGTTCATATATGTTTATAATTGTTATTTCTTCTTCTTGGGTTGATCACTTTATCATTATGTACTATCATTCTTTGTCTCTTGTAAAGGTCTTTATATTAAAGTATTTTTTATCTGATGTGAGTATTGCTGCTGCTGCTGCTGCTGCTAAGTCTCTTCAGTCGTGTCCAACTCTGTGCGACCCCAGAGATGGCAGCCCACCAGGCTCCCCCGTCCCTGGGATTCTCCAGGCAAGAACACTGGAGTGGGTTGCCATTTCCTTCTCCAATGCATGAAAGTGAAAAGTGAAAGTGAAGTCACTGAGTCATGTCCAACTCTCAGCGACCCCATGGACTGCAGCCTACCAGGCTCTGCCACCCATGGGATTTTCCAGGCAAGAGTACTGGGGTGCCATTGATTTCCATTTGCATGGAATATCTTTTCTTCATCCCCTCACTTTCAGTCAGTATGTTTTCCTAGGCCTGAAATAGGACTCCTGTAGACAGCATATATAGGGGTCTTGTTTTTGTATCCATTCAGCCAGTCTGTGTCTTTAGCTTAGAGCATTTAATCTATTTGCATTTAATGTAATTATTGATATGTTTGGTTCTATTATCATTTATTTTATTGTTTTGGGTTTGTTTTGTAGGTAATTTCTTTCTCTTATGTTTCCTGTCTAGAGAAGTTCCTTTAGCACTGGTAAAGGTGGTTTGGCGGTGCTGTGTTCTCTTAACTTTTTTGCTTGTCTGTTAAGCTTTTGATTTCTTCTTCAAATCTGAATGAGTTCCTTGCTGGTAGAGTAATCTTGGTTGTGGGTTTTGCACTTTTATCATTTTAAGTATGTCCTGCCATTCTCTTCTGGCCTGCAGAGCTTCTGCTAAAGATCAGCGGTTAACTTTATGGGGATTCCCTTTTATGTTATTTGTTGTTTTTCCCTTGCTGCTTTTAATACTTTTTGCTTGTGTCTAATTTTTTTTAGTTTGATTAATATTTTCTTGACATGTTTCTCTTTGTGTTTATCTTGTATGGGATTCTATGGGCTTCCTGGTCTTGACAGGTTATTTCCTTTCCCATATATGGAAGTTTTGGATTATAATCTCCTGAAACATTTTCTTATATACTTTCTTTTTCTCTTCTTCTCTCACCCCTATGATTTGAATGTTGGTGCACTTAATGTCCCATAAGTCTCTGAGACTGACCTCATTACTTTTTATTCTTTTTCTTTATTGTGTTCTGCTTCAGTTTTTTCCACCATTCTATCTTCCAGCTCACTTATTTGTTATTTTGCCTCAGTTATTCTGGTATTCCCTCTAGTGTATTTTTTTATTTTGGTTATTGTGTTGTTCATTGCTGATTGTCTGTTCTTTATTTCTTCTAGGTCCTTGTTAAACATTTCTTGTATTTTCTCAATCCATGTCTCTATTCTATTTATCTGTGCCTCCATTTTATTTCTGAGACTTTGGATCATGTTTGCTGTCATTACTCTGAATTCTTTTTCAGGTAGACTGCCTATTTGCTCTTCATTTGTTTAGTCTTATGGTGTTTTTTTTTTTCTTTTCTTTTTTTACCATTCTCCTTTATCTGCTGCATGTTTCTCTGTCTTTTCATTTTGTTTAATTTACTGTGTTTGTTGTCTCTGTTCCACAGGTTGCAAGGCCATAGTTCCTCTTACTTTTGGAGTCTGCTCACAGTAGGTGAGATTGGACCTATGCCTTGTGAAGATTTCCTTAGGCAGGGATGGTGCCTCTGTTCAGGAGGGTGGAACTGGATTTTGTGTCTCTGAAAGACAATGCTGCACCTAGTTGTGTGTTATGGGGGTGACTGTGAGCTTGGTATGGCTTTGGGCAGCCTGTCTCCTAATGAATAGGACTGTGGGGCTGTTTTACTACTTGTTTGGTGTGTTTTGTGTGGCATTGGAGTCTGCTGGCCTTTCAGTAGGATTGGTCTTAATGCCAGGCTGTACAGGATCCTAGAAAGATGTGGGCAGTGACGTGCTCCAGCCTACAGCTTGGTGGCCCACCACTGGGGTTGGAGACTGCAGCTGCGGTGTGTCCCACATCTGGTTACACGGAGTTAGAAGGTCTCTGGGACAGTGATCTCTCGCCTCTCTGGAAGGCCCTGGATTTCCCCTGGACTCTTTCAGTTGTGTTGTACTAGCCCCCTCAGACTGTCTTCACAGCCATTAACTCCAGTCCTCTCCCTGGAGTCTGACCCTCAAATCCTGAGCCTCACTTCGCACCTAGTTCCCACTCGCTGAGGTGGGCATGCAGAACAACATCTCAGGCTGGGAAGTGCTGGTTGGTGCTGATCTCTGTGCTGAATTCTCTCCTCTTTGCCTTCTGTGCACTTGTTGCTACACTCCCTTCTGAGGTTCTGAAGCTCCCCATATCCCTGCTCTTGAGGAAGTTTCCAAGTGTGCAGAAACGTCTTCCTTCACAGCTCCCTCCCACCCCACCCCCCACAGGGTGCAGATCCTATCCTGATTCCTTTGTCTGTTTTTTTTTTTTCTTTTGCCTTACTCTGTTATGTGAAGATTAGCTTACCTTTTTGAAGTTTGAGGTTTTCCTCCAGCATTCAGTAGGTATTCTGTAAGAGTTGTTCCATAAGCAGATGTATTTTTGATGTATTTTTGGGGAGAAAGATGATCTCCACATCTTACTCCTTTACCATCTTAAAAGTCCCCCCATAGCTTTTGAATTTACACACAGTTATCTCTTAAGGGGACTTCCTTGGTCGCTCAGACAGTTAAGAACATGCCTGCCAATGCAGGAGACCTGGGTTTGATCCCTGGGTCAGGAAGATCCCCTGGAGAAGGGAATAGCAAGCTACTCCAGGATTCTTGCCTGGAGAATTCCATGGACAGAGGAGCCTGGCGGGCTACAGTCCATGGGGTTGCAAAGAGTTGTACATGACTGAGCAACTAACACTTTTACCTCTTAAGGTGTCAGCTAGGCCCAGGCACTTAAAAGTTCAGAAGGAAGTGTCTATTGCCCAGAACTACTGACTTACTTTCTTGTCTAGGGGGGGTCCCAATTTTTAGAGGGCAAGCTGTGTTTTCTTAGGCAAGTAAAAAGAAAAACTCTTTAAGTCTCATATTTCTCCTCTGTGAAGTGAGGATAATAATATCTATCACACAAAAAGGTTTAGGGGAGCATGAATGAGAATGCACAAAGATGTACTTAACATAATGCCTGGATACATTAATATGATCCCCTTATGTAGCACTTACTGAATGCAATCAGTGTTCTAGGCACTTTACATACATTAATTCCTCTAATCCTTCAACAAACCCACGTTAGGTACTATTATCATCCTCCTGTAGCAGAGGAGAAGCCATCTGTAAATCACAGTTTTAATTATTTCACAAGCCATCTGTAAATCACAGTTCTGATTATTTCACAAGATAACAGGTGCAGAAAAATAGTGATCAGCACAAACCACTTTTAACCCTTAGAACATTTTCCCATCCAGATGATCAAGTCCTTCTAAGGAATGGAATACTTTGACTGCCATGAAGATAGCTCATCTTTTAAGGACGATTCCTCAAGAGATTTCAATGCATTCATACCAAATTCTGAAGCAATACTATTTTCAATGAATCTAAGCTTTTATATTCCTTCTCAAAGGGAAGCTGCTATAAATGAAGCTAGCCAGTTTTCTGGTACTTTTCTGGCTGAAAAAGAGAAAGAATAACCCTCCACAAATTTATTATCTGGAAGGCCACTCCATTATGCTAAATTTAGGATAATTTACATTTGAGAAAGAACTATTAAGTTTGAAAAATCTATATTTCTTCAGAAGTGTAATACCCACCAGGAATACTTTCTCTGGTGTGACTAGTAACTAATTTTTCTCATAGCAATAAGGTTTATTGTCAATAGTATTATTTCAATTTCTAGGTCAATGGAATAATTGACTTGTGATTTTCTCACAGCAATATAGTTTATTTCCAACAATGCAACTATACACTTTATCTTATTATCTTCCTATTTCATATTTAATTTTGTGCCCTCAATCTCTTGGTATAGCCAAATCCTGCCTCCCAGTCACTCTCCAGGCTTCATTAAAGACTTTGACACTCATTTGACATCTTCTCACTCAACTTGGATGATTTGTGCCCACAAGGATGAATCACCTACATTTGAATCTCACAATTTGTCTCCTTACACCAGCAACTGTTAAAGGTAAAATTAAGGAATTTCTGTCTAACAGTTACTCCTATATCTATGTTTTGTTATCACTCAGAAGTTCTCTATTTTTGTGTCTTAAATTTCCATATTCTGTATTCAGAGCACAATTTACGTCTTCAAATTCTGCGCACTTGTTTTTCAAGTTCTCCAGAACTCTTATTCTTTAATTACCTAAAATTTGCCCTTTGAATACTCTTTATCCTCCTCATCCTCCCTAGAGTCTGTTATTGATTGCTTGGATTTCTTTCATTCTCATCCACACTTTCCATTTCCTTGCACCCATATCCTGCCCAGCAAAACTACAATGCTGGATCAATGGTATGATAAAGCATCTTTCCTATCTTCCCAAATTGAGAGATACTGATTTGTCCCAACCTGACATTCCTAGCCCATAATCTGAGCAATCCTCAGATATCTGCTTAACATCATACCTAGTCTAATTTAGGAAAAATATGTTGGAGAATTCTAAATGTCAAGAGCCTGGGTTATCTTCTATCCACGTCAAGGGAGATATATAATATTGGGTAAAATTATTAGCAGATTTGTAGTGGAACCCTTCCTAACACATCAACTATATCTTTTGGTTCTTTGGTTTCTCTAGGTAATTTTTCTGGTTCATTTCTCACTTTTCTTCTCAAAAGTTCCAATACCAACTTTTTCAAGGAGAAAATAAATGTGTTGATTTTGAAGTTCTTGCCTCAGCAGCATTCAACTCAGAAGTCCTGGTTTTCTCCTCTAGGTCACTAGATCTTAGTCAAGATACTGAGCAGAGTCCCCAGGGACCTCTGGAGACCACACTAGAGCCATATATTATGTCTGTTGCTCAACTAATGGGCATCATATACTGCTTATCCCGCATTTCTACTACAAATTGTCCTGATGGAATATCCTTTGCAATGTGGCACTTTATGCACACCTTTTCTTTTGTCAAGTCGTCATTGGTATTAATGATTTACTCCAAATGCCATGATTTTAGCAATTGACCCTCAGTTTGTTTTTTTGCTTTTGGAGGAGCCCAAAGCCCTCCAAACCCATTTTCAATGATCTCCAGGTCATTGTTCAATGACAGACAAATAGAAAATATCACCAGGTATAGGAAGTATTCTTATATTACTATACCTCCTAGCAATGAGGCAAATGATTCACCTATCAAATGTATAGCATTTACAAGCAATTTCACTCCTCCATTCAGAATGTCCTACTTTGTTTCTATTACTTCTCTACCTTCTAGCAGGCTAAGGACCAGTTCAAGTTTCCTTGTAAATATTAAACCTCAGGTACAACTGAGGCATTGTACTAGGTCTCCTCCATTACTTACATACTGCCCTACTATGCTGAAAGGTGGGATACTACTACCTGGGGCCCTCAGAGATAGTAGAGATTGTGAGTCTGCCAGAGTCCAGCTCCAGCAGCCAGGGAATCAGCCTGAAGGGATGAGCAGTGTCAGCAAGTAATGATGCAGCCTCTCATTCAGCTTTCTTGGACTGCATGCTTATTTCAAGCTTTAGGTTCTCTTTCATACTTTGATAAAAGCATTAGGTTAGAGGTTTAACATTTTCAATTTCCCCTCACCCAGATTTATTGTCTCCATAAATCACTGTTGCCCTTCAAACAGAATTTCTGCTTCAGCACTTCTCTCTGAATTGTGTTTACTTTAACTTGTGATTACATTGTAACTCGTGCTTATATCTGGGCTGCATACCACAAACCTCAGTTTATTTCTTATCTTTCTAAATCCTGTTTGCCCCTAGTATCCTGATCCCACTATGTCTTAAAAAGGCTTCTAGCTATTAATATCTCTAAAATTCCTAATCTCTATACGTTATAGTAAAATATGCTAACATTACAACATTCCTTAAATCTTTAGCTTCTAACTATTTGTAATTATTCCTAAGCCCTAAATTCAGCAAACTCCTTTGCTATGAACATTTCCTTCACAAATAAGTTTCAGATAACAATCCTTCCCATGGGCTCAAGCTGCAGCCTACGTGCTTATCCTGGAACACTCTTTTGTAAAGCTCCTTGAACAAACGTCAATGATTAACTTTATGAATTATTCTCTGAGCACAACTGCAGAAGGCTTTGTGCCTTCTTATGCTCCTTTCAAGAACAATAAGCACCTTAATATTCTTTTCAGTCAACTCAGACGAGGAAAGGAAAAAGCAAGTCAGAATCACAAGACCTAGCTCCTTCATCCCAGGTCCATGCCTGCGGGACAAGGAGAGGGAGTTGGGGCCATGCCTCCATTTTGTCAGCAATATCTAACGTGACTCCCGACATGAGTCCAATGGTCTTCCATTAATGTTTATTGCAGCTTTAATCATAATAGCAAAACATTGGAAACAACTGATCCATTAACAGAAAGAATTTATAAATTTTGGTATATTTGTAAATGTACTGTTTTGCTGTTGTTCAGTCGCTCATTCATGTGTGACAATTTTCAATCCCATGGACTGCAGCAGGCCAGGCTTCCCTGTCATTCACTATCTCCTGGAGTTTGCTCAAACTTATGTCCATTGAGTCAGTGATGCCATCAACCGCCTCATCCTTTGTTGCCCCCTTATCCTCTTGCCGTCTATCTTTCCTGGCGTCAGGGTCTTTTCCAGTGAATTGATTCTTCACATCAGGTGACCAAAGTATTGGAGCTTCAGCATCAGTCCTCCCAGTGAATATTCAGGGTTGATTTCCTTTAGGATTGACTGGGTTGATCTCCTTGCTGTCCAAGGGATTCTCAAGTCTTATCTAGCACCACAGTTCAAAAGCATCAATTCTTCAGTGCTCAGCTTTCTTTATGGTCCAGTTCTCACAACCACACATGACTACTAGAAAAACCATAGCTTTGAGTAGATGGACCTTTGTTGGCAAAGTGATGTCTCGGCTTTTTAATACCCTCTCTAGGTTTGTCATAATTTTTCTTCCAAGGAGCAAGCATCTTTTAATTTCATGGTTGCAGTCACCATCTGCAGTGACTTTGGAGTCCAAGAAAATGAAATCTGACATTGTTTCCACTTTTCCCCCATCTATCTGCCATAAAGTGATGGAACCAGATGCCATAATCTTCAATTTTTGAATGTAGTCCATTTCTTTTCATTGCAAATGTACTACAACTCAGCAATGAAAAGGAAAGCACTATTGATAAATATAATAGCATGAATACAAAAGTATTATATGAATGGAAGAAGCCAGTAAGAAAAGAGTATGTATTATATGATTCCATTTGTATGAAGTTCAAAAGCTAATTAATGGAATAGAAAGCAGAATGGTGGCTGCCTCAAGGCAGCACAAGCGTTATTGGAAGGACCACGAAGGAACTTTCTAGATAATAGAAATATTCTACATCTTGCAAGAGAGTATTGGTAAATTCAGTGTCAAATAGACTTTTTAGGACCATTGATTTCTTTTATTCAAATCTACCTCATCTTGCATTCCTCGTATTCTATATGACCCATCTAGGTTCTACTTTCTACCGTCTAGCTGTCACCTTTCTTGGTACTTTTCAGAATGGAAAACTATAATGGGTTGTGAAGGAAGTGCTGCACAACACATGGACAGCTCACTGTGAGCCCTGGTATGGGGGTAAACAACAGACAGTCCAGAAGTGTGATTATGGGATAGGACCTTCCAAGCTTAGAGTTCTTCTAGAAGGTTAGAAGTCTCCTAAGCAAATAAGGAAATTTGGGTCTGCTCTTTGTGAGAGGAGAACTTGACACTTCAAATAGCAACCTCTTTCAAGGACTCATTATTGATTTAATGAAAACAAACTAATATAGGCATACATTTTTAAAAATTATAATTTTAAATAAGTAATAATCCAAAAGATCAGTATGTGGATATATGGCCTCCCAAAGATGTCTAAGTCCTAATCGTTGGAGCCTGAGAATATGTGACCTTACATAGTAAAGGAAACTTTGTGTATGTAATTGAGTTAAGGATCTTGAGATGGTGAGAATATTTTGGGTTATTGGGTGGGTCCAGGTAATCACAGGGTCCTTATAAGTGAAAGGAGGCAGGAGAGGCAGAGAAGGAGATGTGACAATGAAAGAAGAATCAGATTGGTGCACAATGAAAAAGACTTGACTAGCCATCACTGACTTTTAAGATAGCAGGGATGCCATGAAACAAGGAAGGTGGGTAGCTTCTAGAAAGTGGAAAAGACCAAGAAAACTAGAGACTCCACAAAGGAACACAGCCCTGCCCACACCTTAATTTTAGTTCAGTGAGGACCATTTCAGCTTTATCATCTCCAGAACCATATAACAGTAAACTTGTGTTGTTTTTAAGTCAGTAAGTTTGTGGCAGTTTGCTACACAGCAATAGAAAACTAGTTAGTATATTAGCATATGTTTTCATCCAGAGGTCAAGTGGAATAGGCGTACAAGAGGGCTGAGTGCCAGGCATCCTAGATTCTATTCTTATCAACCACCTGAGTAATCATGGACAATTATTCTGCTCATGTCTCTGAGCTCTGATCCTCTTCTGTAAAATAGGGAAGATGGCAGCTCATCGTTAAATTATTTATCTAAAATATGTGTTGATCACTACCCTGAGTGGAGAGAGGCATCAGACTAGGGAAAATGTCTGGGCTTTGGAGTTAGTCAGACCTGTATTTGTATCCTAGCTCTTTTATTTACTGGCTTAAATCTTGGGCAAGTTATTTAACCTCTTTGAGCCTTTTCTTCAATTGCAAAATGAGAAGGATAATCATGCCTATTATCTCAGGGGATTGTTAAACTGGTCAACACAGCTTAAGCTCTTAGAACAAGTCCTGGCATATAGCAAGTGCTCAGCATTTTGTCATGTTTCATTATCTCTGAGACCTTAGGTAGGGTTATCATATAAAGATGGCTTTTGTTTACTTACAATGTGGTTGTACTCTAAGAAATATATACTTCATAGATTCCCACGAAGATTAGAAAATGGTGCCTGACATTTAGCAAGCATTAAAAACAAAACAAAACCAAACCTGGGGCCTGGCACTTAGTAAGCATTAGCAACAACAACAACAACAACAACAAAAACAAAACACCTCTTTTTTTGATAATGTGGGGGAATTCCTTAGAAACCTGGAAGGGAATTGTGCAGTGGTTCAGTATTCAGGTTTTGGAGAAACACTTGGATTTAAATCCCATATATACTTTGTGACTTTGGGTAAGTTACTTAATTTCTCTGAGCCTCAGCATTCTTGCCTCAGTAGTTTCACCTTCAATATTAAAATTTAGACTGCAGAGGGCTCACCATGGTGTCTAACACATAGTAAATACTTATTAAAAGGTAGAAGGACATTATCTGATTTTAGAGGTGCACTTTATGATCAAAAGCATGCTTCAGTTCAGTTCAGTTCAGCATATTTCAGTTCAGTTCTGTCACTCAGTCGTGTCCAACTCTTTGCAACCCCATGAATTGCAGCACACCAGGCCTCCCTGTCCATAACCATCTCCTGGAGTTCACTCAGACTCACGTCCATCGAGTCAGTGATGCCATCCAGCCATCTCATCCTCTGTCATCCCCTTCTCCTCCTGCCCCCAATCCCTCCCAGCATCAGAGTCTTTTCCAGTGAGTCAACTCTTCTCATGAGGTGGCCAAAGTACTGGAGTTTCAGCTTTAGCATTATTCCTTCCAAAGAAATCGCAGGGCTGATCTCTTTCAGAATGGACTGGTTGGATCTCATGCAGTCCAAGGGACTCTCAAGAGTCTTCTCCAACACCACAGTTCAAAAGCATCAATTCTTCAGCGCTCAGCCTTCTTCACAGTCCAACTCTCACATCATGACCGCTGGAAACGGTATGGACCTAACAGAAGCAGAAGATATTAAGAAGAGATGGCAAGAATACACAGCAGAACTGTACAAAAGAGATCTTCACGACCCGGATAATCACGATGGTGTGATCACTCATCTAGAGCCAGACATCCTGGAATGTGAAATCAAGTGGGCCTTAGGAAGCATCACTATGAACAAAGCACTCAGCCTTTGAAGGCGCTCAGCCTTCTTCACAGTACAACTCTCACATCATGACCACTGGAAAAACCATTGCCTTGACTAGACGGACCTTAGTCGGCAAAGTAATGTCTCTGCTTTTGAATATGCTATCTAGGTTGGTCATAACTTTTTTTCCAAGGAATAAGTGTCTTTTAATTTCATGGCTGCAATCACCATCTGCAGTGATTTTGGAACACAAAAAAGTTAAGTCTGACACTATTTCCACTGTTTCCCCATCGATTTCCCATGAAGTGATGGGACCGGATGCCATGATCTTCGTTTTCTGAATGTTGAGCTTTAAGCTAACTTTTTCACTCTCCTCTTTCACTTTCATCAAGAGGCTTTTGAGTTCCTCTTCACTTTCTGCCATAAGGGTGGTGTCATCTTCATGTCTGAGGTTATTGATATTTCTCCAGGCAATCTTGATTCCAGCTTGTGTTTCTTCCAGTCCAGTGTTTCTCATGATGTACTCTGCATAGAAGTTAAATAAGCAGGATGACAATATACAGCCTTGACGTACTCCTTTTCCTATTTGGAACCAGTCTGTTGTTCCATGTGCATTTCTAACTATTGCTTCCTGACTTGCATACAGATTTCTCAAGAGGCAGGTCAGGTGGTCTGGTATTACTGTCTCTCAGAATTTTCCACAGTTTATTGTGATCCACATAGTCAAAGGCTTTGGCATAGTCAATAAAGCAGAAATAGATGTTTTTCTGGAACTCTCTTGCTTTTTCCACGATCCAGCAGATGTTGGCAATTTGATCTCTGGTTCCTCTGCCTTTTCTAAATCCAGCTTGAACATCAGGAAGTTCACGGTTCACGTATTGCTGAAGCCTGGCTTGGAGAATTTTGAGCATTACTTTACTAGCGTGTGAGATGAGTGCAATTGTGCACTAGTTTGAGCATTCTTTGGCATTGCCTTTCTTTGGAATTGGAATGAAAACTGACCTTTTCCAGTCCTGTGGCCACTGCTGAGTTTTCCAAATTTGCTGGCATATTGAGTGCAGCACTGTCACAGCATCATCTTTCAGGATTTGAAACAGCTCCAGTGGCATTCCATCACCTCCACTAATTTTGTTCTTAGTGATGTTTCTAAGGCCCACTTGACTTCACATTCCAAGATGTCTGGCTCTAGATGAGTGATCATACCATCGTGATTATCCGGGTCATGAAGATCTTTTTTGTACAGTTCTTCTGTGTATTCTTGCCACCTCTTCTTAATATCTTCTGCTTCTGTTAGGTCCATACCATTTCTCTCCTTTATTGAGCCCATCTTTGCATGAAATGTTCCCTTGGTATCTCTAATTTTCTTGAAGTGATCTCTAGTCTTTCCCATTCTGTTCTTTTCCTCTATTTCTTTGCACTGATCGCTGAAGAAGGCTTTCTTATCTCTTCTTGCTATTCTTTGGAACTCTGTATTCAGATGCTTATATCTTTCCTTTTCTCCTTTGCTTTTTGCTTCTCTTCTTTTCACAGCTATTTGTAAGGTCTCCCCAGACAGCCATTTTGCTTTTTTGCATTTCTTTTCCATGGGGATGTTCTTGATCCCTGCCTCCTGTACAATGTCATGAACCTTATTCCTTAGTTCATCAGGCACTCTATCTATCAGATCTAGGCCCTTAAATCTATTTCTAAATTCCACTGTGCAATCATAAGGGATTTGATTTAAGTCATACCTGAATGGTCTAGCAGTTTTCCCTACTTTCTTCAATTTAAGTCTAAATTTGGCAATAATGAGTTCATGATCTGAGCCACAGTCAGCTCCTGGTCTTGTTTTTGTTGACTGTGTAGAGCTTCTCCATCTTTGGCTGCAAAGAATATAATCAATCTGATTTCGGTGTTGACTGTCTGGTGATGTCCATGTGTAGAGACTTCTCTTGTGTTGTTGGAAGAGGGTGTTTGCTATGACCAGTGCATTTTCCTGCCAAAACTCTATTAGTCTTTACCCTTCTTCATTCCATATTGCAAGGCCAAATTTGCCTGTTACTCCAGGTGTTTCCTGACTTCCTACTTTTACATTCCAGTCCCGTATAATGAAAAGGACATCTTTTCTGGGTGTTAGTTCTAAAAGGTCTTGGAGGTCGTCATAGAACTGTTCAACTTCAGCTTCTTCAGCATTACTGGTTGGGGCATAGACTTGGATTACCATGATATTGAATGGCTTGCCTTGGAGACGAACAGAGATCATTCTGTCATTTTTGAGACTGCATCCAAGTACTGCATTTCAGACTCTTCTGTTGACCATGATGGCTACTCCATTTCTTCTGAGGGATTCCTGCCCGCAGTAGTAGATACAATGGTCATCTGAGTTAAATTCACCCATTCCAGTCCATTTTAGTTTGCTGATTCCTAGAATGCCAACGTTCACTCTTGCCATCTCCTGTTTGACCACTTCCAATTTGCCTTGATTCATGGACCTGACATTCCAGGTTCCTATGTAATATTGCTCTTTATAGCATCGGACCTTGCTTCTATCACCAGTCACATCCACAGCTGGGTATTGTTTTTGCTTTGGCTCCATCCCTTCATTCTTTCTGGAGTTATTTCTCCACTGATCTCCAGTAGCATGTTGTGCACCTACTGACCTGGGGAGTTCCTCTTTCAGTATCCTATCATTTTGCCTTTTCATCCTGTTCATGGGGTTCTCAAAGCAGGAATACTGAAGTGATTTGCCATTCCCTTCTCCAGTGGACCACATTCTGTCAGACCTCTCCACTATGACCCGCCCATCTTGGGTTGCACCATGGGCATGGCTTAGTTTCACTCAGTTAGACAAGGCTGTGGTCCTAGTGTGAATAGACTGACTAGTTTTCTGTGAGTATGGTTTCAATGTGTCTGCCCTCTGATGCCCTCTTGCAACACCTACCCTCTTACTTGGGTTTCTCTTACCTTGGCCGTGGGGTATCTCTTCATGGCTGCTTCGGCAAAGCACAGCCGCTGCTCCTTACTTGGATGAGGGGTATCTCCTCACCATCGCCCTTCCTGACCTTCAACATGGGATAACTCCTATAGGCCCTCCTGCACCCGTGCAGCCACCACTCCTTGGATGTGGTGTGGCTCCTCCCAGCTGCTGACCCTGGCCTCAGACGTGGGGTGGCTCCTCTTGGCCTTCCCCCCCGACCTTGCACATGGGGTGGCTCCTCCCAGCCACCGCCCCTTACCTGGGATGCAGGGTAGCTTCTCTCTGCCATTCCTGCGCCATTGCAGCCTGGCACTCTCGGCCAGTGCCCCTGTCTTCGGGCATGCGGTAACTCCTCTTGGCCGCGGCCCTTCGGACATGGGGTCCTCTCGGCTTCTGCCCCTGCCTCGGACGTGCAATAGCTCCTCTCGGCCACGGTTCGTGTGCCAGATGGTCACAGCCACCTGCGCTTTGTGTGCCGGTCGGTTGCAGCCACTAGTGCTTAGCTGATGCTCAATTAATTTCTGGTGAATTTATTTAACTCTAGCAAATAATCTTTTTGGGGTGGATTTTCATCCTGGGGGCTTATTTGGTCTTTTTTTTTCTTCTTTTTAAAGAAGAATATTTCTTTTATTTGCTTGGCTGAATCAGGACTTAGTTGCAGCATGAGGGATCTTTGTGGAGGGCAGGCTCTTTGGTCCAGCAAGTGGGCTCCAGAGAGTGTGGACTTAGTAGTCCTATGGCATGTGGGATCTTAGTTTGATGACCATGGATCAAACCTGAGTCCTTGCACTGGAAGGTGGGTTCTTAATCAGTGGGCTGCCTTGGAATTCCCCTCATTTGGTCTTTTAAAATAAATCTTACTTTTATTAACACAAATGAGTCATTACTGTTATGAAAATGGATAAAGATAAGAATAATGGAATCACAAAAAATTGCCCCACATCCTACCAACCAGAGATATCATCAATAATTTGAAGAATATTTTTCTAGATTTTTATGTATATGGATGTATGATTAAAGTTTGCACACATGCATGCATGTATGTATAGTTGTTCAGTTGTATCTGACTCTTTGCAACCTATTGGACTATAGCCCACCAGGCTTCTCAGTCTATGGAATTCTCCAGGCAAGAATACTGGAGAGAGTGATCATGCCCTGCTCCAGGGGATCTTCCAAGGTTTGAACCCAAGTTTCCTGTGTTTCCTGCATTGCAGGTGGATTCTTTACCACTGATCAACCTGGGAAGCCCATGGAACTACATAGTACATAGTTATATAGTACAATTTAAATTTTCTTTTTTTTTCCCCCACTCAACAATATGTCATAGATCTTTCTAAGGTAGAGAATATTGATCTTTCTAAGAGGTGAAGCAGAAGAGATTAAGAAGAGGTGACAAGAATACACAGAAGTACCAAAAAGGTCTTAATAACCTGGATAACCATGATGGCTAGATCCAAACATCCTGGAGTGTGAAGTCAACTGGGCCTAAGGAAGCATTACTATGAACAAAGCTAGTGGAAGTGATGGAATTCTAGCTGAGCTATCGCAAATCCTAAAAGATGATGCTGTGAAAGTGCTGCACTTAATAGGCCAGAAATTTGGAAAACTCAGAGGTGGCCACAGAACTGTAAAAGGTCAGTTGTCATTCTAATTCCAAAGAAGGGCAATGTCAAAGAAGGTCCAAACAACCACACAATGGAACCCATTTCACATGCTAGCAAGGTCAAGCTCAAAATCCTTCAAGCTAAGCTTCAACAGTATGTGAACGAAGAACTTCCAGATGTTCAAGCTGGATTTCGAAAAGGCAGAAGAACCAGAGATCAAATTGCCAAGATCTGTTGGATCATAGGAAATACAAGGAAATTCCAGAAAAAACATCTGCTTCCACTTCATTGGCTACACTAATACATTTGACTGTGTGGATCCCAACAAACTGTGGAAAATTCTTCAAGAGATGGGAATTCCAAACACCTTACTTGCCTCCTGAGAAACCTGTATGCAGGTCAAGAAGCAACAGTTAGAACTGGTCATGGAACAGTGAACTGGTTCCAAATTGGGGCAGGAGTACATCAAGGCTGTATAGTGTCACCTTGCTTATTTAACTTACATGCAGAGTACATCATGCATAATGCTGGATTGGATGAAGCTCAAGCTGGAATCAAGATTGCCGGGAGAAATAGCAATAACCTCAGATATGCCGATGACACCACCCTTATGGCAGAAAGCAAAGAAGAACTAAAGAGCTTCTTGATGCAAGTGAAAGAAGAGAGTGAAAAAGCTAGCTTAAAACTCAACATTCAAAAAACAAAGATCATGGCATCTGGTCTCATCACTTCAGGGTAAATAGATGGGGAAACAATGGAGAAACAGTGTCAGACTCTATTTTCTTGGGCTCCAAAATCACTGCAGATGGTGACCACAACCATGAAATTAATAGATGCTTGTTCCTTGGAGGAAAAGCTATGATAAACCTAGACAGGTTATTAAAAAGGAGAGACAGGAGGAGCATAAAGATGGCGGAGGAATAGGACGGGAAGACCACTTTCTCCCTCACAAATTCCTCAAAAGAACATTTCAACGCTGAGCAAACTCCACAAAACAACCTCTGTAGGCTGGCAGAGGACAGCAGGCAACCAGAAAAGCAGACCATTGTCTTCAAAAACAGGTAGGAAAAAATATAAACGACGAAAAAGGAGACAAAGGAGGTGGGGAGGGAACTCCGTCCCGGGAAGCGAAGCCCGTCCCGGGAAGGGAAGCCTGTCCCGGGAAGGGAATTTTAAGAAGAGAGGTTTCCAAACACCAGGAAACACTCTCCCTGCCGAGTCTGTGGCGAGTCTTGGAAACCCAGAGGGCAACATAACAGGAAGGAAAAATAAAGAAATAATTAAAACCAAGAGATTACAAGCCCAACAGTAACTCCCCCAGCGGAAAAGCAGCACAGACGCCTGCATCCGCCATTGGGAAGTGGGGGCAGGGCAGGGACGCGCGGGAGGCGCGGGCTGCAGTGCTTTGTAAGAATCGGGCAGGAACGCCCCACGCGCAACCAGAACGATCTAACTTGCGCTAGCAAACCAGACTGTGGGATAGCTACAGCACGAAAAGCTCGAACATAAGACGCCGCCAGGACCGAGCACAGAACAAAGGACGGAACGGAAAAAGCCGGCTGCAGACCATCCCCCGCCGGGGACAGGCAGCCAGAGCCGTAAGGACTGGAAAGGGGCAATTGCAGACCCGGAGAGACTTTACTTACCTAACTGCAAGTGGGCTTCTTTGCTAAGACTTCTGGGGGTGCTGGACAGTCACAATCTGCCTCACGGGGGACGCCAGCGGTCCACCCAGAAAGTTGAGCAGCAGCGACAGAAAAGGTGACAAGCCGCGGCGATCACGCTCGCCAAACTCCTGAGCTACTCGGACCTGGGAAGGGCACAAAGCGCAGTCCCAGCCGAATCTGTGCCTCTGAGGGCTGCCTGAGCGCCAAACATGAGCGGCTTGGACCGGGAAGTGCACGCAGCCTAGGGCCAGCCCCAGACGGTTCCCGGCTGTGCATCGTAGAGCCGGAGCGGTTTGTGCGCCGCGAGAAGGGACAGGTCAAGCGGGGCTGTGACACTGTGAGCACACGACAGCGCTATTTGTTTGCGGCATCCCCCCTCCCCACAGCGCGACTGAACTAGTGAGCCTGAAAAACCAGCAAACGGAAGAAGTTAAACAGAGGGAACCACCTTGGAAGTGATCCCACACGGCCCAAAACATCAGAGAAGAGCCAGATATATTTTTACTATTTTAAAAATCATTCCTTTTTTTTTTCTTTTTTTTTCTAACCTTTTTTTTTTTAATTGTTAAGTCTTCTATTTCTCCTCTAATTTTTATTACTATAACCTATTATTACTATTTTTTTAAAAAAAAGACTTTTTTTTTTTTTTTAAGGCAAACACCATATATAGCCTTTGGATGGTTGTTGGTGGGGTTTTTTTTGTTTGTTTGTTTTGTTTTTTTTGTTTGCTTGTTTTTTTTAATAATTCTTGGTTTTTTTTCTTTCTTTCTTTCCTGCTTTTTCCTTCTGCTTCTTTTCTTTAATATTGTATTTTTGAAAATCCAACCTCTACTCTAGATTTTTAACCTTTGCTCTTAGGTTTTTGTTGTCAATTATGTTCATTTAAAAACCCAAACTTCACTACCCAAGTTTACCTGAGAGCGAGATTACTGGCTTGACCACTCTCTTCTCCTATGGACTCTCCTTTTTCTCCACCAGGTGGCCTCTGTCTCTTTTCTCCCCCATCTCTTCTCTATCCAACTCTGTGAATCTCCGTGTGTTCCAGACAGTGGAGAACACCTAAGGAACTGGTTACTGGCAGGATTTGTCTCTCTCCTTCTCATTCCTCTCTCTTATCCTCCTGGTCACCTCTGTCTACTTCCTCCCTCTCCTCTTCCCTGTATAACTCCGTAAATACCTCTGAGCGGGCCAGACTATAGAGCGCACATAAGGAAGTGACTACTGCCTAGCTTGCTCTCTCCTCTTTTGATCTCACCGCATCTCATTCCAGTTACCTCTAACTACCCCCTCCATCTTCTCTTCTCCTTGTAACTCAGTGAACCTCTCTGAGTGTCCCTCAATGTGGAGAAACTTTTCATCTTTAACCTAGATGTTTTATCATCGGTGCTGTATAGATGGAGAAGTCTAGAGGCTACTGTAAAAACTGAAGACCAGAAGCAGGAGGCTTAAATACAAAGCCTGAAAACATTAGAGAACTCTTGAATTCAGGGAACATTAAGCAATAGGAGCTCATCAAATGCCTTCATACTTACACTGAAACCAAGCTCCACCCAAGGGCCAACAAGTTCCAAAACAAGACATATCACTCAAATTCTCCAGCAACACAGGAACACTCCCCTGAGCTTGAATATACAGGCAGCTCAAAATTATTCCAAAACCTTTGACGTCTCATAACCCATCACTGGTCACTCCACTGCACTCCAGAGAGAAGAAACCCAGCTCCACCCACCAGAACTCCAACACAAGCCTCCCTAACCAGGAAACCTTGACAAGCCACTGATAGAACCCCACCCACAGTGAGGAAGCTCCATAATAAAGAGAACTCCACAAATTACCAGAATATAAAAAGACCACCCCAAACTCAGCAATATAACCAAGATGAAGAGACAGAGGAATACTCAGCAGGTAAAGGAACAGGAGAGTTGCCCACCAAACCAAACAAAAGAGGAAGAAGTAGGGAATCTACCTGAGAAGGAATTCCGAATATTGATAGTGAAAATGATCCAAAATCTTGAAATCAAAATGGAATCACAGATAAATAGCCTAGAGACAAGGATTGAGAAGATGCAAGAAAGGTTTAACAAGGACCTAGAAGAAATAAAAAAGAGTCAAAATATAATGAATAATGCAATAAATGAGATCAGAAACACTCTGGAGGCAACAAATAGTAGAATAACGGAGGCAGAAGATAGGATTAGTGAAATAGAAGATAGAATGGTAGAAATAAATGAATCAGAGAGGAAACAAGAAATACGAATTAAAAGAAACGAGGACAATCTCAGAGACCTCCAGGACAATATGAAACGCTTCAACATTCGAATTATAGGAGTCCCAGAAGAAGAAGACAGAAAGAAAGATCATGAGAAAATCCTTGAGGAGATAATAGTTGAAAACTTCCCTAAAATGGGGAAGGAAATAATCACCCAAGTCCAAGAAACACAGAGAGTTCCAAATAGGATAAACCCAAGGCGAAACACCCCAAGACACATATTAATTAAATTAACAAAGGTCAAACACAAAGAACAAATATTAAAAGCAGCAAGGGAAAAACAACAAATAACACACAAGGGGATTCCCATAAGGATAACAGCTGATCTTTCAATAGAAACTCTTCAGGCCAGGAGGGAATGGCAAGACATACTTAAAGTGATGAAAGACAATAACCTACAGCCCAGATTACTGTACCCAGCAAGGATCTCATTCAAATACGAAGGAGAAATCAAAAGCTTTACAGACAAGCAAAAGCTGAGAGAATTCAGCACCACCAAACCAGCTCTCCAACAAATTCTAAAGGATATTCTCTAGACAGGAAACCGAAAAGGGTGTATAAACCCGAACCCAAAACAATAAAGTAAATGGTAACGGGATCATACTTATCAATAATTACCTTAAACGTAAATGGGTTGAACGCCCCAACCAAAAGGCAAAGACTGGCCGAATGGATACAAAAACAAGACCCCTCTATATGCTGCTTACAAGAGACCCACCTCAAAACAAGGGACACATATAGACTGAAAGTGAAGGGCTGGAATAAGATATACCACGCAAATAGAGACCAAAAGAAAGCAGGAGTGGCAATACTCATATCTGATAAAATAGACTTTAAAACAAAGGCTGTGAAAAGAGACAAAGAAGGCCACTACATAATGATCAAAGGATCAATCCAAGAAGAAGATATAACAATTATAAATATATATGCACCCAATATAGGAGCACCTCAATATGTAAGACAAATGCTAACAAGTATGAAAGGGGAAATCAACAATAACACAATAATAGTGGGAGACTTTAATACCCCACTCACACCTATGGACAGATCAACTAAACAGAAAATTAACAAAGAAACACAAACTTTAAATGATACATTAGATCAATTAGACCTAATTGATATCTATAGGACATTTCACCCCAAAACAATGAATTTCACCTTTTTTTCAAGTGCTCATGGAACCTTCTCCAGGATAGATCACATCCTGGGCCATAAATCTAAACTTGATAAATTCAAAAAAATCGAAATCATTCCAAGCATCTTTTCTGACCATAATGCATTAAGATTAGATCTCAATTACAGGAGAAAAACTACTAAAAATTCCAACATATGGAGGTTGAACAACACACTTCTGAATAACCAACAAATCACAGAAGAAATCAAAAAAGAAATCAAAATATGCATAGAAACTAATGAAAATGAAAACACAACAACCCAAAACCTGTGGGACACTATAAAAGCAGTGCTAAGAGGAAAGTTCATAGCAATACAGGCATACCTCAAGAAACAAGAAACAAGTCAAATAAATAACCTAACTCTACACCTAAAGCAACTAGAAAAGGAAGAATTGGAGAACCCCAGAGTTAGTAGAAGGAAAGAAATCTTAAAAATTAGGGCAGAAATAAATGCTAAAGAAACAAAAGAGACCATAGCAAAAATCAACAAGGCCAAAAGCTGGTTCTTTGAAAGGATAAATAAAATTGACAAACCACTAGCCAGACTCATCAAGAAGCAAAGAGAGAAAAATCAAATCAATAAAATTAGAAATGAAAATGGAGAGATCACAACAGACAACACAGAAATACAAAAGATCATAAGAGACTACTATCAGCAGTTGTATGCCAATAAAATGGACAATGTGGAAGAAATGGACAAATTCTTAGAAAAGTACAATTTTCCAAAACTGAACCAGGAAGAAATAGAAAATCTTAACAGACCCATCACCAGCACGGAAATTGAAACTGTAATCAGAAATCTTCCAGCAAACAAAAGCCCAGGTCCAGACGGCTTCACAGCTGAATTCTACCAAAAATTTCGAGAAGAGCTAACACCTATCCTACTCAAACTCTTCCAGAAAATTGCAGAGGAAGGTAAACTTCCAAACTCATTCTATGAGGCCACCATCACCCTAATACCAAAACCTGACAAAGATGTCACAAAAAAAGAAAACTACAGGCCAATATCACTGATGAACATAGATGCAAAAATCCTCAACAAAATTCTAGCAATCAGAATCTAACAACATATTAAAAAGATCATACACCATGACCAAGTGGGCTTTATCCCAGGGATGCAAGGATTCTTCAATATCCGCAAATCAATCAATGTAATTCACCACATTAACAAATTGAAAAATAAAAACCATATGATTATCTCAATAGATGCAGAGAAGGCCTTTGACAAAATTCAACATCCATTTATGATAAAAACTCTCCAGAAAGCAGGAATAGAAGGAACATACCTCAACATAATAAAAGCTATATATGACAAACCCACAGCAAACATTATCCTTAATGGTGAAAAATTGAAAGCATTTCCCCTAAAGTCAGGAACAAGACAAGGGTGTCCACTTTCACCGCTACTATTCAACATAGTTCTGGAAGTTTTGGCCACAGCAATCAGAGCAGAAAAAGAAATAAAAGGAATCCAAATTGGAAAAGAAGAAGTAAAACTCTCACTGTTTGCAGATGACATGATCCTCTACATGGAAAACCCTAAAGACTCCACCAGAAAATTACTAGAGCTCATCAATGAATACAGTAAAGTTGCAGGATATAAAATCAACACACAGAAATCCCTTGCATTCCTATACACTAATAATGAGAAAGTAGAAAAAGAAATTAAGGAAACAATTCCATTCACCATTGCAACAAAAAGAATAAAATACTTAGGAATATATCTACCCAAAGAAACTAAAGACCTATATATAGAAAACTATAAAACACTGATGAAAGAAATCAAAGAGGACACTAATAGATGGAGAAATATACCATGTTCATGGGTTGGAAGAATCAATATAGTGAAAATGAGTATACTACCCAAAGCAATTTACAAATTCAACGCAATCCCTATCAAGCTACCAGCCATATTTTTCACAGAACTAGAACAAATAATTTCAAGATTTGTATGGAAATACAAAGAACCTCGAATAGCCAAAGCAATCTTGAGAAAGAAGAATGGAACTGGAGGAATCAACTTGCCTGACTTCAGGCTCTACTACAAAGCCACAGTCATCAAAACAGTATGGTACTGGCACAAAGACAGACATATAGATCAATGGAACAAAATAGAAAGCCCAGAGATAAATCTACACACATATGGACACCTTATCTTTGACAAAGGAGGCAAGAATATACAATGGAGTAAAGACAATCTCTTTAACAAGTGGTGCTGGGAAAACTGGTCAACCACTTGTAAAAGAATGAAACTAGATCACTTTCTAACACCGCACACAAAAATAAACTCAAAATGGATTAAAGATCTAAATGTAAGACCAGAAACTATAAAACTCCTAGAGGAGAATATAGGCAAAACACTCTCAGACATAAATCACAGCAGGATCCTCTATGATCCACCTCCCAGAATTCTGGAAATAAAAGCAAAAATAAACAAATGGGATCTAATTAAAATTAAAAGCTTCTGCACAACAAAGGAAAATATACGCAAGGTGAAAAGACAGCCTTCTGAATGGGAGAAAATAATAGCAAATGAAGCAACTGACAAACAACTAATCTCAAAAATATACAAGCAACTTATGCAGCTCAATTCCAGAAAAATAAACGACCCAATCAAAAAATGGGCCAAAGAACTAAATAGACATTTCTCCAAAGAAGACATACTGATGGCTAACAAACACATGAAAAGATGCTCAACATCACTCATTATCAGAGAAATGCAAATTAAAACCACAATGAGGTACCACTTCACACCAGTCAGAATGGCTGCGACCCAAAAATCTGCAAGCAATAAATGCTGGAGAGGGTGTGGAGAAAAGGGAACCCTCCTACACTGTTGGTGGGAATGCAAACTAGTACAGCCACTATGGAGAACAGTGTGGAGATTCCTTAAAAAATTGCAAATAGAACTACCTTATGACCCAGCAATCCCACTGCTGGGCATACACACCGAGGAAACCAGAATTGAAAGAGACACATGTACCCCAATGTTCATCGCAGCACTGTTTATAATAGCCAGGACATGGAAACAACCTAGATGTCCATCAGCAGATGAATGGATAAGAAAGCTTTGGTACATGTACACAATGGAGTATTACTCAGCCGTTAAAAAGAATTCATTTGAATCAGTTCTGATGAGATGGATGAAACTGGAGCCGATTATACAGAGTGAAGTAAGCCAGAAAGAAAAACACCAATACAGTATACTAACACATATATATGGAATTTAGAAAGATGGCAATGACGACCCTGTATGCAAGACAGGAAAAAAGACACAGCTGTGTATAACGGACTTTTGGACTCAGAGAGAGAGGGAGAGGGCGGGATGATTTGGGAGAATGGCATTCTATAATGTATACTATCATGTAAGAATTGAATCGCCAGTCTATGTCTGACGCAGGATACAGCATGCTTGGGGCTGGTGCATGGGGAGCACCCACAGAGATGTTATGGGGAGGGAGGTGGGAGGGGGTTTCATGTTTGGGAACACATGTAAGAATTAAAGATTTTAAAATTTAATAAAAAAAAAAAAAAAAAGGAGAGACATCACTTTGCTGACAAAGGTCCATATAGTCAAAGCTGTGATTTCTCCAGTAGTCATGTATGGATATGAGAATTGGACTATAAAGAAGGCTGAGCACCGAAGAATTGATGTGGCATTGGAGAAGACTCTTGAGAGACCCTGGGACAGCAAGGAGATAAAACCAGTCAATCCTAAAGGAAATCAACCCTGAATATTCATTGGAAGGACTGCTGCTGAAGCTAAAGCTTCAATACTTTAGCCACCTGATGTGAAGAGCCAACTCATTGGAAAAGACACTGATGCCAGAAAAGACTTAGGGCAGGAGGAGAAGGGGACAACAGAAAATGAGATGGTTGGATGGCATCATTCACTCAATGGACATAGGCCTGAGCAAACTCCGGGAGATAGTGAAGGATAGGGAAGCCTGTCATGCTGTAGTCCACAGGATCAGGAAGAGCTGGACACCACTGAGAAACTGAACAAGAGTTGAACAGTGCTTGAATGGATAACGTGAGGCCTGGTAAATCAGAGAGCTGAACGCTAGATGGCGACGTTTAAATGAAAATTTCGGAAAATAAATACTGGAGGTACACAGAAACAAGAGACCTATGGGACTTTGTTCAATTGAATCCTGTTACTGACATCCTGATAATGAATAACTGGTGAGAGGGTATTTATCTGATTAAGACTGTATTACTTTGGAGGCTCCACATTCCCCTGAGTTACTCTGCAGACATCAAGCTTCTACAATTCTTAAAGATTTATAAGACTGCACTTAGATTTCTTTTACCATCCATTGGTCAAACTGAAAATTTGCCTTCTGTAGAAAGAATAATCTACTCGCCATTTCTTTCCCACTCTCTCCCCACCCCTATTCCAGACACAATAGATGGATTTACAGTCTTGCCTCCTTCCCAACCCCCCCAAATCAGCTTAATTCTTGCTCCATGGCAATTAGGCAAGAACTAACACCTTCTAACCCAGGGTACTCTGGATGATGCTTTAGTTTGAGATTCCAACTACCAGAGACCTTGATCAGACTCTCCTGGGAATTTTTATTCCCCATAGCAGCTTTGTCTGTGAGGAGATAACAGATCAATCCACACCTTCAGAATCCCAGCCTTCCTTGGGTTTCTTTTGCTTTGTTTTGTTAAATATGAGTAATAACAACACCTGGCTCCATTTTAGGGTATTAAATTCATAACCATATGTGTGCTTAAGGCCCTCCCAGCCCAACCCATGAAAAATGAGAAAAAATATTCTGAAAGAATTAGATTATTTCTATTTTTAAGATTCATGTTGATGTTTGGCAAAAACCACTACAATACTGTAAAGTAATTAGCCTCCAAACAAAATAAATAAATAAAATTTAAAAAGTTACTGTCAAAGGAAAAATCAGAATATTACAGATTTCTTTATATAATATTTTGTGATTTACTTTGTTTTTATGTTCCACCACAGCGACTTCTCAAGCCACTCGTACAAGTTTAGTACCATAAAAATGCTCTGTGATTCAGGGCACAGGGGCATGTTTGGAGTAAGAGTTCTGCCTAACTTCATGGTCTGTTATAATACTGATTTGTGGACACAAGTTTCATCTTACAGGAAGTAGCACAAGGGGAAGATAAGTGTTGTTGTTCACACAGACTCTATGGAGAGATACAAGTGACCCTTTCTCTGGAACCTAACCCTTTTGAAGAGAATGTCTGTCTTAATTTCAGTGACTGAATAGGGAAAGCTTGTGGAGATGTTTTGGGAAAGGACATTATTGAAGGATTAAAGGCAATCTAGCTCTTTTCCTGGGCATAAGCAATCAAAAAGAGAGCTAACTAGTGACCTAAACAATGTCCATTTGGTAACATTAGATTCAATTTAATTCAATTCAATATATTTTGATTCAATTAACAGCTTTTGAGTAACTACTGTTTGTGAAAGATGAAGAAACGAATGTGATAAATATATACACAATTCTCTCCTCTTCTGTAGTACAATAAGCCCAGAGAGTTTACAAATCTTGTTCATCACCCTTTATTCTGGGCCTGGAACTTGGAGGAGTTCATTACTGTTTTGGGATGAATAAACATATAATCCCTAGAAGGCAGAATGTGACAACTGCTATTAAAGAGTGATGTTGGAATGCAAAGGGGCAAAAAGTAAAGCCACTTAAAAGGAAAAGGGGAGGGTGCTGTTTTTTAGCAGAGCTTCTGAGGGGTGGGTGGAATTTTGATGAGGGAAAGGAGGATGATAGAGATTGATCTCTTGTCTAAGAGGAAACATGATGAGCACAGGCAAGGCAGTAGAGAGAGGCAAGGGGAAGAAAATTTCAAAACAAAAGAAAAGTACATATAGGCCTGTGGCAGGCTCTGCTTTAAGCACTTTAAAAACATCAGCTAATTTAATTCACAATATCCCTATGAGATATATGCTATTGTTGTTGTTCAGTTACTGAATTGTGTCTGACTCTTTGCAACCCATGGACTGCAGCACAGCAGGCTTCCCTATCCTTCACCATTTCCCAGAGTTTGCTCAAACTCATGTCCAATGAGTAAGTGATGTCATCCAACAATCTCATCCTCTGTTGCCCTTTCTCCTCCTGCCCTCAGTCTTTCCCAGGACCAGAATCTTTTCCAATGAATCAGCTTTTCACATCAGGTGGCCAAAGTATTAGAGCTTCAGCTTCAGCATCAGTGAATATTCAGGATTGTCCAATATCCAATGAATATTCAGGGTTGATTTCCTTTAGCATTGACTGGTTTGATCTCCTTCCAGTCTAAGGGTCTCTCAAGAGCCTTTTTCAGTGCCACAATTCAAAAGCATCAATTCTTTGGTGTTCAGTCTTCGTTATGGTCCAACTCTCACTTCTGTACC
This sequence comes from Capricornis sumatraensis, assembly GCF_032405125.1. Classification (NCBI taxonomy): domain Eukaryota; kingdom Metazoa; phylum Chordata; class Mammalia; order Artiodactyla; family Bovidae; genus Capricornis; species Capricornis sumatraensis. Next base: position 19,279,891 of record NC_091084.1, on the reverse strand, counting down.
TAATTACTGGAAAAACCGTAGCTTTGATTACATGGACCTTTGTTAGCAAAATGATGTGCTATAATTATCCGCTGGAGTCCAGCTCCAGCAGCCAGGGAATCAGCCTGAAGGGATGAGCGGTGTCGGTAGAGAATGATGTAGCCTCTGACTCAAGGTGCAGGACTGCATATTTATTTCAAGCTTCAGGTTTTCTTTTATACTTCGACAAAAGCATTAGGTTGGAGGTTTGACATTTTCAGTCCTCCCCACCCCTATCCAGATTTATTGTCTCCAGAAATCACTGTTGCCCTTCACACAGAGTTCCTGCTTCAGCAATTCTCTCAGAATCAGCTTTACTATTATCTACTTCCTCTTATGTGTCCTATACTTAACTTTTGATTACATTGTAACTCATACCACATTCCTCAGTTTATTTCTTATCTTTCTAAATCTTGTTTGCCCCTAGTATCTTAAGATCATTATCTCCAAAAAAGGCTTCTAGCTATTAATATCTCTAAAATTCCTAATCTCTATAAGCTATAGTAAAATATGCTAACACTACAACATTCCTTAAATTTTTAGCTTCTAACTATTCTTAATTATTCCTAAACCCTAAATTCAGCACACTTCTTTTGCCATAAACATTTCCCTCACAAACAGGTCTCAGATAACAATCCTTCCCAAGGTCTCAAGCTGTGGCCTACATGCTCATCCTAGAACATTCTTTGTAAAGATCCTTGAACAAATACCAATGGTTACTTTATAGATTATTTTCTGGGCACAGTTGCAGAAGGCTTTGTGCTTTCTCATGCTTCTGTCAAGAACAATAAGCACCTTAACATTGTTTCCAGCCAACTCAACCGAAGAAAGGAAAGAACAAGTCAGAATCACAAGACCTAACTTTTTCATCCTGGGACCATGCCTGTGGGATGAGGAGAGGGGATTGGGGCCGTGCCTCCATTTTGTCAGTAATGCCTAATGTGGCTCCTGACAATTATCCTCATTTAATAAATGAGGAAACTGAGGCACTGAAAGATCAAGTAATGTCCAAGGCCACACAATCATTAAGTGACAACCAGCTTTCAAACTCAGGCAATTAATCTCCAGAGATTGTGTGAACCAATGGTGGGGGATTGCAAAAATGGGTGCAGATTGCTTTTCTCTCTGTGTCCAAGGCCTTGGATGTGACTTAGTGGTTCTGCCCATCAAGAAGTGGAGTGTACTTTTCCAGTCCTTGAATTTGGACTGATTTTATAACTTGCTTTGGTTGGTCACATGCAATCGAAGAAACACTGTGCCAGTTCCAAGCCTAGACCACACATACTTCTGCTCTCACTGTAGAGACTTTCTTGCTGCCAAGTGAATAAGCTGGAGGTAGCCTATTGGTCGATGAGAAACGTGTGGCCCAGTGTTCTGGTCTTTCTCTCTTTCTCACACTTGCTGGCCCAGAAAAATGTGCCTCTCTGTTTTCTAGGGTAGGCTTGTGCTGTTCTGCAGAGCTGTTGGATCTAGCATTACCTTTTTAATTTCCAGCACTTTAATTCCCAATACACCTTTATTCTAGCTGACGGTAGCCGATTCCAAGAACTCAGCTGAGTCCAGCCCAGATTACCAACCAACAAAATCATGAGCTAAATAGACTATGGTTTGTTGAAAACAAGCAAACAGGCCCCAAGTGGAATCACTCATGTTAAGCTCTGTGTCATCAACAGAGACTTCACTTATAGTTTCAACTCTTCCAGAAATGGAATCTTAATCAGGAGTTGCCTTATCAGCACTAGTTGGGTAATCTGCCTAATAAAACACTGCAGGGACATCACCATAATCAATATGATTTTTGCCTACTATATCTACCTTGTTCCTGCTTCCTTCTGAATAGAGAAGTCTTTAATTTTGCACAGTTCCTCAGTTCTTTTCCATCTGCTAGAGTGGATGCTGCCTGGTCATGAATCATTGAATAAGGCCAATGAGAGCTTTAAAATTTATTCAGTTGATTTTTAAAAAACAGATTGTCCTCAGCCCCCAAGATTTGGGATAGTTCATTAAGCAGCAAGGGATAACACTATGCTGCTTTTAAATTACTCTCTATTTACTTTGTACAAGACATTTCACAGAAAATTTTGCATGTTATCTTGCTTGAGATGGGACAAAAAATCAGAGGTTATAGAAAGTTAACTTGCTCATTATCAAATGGCTAGTAGATGGAAGAAACAGAATTATTGTATATAAAGTTTCAAAAATAAAAGATCAAATGAGACTGTAGTGCTGATAAGGAGCAGAAGCTACTTTTGGCTTTAGACATAATAGTGGATTATCAGGACAGTTGGCTCTTTTTATAACTGAATCATAGTCATATCACAGAAATGAGAGAAAAGCACTGGAATTCAAAGTACTGGAGCAAAATCCATGAGAAGCCCATATAAAATCCTTGGGGAAATAAAAGGTGATTATGATCTGGTAAGGGAAGAAAGACTTCTTCCCATACCAGGTGTTGGAGAAGACTGTTGAGAGTCCCTTAGACACCAAGGAGATCAAACCAGTCAATTCTAAAGGAAATCAACTCTGAATATTCGCTGGAAGGAGTGGTGCTGAAGTTGAAGTTCCAGTACTTTGGCAACCTGATGCAAAGAGCTGACTCTTTGGAAAAGACCCTAATGCTGGGAAGTATTGAGGGAAAGAGGAGAAGGGGGTGACAGTGGATGAGGTTATTGGATGGCACTACTGACTCAATGGACAGGAGTCTGAGCAAACTCTGGGAGATAGCGAAGGACAGTGAAGCCTGGTGTGCTGCAGTCCCTGGGGTCACAAAGAGTCAGACATGACTTAGAGACTGAACAACAACAACAATGGGAAGGAAAGCTCAGCATGGGATAGAAGAGCATGCTCCAGTAGGACAAGGGAGAGAAATTTTGATCCATTGCCCACAGTGGATCATTGAAGGCTCTTTTGTAATGTAAAACAGAAATGTAGCAGCTCTAGTTCAGGACTTCAAGGGTCAGCAGGGTGACTGGCTGGTGAGGTGTAGGTAACAATGATGCAGACAGAGTACTGAGTCTCTGTATTCCCTACTCTCTCCCATCTCCTTCTAAAAGAACAAGCAAAAAAACAGTTTTTCTATACTATTGTATTAATTTATACTCATGCTTTACTTATGATCCTATCTACCCTGGAACTAGCATCAGATCCTACAAGCTAAAGGGCTCAATCCCCACAAGACTTCCCTCATGCTCCTTCAGATGTCAATCACAAACCCCAGATTGTCACTTGTGCATTTGAATGACCAGCTATGAAACAGGGGTTCCCTTAACAGCAACAGCCTACTCAGGTTCGATAATTTGTTTGAATGGCTCACAAAACTCAGGAAAACAGATTACATTCTAGATTACTGATTTATTATACAAGGATACAACTCAGGAGCAGTCAGATGTAAGAGGTGCATAAGGCAAGGTTTTGTAGGAAGAGGCATGGCAATTTCATTGCCTGCTCAAGGTGGCCTCAGCACTTCCACATGTTCTCCAACCCAAAAGCTCTCTGAACTTTGGTTACAGTACGTGGGGAGGCTTCATTATGTAAGAATGAGTGACTAAATCATTTGCCATTGGTGAGTGAACTCAATTTCCATACCCTCCCCCTTCTCCCGTAGGTCAAAGAATGGGGTTGAATGTTCTAGCCTTCTCATCACTGGTTGGTTCTTCAGACAACCAGTCCCCAACTTCCAAGAGTCATCTCATTAAGATAAACTCAGGTGTGGCTAAAAAGGGGTTTGTTATGAATAACAGAAGCCACTCCTTTCTCTTTTATCAGTCTTTTCATTCAAGAAATTCTAAGAATTTTAAGAGCTTGTGCAAAGAAGGATAAAGACTGAATATGTATTTCTTATTATATATCACAATATCACATCTTTAGGACTGAACAATTACAACACAGAGAGAAAAAGATCTTCCAGGGGAGATTTTTAAGGAGGTTATGGAGCATCTCTAACAACCTAGAGATTATGTCAGGGTCACCTTGTGAAGGTACAAAGAGTGAATTAGCTCCTCCCCCCAACTCCCCAAGAATAGTACTAGCAAGAGTCTGGGCCACAGCTCCTCACTTTGGGTACATCACCAGGGGAAAATGAACTCCAAAGCAAAAATATTGAGATAATGGGAGTCCAGTCCACTTGAAAGAACACCACTGAAATTGAAACAGGAGGGAAGAGAGCTTGAATAACCATTAAAAGAATGTCAGAGCTGTAGGACATGAAAAAACCTGGTTAGAACCAACTGGTTCCAAAATGGCAGAAAACTCAACTTCCAATAGACCTTGAGCCTCTTTATCTGCTTAGTATAATATATTAGCATGACAGTTCTGAGGTCAACCATGAAAGGACAAAAAGTGGGTGGTGGCCCAATTCCTGGAAATCCTTGCCCTTTCCCCAAAATAATTGGAATAATCTTCCCACTCATTAGCTTATGGAATTACCCAGTCCATAAAATTTAACTATGGAATATTTCAAACCTCTCTTTTACCTTCTGAGATGGCCCAGATGCTGTCTATGGAGTGTGTTTCTCTTGAAAGAAATCTACTTCTTACTTATCACTTCATCTCCTAATTTTTTCACAATGAAGCAAGAACCTTAAAATGCACTGACCAAAATATGACCTTTGCTAGAGAAAAAAGAATTGACGTAAAACATGGACTAAGGCTTTGTTTATTTAATTTTGGTAGTACCATGCCATTTGTGGGATCTTAGTTCCCTGATAAGGGATTGGACCCAGGCCACAGAAAAGAAAAGTGCAGAGTCATAACCACTGGACTGCCAGGAAAATGGAGTAAGGGTTTTTTTTTTTTTAATTAATAATTTTTTTAAATTTGAGGATGATTACTTTACAATATTGTGATGATTTTTGCCATACATTGATATGAATCAGACATGGGTGCACGTGTCCTGCACCCTGACCCCCCCCCCCTCCACCCACTTCCCTTCCCACCCCATCCCTCTGGGTTGTAGCAGAGCACCAGGTTTGAGTGCCCTGCTTCATGCATTGAACTTGTACTGGTCATCTATTCTGCATACAGTAATATACATGTTTCAATGTTATTCTCTCAAGTCATTCCACCTTCACCTTCTCCCACTTAGTCCAAAAGTCTGGTCTTTACATCTGTGTCTCTTTTGCTGTCTTGCATATAGTGTCATCATTAACGTCTTTCTAAATTCCATATACATGCATTAATATATTGTATTTGTGTTTCTCTTTCTGACTTACTTCAGTCTGTATAATATATTCCAGTTTCATCCACCTCATTAAAACTAACTCAAATGCATTCCCTTTTATAGCTGAGTAATATTCCATTGTACCACAACTTCCTTATCCATTCATCTGACAATGGACACCTGAGTTGCTTTCATGTCTTAGCTATTGTAAACAGTGCTGCAGTGAACATTGGGGTACATGTGTCTCTTTCATTTCTGGTTTCCTTAGTGTGTATGCCCAGCAGTGGGATTGCTGGGTTTTATGGCAGTTCTATTTCCAATTTTTTAAGGAATCTCCACACTGTTCTCCATAGTGGCTGTATCAGCTTGAATTCCCACCAACAGTGTAAGAGGGTTCCCTTTTTTTCTACACCCTCTTCAGCATTTATTGTCTGTAGACTTTTGATGGTGGTGATTCTGACCAGCACGAGGTGATACTTCATTGTGGTTTTGATTTCCATTTCTCTAATAATGAGTAACGTTGAGCATCTTTTCATGTTTTTATTAGCTATCTGTATGTCTTCTTTGGAGAAATGTCTGTTTAGTTCTTTGGCCCCCTTTTTGATTGTGTTGTTTGTTTTTCTGGTATTGAGCTGTATGTACTGTTTGTATATTTTGGAGATTTAGTCATAGTCATTTTGTTTTCTATTATTTTCTCCCATTCTGAAGGCTGCCTTTTCACCTTGCTTATAGTTTCCTTCATTGTGCAAAAGCTTTTTTTTTTTTTTTACTTTATTTTGCTTTACAATACTGTATTGGTTTTGCCATACATTGACATGAATTGTGCAAAAGCTTTTAAATTTAATTTTGTCCCATTTGTTTATTTTTGTTTTTATTTCCATGACTCTGGGAGGTGAGTCATAGAGGATCTTGATGAGATTTCTGTTAGAGTGTTCTGCCTATGTTTTCCTCTAAGAGTTTTATAGTTTATGGTCTTACACTTAGATCTTTAATCCATTTTGAGTTTATTTTTATGTATGGTGTTAGAAAGTGTTCTAGTTTAACTCTTTCAGATGTGGTTGACCAGTTTTCCCAGCACTACTTACTAAAGAGATTGCCTTTTCTCCATTGTATATTTTTGCCTCCTTTGTCAAAGATAAGGTGTCCATAGGGTGTGGGTTTATCTCTGGGCTTTATATTTTGTTCCACTAATCTATACTTCTGTCTTTGTGCCAGTACCCTGATGTGCCAGTATCTTGGCACTTTGTGCCAGTATCTTGATGACTGTAGCTTTGTAGTACAGTCTGAAGTCAGGAAGGTTGATTCCTCCAGTTCCATTCTTCTTTATCAAGATTGCTTTGGTTATTCGAGATTTTTTGTGTTTACATATTAATTTTGAAATTATTTGTTCTAGTTTTGTGAAAAATATCATGGGTCGCTTGATAGGTATTACATTGAATTTATAGATTGCTTTAGGTAGTATACTCATTTTCACTATATTGATTCTTCCAATCCATGAACATGGTATATTTCCCCATCTATTTGCATCATCTTTGATTTCTTTCATCAGTGTTTTACAGTTTTCTATATATAAGTCTTTTGTTTTTTTAGGTAAATTTATTCCTAAGCATTTTATTATTTTCATTGCAATGGTGAATGGGATTTTTCCTTAATTTCTCTTTCTGTTTTTTCATTGTTAGTGTATAGGAATATAAGGGATTTCTGTGTATTAATTTTATATCTTGCAACTTTATTATATTCATTGATTTTCTCAAGTAATTTTCTGGTGGTATCTAATTTAGGGTTTTCTATGTAGAGAATCATGTCAACAGTGAGAGTTTTACTTCTTTTCCAATCTGGATTCCTTTTATTTCTTTTCTTCTCTGACTATTGTGGCTAGGACTTCCAAAACTATGTTGAATAGTAGTGGTGAGAGTGGGCATCTTTGCCTTTTTCCTGATTTTAGAGGAAATGCTTTCAATTTTTTGCCATTGAGGATAATGTTTGCTGTGGGTATATGGCTTTTATTATGTTGAAGTATGTTCCTTCTATGCCTGCTTTCTGGAGAATTTTTATCATAAATGGGTGTTGAATTTTGTCAAAGGCTTTCTTTGCATCTATTGAGATAATTTTGTGGTTTTTATCTTTCAATTTGTTAATATGGTTGATAAAATCGATTGATTTGCAAATATTGAAGAATTCTTGCATCCCTGGAATAAAGTCCACTTGTTCATGATGCATGATCCTTTTAATATGTTGTTGGATTCTGTTTTCTAGAGTTTTGTTGAAAGTTTTTGCATCTATGTTCACCAGTGATATTGGCCTGTAGAATTTTTTTTTTTTTTTTTTGAATGTGGCATCTTTGTTTGGTTTTGGTATCAGGGTGATGTTGGCCTCATAGAATGAGTTTGGGAGTATTCCTTACTCTGCAATTTTTTGGAAGAGTTCGAGTAGGACAGGTGTTAGCTCTTCTCTAATATTTCTGTAGAATTCACATGTGAAGTCATCTGGTCCTGGGATTTTGTTTGTTGGAAGATTTTTGATTATGGCTTTGATTTCTGTGCTTGCGAATTATCGTTCAGATTTTCCATTTCTCCCTGGTTCATTTTTGGTAGGTTACATTTTTCTAAGAATTTGTCCATTTCTTCCAAGTTGTCCTTTCTACAGGCATATAATTGCTCATAGTAGTCTCTTATGATCTTGTGTATTTCTGTGTCGTCTGTTGTGATTTCTCCATTTTCATGTCTAATTATCGATTTAATTATTCTTGCTTTTTTAAACTGAGGGGTCTGGCTAATGGTTTGTCTATTTTGTCTATCTTCTGAAAGAACTAACTTTTAGCTTTGTTGATCTTTCTATAGTTTCCTTCATTTCTTTTCATTTATTTCTGCTCTGATTTTTATGATTTATTTTCTTCTACTAACTTTGGGGGTTGTTTTGTTCTTTTTCTAGTTGCTTTAGGTGTAAAATTAGGTTGGCTATTTGATATTTCTCTTGTTTCTTGAGGTAGGATTGTGCTATGAACCTCCCTCTTAGCACTGCTTTTACTGAAGCCCATAGGTTTTGGGTTGTCATGTTTTCATTATCATCTGTTTCTATGCATATTTTGATTTCCTATTTGATTTCTTTCATGATCTATTGGTTATTCAGAAGTGTGTTGTTTAGTCTCCATATGTTTGTGTTTTTTTATAGATTTTTTTTCCAAGAGTTGATATCTAATCTTACTGCATTGTGATCAGAAAAGATGCTTGGAATGTGCCCTTGAGGAAAAGGTGAAATCCATTGTTTTGGGGTGAAATGCCCTCTAGAAATCAATTAGGTCTAATTGGCCCATTGTATCATTTAAAGCTTGTGTTTCTTTTCTAATTTTCTCTTTGGTTGATCTATCCATAGGCATGCTGCTGCTGCTGCTGTTACTTCAGTCGTGTCTGACTCTGTGTGACCCCATAGACGGCAGCCTACCAGGCTCCCCCATCCCTGGGATTCTCCAGGCAAGAACACGGAAGTAGGTTGCCATTTCCTTCTCCAATGCATGAAACTGAAAAGTGAAAGGGAAGTCGCTCAGTCGTGTCCAACTCTTCACGACCCCATGGACTGCAGCCTTCCAGGCTCCTCCATCCATGGGATTTTCCAAGCAAGAGTACTGGAGTGGGGTGCCATTGCCTTTTCCGTCCATAGGCATGAGTAGGGTATTAATGTCCCTCTCTATTATTGTGTTACTATTTATTTCTCCTTCCATACTTGTTAGTATGCGTTATGTACTGAGGCTCTCCTATGTTGGGTGCATATATATTTATAATTCTTTATCTTCTTGGATTGATCCCTTGATCATTATGTAGTGTCCCTCTTCGTCTCTTATCATGGTGTTTATTTCAGTCTATTTTATCTGATATGAGTATTGCTACTCCTGCTTTCTTCTGGTCTTCATTTGCATGAAATATCTTTTTCCAGCCCCTCACTTTCAGTCTATATGTGTCACTAGATTTGAGGTAAGTTTCTTGTAGACAGCATATATAAGGGTTTTGTTTTGTATACAATTGGCCAGTCTTTGTCTTTTGGTTGGAGCATTTAACCCATTTACATTTAAGGTAGTTATTGATAAGTACAATCCAATTAACTTTTACTTTGTTGTTTTGGATTCATTTTTATAAACCTTTTCTCTGTTTCCTGTCTAGAGAAGATCCTCTAGCATTTGTTGAAGAGCTGATTTGGTGATGCTGAATTCTCTCAGCTTTTGCTTGTCTGTAAAGCTTTTGATTTCTCCTTCATATCTGAATGAGATCCTTGCTGGGTACAGTAATCTTGGTTGTAGGTTTTTCTCTTTCATCACTTTAAGTATATTCTGCCATTCCCTTCTGGCCTGAAGAGTTTCTATTGAAAAATGAGCTGTTATCCTTATGGGGATCCTCTTGTGTGTTATTTGTTGCTTTTTCACTTGCTGCTTTTAATATTTTCTCCTTGTATTTAATTTTTGTTAGCTTGATTAATATGTGTCTTGGGATGTTTTGCTTTGGGTTTATCCTGTTTGGAACTCTCTGGGTTTTTTGGACTTGGGTGGGTATTTCCTTCCCCATTTTAGGGAAGTTTTTGATTGTTATCTCCTCAAGTACTTTCTCATACTCTTTCTTTTTGTCTTCTTCTTCTGGGACAACTATGATTCAAATGCTGGGGCATTTAATATTGTCCCAGAATTCTCTGAGGTTGTCCTCATTTCTTTTTAATCTTTTTTATTTTTTCTCTTTGCTTCATTTATTTCCACCATCCCATCTCCCACCTCACTTATCCTCTTTTCTGTCTCAGTTATTCTACTGTTGGTTCTCTCCAGAGTGTTTTTAATCTTAGTTATTGCATTTTTCATTATTGATTGACTCTTCTTGTTAAACATTTCTTACTCTTCTCAATCCTTGTCTCTAGTCTATTTATAACTACATCTTGTTTTCTAGTTTTTGGATCATCTTTACTATCATTATTTTGAATTCTTTTTCGGTAGACACCCCATCTCCTCCTGTTTTGTTTGGTTTGGTGGATTTTTATCATGTTCCTTCACCTACTGGATATTTCTCTGTCTTTTCATTTTGTTCAGCTTGCTGTGTTTGGGGTGCCCTTTCTTCAAGCTGGAAGGTTGTGATTCCTTTTATTTGTGGATTCTTCTCCCTGTGGGTGGGGCTGGACCAGTGGCTTGTCAATGTTTCTTGGTTGGGGGAACTTGTGTCTGTGTTCTGGTGGGTGGAGCTGTATCTCTTCTCTCTGAAGTGCAATGAAGTGTCCAATAGTTTGTTTTGTGGTTTCTGCTGGGCTTGGTATGGCCATGGGCAGCCCATCTTTCAATATCCAGTGTTGTCTTCTTATTTTGCTGGAGAATTAGCATGGTGTATCTTGCACTGGAACTTGCTGTCTCTTGGGTGGAGCTTGGTTTCAGTATATGTATGGATAGTTTTGGGTGGCCTCTTGTCTATTAATGCTCCCTGGAGTCAGAAGTCTCTAATTTTCTGAAGTTCTGGAGTTGAGCCTCCTGCATCTGTGTTTCAGTCTCCTTCTTACAGTAGCTTCAAGACTTCTCCATCCATACATCACAGAAGATAAATCCCCTAGGTTAATAGTGAAACAACTCAGAGCCAGGAACACTCAGATTCACAGAGTTATATTGAGACAAGAAGAGGGAGGAGGAAGATAGAGGTGACCCGGGAGAACAAAGGGAGAGTCAAAATGGGAAAGATAAATCAAGTTGATAATCAAATCCCTAAGTGAAAATGGATACTGAAGATTAGATGGATACTGAAGGTACAAAATTGCTAACAAATATTAAAAAGCAAAGATTAAAAACCTAGAATACAGGTTAGATGCTCAAAAATACAATATAAAAAGTATAAAACAAAATTGATCACAAAAATTTAAAAATATATATGGAATTTGTTTTAAAATATAGGTTTTTTTCCCCTTAGTTAACAGTAGGCTATAAAAATGAAAGATAAAGGAGTAATAAAGAACTAAAAATTTTAAAAACTAAAAAGTGATAACAGTAAATATACACCTTTCTCTGGCGCTCTTGTGGGCAATGTGGGGTCAGTTCAGTGTCAGATTGTCCCTTTTTCTAGCTTGTAGTTGTTCTCAAGGTCTATAGTTACAGTCTCAGCATTTACTGCAGGGTTTTAAACTGTTGCACCTGTCACTTCCATGGCAGGTCCCTCTTTGTTTATTTTGGCGTCCTCTGTTTGCAGGTCTCTTCAGTGTCTAATTTCCACCCTGACACGAGGGGGCGAAAGGGACCATTTATTCATGGTCATGTGTTCAGCTGTTTGTGGAAAGGGAGGGACACTGCAAATAAATACCACTGGCATGTGTGGGGAGTGATTATATTGGACGGACCACACTGGGTTTGCCACAGCTTAAGGTTGCATGTACTTCCTGGGTCCACATTGCTCAGACTCCAGGGTGTTCCATGAGGGCACTATCCCAAGTGAGCCCTATGTTTCGTGCACTTTCAAGGCTTAAACTGCACAGGTTCTTGGGTGTTCCATGAGGGCACAGACCCATATGGGCTGTGTGTTTTGAGCCCTTCACAGGTCCAAGCCACTGAGGCAACTGGGTGCTTGGCGAGTGGACTGTCCCAGGTGGGCTGTGCATCTTATTCACCTCCCCAGTCCCAGCTTCTTTGTTTCTCGGGTGCACCATGAGCACAGTCCCAGGTGTGCCATATGTCTCCTCTCGGGAGCTGATCTCAGGCTGTGACACTCTTGTCTGATGTGAACCACCAGGATCCCAGGAAGATGTGGTTAACAACTTGCACCCTGCTCACAGTTTGGCGGGAAATGCGGTCTCTGGGGCTGAGATCGCGGCAGACCTTTGACTTCCAGCTCTGACTGTGGCACACCTGCCTCTCTGCTTCCAGGGATAGAGGGCCCTAAATGGCAGCCAGCTTGCTCTTCTTTGGTATTCACGAGGGCACAATCCTTTGGTCTCTGTGTGCACCAGGGGTCACTGTGCAGCATTAGAGACTTTAGTGAGAAATGTCCTTTTTTTTTTTTTTTTTCCCTCTCTGGCAATCCCACAGTTTGGGTTGCTATGTCAGATTAGCCCCCTCAGACTTTCCTCAGGGCATTCAAGCCTGTTCTTTACCTTAAAGATGGATGATGCAGTCCATACCTCCCTACCCAGCCCCCATTTGTTGCTGGCAGATGTGGTCATCTGAGCTGCTTCTCCACTGGTAGTTGTGGTTAGGCACGTATTCTGTGGATTTTTTTTTTCTTCTGGTTATATTGCCCTCTGAGATTTCAAGGCTCCCCACAGACACTCCTGTGAGAGGGTTTCCTATTGTGTGGAAACACCTCCTCTATCACTACTCCCTCCCCAGGATGGGTCTCTGTACCTAATTCCTTTGTATCTGTTTTCATCTTTTATATTTTGTCCTACCTTCTTTTGAAGAGATTGAGCTGCCTTTCTGGGTGTCTGGTGTCCTCTGCCAGCATTCACAAGTTGTTTTGTGGAAGTTGCTCCACATTCAAATGATCTTTTGAAGAATTTGTAGGGAGAAAGTGGTCTCCCTGTCTTATTCTTGTTCCATCTTGGACTGCCCCCACCTGGAGTAAGGCTTTAAAATCAGCTTAATAAATATTCTCAAAAAATAAGAGATGACATTGGCAATATGGAACAGGGACAAAACACAGCCAAGAAAACCCAAATAGATATCCCAGTGCTAAAGAGAAAAACCACAAGCCCTAAATGGCACATCTTGTGCTAAAACCCATGATACTAAATCAAGATTTAATACCTGGCCTACTTGCAGTTTCAACCTGCACCAGAAATGTAATGTTAACCAACCTGTTTGGGCTTTTTTGGTAAGCATCAATGAAGTAATCCACTACATGGGTCCTTTCCATCCCTCAGAGGAAGAAGAGGTATCTGCAGGGTAAAACCATCGCCAAATTCCTTCCTGACAAAAAGAAAATGTTCTGGCCTAAAAGTAATCCTTTTTTTCCTTTTGCTAATAGCTCCCTTGCCCCATCCTTCTTCCTATGAAACCTTTCATTTGTACAACCACTTATAGATATTAGTTCCCTTCTATCTGTTAGATAGGATGTTGCCCATTTCATGAATCACTTAATTAGATCTTCAAATTTACTCAGTTGAATTTTACCTTTTAATATTGAACATGAAAATATAATAGTTGAAAATTGGATTCAGTAGACATGGAGTTCAGTTCAGTTTAGTCACTCAGTCATGACCAACTCTGTAATCCCATGGACTGTAGCATGCCAGGCTTCCCTGTCCATCACCAACTCCCGGAGCTTGTTCAAACTCAGGTCCATCAAGTAGGTGATGCCATCCAACTATCTCAATCTTTGTCATCCCCTTCCCTAGCATCAAGGTCTTTTCCAGTGAGTCAGTTCTTCACATCAGGTGGCCAGAGTATTGGAACTTCAGCTTCAGCATCAGTCCTTCCAATGAATATTCAGGACTGATTTCCTTTAGGATGGACTGTTTTGATCTCCTTGCTGTCCAAGGGACTCTCAGGAGTCTTCTCCAACACCACAGTTCAAAAGCATCAATTCTTCAACACTCAGCTTTCTTCACAGTCCAACTCTCACATCCATACATGACTACTGGAAAAACAATGGCTTTGACTATATGGACCTTTGTCATCAAAGTAATGTCTCTGCTTTTAATATGCTGTCTAGGTTGGTCATAGCTTTTCTTCCAAGGAGCATGCAACTTTTAATTTCATGGCTGCACTCATCATCTGCAAAGATTTTGGAGCCAAGAAAAATAAAGTTTTTCACTGTTTCCCCATCTATTTGCCGTGAGGTGATGGGACCAGATGCCATGATCTTTGTTTTCTGAATGTTGAGTTTTAGGCCAGCTTTTTCACTCTCCTCTTTCACTTTCATCAAGAGGCTCTTTAGTTCCTCTTTTCTTTCTGCGGTTAGGGTGGTGTCATCTGCATATCTGAGGTTATTTATATTTCTGTGGACAATCTTTATTCCAGCTTGTGCTTTATCCAGCCTGGTATTTCACATGATGTACTCTGCATAGTGAAAAAGTTGGCTTAAAGCTCAACATTCAGAAAACTAAGATCATGGCATCTGGTCCCATCACTTCATGGGAAATAGATGGGAAACAGTGTAAATAGTGTCAGATTTTATTTTGGGGGGCTCCAAAATCACCACAGATGGTGATTGCAGCCATGAAATTAAAAGACGCTTATTCCTTGGAGGAAAGTTATGACAAACTTAGATAGCATATTGAAAAGCAGAGACATTGATGACAAAGGTCCGTATGGTCAAGGCTATGGTTTTTCCAGTGGTCTTGTATGAATGTGAGAGTTGGACTGTGAAGAAAGCTGAGCACCAAAAATTGATGCTTTTGAACTGTGGTGTTGGAGAAGACTCTTGAGAGTCCCTTGGACTGCAAGGAGATCCAACCAGTCCATTCTAAAGGAGATCAGTTCTGGGATTTCTTTGGAAGGAATGATGCTAAAGCTGAAACTCCAGTACTTTGGCCACCTCATGCGAAGAGTTGACTCATTGGAAAAGACTCTGATGCTGGGAGGGATTGGAGGCAGGAGGAGAAGAGGACAACAGAGGATGAGATGGCTGGATGGCATCACTGACTCGATGGACATGAGTTTGGGTAAACTCCGGGAGTTGGTGATGGACAGGGAGGCCTGGCGTGCTGCAATTCATGGGGTCACGAAAAGTCGGACACGACTGGGCGACTGAAATGACTGACTGACTGACTGATTCTGCATATAAGTTATTAAGCAGGGTGACAATATACAGCCTTGACGTACTTCTTTTCCCATTTAGAACCAGTCCGTTGTTTCATGTCCGGTTCTAACTGTTGTTTCTTGACCTGCATGCAGATTTATCAGGAGGCAGGTAAGGGGATCTGGTATTCCCATCTCTTTAAGACACGGCATTAGGCAGAAGGAATACAGACAATAATTACTAATCTGGGATGTCAGCTCAAGAAATTCTCCTAGAAGCGTAGAGTTAAGGCTCTGGGTCTACTCTAGTTTTTACTAAATCTAGGAGCATTTAGTTGAAATAAATTCCTGCGCCCAAAATAGAGTCACTCCTACTCAAGGTGGAAGGTGCATACCAACACACTGAAACTTAGGTAACTTTCACATCCTTGTAAATGCTCCACTTGTTGAGAAACTCAGTATATATAGTCAATTGAAAGTAGTTGTCTCCCAGTATAGCAAATCCCCAAATGCCAAGCCAACTCTGGGCTCTGCACTTATTTGTTTGTTCTTCATTTTCCCAAAATTGATTTTTATTGGAGTATAGTTGCTTTACAATGTTCTGTTGGTTTCTACCGTACAGCAAATTGAATCAGCCATGCTGGAGAAGGAAATGGTAACCCATTCCAGTAGTCTTGCCTGGAGAATTCCATGGACAGAGGAGCCTGGCAGGTTGTGGTCCATACAATCTATGTTGCTGCTATATGTATACGTATATCCTCTCTTTTTTGTATATGTATACATATAATCCCCCTTTCTTTTATTTCCTCTCATTTAGATCACCACAGAACATTGAGTAGAGTTCCCCAAGATAGACAGTAAGTTCTCATTAGTTACCTGTGTTGTACATAGTATCAATATGTATATGTAACATATGTATATGTCAATATCAATCTCCCAAATCATCCCATCCCTACTTTTCCATTTTGGTGACAGCACATTTGTTCTCTATGTCTGTGTCTCTATTTCTGCTTTGCAAAGGAGATCACCTATACCATTTTTCTAGATTCTACACATATGTGTTAATATATGATATTTGTTTTTCTCTTTCTTTTTTAAAATTTTAAAAATTTATATATTTTAGTTAGAGGCTAATTACTTTACACTATTGTGGTGGTTTTTGCCATACATTCACATGAATCAGCCATGGGAGTACATGTGTTCCCCATCCTGAACCCCCTCCCACCTCTCGCACCCATCCCAGCCCTCAGGGTCATCCCAGTGCACCAGCTCTGAGCACCCTGTCTCATGCATCAAACCTGGACTGGTGATCTATTTCACATATGATAATATATATGTTTCAATGCTATTCTCTCAAATCATCCCACCCTCACCTTCTTCCACAGAGTCCAGAAGTCTGTTCTTTACATCTGTGTCTCTTTCACTGTCTCTCATATAGGGTCATCATTACCATCTTTCTAAATGGGTGATGGAATTCCAGTTGAGCTATTTCAAATCCTGAAAGATGATGCTGTGAAAGTGTTGCACTCAATATGCCAGCAAATTTGGAAAACTCAGCAGTGGCCACAGGACTGGAAAAGGTCAGTTTTCATTCCAATCCCAAAGAAAGGCAATGCCAAAGAATGCTCAAACTACCGCACAATTGCACTCATCTCACATGCTAGTAAAGTAATGCTCAAAATTCTCCAAGCCAGACTTCAGCAATATGTGAACTGTGAACTTGCTGATGTTCAAGCTGGTTTTAGAAAAGGCAGAGGAACCCAGAGATCAAATTGCCAACATCTGCTGGATCATGGAAAAAGTAAGAGAGTTCCAGAAAAACATCTATTTCTGCTTTATTGACTATGCCAAAGCCTTTGACTATGTGGATCACAATCAACTGTGGAAAATTCTGAAAGAGATGGGAATACCAGACCACCTGACCTGCCTCTTGAGAAATCTGTATACAGGTCAGGAAGCAACAGTTAGAACTGGACATGGAACAACAGACTGGTTCCAAATAGGAAAAGGAGTACATCAAGGCTGTATATTGTCACCCTGCTTATTTAACTTCTATGCAGAGTACATCATGAGAAACGCTGGACTGGAAGAAGCACAAGCTGGAATCAAGATTGCCGGGAGAAATATCAATAACCTCAGATATGCAGATGACACCACCCTTATGGCAGAAAGTGAAGAGGAACTAAAAAGCCTCTTGATGAAAGTGAAAGAGGAGAATGAAAAAGTTGGCTTAAAGCTCAACATTCAGAAAATGAAGATCATGGCATCCAGTCCCATCACTTCATGGGAAATCGATGGGGAAACAGTGGAAATAGTGTCAGACTTTATTTTTTTGGGCTCCAAAATCACTGCAGATGGTGACTGCAGCCATGAAATTAAAAGACGCTTACTCCTTGGAAGAAAAGTTATGACCAACCTAGATAGCATATTGAAAAGCAGAGACATTACTTTGCCAACTAAGGTCCGTCTAGTCCAGGCTACGGTTTTTCCAGTAGTCATATATGGATGTGAGAGTTAGACTGTGAAGAAGGCTGATCACTGAAGAATTGATGCTTTTGTTGGAGAAGACTCTTGAGAGTCCCTTGGACTGCAAGGAGATCCAACCAGTTCATTCTGAAGGAGATCAGCCCTGGGCTTTGTTTGGAAGGAATGATGCTAAAGCTGAAGCTCCAGCACTTTGGCCACCTCATGCGAAGAGTTGACTCATTGGATAAGACTCTGATGCTGGGAGAGATTGGAGGCAGGAGGAGAAGGGGATGACAGAGGATGAGATGGCTTGATGGCATCACTGATGGACATAAGTCTGAGTGAACTCTGGGAGTCAGTGATGGACAGAAAGGCTTGGCGTGCTACGATTCATGGGGTTGCAAAGAGTCGGACACGATTGAGCGACTGAACTGAACTGAACTGAACTGAAATTCCTTATAATGCATTAATATACTGTATTGGTATTTTTCTTTCTGACTTAATTCACTCTGTGTAATAGGCTCCAGTTTCATCCACCTCATTAGAACTGATTCAAATGCATTCTTTTTAATAGTTGAATAATACTCCATTGTGTATATGTACCACAGCTTTCTTATCCATTTTTCTGCTGATGGACATCTAGGTTGCTTCCATGTCCTGGCTATTGTAAACAGTGCTGTGATGAACATTGGGGACACATGTCTCTTTCAATTCTGGTTTCCTCTGTATGTATGCCCAGCAGTGGAATTGCTGGGTTGTATGGCAGTTATAGTTCTAGCTTTTAAAGAAATCTCCACACCGTTCTCCATAGTGACTGTACTAGTTTGTATTCCCACCAACAGTGTAAGAGGGTTCCTTTTTCTCCATACCCTCTCCAGCATTTATTGTTGGTAGACTTTCTGATAGCAGCCATTCTGACTGGCATGAGATGGCACCTCATTGTGGTTTTGATTTACATTTCTCTGATATTGAGTGATGTTGAGCATCTTTTCATGTGTTTGTTTGCCACTTGTATGTCTTTGGAGAAATGTCTGTTTAGTACTTTGGTCCATTTTTTGATTGGGTCACTTTTTTATCTGGAATTGAGCTGCAGGAGTTGCTTTTATATTTTTGATGTTAATTCTTTGTCCGTTGCTTTCATTTGTTATTATTTTCTCCCATTCTGAAGGCTGTCTTTTCACCTTGCTTATAGTTTCCTTTATTATGCAAAAGCTTTTAAGTTTAATTAGGTCCCATTTGTTTATTTTTGCTTTTATTTCCATTACTCTGGGAGGTGGATCATAGAGGATCCTGCTATGATTTACAGCAGAATGTATTTTGTCTATGTTTTCCTCTAGGAGTTTTATAGTTTTTGGTCTTACATTTAGATCTTTCATCCATTTTGAGTTTATTTTTCTGTGTATGGTGTTAGAAAGTGTTCTAAGTGAAAGTGAAGTCGCTCAGCCGTGTCCGACTCTTAGCGACCCCATGGACTGCAGCCCACCAGGCTTCTCCATTCATGGGATTTTCCAGGCAAGAGTACTGGAGTGGGTTGCCATTTCCTTCTCCAGGGGAATCTTCCCGACCCAGGGATCGAACACTGGTCTCCTGCACTGCAGGCAGACTCTTTACCACCTGAGCCACCAGGGAAGCTAGAAAGTGTTCTAGTGTCATTCTCTTACAAGTGATTGACCAGTTTTCTCAGCACCACTTGTTAAAGAGGTTGTCTTTTCTCCATTGCATATTCCTGCCTCTTTTGTCAAAGATAAGGTGTCCATAAGTGTGTAGATTTATCTCTGGGCTTTCTATTTTGTTCTATTGATCTATATTTCTGTCTTTGTGCCAGTACCATACTGTCTTGATGACTGTAGCTTTGTAGTAGAGCCTGAAGTCAGGCAGATTGATTTCCCCAGTTCCATTCTTCTTTCTCAAGATTGCTTTGGCTATTTGTTTTTCTCTTTCTGACTTACTTTAAGCTGATTGACAGTCTCTATGTCCATCCATGTCTCTACAAAAGACCCAATTTGTTGCTTTTTATGGCTGAGTAGTAGTCTGTTGTATATATGTACCGCGTATTCTTTATACATTCCTTTGCGAATGGATATCTAGGTTGCTTGCTTGTCCTAGCTAGTATGTGTGTGTGTTTTAATATTTATTTATTTATGTTTATTTGGCTGCATCAGGTCTTAGTTGCATCATGTCAGATCTTCATTGTGCCATGCAGGATCTTCTGTTTTGCACAGACTCTCTAGTTATGGTGTACAAACTCTAGCACGTAGCAGCTCCATATGTGCTGCATGTGCACTTTAGTTACTCTGTGGCATGTGGGATCTTAGCTCCCCAACCAGGGAATGAACCCCATCCCCTGCCTTTCAAGGGACCACCAGGAAAGTTCCCCATGTGACTTTCTGAATTATTATTTTCTCTGAGTATATGCCAAGCAGTGGAAATTCTGGATTTTAGTTTTCACTGTTCATGGGTTTCCCAGATGGCTCAATGGTGAAAGCATCCTCCTGCAAAGCAGGAGATGCAGGTTTGATCCCTGGGTTGGGAAGATCCCTTGGGGAAGGAAATGGCAACCAACTGAAGTAGTCTTGCCTGGGAAATCCCATGGACAGAGGAGTCTTGTGGGCTACAATCTATAGGGTCACAAAATAGTCAGACACAACGCATAAACAATAATACTGTTTTCCATAGTGGTTGTATCCATTAACATCACTACCAACTGCACAAGAAGTTTCCCTTTTCTCCACAACCTCTCCAGCATTTATTCCTTGTAAATTTTTAAATGTCCATTCTGATGTATGATATAAATGAGATAATACTTCATTGTAGTTTTGATTTTTATTTCTCTAACGATTAGTGATGTTGAACATCTTTTCATGTGCTTATTGGCCATCTGTATGACTTTGGAGAGATGTCTAGCTCTTCTGCCTATATTTTGATTGGGTTGTCTGTTTTTTGATACTGAGCTGCTTTAAGCATTTTTAGATGTTGGACATTAATCTTTTGTCAGTTGCTTTGTTTGCAATTTTTTTCCTCTCATTTTGAAGATTGTCTTTTCATCGGTTTATAGTTTACTTTGCTGTGCAAAACTTTTAAATTTAATTAGGTACCATTTATTTATTTTTATTTTCATTACTGTAGAAGGTGGATCCAAAAAGATATTGCTGCAATTTATGCCAAAAGGTGTTCTGATTATATTTACCTGTAAGAGTTTTATAATAGCTGGCCTTAGATTCAGGTCTTTAATATATTTTGAGTTAATTTTTGTGTATGGTGTTAAGGAGTGTTCTAATTTCATTCTTTTACATGTAACTTTACATGTCCAGTTTACCCAGCATCACTTATTGAAGAGGTTGTCTTTAATCCATTATATAGTCTTCCATCCTTTGTCATAAATTAGGTGACCAGAGTTACGTGGGTTTATGTCTGGGGTTTCTATCTTGTTCCATTGGTCTATATTTCTGTTTTTGTGTCAGTACGATACTGTCTTGATGACTCTTACTTTGTAGTATAGTCTGAAGTCAGTAAAATTGATTCTTCCAACTCCATTTTTCTTTCTCAAGATTGCTTTGGCTATCTGGGGACATTTGTGTTTCCATGCTGTGCTGTGCTTAGTCACTCAGTCGTGTCTGACTCCAGAAAAGGCAATGGCAACCCACTCCAGTACTCTTGCCTGGAAAATCCCATGGACAGAGGAGCCTGGTAGGCTGCAGTCTATGGGGTCGCGAAGAGTCAGACACAACTAAGCGACTTCACTTTCACTTTTCATTTTCATGCATTGGAGAAGGAAATGGCAACCCACTCCAATATTCTTGCCTGGAGAATCCCAGGGACAGAGGAGCATGGTGGGCTGCCGTCTATGGGGTCGCACAGAGTTGGACACGACTGAAGTGACTTAGCAGCTGCAGCATGTCTGACTCATTGTGACACCATGGATAGTAGCCTGCAAGGCTCCTCTGTTCATGGGGATTCTCCACGCAAGAATACTGGAGTGGGTTTCCCTGCACTCCTCCAGGGAATCTTCCCAATCCAGGGATGGAACCCAGATATACGAATTATGAAACTTTTTGTTCTAGTTCTGTGAAAAATGCCATTGGAAATTTGGTAGGGATTGCATTGAATCTGTAGTTTGCTTTGGGAAGTATATTCGTTTTCACAATATCAGTTCTTTCAACCCAAGAATATGGTATCTCTCTCCATCTGTTTGTGTTGTCCTTGAATTTTTCATCAGTGTCATAGTTTTCTGTATACAGGTCTTTTGCATCCTCAGGTAGATCTTTTCCTAGACATTTTTTTTTTCTTTTGCTGCAATGGTGACTAGGATTATTTCTTTAATTTCTCTTTTTTGATTTTTTGTTGTGAATATATAGAAATGCAAAGGATTTCTGTGTATTAATTTTGTATCCGCCCCCAAAGAAAACAAATAAAATTCATTTTGTATCCTGCAAGTTTACTAAATTCATTGATTAGCTCTAGTAATTTTCTGGTGGCATCTTTAGAGTTTTCTATGTATAGTATCAAGGGGCTTCCCTGGTGGCTCAGATGGTAAAGAGTCTGCCTACAATGCAGGAGACCTGGGTTTGAACCTGGGTTTAAGATCCCCTGGAGAAGAGAATGTCAACCCATTCCAGTATTCTTGCCTGGAGAATCTCATAGACAGAGTAGTCTGGTGGGCTATAGTCTTTGGGGTTGTAAAGAGTCAGACACGACTGAGCAACTAACACACATACATACACGTGACATATCATGTCATCTCCAAACAGTGTAAGTTTTATTTCTTTTCCAATCTGGATTCCCTTTATTTCTTTTTCTTTGCTGATTGCTGTAGCTAGGACTTCCAAAATTATGTTGAATTAGTTTTGGAAGATAATAGTGGTGAGAGTGGGCACCCTTGTCTTTTTCCTGATCTTAGAGGAAATGCTTTCAGTTTTTCACCATTGAGAATAATGTTTGCTGTGGGTTTTTTTTTTTTAATTTTTATTTTTTTTAAAATTTAAAAATCTTTAATTCTTACATGTGTTCCCAAACATGAACCCCCCTCCCACCTCCCTCCCCATAACATCTCAGTGGGTCATCCCCATGCACCAACCCCAAGCATGCTGTATCCTGCGTCAGACATAGACTGGCGATTCAATTCTTACATGATAGTATACATGATAGAATGCCATTCTCCCAAATCATCCCACCCTCTCCCTCTCCCTCTGAGTCCAAAAGTCCGTTATACATAGCTGTGTCTTTTTTCCTGTCTTGCATACAGGGTCGTCATTGCCATCTTTCTAAATTCCATATATATGTGTTAGTATACTGTATTGGTGTTTTTCTTTCTGGCTTACTTCACTCTGTATAATCGGCTCCAGTTTCATCCATCTCATCAGAACGTATATGGCCTTTATTATGTTGGGTCTTCCCTATAGCTCAGCTAGTAAAGGATCTGCCTGGAATGCAGGAGACACCGGTTCAATTCCTGGGTTGGGAAGATCCCTGGAGAAGGGATAGGCTACCTACCCCAGTATTCTTGGGCTTTCCTGATGGCTCAGCTGGTAAAGAATCTGCTTGCAATGTGGGAGGCCTGGGTTCAACCCCTGGATTGGGAAGATCCCCTGGAGAAGAGAACAGCCACCCACTCCAGTATTCTGGCCTGGAGAATTCCATGGAATACACAGTCCATGAGATTGCAAAGAGTTGAATATGATTGAGTGACTTTCACTTCACTTTATTATGTTGAGGTAGGTTCCTTCTAGACCTACTTTTGGACAGTTTTTTTTTTTTTAATCGTAAATGAGTGTTGAATTATGTTGAAAGCTTTCTCTACATCTATTAAGATGACCATATGTTTTTTATTTTTTAATATGTTGTATCAAATTGATTTGTGTACTTTAAAGAATCCTTGCATCCCTGGGATAAATCCTACTGATCATGGTGTATGATCCTTAATGTGTTTTTTGGATTTTATCTGTTAGTGTTTTGTTGAGGATTTTTGTGACTATGTTCATCAGTGATATTTGTCTGTAATTTTCTTTTTTTGTGTGATATCTTTGGTTGATTTTGTTATCAGGGTGATGATGGCCTTGTAGAATGAGCATGGGAGTATTCCTCTCTCTGAAATTTTATGAAAGAGTTTGAGAAGAATGAGTGTTAGCTCTTCTCTAAATGTTTGATAGAGATCTCTTGTGAAAACCTGTAAACCATCTGGCCCTGGTCTTTTGTTTGTTGGAAGTTTTAAATCTCAGTTTCAATTTCATTTCTTGTGGCTGATCTGTTCATATTTTCTATTTCTTCCTGTTTCTGTCTTGAAAGGTTAAATTTTTCTAACAATCTGTACTTTTCTTCCAGGTTGTTCCTCCTATCGGCATATGGTTTTTTGTAGTAGTCTGTTATGATGCTTTGTATTTCTCTGGTGTCAGTTATAACTTCTCCTTTTTCATGTCTAATTTTATTGATTTGAGTTCTCTCCTTTTTTTCTCTTGATAAGTCAGGTTAAAGTTTTATCAGTTGTATTTATCTTCTCAAAGAACCAGCTTTAATTTTGTTGATCTTTCCTATTCTTTTTTATTTCATTTATTTATGATTTGATCTTTATGATTTTTTTCCCCTTCTACTAACTTTGGGGCTTTTTTCTTCTGTTCTTCTTTCTCTAGTTGTAAGGATGGATTGTTTATTTAAGCTTTTGCTTATTTCTTTTCTCTTTTTTTTTTTGCTTGTTTCTTGAGATAGAATTGTATTGCTATTAACTTCCCTTTTCTAACTGCTTTTGCTGGGCATTCCATAGGTTTTGGGTAGTCATTTCTTTCTGGGTATTTTTTAATTTTCTCTTTGATTTCTTCAGTGATCTCTTGGTTATTTAGTAGCATATTGTTTCACCTCCACATATTTGTGTTTTTACAGTTTTTTTCCTTTCTTCTTGTACTTGAGTTCTATTATTGTAGCATTGTGGTCTGAAACAATGCTTGATATGATTTCAATTTTTTTAATTTACCAAGGCTTGATTGATGACCCAAGATGTGATCCATCCTGGAAAATGTTCCAGCACACTTGAGAAAAAAGTGTATTGTTATTTTTGGATGGAATGTCCTATAAATATCAATCAAGTCTATATGGTCTAATCTGTCATTCAAAGCTTGTGTTTCTAATTAATTTTTGGTCTGCATGATCTGTTCATTTGTGTCAGTGGGGTGTTAAAGTCCCCCATTGTTATTAAACTTGTTTATTACCCTTTGTATGGCTGTTAGCATTCAACTTATATTTTGAGGTGTTCCTAATGTTGGGTGGGGGAGAAAGTGGAATCAGTGACATTTTACTTTCTTGTACTTCAGAATCTTGTACTTCACCATTGCAGATAGTGACTGCAGCCATGAAATTAAAAGACACTTCCTCCTCTGTTCTACACTATCTCTCAGAGTTTGCTCAAACTAATATCCATTGAGTGATTTTGGAGCCCCCCAAAATAGTCTGTCACTGTTTCCATTGTTTCCCCATCTATTTGCCATGAAGTGATGAGACCAGATGCCATGATCTTAGTTTTCTGAATGTTGAGTTTTAATTCAACTTTTTCACTCTCCTCTTTCACTTTCATCAAGATACTCTTTAGTTCTTCTTTGGTTTCTGCCATACATGTGGTGTCATCTGTTTATCTGAGGTTGTTGGTATTTCTCCCAGCAATCTTGATTCCAGCTTGGGTTTCATCCAGCCCAGCATTTCTCATGATGTACTCTACATATAAGTTAAATAAACAGGGTGACCATATACAGCCTTGATGTACTCCTTTCCTGATTTGGAACCAGTCTCTTGTTCCATGTCCCTAACTTGTCTTTCTGACTTTTCATTGTTTGTGTATAGGATGCATGGGATTTTTGTGTATTAATTTTATATCTTGTGACTTTACTATATTCATTGATTAGTTCAAATAATTTTCTGGTAGCCTTTTAGGGTTTTCTATGCATAGTATCATGTCATCTCCAAACAGTGAGAGTTGTACTTCTTTTCTAATCTGAAGTCCTTTCATTCCAATCATTTTTTTCTATGATTGCTATGGCTAGGACTTTTAAAACTGTATTGAATAATAGTGGTGAGAGTGGGCACCCTCGTCTTGCTCCTGATGTTTCAGGGATTCACCACTGAGAATGCTTGGTGTGGGTTTGTTGTGTGTGACCTTTATTATTTTGAGATATGATCCTTCTATGCCTACTTCTGGACAATGTTTTCCATAAATGGGCATTAAATATGGTCAATCTTTCTCTGTATTTATTGAGATGATTATATGGTCTTTATATTTCAGTTTGTTAATATGGTGTATCACATTGATTCATTTGTGTTATGTTGAAGAATTTTTGCCTCCCTGGGATAAAGCCCACTTGATCACAATGTATGATCCTTTTAATGTGTTGCTGGAAGCTGTTTGCTAGAATTTTGTTGAGGATTTTTGCATCTATGTTCATCAGTGATATTGGCTTATTTTCTTTTGCCCTTTTTTTTTTTTTTGGTGGTATCATTGTCTGGTTTTGGTATTAGCATGACAATGGCCTTGTTGAATAACTTGGGAGTTTTTCTTAATTTGCAATTTACTGGAAGAGATTGAGCAGGATAGGTGTTAGCTTTTCTCTAACCTTTTGGTAGAAATTGCCTATGAAGGCATCTGGTCTTTTTGTTGTTGTTGTTGTTGTTGGAAAAATTTTTTATTACAGCTTCTATTTCCATGCTTTTGATTGTTCTGCTCATGTTTTCTACTTTTTCTGGTTCAGTTTGGAAGGTTATACTTTTCCAAGATTTTGTCCATTTCTTAGACATTGTCTGTTTTATTGGCATATGATTGCTCATAGTGGTCTCTTATGATCCTTTGTATTTCTGCTTTGTCTGTTGTAACTTCTCCTTTTTCATTTCTGATTTTATTGACTTGAGTCTTCTTTTTTTCTTAATGAGTTTGGCTAAAGATTTTCCAAATTTTTTTAGCTTCTGAAATAATCAGCTTTTAGTTTTATTGATCTTTCCTATTGTTTCCATTTCTTTTCCATTTATTTCTACTCTGATCCTTATGGTTTCCTTCTACTAACTTCGGGGTTTTTAAATTCTTCTTTGGTTAGTTGCTTTAGGTTTAGGGTTAGTTAGTTTATTTAATGTTTCTCTTGTTTCTTAAGCTAGGCTTGCTGCTGCTGCTGCAAAGTCGCTTCAGTCGTGTCCGACTCTGTGCGACCCCATAGACAGCAGCCCACTAGGCTTCCCTGTCCCTGGGATTCTCCAGGCAAGAACACTGGAGTGGGTTGCCATTTCCTTCTCCAATGCATGAAAGTGAAAAGTGGTTTATATTGCTATAAATTTCCCTCTTAGCATTGCCTTTACTGCATCCCATATGTTTTGAGTTGTGTTTTCAGTGTCATTTACTTCTAGATATTTTTTATTTCCTCTTTGATTTCTTCAGTGGCTTTTGGTTATTCAGAAGTGTATTGTTTAGCCTCATGTGCTTGTGTTTTTATAGATTTTTTCCTTTTAGTTGATATTTAGTTGTATAAAGTTGTGATCAGAAAAGATGCTTGATATGATTTCAATTTTTAAAAATTTACCAAGGCTTGTTTTGTGACCCAAGATGTGATTTCTTGGAGAATGTTCCATGTGCTCTTGAGAAAAAAGTGAAATCTACTGTTTTTGGATGAAATGCTCTGTAGTTATCAATTAGGTTCACAAGTGCAATGTATCATTTAAAGCTGTGTTTCTTGATTAATTTTCTGTTTGGATAATCTGTCTATTGGTGTGAGTAGGGTCTTAAAGTCCCCCATTATTTTTGTGTTACTGTCAATATACCATTTAATAGTCGTTAGCATTTACCTTATGTATTGAGGTGCTCCTATGTTGTGTGTGTGTGTGTGTGTGTGTATTAATAATTGTTATGTTTTCTTCTTGGATTGATCCCTTGATCATAATGTAGTGTCCTTCCTTGTCTCTTGTTACAGTCTTTATTTTAAAATCTACTTTTCCTTATTTGAGTATTGCTACTCCCACTTTTTTTTATTTTCATTTACACGCTATATATTTTTTTCTATCCCTTCACTTTCAGTTTATATGTGTATCTAGGTCTCAGGTAGGTCTCTTATAGCCAGCATATATAGGGGTCCTGTCTTGTATCCATTCAGACAATTTGTGTCTTTTAGTTGGAGAATTTAATCCATTTACATTTAAGGAAATAATTGATATGTATTCAGTGATGGCTCAGATGGTAAAAAATATGCTGGCAATGCAGAAGACTGGGGCTTGATCCCTATGCAGGAGGATCCCCTGGAGAAGGGTATGGCTACTCACTCCAGAATTCTTTCCTGGAGAATTCTATGGACAGAGGAACCTGGTGGGCTGCAGATAATGGGGTTGCAAAGAGACAGACACAACTGAGAAATGAACACACACACATGATCCTATTGTTATTTATTTTATTGTTTTGTGTTTGTTTTTTAAAGCCTTGTCTTTCCTTTGAATTTCCTGTCTAGAGAAGTTTAAGTGTTTGTTGTAACACTGGTTTACTGGTGCTTAGTTCTGTTAATTTTTACTTATCTGTAAAGCTTTTGATTTCACTCTTGAATCTGGATGAGATCTTTGCCGGATAGAATATTCATGGGTATAGGTTCTTTTCCCTTTCATCACTTTAAGTATATCCTGCCACTCCCTTCTGGCCTGAAGAATTTCTGCTGAAAGATCAGCTATTAGCCTTATGGGAATTCCCTTGTATATTATTTATTGCTTTTTCCTTGCTGCTTTTAATATTTGTTCTCTGTGTTTAATTTTCATTAGTTTGACTAATAAGCTTCTTGCTATGTTTCTTCTTGAGTTTATCCTGTATGGGATTCTCTGGGCTTCCTGGTCTTGGGTGGCTATTTCCTCTCCCATGTTATGAAAGTTTTTAACTATAATCTCCTCAAATATTTTCTCATATGCTTTCTTTTTTCTCTTTTTCTTCTCTGACCCTGATAATTTGAGTGTTGATTTACTTAGTGTTGTCCTAGAGGTCTCTGAGACTGTTGTTATTTCTTTCATTCTTTTTTCTTTATTCTACTCTGCTTCAGTTATTTCCACCATTCTATCTTCCAGCTCACTTATTTGTTCTTCTGCCTCAGTTATTCTGCTATTATTTCCCTTGTGCATTTTAAACTTTCAGTTATTTTATTGTTCATTGCTGATTGTTCTTTATTTCTTCTAGGTCCTTGTTAAACATTTCTTGTATCTTCTTGCTCCATGCCTCTATTCTATTTATCTGTGCCTCCATTTTACTTCTGAGATTTTTGATCATGTTCACTATTATTACTCTGAATTTTTTTTCAGGTAGACTTCCTGTTTCCTTTTTCTTTGTTTGGTCTTATGGATTTTTACCATGTTCCTTCATCTGCTGCACATTTCTTTGTCTTTTTGTTTTGTTTGATTTATTGTATTTGGAGTCTCCTTTGTGCAGGCAGGAAAGTCATAGTTCCTCTTAATTGTGGAGGCTGTCTCCTGTGGGTGGACTTGGACCAGTGCCTTGTGAAAGTTTCATGGTTGTGGGAACTTGTTTCTGTGTTCTGGTGGTAGAGCTGGATCTTGTCTCTCTGAAGGGCAATACCATGTTCAAGTAGCGTATTTTTGGTGTCTTTGGGCATGTTGTGGCTTTGGGCAGCCTGTCTTCTAATTGGCAGGGTTGTGTTCCTATTTTGTTCTTGCTGAATGTTTGGTGTGCGGTATCTGACACTGGAGCTCAGTAGCTGTTGGGTAGACTTGGTCCTAGTGTTGAGATGGAGGCCTTTAGGAGAGCTGTCCTCAACTTATGTTCCATAGGGACAAGAGTTCTCTGGTGGTCCACAGTCCTGGACCCAGTTCTCCTACCTCAGTGGTTCATGTGTGGCCCCTTACTATAGCACCAGGACTTCAGAGGCCACACTGCACAGAAGACAAAACCACAAGAGTAATGATGACAGCAACACTCAACAGCTCAGAACACCCAAAGAAACACACACATACAAAGAGAAAAAAAGGGAAAAAAGAGGGAAGATCAAAAGAAAAAAAAAACACAACAGGAGTCAAAAAAGGAGAGTGCAACCAAGACAATAGATAAACCCATGAGTGAAAATTAATACTAAAAACTAGACTAGCAAAAAAAGAAAACTCAAAAGCATGTGAAAAATGCAATATGACTACAGAGTACTGTAAAAATAGGAAACTAAACTAAAATAAATTTATTTAAAAATAAGATGTTTAAAAAGAAGAAAGTAGGTTATAAAAATAAAATTAAAGGAATAATACAGAAGAAACAATGTTACAACAATATGAAAAAGATGGAAAAGGGAAAAAATATAGAAATATAAAGTGGTCTTTCTGATTCCTCTGCTGACCTCTCCACACATGTGGTTCAGTCAATCTGCCTACTCAGAAAGTCCTCCAATATTTTAGAGAATGTCTCTGGACCTCTTGTGGGCAGTATGGGGTTAGCTCAGGTTCAGATCTTGCCTTACTCTGCTTGTACTTGCTCTCAAAGTTCACAATTGTCTCCAAAGTCCACAGTTTCAGGCTAACTGCAGAGATTTAATCTGCTCCAACCGAGGCCCAGGAGCAATTTCCCCGTCTCTCCTTTGCTCATACAACCCCGTGTACTTCACTTTGGGTTTGGCCCTGCCGCTGTTTGTAGGTCACGCTCTGGTAGCAGTTCCCTGCCCAGACATGAAGGGGCAAAAGTAGCAGCTTTTTAAGGCTCATTTGCTCAGTCGGGCTGGGGAGAGGGAGAGATAAGGCAGACACAGCTGGTATGTGTGAGGAGTACCCACCGCAGCAGAGATCTGTGGGAAGTTGCCACAGTCTGAGGTGGGTCGTGTGCTTTCCTAGGGGAGTTGGCACCGGGTTGTGTGTTTGTCAGATGAGCCAGGCTGCTCAGGATCCCAGGAAGGTGTGGGCAGCATCCCATGCCCAATCATATCTTTGTGGCAGCTGTGATCCCTGGGGTTGAGATTCTAGTGGCCTCGCAGTCAAGTGGCTTGTGTTCCCCCCACTCTGGTTTCACAAACTGCAGTTGTGCTTCCTTTTGCCTTTTGCATTCATGCCAGCTTTTTACCTCTAGAGTTGAAGACTGAAGCCGGCTTGTCCCACCTAATGAAAATGAAAGTCGCTCAGTTGTATCCCACTCTCTGCAAACCCATGGACTACACAGTCCACAGAATTCTCCAGGCCAGAATACTGGAGTGGGTAGCTGTTCCCTTCTCCAGGGGATCTTCTCAACCAGGGATCAAACCCAGGTCTCCTGCATTCCAGGTGGATTCTTTACCAGCTGAGCCACCACAAAGGTGGAGCACTGCATTCTGCCAGAGTGCAGGGTTAGGGCCTTCCAGCTGGCAATGATCTCTTGCCTCCAGGCTTTTCCCTGGACCCCTTCAGCTATGTCATACTAGCCTCCTCAGAGTATCTTTCCAGCAGTGAATCCTGGTCTTCTCCCTGGGGTCCGACCTCCGAATTCAGAGCCTCAGCACCCAGCCCCCACTCACCTTAAGGCTGGGAAGTGCTATTCAGCAACAATCTCCTGTGAATTTTCTCCATTTTGCATACCACATACCTGTTGCTGTGTTTCCCTCTGAAGTTCCAAAGTTCCCCTATGACTCCACCTGTGAGGAGGTTTCCAAGCGTGCAGAAACTTTCCCTCCTTCATGACTCCCCTCCTCAGAGTGTAGGTCTCTGTCCTGAAATCCTATGTCTCTTTTTTTTTCTTTATTTTTTTGTCCTATATTATTCTGAGGAGATTGGCTTGCCTTTTTGAGAAGTCTGGAGTCTTTTGTCAGCATTCAGAAGATGTGCTGCAGGAGTTGTTCCACAGGCAGTTGAATTTTTGATGGGGAGAAGGTGATCTCCCCATCTTATTCCTCCACCATCTTGAAAAATCGCCTCTCCTCAGTCTTTAAAGTCTATTTTGTCTGAGTATTTCTACTTCAGCTTTCTTTTGATTTCCATTTGCATGGAATAGCTTTTTTTCATCCCCTCACTTTCAGTCAGTATGTCTGAAATATATCTCTTGTAGACAGCATATATACTTAAAAAAACAAAAACAAAAACAAAAAAACATTCAGCCAGTCTGTGTCTTTTGGTTGGTGCATTTAATCCATTTAACTTAATTAAGCTAATTATCAATAAGAATGTTCCTATTACCATTTTTTAAATTGTTTTAGGTTTGTTTTTGCAGGTCTTTTTCTTCTGTTGTATTTCCCATCTAGAGAAGTTCCTTTAGCAATTGTTGTAAAGTTGGTTTGGTGGTGTTGAATTCTCTTAGCTTTTACTTATCTGTAAAGCTTTTGACTTCTCCATCAAATCTGAATAATATCTTTCCTGGGTAGAGTAATCTTGGTTGTACATTTAAAATTTTTTCTTGTTCCTTATTCTTTATTCTACAAAAGCTTCCTTTCTCTTGCTCTATTTCATAGTTTCTGGACTTTAGGAAAGGAGACTCCCTGCTTCATGATGTGTCAACATTTCTTTCACCTAAATTGTCTTCTTTTAAAATCTTTTTCTTTAATATTTTAAAAATAATTTATAGGAGCAAATTCTCTCTCTCATTTGTATCTCCTCACTATTCTATAGATAAAAGAAATAGAGTGGTATATACTCTCTATTCTGAAACTTGTTTTCACTTTCAGCAAATATTCCAGAGGTTATTTCATAAAATGAGGTCTTCCTCATTTCCTTTTTTGTTGTATAGTACTGTGTAAAATTGTGTGCATGTACTACAGTTTACCCAAATTGTTACTTATTGATAGATATTTGAATTCTTTCCAGGCTTTTACTGTAATGAGTAACTTTGTTCACTACTACTTTTTAACAGTAAAAGTACTAAAACAAGAAAAAGTCACAAGAGATATTAGGACTGAAAAAAAAGAGATAAAAATCAGTCTATTTGATGAAATAAAATTTATCTTTATGGCAAGATAAGACAAATTTAAATATAAAAAATTTCTCTGACTTTTTGGGCCTCTTCCCTGGCCCCCCACACCAGCCCCCTTCACTGTGTATTATGCATCTTCATTAACCAAAGCTCCTTAGGAGATAACATTACTTCTTAATCTTACAGGGGGTCGCAACCACCCACTATTCACTTTGTATGTGCAAATCTGGATTGTATAAGCTGTCAACATATAATTTGATGTATAACTCTTTGTCTTAAATACAACGGTGTTTTGATCTCTAATGAGCACGGCAGTTCTCAGAGTTTTCTGAAAACATGCCTCGGGTTATAATCAGGTTGGTTCAAGTGAAATTTTCTATTTTCTTCCTAGATTGACTAGTGATTAATTTTTTGGTTGACATAATCAACGTGGAAAAATATTAGAACTAATATAAATATTTGACAAAATTATTGGATATAAAGTCAACTTACGAAAAAATCAACACTGAAAAAAAAAAATCGACACTGATCCTCCAGATCAGTAATAACAAACTTGAAAATAATTAGAATATAAGACTCTGTTGACAATAGCAATAACACTTGCACAAGAGAATGGGTAATTAAAATAAGTTGGTATAGACTGAAATAGAAGATTTGAACTAGATATTTATGCAGAGATAGATATACCTTTAAAGTGGTGTTGAAGTGGTAGAAGAAACTGATGACATTATGTTGCTGCTGCTGCTGCTGCTAAGTCACTTCAGTCGTGTCCAACTCTGTGCGACCCCATAGACGGCAGCCCATGAGGCTCCCCCGTCCCTGGGATTCTCCAGGCAAGAACACTGGAGTGGGTTGCCATTTCCTTCTCCAATGCATGAAAGTGAAAAGTGAAAGTGAAGTCACTCAGTCGTGTCCGACTCTTCGTGACCCCATGGACTGCAGCCTACCAGGCTCCTCCATCCATGGGATTTTCCAGGCAAGAGTACTGGAATGGGGTGCCATTGCCTTCTCTGAAATTATGTTAAAAGTACATAAACAGATAAAATATTTCATGAAAATGTGTGCCTGGTTTAGAACATTATATAAAATACATTGTCATTAGTGACATTGGTGGTCAGACATGAAGGCAAAGAGTGAAGAGATAAAATAGACCAAGAGAGGTATTTCTGCCTGGACTGATGATGATAATGTGTTAAGAGTTAGGATTATATCTCACTTAACTCCTCATCTAAGGTCAAACCAAACCAAACGTCATAAATAGACATCTCTGCAAATCCGCAGGGATGAATCTCATGTTATACTGGGCAAGCGAAGATTACATAAATGGATCATTAGAAATCACATGGCATGTTGAGAAGCTGTATGACAAATTTTCCAAGCATATAGTTACTCTGTTGAAATAAATTCAACAATTTGCTAAATCAGAGGTCTCTGTGCCTTAACTGAAATGGCAGGTGTGGTACCATGAGATCTCACTTCTTCCTGAGACATGATCATAAGAAACCAACTGGATTTTTCACATTGGATCCAGTTAGTTAAATGTATTGGTGACTATCATGTGGTGACTCTCTCTTCCCAGTATTTAAAGTGGAAAGCAACTGTCTGTGATGTTGAGTCTCAGAAATTCAGGATTAGATTATTTCTGCCTGGTGGAATTTTCCACACAGATACCACCTCCTGTTGATGAAATTCATATCAGGGCCCCTCAGGGCAATGGTGTTTAGAATGTGCATAGTCCTAAAGAAGACTGAATTTCAATTGGCTTAATTCACTTGACTAAAAATGAACTCTAGGCACTGTGGTCAAAACAAAGGTATCCAAGGGAACTGTGCTCTTTTGACTCAATATATTATTTTTAGAACAAGCTTATTAAATGATCGTCCTGTCCAGTTCTCCATCTAATGCTTGATACTACCTAGTAATTTTCCATTAATTAATCATTTAAGTATGATTGAACATATTTTCTAGAAATGTCATTAAGCCAGCAACAGGGATTGCATTATCTGTTTCATTTATCAATATACTTATTAACTCCACAAATATTTACTGAACACCAACTATGTGGCAAACATTGGTACAAGGTTGAAGAGACAGACAAGTTTCCTACTCCCTGGGTCTTTCTGTCCAGTTATAGAGAGAAATTTAACATACAGATAAAAAAGACTATGTCACTGAATAATTTTAAGATGAAAGTAAAACAGTATGGTGTAATAAATAATGGGGCAGGTAGTGGGATGGCTATGGTAAGTGGAGTGAAATGGAAAGACTTTTCTGAAGAGTTAACATTTAAACTAAGATTTGAATAGCAAGAAGGAATCAGTCATGGGAAGTTTTAGGAGAAAAGCATTAAAGAATGAGGCAATGATTTAGTGCAGAGACTCAATGCCAGAATAAGAAAGTCTTGTGCACTGAAGGAAGAAAAAGTCCTTGTTCTGAGGGGCATGTATTTGCTGGTCATTTTTTTTTTTCCATTTTGTGATTCATATTATTTATGCAGATTATTTATTTATATTATTTACCTTAAAATGGATATCTTTTCCTTTTCCTATATGTTTTCAGGTGTTCCTGGTACAATTTAGAAATTAATTCCTTGTTGGTTTTATATATTGCAAACATTTTCTTTGTTACTTTGTTGAACAGAAATCCTTAATTTTGATATAGCCAAATTTCATCAACTTTTCTCCTTAGAGTTTTTGCTTGTTAGTTCTTGTTTAAGAAATCCTTCACTAAATTTGTAAAATATTTTTTTAAATTTTTTTCTTATTTGCTTTTTGGATTTACTTTTCACATATTTGAACAATTTAGAATTTACATTAATAATGTGAAGTATAGATCCCTGTTAATTTTTTTTCATATCATAAACCTATTGGGAATGGAGACATTTTCTCCTCTACCCTTTTTGAGTTCTTGTGGTGGGACTAATAATAAAATTGACACAAGACAGAGTAATAGGAGAAAAAGAAACAGGTTTTAATTCATGTGCATAAGATACCACAGAAATGGGACACAAGAAGTGGCCAAAGCAGGCAGCTTTTACTCTTTTTAGACAAAGCAATAATACATTTGTGAGGAATTGACAGGACAAAGAAACTTAAGTTTTGGGGGTCCATTCAGTGAACAATCAAAACAGAGTTTGGGCTTGGAATAGTAAATGACAGAAATGACAAGTTTGTTTATATAGATTTCTTGGCCCTAATTCCCTATCTTTGGTGATTAAAGTGTCCTTTTACTTTCAGATGCTGGGAGTGTACCTTTTCCATGAAAGATTTATTTCCTGCTTTTAGGAAAACAAGAGAGGAGGGTCAGAGTGTCCCTCTTGTGTTAACCATTTAAAGTAAGTTAAATTCAAAGTAATCAATATGCCATTGAGGCACATTTAGGGCAACCTACTGTGGACTGCAACGAGCTACTCTTCAATGTCACCTGTCCCTTTTATTTGGTGATACCGCTGTTATTATAAGCCAAGATCTGGACAGGGAGGCCTGGCGTGCTGCGATTTATGGGGTCGCAAAGAGTCAGACACGACTGAGCGACTGAACTGAACTGAAGATCTGGGCATTAGGGGTATTCAGTGTTACTGGCATGTTTTAGAAATCATTAGTTTATGCTTATAACAATTCAGCCACACAGGGGTCTTCTTTCTTTCCCCTATGCTGTAATTGTAGCTCTTTTCTTACACAGTGAGAACTCTGGCTTTCTCAAACATAATAACATTTACTTGCTTACTTAATTCTACAATAAATATAATGTTAGGTAGTTAGAATAGGAAATAGGAGTCCAAAATGGCAGTGGCTAAAAGACAAGGAAGGGAAAAGCCCGTGAAAATATAACAAAGGAAAGTCAAAGGAAGGTCTGAGGACTGGAGTGAAACCCTCAGGTAGAACAAACAGCACTCCTGGCTCAGCGCAATTTGCATAGGGCAGGCCCAGGGGGAGGAAAAAAAACATATAAAAGGAGGAGCCAAAGTGCTTTTTCTCTCTCTCCCCTGCGTGTTATGCACATTTTCTCTTTTTCTCTCTCTCCCGCGCGCTGGCGCACTTGTCCATTCTCTTCTCTTCCTGTCTTTGGGTTGACATGCCCTAACGCTTCAAGGATAGATTCTCCTGCTATCTTCTAAATAAAATATAGCTGTAACACTGATTTGTCTAAGAGCTATAACACAGTTTGTCCAAGACTCAAGATCTGTGACTCACCGAGGGCTTTAATGTCCATCACTCCAAATCTTTGTTGTGACGAGACAGAACCAAGGAGAATACACTCGCCTGACATATCAGTTCAGTTCAGTTCAGTTGCTCAGTTGTGTCCGACTCTTTGCAACCCCATGAATCACAGCACGTCAGGCCTCCCTGTCCATCACCAACTCCCGGAGTTCACTCAGACTCACGTCCATCGAGTCAGCGATGCCATCCAGCCATCTCATCCTCAGTCTTCCCTTTTTACTCCTGCCCCCAATCCCTCCCAGCATCAAAGTCTTTTCCAATGAGTCAACTCTTCGCATGAGGTGGCCAAAGGACTGGAGTTTCAGCTTTAGCATCATTCCTTCCAAAGAAATCCCAGGGCTGATCT
The DNA here is from genome assembly GCF_032405125.1 of Capricornis sumatraensis. Taxonomy (NCBI): domain Eukaryota; kingdom Metazoa; phylum Chordata; class Mammalia; order Artiodactyla; family Bovidae; genus Capricornis; species Capricornis sumatraensis. The sequence continues at coordinate 19,243,153 of NC_091084.1, read as the reverse complement.
CCTTCAGAATGGACTGGTTGGATCTCCTTGCAGTCCCAGGGACTCTCAAGAGTCTTCTCCGACACCACAGTTCAAAAGCATCAATTCTTCGGTGCTCAGCCTTCTTCACAGTCCAACTCTCACATCCATACATGACCACAGGAAAAACCATAGCCTTGACTAGACGGACCTTAGTCGGCAAAGTAGAATTGTTGCGTCCATACTCCTATGAAAAACAAACTTACTAAAAAGAGATTTTGAAATCTGTTTGACATTTATTTTAATTGCAACTGAGTTCATTTGTTTCTGTTTACATCTGGTTTTAGTTCTCTCCCAACTCTTGATTTAATTTCATTATTTGAAAATGTAAGAGAGTAACATACTTCCAAAAGTCAAAACTATACTGAGAGAAGTATCACTCTCCTTCCTATGCATTCCTCCTCTCTTCTCTCCACACTTAGTATGTCCCCAACTTACAACATATCCTTTTAAGATTTTTGATGGTGTGAAATTGGTATGCATTCAGTAGAAACTGTACTTCAAATTTTGAATTTTGATCTTTTTCCAGTCAGTGATATGCAGCTTGAACTCATGATTCTGGGTAGTGACAGTGAATTGCAGTTTGCCGTCAGCCCTGTGATCTCAAAGGAAAACAGCTAATACATTTACAACTACTGTATTCCACTTTCAATACAGAATTAAATAAATTACACAATATTCAACATTTTATTGTAAAATAGGCTTCATTTTAGATGATTTTGCCCAACTGTAGGTTAATGTCAAGGCTAAGCTTTGTTGTGTTGTAGGTTATGTGTATTAACTGCAATTTATTATGGGTTTATTGAGATGTAACCCTACTGTAAATCAAGGAAGATCCGTAATCAATTTCATTGTTTTTTGGTTATCTTTCCTGTGGGTTTTTTTTTTTTTTTTTGGCAAAAGAATGCTTTTTTATCTCCCCTATTTTAACAAAAAAATTAACATGCCATGTGTACTCTTTAGTGTTTTTCTTTTTCCACTTAATGTTATTTCCTGGAAATCATTCCTCTACTGTATGTATTATATTTACTGTGTTTCTTTACTGTTTGAAAACGTTTCTTTTGGTATTTAGTAAAGTTTGTATCAATAGTCGTAACAGTTATCTTTGTTTCTTTTTAAAATTGAGATGTAATTTACATATAATGTATTAGTTTCAGGTGTACATAATAATGATTCAACATTTGTAAATACTGTGAGATGATCACCGTAATAAGTCTAGGTGACATTCATCACCACACAGTTACAATTTTTTTCTTGTGATGAAAACTTTTAACATTTCCTCCTTTAGAAACTTCAAAATATCCAGAATAGTATTATCAACAGCTTAATTGGTGGCACTAGTGTAAAGAATATGCCTGCCAAAGCAGGAGATGCAGGAGACTCAGGTTTGATCCCTGGGTCAGAAATATCCACTGAAGAAGGGAATGACAACCTACTCCAGCTTTATTGCCTGGAAAATTCCATAGACGGAGGAGCCTGGTGAGCTACAGTCCATGGGTTGCAAAGAGTCAGACATGACTGAGCACACACACACCCACACACATTATAACTAGAGTCACCATGATGTACATTATAGCCCCAAGACTTATTTATTTTTATAACTGGAAGCTTGTAAATTCTGACCTGCTTCACCCAATTTTGCCCACCTTTCATCCCCTACCTCTGGTAACCACCAGTCTGTCCTTCTGTATTACGAGTATGTTTGTTTTAGTCAGATTCCACATGTAAGTGAGATAATATTTTTCTTTCTCTGTCTTTCATTTAATATATTGCCATTACAGTCCATCAATATTGTTGCAAATGGCCACATTTTTTCCCTTTTATGACTGAGTAGTATTCCATTGTATATATCAGTATGTACCATATCTTCTCTCTGTGTCCATTCATCCATTGATGGACATGAGTTGTTTCTGTGTTTTGACTACTGCAAATTTTGTCCACATACCAATTTTCTACATGTTTATTAACCCTTGTTTAATTCTTAGTTCTACAATGAAATATATTAAATACTTATTATCAGTCTTTTTGCTGATGTTTTCTTAGCTCTTTTTTGGTTGAAACTTCTCCCTAGTATTACGTTGGAAGTGTTTGTGTGCACTTGAAGAGCAGCTTGATTATGTATAAAACGCTTGGTTCTGCCAGTCTTCCCATTCAACCCAACTGGAATCTAACAGAGTCATTCAGTCTCCCACAAGACTGAAGATTTGTGACCATCCTGATTGCAAATATTCTGTCCCATCATTAAACCTGTGTCAGATCACAAGTTCTCCTTTTGTGGTCAACTTCTGGTCACCAAACTGCTAAGCCTAGTTTTTGATACAAGAATTAGTGATAAAAAAGTTTCATGACAAGGCTTGAGATCTAGAGAGAGAAGCAGAATGGCCAGACCCCATCACCACATAAACCCTGTGTGGAAGCTTAATTTAGACAGGGTTCCCAGAATATAAATAGATAAGACACTAATGCCTCTGGGGAATGCCTCCAGGGATAAAGCTACTATGAAAAGAAGAAAAGCATTCATAGTTTAAAAAAAGCTTCAGGACTTACTTCCCTTGAAATAGCTGACAGTGCTTTTCCAGAATTTACTTAAACAAAAGGTTACTTATTTATAATCTCTTTAAAGCCTTTGAGATCTTGAAGGAGGCTTGAGTGTCAAGGCTGAAAGGGCTCTTAGAAATAATCTAATGTATCTTTTCTTCCTTTAACATATGAGAAAACTGGAAGTGTTGTCTGGAGTGGAAGAAGTATTTGAAGCTTACATGTGAAATTTCAGGCTTATTACAATGCTTTGAAAAATAAATCTGTTGCAGAAATGAACAAAGAATTATAAAATATCTTTAAGTTTTGGATTCAGATTTTAAAAAAAATTTTAAGAAGAAAAAGCACAGTGAAATTGAAGATGCTATGTTACCTTCTCTTATCTTATTCCTGTTCTTTCCTAGTGGAAACCAGTATTATGAACTTGGTATTCATTCCATCCATACTTTCACACTTTGCTTATACATATGTATCAAATATTATGCAATTATTTTAACTTATCAAAATATAAGCATAGTACATAATATTCAGAAATTTGCTTTTTAAAAATTTTGAGTGAACCTCCTTATACATACCTCTGTGAGTATAGAAGTAAACCCTCATTATTCCAATGTTCCTGTGACTATTGGGGAATGAGTCATTCAGCACAAATGTTCTTGTAATTGGGACACACTGTGATAATTAGCAGTGATCAGTCCATATCAGGTGTCAGGACACTCTTGCCTTCTGGAAGGAGTTTTGGATAAGGAGTCAAGACTACTGCTGGCTGTGTTCCTGACAGTGTGACTTTTGAAGAGGAATTGAGGTGTGATGGAATGAGCAATGGATATGACACTAGGCTTGGCTTCTAGCTATACCACTAATTCCACTTGAGCCTCAGTTTCCTCATACGTAAAAAAAAAAAATGATGTTGCTTCACAGTGCTATTGGACTCAAACTGGATAAGGGTGAGATAAAAGCAGAATGTTGCTATTATAATTTAAATATCAATAACCTCAGATAATAACCTTTCTTCGAAGAAAGCAAAGAACTAAAGAGCCTCTTGAGGAAGGTTAAAGAGGAGAGTGAAAAAAACTGGTTTAAAAGTCAGCATTCGAAAAGTAAGATCATGGCATCTGGTCCCACACTTCATGGCAAATAGATGGGGAAACAATGGAAAAAGTGACAGACTTTATTTTCTTGGGCTCTAAAATCACTGTGGGGGGTGACAACAGCTATGAAATGATTAAAAGACGCTTGCTCCTTGGAAGAAAAGCTATGACCAGCCTAGACAACATGTTAAAAAAAGCAGAGACATCACTTTGCCAACAAAAGTCTACCTAGTCAAAGCTGTGGTTTTTCCAGTAGTTATGTACAGATGTGAGAGTTGGACCATAAAGAAGGTGGAGCACTGAAGAATTGATGCTTTTGAACTATGGTGTTGGAGAGGACTCTTCAAAGTCCCTTGGACAGTGAAGAGATCAAACCAGTCAATCCTAAAGGAAATGACTCTGAGTATTTACTGGAAGGACTGATGCTGAAGTTGAAGCTGCAGTACTTTGGCCACCTGATGTGAACAGCCGACTGATTTGAAAAGACCCTGAGGCTAGGAAAGATTGAGGGTAGGAGGAGTAGGGGACAATAGAGGATGAGATGGTTGGATGGCATCATCAACTCAACAGGCAAGAGTTTGAGCAAACTCTGGGGGATAGTGAAGAACACAGAAGCCTGGCATTCTGCAGATCATGGGGTCGCAGATCAAAAGTTGGACATGACTGAGCAACTGAACAACAAAGAAGTTCTCAGTTTTCATAATTGTAGAATAAGAGGGATAAAACTTGGTAAAAGGGGATAAGCCCTTTTTACTCTGAAATTGCTTGTGATTCTGTGACTGGGGATAAGTCAGATCCCCCAAATGAGAAGGGTGGGGATCACCCTTGGATCCCCACCAGGGGGCCACCATTGGAAGAAAAAGTAGTATAAGGCAAATAAGACAATATAGCATCCCTTCCTTTCTCCCCTCATCACTTCTTCCATTCCTCTCTTCTCTTTCATCTGTTTCTTCCTTTCTTATTTTTCTGTTCTTTTGTCCTTCCATTTCCCAAACTTGCTATACTTCTTGAAGCACTCATTTCCACCCTTCCTAGCTAACTTCAATCTATTCTTCAGATAGTCTTTGCTTTTCTGGGAAGCCTTCTTTTGTAAGCTTTTCCAGATCTCTCAAATTTTGATCATGACGCCCTTCCCATGTTCTCCAACAATGCATTCATGACCGTCATCATTGCATTTATCACTGTGATTTGAATTGTCTTCAAACCTTTAATAGAATCTAAGACTGGGGGGCATGTAAGTTTCATGTCTTGTTCACTGGTTTATCCCAAAAGGCCATACTGGTGCCTGGAACATAGAGGGCACTTCAATTCTGTTGAATAAAGAATAAATAAATATTCAGACACCATGCTAGGCAGCATGAATACAGAGATAAATAACTCAAAGCTTTAAGCTCTCAAGGAATTAAAAGTCTCGTAGGGAGGATAGCATGAGTACTTGTTAAGTCGCTTCAGTTCAGTTCAGTTCAGTCGCTCAGTCGTGTCCGACTCTTTGCGACCCTATGGACTGTAGCTATGTCTGTGGGATTCTCCAGGCAAAAATACTGGAGTGGGTTGCCATGCCCTCCTCCGGGGATCTTCCCAGATCTCTTACATCCTCTCCATTGGTAGGCGGGTTCTTTACTACTAGCGCCACATGGGAAGACCAGGGAGGATAGACAGGCAATCAAATAATTGCAATTCTGTATTATAAGAACAAGCATCAGAAATCTGTTCAAAATGCAAATGTGTATAGAGGAAAGAGTTTGAGTGGGTCTAAGAAAGTTGTATAAGAGATTGGTAAACTGGATCTTAAGGATGAGCAGAAATGTGTCAATCTGGGAAAGCAACGGACATGCCAGGCACAGCATCAGCATATTTATTCAACTAGTATTTAATAATCCCAAAGCATGTGCCAAGCACTGTTACAGGTATGGATGCTATAGCAGGCTCATTGGGAAACACCCTCCTCAAGTCCCTTCCCTTCCTTTCAGAGGTCTTCTTTCCGTCTGACCCATGTCATCCTGCATCTCTACAGCACCCCTGCAAGTGTAGGTATTTACCACATATGAAAATTTATGGGGAAATTGCATTTCCTTGATCCAAGAGAACAAGGTCTTGGCTGTTTTTGTGCTGAGGAGGACGTGAGGGCTTGAATTTCTCAGTGTTTTGATCAAAGGCACACAGCTGTTATATGAGAACGCCCTGGAAATGTAATCTGAGTTCTCCAAGGCATAGACTGGGCCTCACCATCTGTCTCAGGCCACAGTCTGACTGAGGACTATCTTTGGCTGAACACCCCTTGCATGGGTCAAATATTAATACAAGTATCTGCCAGAGAGAATAACAAGGTAAGAAAAAAATGCACATGAAATAAAGGCTAGAAGAAGTCTCATAGATCAATACACACCATTATGCAGAGCTTTTATGGAGGCAATTAGTGAAAAGAAATACAGAGTTACACAGAGTAAAAGATAAACCATTTAAGGGGTTGTTTCGTAACAAAACTGGTATTTCCATTTGCAGCAAATTTTATACAGGGCTCTCAGCAGTGAAAGAGTGGAGTCCTAACCACTGGATACCAGGGAATCCCCTGAAAACATGTTTGTTTTACTTTTTCACTTGCCTGAGGATAGAATTCTGAGTTGGACACAGTTTTCCCTCAGAATTTTGAAGTAATTGGAAGCCTTCTATCTTCCAATATTGCTGATGAAAAGTTGGAAGCCAATCTAATTACTTCTTCTTTGAATGTTTTCTTTTCCCTGTACAATTTCTGTTTACTTAAGATTGCATTTCTTCTGTTTGTATTGAACTTTAACTTCCACATTTTCTGATAATCTTTAAGTATGTAGGACTAAAAACTGCTAAGACTCTCTGAGTACAGGGGTGAAGCTTGTTGATTGTGCACTTCTGTGTAAGATGAACTGTTAGGGACTTTTCACTGGGGGAATTCCAATGTCAGTATCTTTTCCCCTTGGGCTTCTCAGATTCCTCAGAGAAGGCTTTTCCAATCCTTGGCCCAGAGCTACATGTGAAGGCTTATATTCCACTCTTAATGGAACCTGAGTAGGGGAAGGCGCCTGGGGTGGGATATGGGTTCACCGTTCAGATGTATGTTTATTTAAATCCACGCTTTCAGTAGGCTTCTTCAGTCTTTAATTGTGCCATTGGTTTCCCAGTCCAGAGAGTCTCTTCAAGAAATAAAACTGTAGTCTTAGGTTGGGGAAGAATAGTTGTTAGCTGTGTCAAGGTTAAGGGAAGGGAGGGATCTTTGGGACCTAGCAATTTCTTGAAAGACTGAACTATTATCTTATCTTAGCTATCCCCACTGCTGCCAATCTGTACAGTATAAATCAGATGGACTCTTGGCTTTCCCTACTACTAGTTTAGGATTCAGCTTTCTTAGTTTTGCTAAATTGGTTACAGCAATCCTTTTGCATCACAGGTTCCAAAACTTACTTGCTGCTTTCTTTGATTCTTATCATTCTTATGGATTTATGCTTTAAAAAAGTCTCTCTACTGTCATTTTAGAAGGATTTTGAGAGACAGCAAAATTATATGCATATGTTGTATCTTTCTGTCTTAACCCAGAAGCCCAGAAAACTTTTAAGTTGAGGAGAAGATATGCTATTTCTATTACTGTATCTTGAACTTCCACTGAAGCCAGGAAATTAGCAATTAGATAGCATAAGGGTTCAGAATTTACACCATGGAGTCAAACCTGCTATTGAACCCTATGTCTGTCACAAAATATTGATAGTGGCTAATGTTGCTATTTTGTACTTAATTTTTTCCTCCCAGCATTTCTCTCTTTTCCTACAATATGCATGTATGTGTGTGTGTTTGTATCACTCAATTGTTTCTGACTGTTTGTGACCCCATGGACTGTAGCCCGCCAGGCTCCCCTGTCCATAGAATTCTCCAAGCAGTACTGGAGTGGGTAGCCATCCCTTTGTCCAGGGGAACCTTCCCAACCCAGGGATAGAACCTGAGTCTCCCAGATTGCAGGCAGATTCTTTATTGCTGATTCAACAGGGAAGCCCACAACATACATATATTACTTTTATAATCAGAAAAGTTAGTATTATTTAAATAAAATAATGCTAGTTGAAATGAGTAATACAAATATTTCATCTTAGTTTTATTCTTAAATAGAGAATAGAGCTACTCATTTGCTTAAAAAGTTTGTGTAGAAATAGTTCTAGCTAGTAATTATAGTTTGTTGCAACCTGTGAAGATTTATTATATAAGTAGTTTAAAAAGTATAACACCCAGACCATATAATCATGTTACATTCACAAAAGGAAATACTGGCCTGTATCAGCAAGATCTTCCTTTCTGTGATGAGTTCAGGGACAGGCTTCACTGAAAAGAAAAAATTCTCCAACATCTTTTAATAATTAGCAGAATTGAAAACTTATCAGTCTTAAAAGGGTGACAATAAATTGAATATCTTTTGTCTTATCTCCCTTCTTGTCTAATGTTTTTCTTCTTTAAATCTTAATTTGATTTTGTCTTTATTATCTTTTAGGAATCATAAGAAGGTTAGTAGAAAATATTTATATATCTATATTTCCATTGAATGATCCATCTTACATTTCATCACTATCGTATCAGGACTTTTCTAATTCTTTGAGAAGTTCAGGTAGAGTTTCATTACATATTTAATACTGATGATGAAGATTTAAGAGAATGAGGATGTTCCATGAATGATGCAGATAGGATCAAAGCGTGGGTGCTTTGGAGTTACCACTAAGGTTTGTGAATTCGTCATATGAAGCATAGACTATGGACTGAATGCATAACATTTATTACAATCTTTCAAATATTTGTTGATGTTATCATATTTAATATAATATGAATTCATTTCTTTTCTCTCTTTAGTTGCTAAGTCATGTCCAACTCTTTTGACCTCATGGACTGTAAGCCTGCCAGGCAAGAATACTGAAGTGGGTTTCCATTCCCTTCTCCAGGGGCTAGCAGTATAGTTAATTCTCAGTTGTCTAACTCTGATCATCCGTGCCTCTCTTCCTGCAGAAAACCCACCCCAGATGAAGCAAACATTGACTATCTCCTATTTGAGGGGAGGTGTTCTAAGAACATTGCCACCAACAACATGGCTAGAACCACTAGCCCTTGGAACTAGCCCACTAACCCTTGGAATTAGCTCCTGAGAGAATTTGAAATAGTCATCAACATTTTCCTCTACTTTTGCAGGAAATACTGGAAGTAAATAAGGGGACATAGAATTCAACAGCTGACTACCAGTGTTTTACATTCAATTGTTTGGAAGCATACTGATTCAGCTCTGGCTAGAAAATACAGAATTACTTTATTACTTCCTAAAGAACATTAAGACATAAAAGTCAGTTCAGGATAACATAGTTTTTGTATTGAAGGTGAATATGCAATAAAAAATCTGCTCAGCTCTAGATCTGGAGATTCAGTTGGGAAGCCCTAAGTGACCATTTGTCACTGAGATATATAGGTGCTTGAATTTCTTAGTTGATGCTGTGGTTAATGGGCAAGGGGAGGAAAGAAAAGAAATCTTGTCCTTTACATGCATAGTTAGTTTGAGTGTAATCCCTCAACTCTGAAAAAATGGATTTAATTTTCACAAAAATTTAAATGAGTCCACTGAAAGGTATGAAAACATTTTGTCTAAAAGTTTGAGAATCATTTATCTAGTTAAATGACCACTTGACATGGGACATGTCCTTAAATATTGACCTTAAATATTGCTTTCATATGTAAAAGGTAAGACTCCATCCTGGGTTAATCATTTAACTAGTTCTGTGATTTATTTAGTTTTCCTCATTTGAAAAATGGAGATAATAATACAAACTATATTTATTCTTCCAGGAACTGTGCATGTCAAGTGCTTTAAAGAAGTCACATACTTTGAAAATATTGGAAGTCACTATGATGACAGTTATTATCACAGTCATCCATATAATGATATAAAACCTAAACAGAGAAATGAAAAATAATGATTTACTTACCCCATACATCAAGTGTCTTGATTGCTAAGCTCATGGGATTTTAGTTTTTGTTGTTTAGTAATAATTTATTTAAAAAATAGAAGCAAAATTTCAGGGTCAGTAGGACAGAATGAGGACATGCAGAAATCTCCAGCTTCTGTTCTAAGTGATTAAGAATGAAGGATAAAATATTGTCATATATATATGTGTGTCATATATATTGTCATATATGTGTATATATATATATATATATATATATACATATATAAACACATTCAAAGACAACTGAGACAACCACTGTGGATAGAGAGGAAAGCTACAAAGGTAGTCAGAGCCTGAAGGTACATAGTTTTCAGGAAGTTGGGACTGGAAAGTGGATGAAAACTTCAATGTCTTTATAAGAGCAAGGCTAAATATGCCTCTGTCATGATGAGGATGAAGTTTTCTTCATTATGGGGAACAAGTATTATTTGCTTTGCTCTCAAATATCATCTGTGTTCTGTGTTGAAAGAGAAAGGAAATACATTTACTTACCCATCTGAAACTTACTTCTGTCAAAAGCTGGTAGTTGAAACAGGTTTCTGTGTGAGACTGGAATTTGAGCTTGAATAACATATGGTGGTTGTAACTCACCCACCTGAATAAGTGAGAATCCCAAGACAAGACTGCAATATGTGACTTGGGTTTGAGGCCAGAAAACTAGTGAAGCAAGGATGACCCTGCCTTACATGCAAGCCAAACATAGGAGGAACTCTGCACTGAAGATACTCTCTCAAGCAAAAAAAACACAAGGACACTTGGTATCATAAAAAGTCATCAATAGAATCCATAAGTAAGAAAATGCACAACCATAAAAAAGAGAGCTAACAAAATGATCTGGAAGGGCCTTAAAGCTTAAAACTGTCCCCAAAATCAACCAACCAACTTCTAACCCACCCTGCTGCCCCAAGCAACAAACCCTGAAAAGCAAAATCATCATCCATAAAACAAGATTATGAATTTATGAAAGCAGCATGAAAGTAGCATGGAAATGAATTTATTGGTAATCTTGGAAATAAAGTATTGTCACAAAACTTAAAAATATAATGGATGGGTTAAATAATAGCTTTTAAAGAATGAAAGAGGGATTTTATGAATTGGGAGACAGAACAGAAGAAATCTCCCATAATGCAAAGACAATGACATGTAAAAATGTGAAAGAAATATAGAAGATTTCAGACTACCTGCAGGATATATCAACCAGATCAGTAGCCTACTCCTCAGTCATAGCAATAGAAGCCAGACAACAATGCAGTTATTGTTTTAAAGCACTATGAAAAAATAAATGCAAACATAAAATTTGATACTCAGCAAAAAGGTAATTTAACAGAGAAGTCTAAAGAAAGCACATTTTAGGTATATGAGGAGCAAGATGGTTTGCTATTTCAGAAAAGAATTGTTAATGGAAAAATTCAATATTGAAACTGACTCTTATTGGAAGAACTATTGAAAGATGAATTTCAGCAAGAAGAGAAGGGAAGGATGAAGTGTAATGCAAGAATACTAGGTGTGCCTATAAATCTGGAAAATATCTTAATAAATGTAAGTAAGTGTTGGTTGTATAAATAATAGTAATGACAATAAGAACAGTACTGTTGACATTAAAACAGAGAACTAAAGAAACAATTATTACCTGGACTCTAAAGGATATCAGAGGGAATGAGAAAATCTATAATGTTCTTTTCTTATTTAGAAAGAAGATTGAGATGTTGAATAAATTTAGGTTTTAATAAAAAAATATATATGTTTAAATATATATTTAGATTATTGGGTTAATCTTTCATAGAATAAAAATGGAAGATAGAATTTCCAAGTCAATAGAGGGAAAAATAGAAACAAAAACAGGACAACTTTATGAAAACAAGTAAGAAAGGAAAAAAAGGGAAAACTGTGGAAAATATAAACTAAGTATTTCAGAATAATCTCAGAAATATAAGTTGAACCTATCTATTCAAAGATGTACACTTAGACTAAATTTTTAAAATTTAGCTCTGTGCAAGTTAGAGAAAAACATATAAAACAAAATTATATAGAAATGTTGGAAATAAAGAAATCTAAAAGTTACCAGGTGAGTACTCATCAAAACACAGAAGCTATTACAGCATTATTTAAAGCAGATAATATAAGATATAAAATTAAAAGCACTGAGAAACAAGAAGAAAAGTAGTCTTAAGTCAAGATGGGGAGTAGAAGAACGTGCACCCATCTTCTCCTGTGAGAACTCCAAATTTACAACTAATCGCTGAACAACCATTGACAGGAGAATGATGGATCCCCGCCCCCCCCCCCCCACCCGACACACGCACAAAAAGATACCACATGTCCAAGGGCAAAGGAGAAGCCCCAATAAAACAGTAGGAGAGGCGAAATTGCATTTAGAATCAAGCCCCATACCCGCCAAAGATGCTCAGAGGGCTCAAAGAAAACCTTTTGTGCACCAGAAACCAGGAACCCTACAAGAGACTGGGCCAGACCTGCCTTAGATTGTTTGAGTGTCTCCTGTGGAGGCACAGGTCAGCAGTGGACTGTGAGGGGACAGGGGCTTTGGCTCAGCAGACCTGGGGAGTGAAGTGTGTGAGCCCCACCAGACAGCCTCCGAGCAGACAACCCACAAACTGGAGAATAATTATACCAAAGAAGTTCTAGAACTGTTGTGAAAGTTCTAAGGCCCACAACAGATTTCCCAAACTGGGGATCTGCAAAAGGGACTGAGAACCCCCAGATCATTTGAAGACCAGTGGGATTTGATTACAGAATGTCCACAGAACTGGAGAAACAGACTCTTGGAGAGCACAAACAAAACCTTGTGCAGACCAGGACCCAGGAGAAAGGAGCAGTTACCTCACAAGAGACTGAGCCAGACATGCCTGTTGGTGTCCAGGAGTCTCTGGCAGAGGCATGCCATGTGGCTTGCCATGTAGTTGGAGGCACTGGATACAACAGTCCTGACATAAACCCTTTAGAAGGAGGTCACCATTACCACCATTATTCCAGCCATAGTTTGGCCTAGGCCAACTAGAGGCAGGTGGGCACAGGAGGTCCTAGAGGACCTATTCCACGTTTGAGGTCAGGAGGGGTGGCGGTGAGGAGATACCCCTCATACAAGGTAAGGAGCAGTGGCTGCAGTTTGCTGGACCAGCCATGAAGAGATACCCCACATCCAAGGTAAGAGAAATCCAAGTAAGACGGTAGGTGTTGCAAGAGGGCATGAGAGGGCAGATACACTGAAACCATACTCACAGAAAACTAGTCAATCTGGTCACACTATAACCACAGCCTTGTCTAACTCAGTGAAACTAAGTCATGCCTGTGGGGCCACCCACGATGGGTGGGTCATGGTGGAGAGGTCTGACAGAATGTGCTCCACTGGAGAAGGGAATGGCAAACCATTTCAGTATTCTTGTCTTGAGAACACCATGAACAGTATGAAAAGGCAAAAGGATAAGATACTGAAAGAGGAACTCCCCAAGTCATTAGGTGCCCAATATGCTACTGGAGATCAGTGGAGAAATAACTCCAGAAAGAATGAAGGGATGGAGCCAAAGCAAAAACAATACCCAGCTGTGGATGTGACTGGTGATAGAAGCAAGGTCCGATGCTGTAAAAGCAATATTGCATAGGAACCTGGAATGTCAGGTCCATGAATCAAGGCAAATTGGAAGTGGTCAAACAAGCGATGACAAGAGTGAACATCGACATTCTAGGAATCAGCAAACTAAAATGGACTGGAATGGGTGAATTTAACTCAGATGACCATTATATCTACTACTGTGTGCAGGAATCCCTTAGAAGAAATGGAGTAGCCATCATGGTCAACAAAAGAGTCCAAATGCAGTACTTGGATGCAATCTCAAAAATGACAACAGAATGATCTCTGTTCGTCTCCAAGGCAAACCATTCAATATCACGGTAATCCAAGTCTATGCCCCAACCAGTAACGCTGAAGAAGCCGAAGTTGAACGGTTCTATGAAGACCTACAAGACCTTTGAGAACTAACACCCAGAAAAGATGTCCTTTTCATTATAGGGGACTGGAATGCAAAAGGAGGAAGTCAAGAAACACCTGGAGTAACAGGCAAATTTGGCCTTGGAATGTGGAATGAAGCAGGGCAAAGACTAATAGACTTTTGCCAAGAAAATGCACTGGTCATAGGAAACACCCTCTTCCAACAACACAAGAGATGACTCTACACATGGACATTACCAGATGGTCAACAACAAAATCGGATTGATTATATTCTTTGCAGCCAAAGATGGAGAAGCTCTATAAAGTCAACAAAAACAAGACCAGGAACTGACTGTGGCTCAGATCATGAACTCCTTATTGCCAAATTTAGACTTAAATTGAAGAAAGTAGGGAAAACCACTAGACCATTCAGGTATGACCTAAATCAAATCCTTTATGATTATACAGTGGAAGTGAGAAATAGATTTAAGGGCCTAGATCTGATAGACAGAGTGCCTGATGAACTATGGAATAAGGTTCATGACATTGTACAGGAGACAGGGATCAAGACCATCCCCATGGAAAAGAAATGCAAAAAAGCAAAATTGCTGTCTGAGGAGGCCTTACAAATAGCTGTGCAAAGAAGAGAAGTGAAAAGCAAAGGAGAAAAGGAAAGATATAAACATCTGAATGCAAAGTTCCAAAGAATAGCAAGAAGAGATAAGAAAGCCTTCTTCAGCGATCAGTGCAAACAAATAGAGGAAAAGAACAGAGTGGGAAAGACTAGAGATCTCTTCAAGAAAATTAGAGATACCAGGGGAACATTTCATGCAAAGATGGGCTCGATAAAGGACAGAAATGGTATAGGCCTAACAGAGCAGAAGATATTAAGAAGAGGTGGCAAGAATACACTGAAAAACTGTACAAAAAAGATCCTCACAACCAAGATAATCATGATGGTGTGATCCTCAGCTAGAGCCAGACATCCTGGAATTTGAAGGCAAGTGGGCTTTAGAAAGCATCACTATGAACAAAGGTAGTGGTAGTGATGGCATTCCAGTTGAGCTGTTTCAAATCCTGAAAGATGATGCTGTGACAGTGCTGCACTCAATATGCCAGCAAATTTGGAAAACTCAGCAGTGGCCACAGGACTGGAAAAGGTGAGTTTTCATTCCAATTCCAAAGAAAGGCAATGCCAAATAATGCTCAAACTACTGCACAATTGCACTCATCTTACACTCTGGTAAAGTAATGCTCAAATTTCTCCAAGCTAGGCTGCGGCAGTACGTGAACCATGAACTTCCAGATGTTCAAGCTGGTTTTAGAAAAGGAAGAGGAACCAGAGATCAAATTGCCAACATCTGCTGGATCATCGAGAAAGTAAAAGAGTTCCAGAAAAACATCTATTTCTGCTTTATTGACTATACTAAAGTCTTTGACTGTGTGGATCACAATATACTGTAGCAAATTCTGAAAGAGATGGGAATACTAGACCACCTGACCTGCCTCTTGAGAAGCCTTATATGCAGGTCAGGAAGCAACAGTTAGAACTGGACATGGAACAACAGACTGGTTATAAATAGGAAAAGGAGTACATCAAGGCTGTATATTGTCACCCTGCTTATTTAACTTTTATGCAGAGCACATCATGAGAAACGCCGGGCTGGAAGAAGCACAAGTTGGAATCAAGATTGCCAGGAGAAATATCAATAACCTCAGATATGCAGATGACACCACCCTTATGGCAGAAAGTGAAGAGGAACTCAAAAGCCTCTTGATGAAAGTGAAAGAGGAGAATGAAAAAGTTGGCTTAAAGCTCAACATTCAGAAAACGAAGATCATGGCATCTGGTCCCATCACTTCATGGGAAATAGGTGGGGAAACAGTAGAAACAGTGTCAGACTTTATTTTTTTGCGGGGGGGGGGGTGCTCCAAAATCACTGCAGATGGTGACTGCAGCCATGAAAGTAAAAGATGCTTACTCCTTGGAAAAAAAGTTATGACCAACCTAGATAGCATATTGAAAGGCAGAGACATTATTTTGCCAACAAAGATCCATGTACTCAAGGCTATGGTTTTTCCAGTCATCATGTATGGATGTGAGAGTTGGACTGTGAAGAAAGCCAAGTGCTGAAGATATGATGCTTTTGAACTGTGGTGTTGGAGAAGACTCTTGAGAGTCCCTTGGACTGCAAGGAGATTCAACCAGTCCATTCTTAAGGAGATCAGTCCTGGGTGTTCTTTGGAAGGAATGATGCTAAGGCTGAAACTCCAGTACTTTGGCCACCTCATGTGAAGAGTTGACTCATTGGAAAAGACTCTGATGCTGGGAGGGATTGGGGGCAGGATGAGAAGGGGACAACCGAGGATGAGATGGCTGGATGGCATCACTGACTCGATGGACATTAGTCTGAGTGTACTCCGGGCATTGGTAATGGACAGGGAGGCCTGGCGTACTGTGATTTATGGCATCGCAAAGAGTCGGACATGACTGAGTGACTAAATTAACTGAACTGAACTGAACTAGAGGAAGGGAAAACAGTCTCACCCATCAATTGGTTTAAAGATTTAGTGAGCATGGTTCTGGCCGTCAGAGCAAACCCAGATTCCCCTACAACCAGTTCCTCCCATCAGGAAGCTTCCATAAGTCTCTTATCCTTATCCATCAGAGGGCAGAGAGAATGAAAAGCACAATCACAGAAAACTAATCAAACTGATCACTTGCATCACAGCCTTAGCTAACTCATTGAAACTATGAGCTATGGCATGTAGGGTCACCCAAGATGTACAGGTCATGGTGGAGAGTTCTGACAAAACGTGGTCCACTAGAGAAGGGAATGGCAAAACACTTCAGTGTTCATGCCTTGAGAACCCCATGAATGCTATCAAAAGGCAAAAAGATATAACACTGAAAGACAAACTTCTCAGGTCAGTAGGTGCCCAATATGCTACTGGAGAAGAGAGGAGAAATAGCTCTAGATAGAATGAAGAGGCTGAGTCAAAGCAAAAACAGCCCCCAGTTGTGGATGTGATTGTTGATGGAAGTAAAGCCTGATTCTGTAAAGAACAATATTGCATGAGAACCTGGAATGTAGGTCGATGAATCAAGGTAAATTGGAAGTGGTCAAAAAGAGATGGCAAGAGTGCATATTGATTTTTTAGGAATCAATGAACTAAAATGGACTGGAATTGGTGAATTTAATTCAGATGACCATTATATCTACCACTGTGGGCAAGAATCCCTTAGAAGAAATGGAGTAGCCCTCATAGTCAACAAAAGAGTCCAAATTGCAGTACTTAGGTGCAATCTCAAAAGCAACAGAATGATCTGTTTGTTTCCAAGGCAAACCATTCAATATCACAGTAATCTAAATCTATTATACCCCAACCACAAATGCTGAAGAAGCTGAAGCTGAATGGTCCTATGATGACCAACAAGACGTTCTAGAACACCAAAAAAAAAAAAAAAGTCCTTTTCATCATAGAGGACTGGAATTCAAAAGGAGGAAGTCAAGGGGTACATGGAAGAACAGGCAAGTTTGGCCTTGGAGTACAAAATGAACCAGTTGCTAAGAGAACTCACTGGTCATATCAAAAACTGTCTTCAAACAACACAAGGGATGACTCTACTCATGGACATCACTAAGTGGTGATGGTTAATACCACTGATGGTCAATACCAAAATCTGATTGAATATATTCTTTGCAGCCAACGATGGTGAAGCTCAATACAGTTAGTAAAAAAAAAAAAAAAAAAAAAAGACCAGGTGCTGACTGTGGCTCAAATCATGAACTCCTTATTGCAAAATTCAGACTGAAATTGAAGAAAGTAGGGAAAACCACTAGGCCATTCTGGTATGACCTAAATCAAATCCCTTATGATTATACAGTGGAACTGACAAATATATTCAAGGGATTAGATCTGATAATTAAAATGCCTGAAGAATGAAGGACAGAAGTTTGTAGCATTGTACAAGAGGCAGTGATCAAAACCATCCCCAAGAAGAAGAAATGAAAAATGGCAAAATCATTGTCTGAGGAGGCCTTACAAATAACTGAGGAAAGAAGAGAAGTGAAAGGCAAAGGAGAAAAGGAAAGATATATCCATCTGAACGCAGAGTTCCAAAGAATAGCAAGAAGAGATAAGAAAGCCTTCCTAAGTGATCACTGTGAAGAAATAAAGGAAAACAGTAGAACAGAAGAGTAGAGATCTCTTCAAGAAAATTAGAGATGCCAAGAGAACATTTCATGCAAAGATAGGCGCAATAAACCACAGAAACAGTATGGGCCTAACAGAAGCAGAAGATATTCAGAAGAGATGGCAAGAATACGCAGATGAACTATACGAAAAAGATCTTAATGATTCAGATAAGCACGATGGTGTGATCAGTCACCTAGAGCCAGACATCCTGGAATGTGAAGTCAAATAGGCCTTAGGAAGCATCACTATGAACAAAGCTAGTGGAGGTGACAGAATTCCAGTTGAGCTATTTCAAATCCTAAAAGATGATGCTGTGAAAGTGCTGCACCCAATATGCCAGCAAATTCGGAAAAGTTGGCAGTGGCCCAGGACTGGAAAAAGTCAGTTTTCACTCCAATCCCAAAGAAAGGCAATGCCAAAGAATGTTCAAACTAGCACACAATTGCATTCATCTCACACACTAGCAAAGTAATACTCAAAATTCTCCAAGAGAGCCTTCATTAGTTAGTACATAAACTGGGAACTTCCAGATGTTCAGGTGCTTTATTGACTATGGCAAAGCCTTTGACTGTGTGGATAATAACAAACTGTAGAAAATTCTTCAAGAGATGGGAATAACACTCCACCTCACTTGCCTCCTGAGAAATCTGTATGCAGGTCAAGAAGCAACAGTTAGAATCTGACATGGAACAATGGACTGGTTCCAAATTGGGAAAGGAGTATGTCAAGGCTTTATATTGTCACCTTGCCTATTTAACTTATATGTAGAGTGGTTATATGGGAAATGCTGGAATGGATGGAGCACAAGTTGGAATCAAGATTGCTGAGTGAAGTGAAATGAAATGAAGTCGCTCAGTCTTGTCCGACTCTTTGTGACCCCATGGACTGTAGCCTATCAGGCTCCTCCATCCATGGGATTTTCCAGGCAGGAGTGCTGGAGTGGATTGCCATTTCCTTCTCCAGGGGATCTTCCCAACCCAGGAATTGGACCCAGATCTCCCGCATTGCAGGCAGACGCTTTACCATCTGAGCCACAGGGAATATCAATAATCTCAGATATGTAGATTACACCACTCATATGGCAGAAAGTGAAGAGGACCTAAAGAGCCTATTGATGAACATGAAAGAGGCGAGTGAAAAAGCTGGGTTAAAACTCAACATTCAAAAAACGAAGATCATGGTATCTGGTCCCATCACTTCATGGCAAATAAATGGGGAAACAATGGAAACAGTGACAGACTTCATATTCTTGGGCTCTAAAATCTCTGCAGATGTAGCCATGAAATTAAAAGTCACTTGCTTCTCAGAAGGAAAGCTATGATCTACCTAGACAGCTTATTAAAAATTGGAGACATTACTTTACTGACAAAGTTCCACATAGTCAAAGCTAAGACTTTTCCAGCAGTCATGTATGGATGTGAGAGTTGGACTATAAAGAAAGCTGAGTGCCAAAGAGTTGATGCTTTTGAAACGTGGTGTTGGAGAAAACTTGAGAGTTCCTTGGACAGCAAGGAAATCAAACCAATCAATCCTAAAGGAACTCAGTCTTGAATATTCATTTGAAGGACTGATGCTGAAGCTGAAACTCCAATACTTTGGCCACCAGATGTGAAGAACAGACTCACTGAAAAAGACCCTGATGCTGGGAAAGATTGAAGCCTGGAGGAGATGGGGATGACAGAGGATGAGATGGTTGGATGGCATCACTGACTCCATGGACATGAGTTTAAGCAAGCTCTGGGAATTGGTGTTGGACAGGGAAGCCTGGAGTGCTACAGTCCATGGGGTTGTAAAGAGTCGGACATGACTCAATGACTGAACTGACCTGAGGTTATAAAGCTCCCTAGAATTGTAATACTATAACAAGAAAGGTTCAAAAATATATAAATCTGAAAAGAGTGTTATAATGTAGGAAATGCAAACCTACAGTTACTATGGTATATTTTAACAGATCTTGCTCAGAAACAGATTAAGTAACTGAAAATTATTTAGGGTATTGGAGGTTTGAGAAATAAAAATAACAAGTTGACTGAATATATATATTAAAAGTTATTTTTAATAATCAGACAATATACATTCTTTTTAAGCACACAGAAAACAGTTACATGAACTTTTCTCCTATTAGACTCAAAGACAGTATTCAAAAGTTACTACAACTCATAATAATAATTAAATAAAATTAAACAGAAACAATAGAAAAACCCCAAAATATCCATATATTTGATACAAAAATAACTCACTTCAAAATAATTTGTGGGTAAAGAGGAAATTCTAATGAGAAAGATAAAATTTTACAACTGACCAATAGTATCATAAGTGCTATCATACTGAAACATACAGAGAGCAGTTAAATTAGAGTTTAGGAGATTTATAGACTCACATTCATATATTTGAAAACAAGTAAGGGAAAGAAAAGAATCTTAGGCATTTAAATAAAGAAGCTAGAAACAAGACAAGGAATAAATCAAAAGAGAAATAAAAAGAAGTAAGAAGTAAATATTAAAGAAGAATTTAATCAAATAGTAAACAAATTAATACAATAGCAAGGTCCATTAATAAGGGGGGGGAAAGCAAAACTAAATAATACTAGGAACAAAGAGATCTAGAAGTGATGACAATAATTCAGCAAGAAACAAGAAAATATCAGGAATTGTTATTCACTTTGTTAGGTATGATAAAGATGTGGTGAATGGAAAAAAGAAAAAAAGACAGTGTTATCAATTAAACATGCTTATGAAATGGTCACTATTTCCAGGATTTCCACTAAAATACCTGGAAGACATAAAGAAAGAAGGAAAAAGAGAGAAAATAAAGGAAAAGTGAGAGGGAAAATGATAAATGTGACAAGACTGGCAAAAATATAATTGTTAAAACTAGGGTTTGTTGGGGCTTCCCTGGTGGTTCAGATGGATTATTTCTTCTACTTTTGTTAAAAAGTTATAAAAGATAGGAGTATAACAATACATCAGAGAGAACTGAAAAAAATCAAGAACATAATGATAAGTGATACTAATAAAATTACAAAAAGATTATGGACAATTTTTGATTAATATAATAAATTGCCAGAATTGACTTAAGAAATAGAAAATCTATTTTCTAAGAAATAAAAATCATGAAATTAGTAGTCAGATATTTCCTCTGACACTCCAAAAAGTCACCAGGCCCCTAGAGTTTAATGGACTAGTTGTTTTAAACTTAACAAAAAAGAAAGGTATTATCTTTTTTCCCATACTGTTTTAGAGAGGAAAGAGGGAAACCTACTTATTCATGCTAACATAACTGGGATGCTAAATCTTAAAAGGCAAACTACAAGACTAGGATTATACATTAAAATATAGTGGCTGTTTTATCTGGGGAGGTAGGAATGATCTAGAGAACTGCAAAGGGTAGTTCAATGGGACTTCAGCTTTATCTATAATATTTTAATTCTCTTATTAAAAGAAGACAAGAAGCAACATGACAAAGTATAACCAAGCAGGACTCTATTGAGCCTTCCTGGGTCAGACCCTCTTAGGTCCTCTGCTTGCCTTTTGTTTGTAGAAAAATTTTAGCTTCCTAGGCCTTTCCCCAAGTTACCAAGAATATGTTTAATCAGAAAAATGAGAAAATGCAGAATTAAAGGGAAACAATCAAGCAAGAAAAGATTATAACAGCTTACCATTAAACAAACTTTATCATTAGATAAAGTTTAGTTCCCCCTTGTCTATTAGGTCTTTAGATAATATCCTAAGCCCTGTTGTTTAAGCTGTTTTGCAGATACTGAAATGATTAAGAAGTTAGCTGTACACTGACCACAAGCACTTAGACCTCAGACTTGCTGGAACCAGAAGGTTGATGATGTTGACTCCCAATCACTCAGACTGAGTAAGATCTCTGCATGTCCCCACCATGATAATCAACTGACTTCCAACGCAGATTCCAAAAGACCACTGCAAGGGCAGAAAAGAGGTGGCACTCCAGTTCCAGGTAGAATCTCACCTTTATTTTTTATTTATCTTGCCCTAACATTTTGTCTTAGTCATCCCGTGGGTGCGGAGTTGATTTGTAAACTAAGTTCTCACTTCACCAATCTCTGACAATTGAATAAAACTTGTGCTGCTTTGATCTGTTTTGATTTTTGGCTTTGTGAACTCAAACAGAAAAAGCATTTTCCCTGCCAAGGCAGGGGGCCTCTGCTGGACCAGGGACCAAGTGGGAGTCCATATGGTCTAATTTGGTAACAAAAAAATTAAGATTTGTTAACTTTGTGTGGTAAAAATTTAATGTTAAATTATTTTTACATTTCTAAATTTTAAAATTTTCTCTAAAAATACTACAACAAATTATTAATACATTGTTTGTTGCTCAACTTCAACAGCAGAGAGAAAATCATCCCTTTAAAGCATATTATGTGCCAACCTAATAAACAGCCGTCAGACCTGGTCAGTGGTAGGAAGCCTGGAATGTACTATTCTTAGAACAAGAAATCCTCAGTAGTTCAAGTTACTACAGATCTTATAAATATCACTATATTTTCTCATGCAAATTGGTAAAAATTACAGCATTTTATTTGTAAAACATTTATTTGCCTATGACTCTCCAGAGCTGAGCAGTTATTAATTACTTTACATTCATACATATATTTATTTAACAAATTCTTGTAGAATGCCCACTACACTGCATGCACAGCTTGTCTATCCACTGGGTCTCCATGGGTGAGAGACACAGTCCTTGTTCTTAAAGAGAGGAGATGGACAGGAAGGTTAGTACTGACAATACAGTGAAATCAATAGCGCTTAGGGTTATGCAAAGTAATGCTCAAAATTCTCCAAGCGTGACTTCAACAGTACATGAACCGAGAACCTCCAGATGTTCAAGCTGGATTTAGAAAAGGCAGAGGAACCAAAGATCAAATTGCCAACATCCATTGGATCACAGAAAAAGAAAAACATCTACTTCTGCTTTATTGACTACGGCAAAGCCTTTGACTGTGTGGATCACAATATATTGTGGAAAATTCTTCAAGAGATGGGAACACTAAACTACCCTACCTGCCTCCTGAGAAATCTGTATGCAGGTCAAGGAGCAACAGTTAGAACCGAACATGAAACAATGGACTAGTTCCAAATTGGGAAAGGAGAACATCAAGGCTGTATATTGTCACCCTGCTTATTTAACTTCTATGAAGAGTACATCATGCGAAATTCTGGGCTGGATGAAGCACAAGCTGGAATCAAGATTGCAGGGAGAAATATCAATAACCTCAGATATGCAGATGACACCACCCTTATGGCAGAAAGTGAAGAGGAACTAAAGAACCTCTTGATGAAAGTGAAACAGGAGAGTGAAAAAGCTGACTTAAAACTCAGCATTCAAAAAATGAAGATCATGGCATCCTATCCCATCACTTCATGGTAAATAGATGGGGAAACAATGGAAACAGTGACAGACTTTATTTTCTTGGGCTCCAAAATCACTGCAGATGGTGACTGCAGCCATGAAATGATTGAAAGACGCTTGCTCCTTGGAAGAAAAGTTATGACCAACCTAGACAGCATATTAAAAAGCAGAGACATTACTTTGATGACAAAGGTCTGTCTAGTCAAAACTATGGTTTCTCCAGTCATGTATGGATGTGAGAGTTGGACCATAAAGAAAGCTGAGTGCTGAAAAATTGATGCTTTTGAAATGTGGTGTTGGAGAAGATGCTTGAGAGTCCCTTTGGACATCAAGGAGACCAAACCTGTCCATTCTAAAGGAAATCAGTCCTGAATATTCATTGGAAGGACTGATGCAGAAGGTGAAGCTTCAATACTTTGGCCACTGGATGTGTAGAACTGACCCACTGGAAAGGCCCCTGATGCTGGGATAGATTGAAGACAGGAGGAGAAGGGGACGACAGAGGATGAGCTGGTTGGATGGCAACATTGACTCAATGTACATTAGTTTGAGCAAGCTCTGGGAGTTGGTTAATGACAGCAAAGCCTGGTGTGCTGCAGTCCATGGGGTCACAAAGAGTCGGACATGACTGAGCGACTGAACTGAACTAGGGTTACACAGATCAGAGATTCATCTGTCCCAGTCTTGAGGATCAGGGAATGTGACACTTGAATCAAGTACTGTTATTAATCATCAAACAAAGGTGGGAGGTGTTGAGGAAAGGGGTAAAAGGTGGTATAAACAAAAGGAATGGCATATGCATACATGAACAGAACATCTGAGGAACTGCAAGTTTGGGATTGCTGCAGAGGAGGTCAGGGAGTTTAGAAGCTAGATCACTCTAAGGCCTTGCCTCTGCACTTGAAGATTTTGAACCTAATCAGGAAACCACTGAAGTAAGAAATAATATGCTTTCTGTCTATAGTGCAGAAGAGTCAATTTTTATCTGACTCCAATGGGAAGATAACCAGTAGAAAGCACAACATACTGTACCATGTGTGTAAGGGCACTGATGTGGTAGGACCTCAACTTGTGCTTCAGTTCAGTTCAGTAACACAGTCATGTCTGACTCTTTGAGACCCCATGGACTGCAGCATGCCAGGCTTCCCTGTCCATAAGCAACTCCCAGAGCTTGCTCAAACTCATGTCCATTGAGTTGGTGATGCCATCCAACCAGCTCATCCTCTGTCGTCCCCTTCTCCTGCCTTCAGTCTGTCCCAGCATCAAGGTCTTTTCCAGTGAGTCACTTCTTCACATCAGGTGGCCAAAGTACTGGAGTTTCACCTTCTGCATCAGTCCTTCCAGTGAATATTTAGGACTGATTTCCTTTAGGATGAATGGGTTTGATCTCCTTCCTGTCCAAGGGACTCTCAAGCATCTTCTCCAATGCCACATTTCAAAAGCGTCAATTCTTCAGCACTCAGCTGTCTTTATAGTCCAACTCTCACATCCATATATGACTACTGGAAAAACCATAGGTTAAACTAGACAGACCTTTGTCATCAAAGTAATGTCTCTGCTTTTTAATATGCTGTCTAGGTTGGTCATAGCTTTTCTTCCAAGGAGCAAGTGATTTTTAATTTCATGGCTGCAGTCACCATCTGCAGTGATTTTGGAGCCCAAGAAAATAAAGTCTGTCACTGTTTCCATTGTTTCCCCATCTATTTGCCATAAAGTGATAGGATTGGATGCCACTATCTTCATTTTATGAATGTTGAATTTTAAGCCAGGCTTTTCACTCTCC
Source organism: Capricornis sumatraensis (assembly GCF_032405125.1). NCBI lineage: Eukaryota > Metazoa > Chordata > Mammalia > Artiodactyla > Bovidae > Capricornis > Capricornis sumatraensis. The sequence goes on along the minus strand of NC_091084.1, from coordinate 19,218,202 downwards.
TCTTTCACTTTCATCAATAAGCTCTTAAGTTCCTCTTCACTTTCTGCCATAAGGGTGGTGTCATCTGCATATATGAGGTTATTGATATTTCTCCCTGCAATCTTGATTTCAGCTTGTGCTTTATCCAGCCCAGCATTTCACATGATGTACTCTTCATAGAAGTTAAATAAGCAGGGTGACAATATATAGCCTTGATGTTCTCCTTTCTCAATGTGGAACTAGTCCATTGTTTCATGTTTGGTTCTAACTGTTGCCCCTTGACCTCCATACAGATTTCTCAGAACGCAAGTAAGGTGGTCTGGTATTTCCATCTTTTGAAGAAATTTCCACAGTTTGTTGTAATCCACACAGTCAAAGGCTTTGCCTTAGTCAATAAAGTAGAAGCAGATATTTTTCTGGAACTCTCTTGCTTTTTCTGTGATCCAATGGATGTTGATAATTTGATCTCTGGTTCCTCTGTAATCCAGCTTGAATATCTGGAAGTTCACAGTTTACTTACTGTTGAAGTCTCACTTGGAGAATTTTGAGCAATACTTTGCTACAATTGTGCCATAGGTTGAATATTCTTTCACATTGCCTTTCTTTGGGATTGGAATGAAAACTGACCTTTTCTAGTCCTATGGCCACTGCTGAGTCTTCCAAATTTGCTGACATATTGAGTGTAGCACTTTCAGAGCATTGTCTTTTAAGATTTGAAATAGCTCAACTGGAATTCCATCATCTTCCCTAGCTTTGTTTGTAGTGATGCTTTGTAAGGACCATTTGAATTCATGTTCCAGGAAGTCTGGCTCTAGGTGACTGATCACACCATCATGATCATCTAAGTCATTAAGATCTTTTTTGTATCAGTTCAGTTCAGTTCATTTCAGTCACTCAGTCACGTCCGACTCTTTGTGACCCCATGAATCGCAGCATGCCAGGCCTCCCTGTCCATCACCAACTCCTGGAGTTCACTCAGACTCACGTCCATCGAGTCCATGATGCCATCCAGCCATCTCATCCTCTGTCGTCCCCTTCTCCTCCTGCCCCCAATCCCTCCCAGCATCAAAGTCATTTCCAATGAGTCAACTCTTCTCATGAGGTGGCCAAAGGACTGGAGTTTCAGCTTTAGCATCATTTCTTCCAAAGAAATCCTGGGGTTGATCTCCTTCAGAATGGACTGGTTGGATCTCCTTGCAGTCCAAGGGACTCTCAAGAGTCTTCTCTGACACCACAGTTCAAAAGCATCAATTTTTCAGTGCTCAGCCTTCTTCACAGTCCAACTCTCACATCCATACATGACTAGTGGAAAAACCATAGCCTTGACTAGACGGACCTTAGTCAGCAAAGTAATGTCTCTGCTTTTGAATATGCTATCTAGGTTGCTCATAACTTTTCTTCCAAGGAGCAAGCTTCTTTTAATTTCATGGCTGCAATCACCATCTGCAGTGATTTTGGAGCCCAAAAAAATAAAGTCTGACACTATTTCTACTGTTTCTCCATCTATTTCCCATGGAATGAATGGACCAGATGCCATGATCTTCGTTTTCTGAATGTTGAGCTTTAAGCCAACTTTTTCACTCTCCTCTTTTACTTTCATCAAGAGGCTTTTTAGTTCCTCTTCACTTTCTGCCATAACGGTGGTGTCATCTGCATATCTGAGGTTATTGCTATTTCTCCCAGCAATCTTGATTCCAGCTTGTGTTTCTTCCAGTCCAGCGTTTCTCATGATGTACTCTGCATATAAGTTAAATAAGCAGGGTGACAATATACAGCCTTGACGTACTCCTTTCTTCTGTAGTCTTGCCACCTCTTCTGAATATCTTCTGCTTCTGTTAGGTCCATACCGTTTCTGTCCTTTATTGCCCATTTTTGCATTTAATGTTCCCTTGGTGTCTCTAATTTTTTTGAAAAGATCTCGAGTCTTTCCCGTTCTATTCTTTTCCTCTATTTCTTTGCATTGATAACTGAAGAATGCTTTCTTATCTCTTCTTGCTATTCTTTGGAACTCTGTATTCAAATGGGCATATCTTTCCTTTTCTCCTTTCTTTCACTTCTCTCCTTTTCTCGGATGTTTTTAAGGCCTCCTCAGGCAAGGATTTTGCCTTTTTTCATTTCTTCTTCTTGGGTATGGTCTTTTTCACTGTCTCCTGTACAATATCACGAACCTCCATCCATATCTCTTCAGGCACTCTGTCTATCAGATCTAATCTTGTGATTTTATATGTCACTTCCACTGTATAATTGTAAAGGATTTGATTTAGGTCATACCTGAATGGTCTAGTGGTTTCCCCTATTTTCTTCAATTTACATCTGAATTTTGCAATAAGGAGTTCATGATCTGAGCCACAGTCAGCTCCCAGTCTTGTTCCTAAGCTTGTGTTATTTGCTGATGGAGCAGGCCTGATAGAATCTGATTTGTTTTGGGAACTTAGGCTCCTCCTGAGAGAGAATTCATCTGAATAGAAGGAACATTTGGTGTGTGCAATATCAAATCTTAGTAGTGAAGGGAAGAATTGAGTCTTAGATAAAAAGATACCTATTGGGGTATCTTGGAAAACACTGAAGTGAGAGTGAGGAAGTATTCATTTGATATTCTTCAACAGGGTGTAACACATAGAAAGAGACACAGTTCCTCTTCCCAATGCCTCATTTTGCTCTGGAAGTAAGTGTAACTTTTTTTTTTTTTTAACTTTCAATAGTCAATAACTATGGTACTTAGCAGAGGCAGTTGCAGAGGAAGGGTATCTTGTAGGCAAGGTCAATACTCAAGGCAAGAAGTGGTGGTTCTCAGCAGATGTGGTTGTTTGCAGAGAATGTAGAGGGATGTCTTGTGCTTGTGCTGTTCCTTGGTAGAGTGGTTGACATGTAAATGGCTGGTGAGTGCTGTAATATCTTGCAAAAGAGAGATAGTAGAAGAAGAAAATTTAGCTTGTTAGCCCAAAATGTGTACCCTCTTGTAGACACAGATATAATTAGCCTGAAGTGTGCAGACCTCCTTTTCTGTTCTACACTCGCAAATGGGGGCAAGAAGTAACAAAATAAACAGTAAAGAGAGAAGGCCTGAACTACCTCTCCCAGATAAGCTGCCCAAATTCCCAGAATACTAGGTCCTGGCAACTCTACATTCACTTACTGTAAAAGTGTAAAAGGTTAGGTTACTCCCCAGGCTGTAGAACAAGTGCCCAATTGCCCTCAGAGATAGCATATCCCTCATCCAAAAGGAAACCTAGCCTGATCTTGCATCCAGCTAATCTTTCACATTACAGCAACTAGGCACTTTTGTTTTCTTATCATCTTCACAGAGTGCAGAGAGAGATTTTCATGATTTTTCATGACTCTATTCTCTCCACTTTAATAGCCAAAAGCTAAAACCAAATAAACTTGTTTACAGAGAAAAAAACAGCAATTTCGTCTGATCAATTGATCTATCTCATTCTTACTGAAATTGTAATTGTGTTATTCTGACTGACAGATTCTCAAGAGAGATTTAGAAAAATTATTCTTGGTCAAATTCACTAAGAACAGAACGTTTCAAGTGGATGTGTCTGGCTAGAATCTCCCTGAACTATTCAGTAACAGCACATCAAAAGTCTGCTGAATTTTTATTTCCCATCAGAAAAATAACAAAACCAATCTGAAAAATGGGAGTGTTTTGTGGGCAGTTGGTATATAGCCTAGTACTAAATACATTTTTTTGGCTGCTCCTTTCTTTTTTCTCCCCTTCAGCAGCTATGTTTAATGGGCTGAGAGAAAGCTGTTTGCTTGCAGAATCTTATTATAGACCAGAAATACACTTGTTCCAGAGAAGAGTAATTTAATTGGTTCCAAGTCAAATGATGTTAACAGGTGTCACCTCACCAATCCAGGACTTAAAATGGGTTATTATAAACAGAACTAATACGTATTTTTCTGGCTTTTGCTCCCATTTGTTATGCAAGACTGCATGCCCCTGTAATGTTCCTCTTGATTATTTCTAGCAACTTTAGGAGGTGGTTGACATGTGCTCATGCACACGTACTGTCAGCTACCACATAATGCCTGCCATTTTCTTGCCCTTTAGCTCAAGTTCTTCTCTGATGCCATCTGCAACTAAGGCCTGCACAGCTTAATATAAACTGCAAGGAAGTCTTGATCAGTATTTCTGCTTCTGCCAGGCTCCGTGACACTTCAGTGGAAGGACATTACATTGCTGGTTCCATGGATACACGAGGTCCACGAGAAGGCACAGGTAGAGGGAGAATCTCTCTGTCCCTTTCAGTGTTCCACACTGCTGAGCTTGATTGTCAAAGAGTTATAGAGCTTTTATCCATAGCTCTCTCTCTTCTCCTAGGACCCAAACAAGCTGTAGTGGAGTAGGATGGGTAGCATTTGAGTCTGGTGGCCTTGGAAGGTACCTCTAACATGTGACTGTAATTGAGGTGGACTCCAGCTGCTGTGCTCTGAAATCATAATCAGGTTTGTACAGAGGCCATGATTCCATGGCTGCTCTCAGTCAAGAATTGAGCATGGGAGTAATACAAAGGGGGACACCCTGAGATTCATGGGACACTTCTGATAGATATCTTTGATTTGAAGTTTCCTAACAGCTTTGTCAAACTTTCCTTAGAACTATAGTCCAACTTCCCTTCCTTTTTTTCTCTCACAGGTATTCCCCCCAGTACATTTTTCTTTTTGCATATTTAGTCCCATCTTGGCATCTTGCTTTTCACAGGACCTAGATTAGTACAGGACATCTGTTATGTGCAACAGAATAGCTTAAATATTCTCCCTTTTGCTGAACCACATATATCTTCTTGATGACTCCCCTTCAAAGGAATTTTCTTTCCCAGGTGGCTTCTAGGTCCTTTGACAAATAGATTTGATGTAGACTTCAGTTTCCTCCACCCAGGTTTGCCTGGCATGCCCAGACACATCTAGATCTCAGTAGGAGATGTGATGTGATGGAGGCTCAAACTAAGCCCCTTGCTATATATCCTAGAGCATCTATTATGATTCTTCCCCAGTTCAATGCATGGTTAGAGAAACAAAAGAAATACAGGCAACTATCCTTGCTTTTGAAATTAAAATCCAGTTAGTGAGATAAAAATCACACATCTGCTACAAGTGGCTTAAAATGCAGATAATGATCATTAATTTTTCAAGGACATGAAGAGAGCTTCAAGGAATGCGGTTTCGTCTTTCTCTGGGTTTCTACTTGTATGGAATATTGACAGATAACAGCAGAAAGCTGTTTCTTCCTGTCTGTGCAGGTCCATGATCGGTTGAATGTGAAGATGTGGAGGTGAGAGAGGCACATAATCATCATACTCATTACTGTGATGGGCTGAGCCCATCGCCTTTCATTAAGGCCTTACTGAATTCTCTCCCTGTGTCAAAGACTTGTTGATTCATGGACTGACATGATGTCTTCACTTTTTGCTTCCCAAAGTAAAAAGGTGGATAGAAATTGAGAATAAATTAAATAAGTTAGTTTAGCTTATAATCAGGCATAAGAACTCAACACTGATTTTCAAAGGGTAAAATATTGTAGAGTTAAGAATGTATGTAACATATGGAGTGGGAAGAAATAAATGCCAATTAGCTCTTCAATACCAATGTCAATATGCATGTTGTTTTCTTAGCAAAAGGCCTTTGGATAAATTCTAGATTAACAGGGATAGAAATAATATCAAAGATTACTAATTTAGTATGTCCTCCTGCTGATGGGAAGAACAGCACCTTGAAAGAAAGTTAATATGGAATGTTATGTCATGGGAATTGCTCACAGAAAAGAAAATACCAAGAGAATTAAGTAAAGCTAATTTGAAGGCAAATTTTCTTTGGTAGTGAAGTTTGAAATCTTATTATTCCACAGCCTTTTAATTGAGAGACAATATGCTGATTTTTTTTTTTTTTTTTGAACTTGCAGATCCTCAGGGTTAAACCTGGGGTTGAATGGCTGTCATGTGACTTTGAGTGGCTTGCAAATTCTTCAGGAGAGAGTTAGGTCAACTAACAAGAAGCTAAATGCTCAGTATTATCTCATGATATCACAGGATAAACCATTAATATCAAGAAGCTTCTGAAGTATCTATCCGGGAATTTGTCAGTGCACCAGGAATAACAAACCCTGGCATAATGTTAGACAAACTTAAATGGGACAATCAAAGAAACAACTAAACAGACTCATGAATAAGCAGTAGGAGTTTATCTTTCAAGTTACGTTTCATTGGTCATTGAAACTGATCAAGTAAATAAAATTTACAGTATTAGTGAGCTGCGTTGTGATATGTTAACCCTTCCCCATTGTATTTAGCATTTTAAATATTGGAGAGCTAATTCCTATTCCAACATATACAAAATAAAAGCTTGTCCCATAAATCCAATACCAACACATGGTATAGTTCAAGTAATTTAATTCTGCAAGAATTATAAAAGATAAAGGCTTTTCAAGAATCAGATTCCTTTACTGAAAATATCTTGCAAATTTGAGATTGTGTCTATGTAACCTCAAACATGACTAAAAAGTAATATAAACTTTTTTCCTTTTGGGTGCTGATATTAAATTTTCTTTATACTTTTATATTTTCAATATATTACAATAAATGTATAACTTTTTAACTGGACAAAAATTAATTCTGAGTGGTTAATAAAGGAGTGGGTGTGACTTAGTGAGCAGGGAAACATTCATAATATTTGAAACAATCTGGCAAAGGCTTGGAAGCAAAAGACAGAAATCTGATTACATTCAAGAAGTTGGCCAGTGTTTGATTGAACTATAATTTCTATATCCTACCTATCACTTTAGTAAGCCTTGTCTTTTTACAAGGCATATGACAACAGAATGTTGTATTAAGGTTCCCCAATATTGAGTTTATATAAAAAATGAAGAAATGGAGTGGAAAGTTTTTGTTTTAGTAATATTTCTAGTTCATCAGGAATAACGGGGAAAAGTTTGAAGAAGGAAATGACAACCCACTCCAGTATTCTTGCCTGGAGAGTCCCACGGACAGAGGAGCCTGGTGAGCCACAGTCCACAGAGTTGCACAGAATTGGACATGACTGAAGCGACGGAGCGTCCATGCACACACAGGGAATTTTGTTTACGTCTTCTGCGAACACATTATTTTGATTGACTCTACCTGGGAATTCAGAGGGGAAGTTTGTTCTGTCATCTGTAAAGAAAGAATTTGATGAAAAAACACAATTGCTGGGGTCATGTTTAATGGATGTATTTTCAAATTCAGTTAAATACTTTGTGCTCATTCGCTCAGTCATGTCCAACTCTTTGTGACCTCATGGACTGTAGCCTTCCAGTCTCCTCTGTCCATGGGATTTCCCAGACAAGAAGACTTGAGTGGGTTGCCGTTTTCTTCTCCAGGGATCTTCCTGACCCAGGGATGGAACCCATGTCTGTCGCATTGGTGGGCAGAATCTTTACCACTGAGCCACCAGGGAAACCCCGTTAAACCCTTCAGAGGTTCCATTTACCACCAGACACCTAAAATGTTTATTACAAACTCATTTTAGTAGTCAAATTTTAGTAAATGTTTATGTTTGAATGTTACACAATTTTATTTCTTTCAGATATATTCTATAACTCACGCTTTCCGCTAGTTTTTACCAGTTCTCCTGCTACCCCCAATCCATCCAAATGACTGAGTTTTGCTGTATGGGTTTACTGCTGTATTAGTATATTGACAGAGATATATAAACCATGGCTTCTACAGCTGTTTCAGATGAAACTGTATATTAATATGTAAACTTGCAACATACAGCTTAGCCGGAAAGTTATGTGGAACAGGTGACTGGGGAGATAGCTTTCACCACTTGGACTAAAATCAATTTTGAAGGAGCTAAAAGATGCCTATCGAATTCTGGTGCATGTGTGTGGTTTGAGGAGTGCATGTGCACTGCAGAGAATTCTTTCTACTTCAAAAAAGTTGAAAATATGGGTGGTTAAATGAAGTTACACTTTTACACCCTCAATGCTAAGTGGAAGAGGCAGCCAAATGCAGTAAAAATTTGTTAATATTAGTCTATCACTCTTGGTTTACAGTGTTTTGAACACATGTTAGAGATACTTGTGAAGATGTAAAAGATGAATTTAAAACCTACATCAATTGTACCAAAAGTCAACTGGAAAGAAAAGGATTTTAAGTCCTTGAGCTTTTATTAATAATACAAATTCGCAGCCAAAGGAATAGCCTTAGTCAACACATTTTCATGTCCCCCTAAACACAAATAGCCTCCAACCTTTGGAGGTTGTTCCTTCGAGATGTTTCACCAGTGACATCACAGTGATTGCCACCTCCCTTGGACTACTTTAGGCCCTGCCCAGAGCCCAGAAGTCCAGACAGCCTGGGAGACAAGCAGGAGTTGGAGCCCAAGTAGGAGAGAGAGAGGAGAAGCCTACTGCAGCCCAGTGTGTCCTTGACCCTATTCAGGTAACAGCAGGATTTTTAAGTTTAGCATACAGTGTGTATGTGTGTACAAGTTGCAAATAAGAAAAGCACAGGAATATTTACATTTCTTAATGAAATAGACAATGCCTGTTGTACACAGTGTTTCTTAGACTAGAAAGAGAATATTATTGATTCTTGTTTTCCTTTTTTCACCTTATGGCATATGTTGTCTCTCTTCCTATTAAAAAATATCATACAGGAAAATATGTCTTCCATCTTTTCAAAGTCTCCATTCAAAGAAAGTTAATATCAAACAGTTTATTCAGAGTTCTTCTGTTTTTTTCACTTTGAATCATATACTGTGATCTTGATGTCAGGAAAGATTTAAAATGAGGCCAAAATTGTCTTTGTGGGTTAACAGCAGATAAATGGAAGATTGCTGATCTGGGGTTTTACCTAACCATGGTATAAATGTGTGTGAAATTAGAGCCCACTCTCTATAGTTAGCTTATATGTTGACTGAATTGGATTCACTAGAAATTCCCACCTTAATGCTGTGTTTTATTACTTTAAAAACATACAAAACAACAGCATTTAAGCTTACCATAAAAGTGCAAGATATAGTAAGAGGTAAACCACAGGTAATAAAGAAGTGTGATGAGTAGCTGTCAATTCAGAGACCACTAAAAAAAACGCGAAGAGTCCATAAAACATACCCTTTGAACAATTATTGTAAGGCAACATCTGTACAAATATCACTCAGGTCAAGAAATTGTCATTGGCGCACTCCAGAATTCCATTCTTAATCACTTTTCCCTTTTGCCTCATCATCGGTAATCATCATCTTAATTGTTGAGCTAGTCTTATCCATGGTTTTCTTTATAATTTTACCATTTCTGTCTGCGTTCCTAAACAATATAGTTAAATTTCCTGTTTTGGGGTTTGAAGAAATAGAATTACATTTTGTGTTTCTTTTTGTAAATTCCTCTTTTGCTTCATAGTTATTTTTGTGAAATCCACCCATCTATTATGTGGTCCTGTAGTTCATATATTTTATTTGCTCTATAGCATTTGAAAGTATGAACATACCACAGTTCACATTCATTCTATTGCTGATGAACATTTGAGTTGTTTCCAGCTTAGGGATATTATGAAAATGTTGCTATGAACATTCTTATATATATAAATCCTGGGTATATATGTGCTTGAGTTTCTAAAGTAAGAGTGAAAGAGCCAGATAAAAGAGAATGAACATTATCAACCTCAATTTAAAAATGTCAAATTGTTTTCCCAAAGGTCAAAAATTTACACTAGCCAGGGCAGTTATTTGTGGTTATCATTCATGTTATCACTCCTACAGAGTAACCACAATCCAACAACTATTTCCAGTCTACCAGTTCTAGTTCTGCCTCTAACTTGCTATGTGTCATCACACAAACAACTTAACCTCTCTCTAAAAGTCAGCTTCTTAGCAATAATCTTGGGAGAGAGAAAAATCACAAAACTTGCCTGAGTTGTAAAAGTACGAATTGTTGTGAAGGTCACATGAACAAAGCTCTGGACAACTTTCAGCAACATTTTCTGAATATGTTCCTGTCGTGTCACAGTCTCATAAGATTTGATGGGACAAATTTGTTTTGATCATTGTAAATAAGGCCTCAAATTTTTTACATATCTTTGTACTTCTTTGGACTTACACAAATAAATTAGTGTTTGGACCAGGATTTAACTTCATTAATAAATCCATAAGGAAGAATCTGCTTTAGAGTCTTTAGATTCTTTTGTTCTTAGGCTCCTAGCCTGAATTAATCAACTTCCTGTCCTCCTCTGCTCTGATGTACATGCTTATACATTCTCTCTATTTCCTTAATACTTCATTTTCTTCTGTTTACTTTCTCCTTCGAGCAAATCTTTGTAAAGGTTTTCATTGGAAATGGTGTAGAAGGCAAAAATATAAGTAAGAATTAAAAGGAAAGTGAATGATGAATCAGTTACCATTGGTCATATTTTAAACCAGCATTCAACAACGTACCTGTTAATATAATCTTATTGGAACTTATGTGTTATACCAACAATAACATAAGACATTAAAAAGGATCATTTGACTGGTTTATGCAATTAATAATTTGGTACACTAACCATAAAAGAAATATAGCAATTATAATTCATAATTCAGGGGAGACTTCTTCCCCCTGAACTTCCACTTTAGAAAATAAAACACTTTTTCCCCTTAAACTTTTTCTACTCCATAGTAGACTTTTGCTCTAAATAGTTAAAATTTTATTTCTAATCTTTACTTTCATTTGGTTTGCATATACACAGTGTCAATTATGCCACATCACTGGAAGTAATAATTTAATGTTTCTCAAAGCATGATTTTCCACAAGTATTATCTACACAGACTATAAAGATACCATCCCCACTTTTTGAAGTGTTTACAATATAAGCACATCCTGGACTTGACTAAAAATAGCTGGCACAAGCCCTTGTTGAAATAGAAGTACCCATGGGGTTAACACTTGCTGTTTGGACTGAGTGCCTGTTATGTGAGGGACTTTTTGTTGACCCCAGTAGGCTCTATGCCCAATGCAGGGATTTCAAGAGGCCAAGCAGCTGTTGAAACTACTTAATGCTTTCACAGGGTTAGACAAAGATAGATCAGCTTGAAACTTGAAAAATTATGGTATCCTACCTCTGTATGTAATTTGAAGCAAGAAAAAATCTAAGCCATAACATTTTTTTTTTTTTTCTGTTTTGGTGACCTTACTTGCTGGTAGCAAAGCAAAGCAAGCATGCACACACATACGCACAGAAGTTGGAGAAAGAAAAATCAATATTTTGTGTTTTATCAAGTGAAAGTCACTCAGTCGTATCCAACTTTTTGTGACCCCATGGACTATGTGGGATTCTCCAGGCCAGAATATTGGAGTGGGTAGCCTTCCCCTTCTCCAGGGCATGTTCCCAACCCAGGGATCGAAACTAGGTCTCCCACATTGCAGGCAGATTGTTTACCAGCTGAGTCACAAGGGAAGCCCAAGAATACTGGAGTGGGTAGCCCATCTCTTCTCCAGCTGATCTTCTTCACTCAGGAATTGAACCAAGGTCTCATTGCATTGCAGGTGGATTCTTTACCAACTGAGTTATGAGGGAAGCCCCATAAGCATCAATATAATCATCACAGGAAAATAATCAGAACTGTATCGGTCTTTTTGACATCAGGTCAAGAGAAAAAAAAAAAAAGGCTCTCTGTGTAAGTCAAGGTTTCTCAGAGAAACAGAATCGACAGGGAGGGTGTGTGTATGTGTGTGTAATATAATTGGCTTATATGATTGTGGAGGCTGGCAAGTCCAAAATCTGCAGGGGAAATTAGAGGCTGGAGACCCAAAGAAGAGTAATAATTCTAGTTCAAACATAGCCTGGAGGTTAGATATCGGAAATCAAAGTATTGGCAGGGTTGATTTTTCCTGAGGCCTGTCCTTGGCTTGCATATGACCATCTTCTCCCTGTGTCTTCATATGGTCTTCCTTTTGCATATGTTTGTGTCCTAATCTCTTCTTTTTATAAGGATAACACTCATATTGGATTAGGACCCATCTTAATTATCTCATCTTAATTTGACCCATCTTGATTACCTCTTGAAAGACCCTATCTCCAAATATAACCACATTCCTCAATTAAAAAAAAAATATATATATACATAGTTGCATCCCAAGATACTGGAGATTAGGATTTCAACATGTGAATTTAGAGCGGGGGATACAATTCAGCCTATAACACATTTTCCTTTCATAATGCTTCTATTTCCTTTGAGGAAAGAATGCTTACTAATTTCTTATGTTTTCTTTGTTATTATATGATAGGAGGTAAGGACAAGCAAGAGGTCTTTGGTGTGCCCTCAGAAGTTTGCCTTCAGTTCTCACCAAGCCACTCTGAGAATGGAACGATCCACCCGGGAGCTGTGTCTCAACTTCACCGTTGTCCTGATTACAGTCATCCTTATATGGCTCCTTGTGAGGTCCTATCAGTACTGAGATGCCACAACTCCTGGAATTGACTGCAATGCTCCAGGGCTATCTTCTGTATGCCCTGACATCCCACTGCTGTCATGGGATGCCTTTTCTGGCACCCCATGGCACTTCTGACCAGTTCGCACAATATCTGGGGTGCCTCCAGAGCTGCTCTCAATGGCTTCAAAATGTTTGCCAGTAAGCATTAGATTTATTCCCCAATTCTTACTGCAAATGTGTTAGACAAGCCACAAAGTTAAAAGTAAACTGGATTCATGATGACATAGAATGTTAACAAGCTCCTGATCTGTCTCACCACACATCCCTTCAACCCACACTCAGCAACCAAACTCTAAATCAACTTGCCAGAAGAAAGAAATGTTAAAGGAAGTCTTTGTCAGCCCCTATAACTATCATGTGAATAAAGTTAAGTCAACCAAAAATAAGACTTTTAGAATTTATTTTAGCTTCTGTTTGTGATACTCCATTTAATCCTTGACTGAGACTGAAGTGACAAATGTTACAATATTTCTAGCATTTGAGATAAGCCAAGATCTTCCAACTGCTGAGGATTTGAAACCAAGTCAATTAAGAGTGTCATATTTCAAACAATTCCATTGGTTCAGTGTTCCTCAAATTTCCTTCTGAATTAGTCCTAAGGGCAGAGGGAAAATAAATCCATTTCACTAGGAGGTCTGGAATACAGCCTGAACTGTTCACTAAAAGCACAAAATTTCTTTGAAGCCTTGCTTTGTCATTAAAATTGACAAAGGTATATTTTATTCTGTAATATCTCTGTTTGCTTTAAAATATATATTTACATTATTTCCCATTGAGTAAAACTGAAACATGAGTCATGTCCCTAAGAGTAGCATATTCCAGTTGGGTTATACTAATGCAGATAGAGCTAGTCGCTAATAAACTACAGTTGTAACAGAGAATAGAAAATACAACATTCATGTTTGTGAATACATGAAATAGACATTTCTTAAGCCTGTTGCTAGAAAACACCACACTAGACAGATCACATTTGTTCTCTGTGCTAATTTCAAGGTAACCATGGAGAAAGGGAGTATTGTTAAGCCTCATTTTTCATAGTACCCCTCATAAAGACATTCCTTACTGAATGTAGCCTATCACTGCATTTGCCTACCTAGCATTATGATTCTCATCCCTGGATGCATAGTTTATTTACTTAGGAGTGATTTTTAAAAATATTTATTCTGGGTCCTCCTCAGACTAGTTAAATAAAAATCTCAGGGGGTGGAACCCAAGAATCTGCGTTTTCCGAAAGTCCTCTAGATAAATATATTGTGTAGCCAGAGGTGAGAAACACTGATACCTACGCCAGTACTTCTCAAACTTTGATGTGATTATGAATCAATGGGAGAAGTTTTTAAAGTGCAGATTCCAATTCAGTTTGAATTGTCTGTACTGGGGGCTGAGACTCTGCATTTTAAACAAGCTACTTAATGATGCCATTGCTACAGTCTATGGTCTCCAATGACTTAGCAGATTAGAATTGTAGAATTAGTACGTTAGAATCACCTGGAACCTTCAGAAAATGACTCAAGCTTGAGCCCTATTTCCAGGAGTTTCTAACATCACTATTCTGGGATTGAATCTGAGCATTATTTATTTTTAAAAGGATTCCAGGTGATTCTAATGTGCAACCAAGGCTAAGAACCCTGAAAGAGATAAAGGAAAAGAAGTGTTATTATTTTGATGAGTTCCCACAAAATTTGAGAAACAACAGTGTATAGTCTTCAATGTCATGTTCCCAGTTTCAGAGTCAGACTACACATATGGATATGCAATTGTTAATGATTTAGTGTACAGCATGCTTACTCATGGGCACATGGCTCCAGGCCCCTTGGTAGAGAGTTACTAGTCTTTTTCTTACTTGAAGAAAAATCTCAGAAAATCTACCAATGTTTGTATATGTGTTTGAGAAGGTATGTGTGTGGTAGTGGAGAGGGGAATGGACAGAAAAATGATGAATTCTGTTCCTCTGTGTGTTGGTGCCAACATTTACAACAGGTACCATTTATTGAGTCTATTGTATATGAAGCCCTGAATTGGGCCCTCCCTATGCATTATTTCCATTTAGCAGATGTGAGAACTGAGGATCATAGGCCTCACTAACCAGATATAAGTAGTGAAGCTAGGATGACAAAAATCCCAGATTAATTTCTGCTGGGGACTGCATACAAACCATGCTTAACTATAGATCTCTAAACCACTAGAGTATAAATTTTTACCCTCACATTCTTTAGCATTACAAAACATTAGCCTAGTTAAAGATCATTGTTGTAATTTTCTATGCAATATTTCTTGCTTGTCAGTCCTCACCTGCTTTTTCTCTATTTTCATGTGATTGGATCTACTGATGGAACTCGTTATGGGTCACTTTTTAAGAGGTAGGATATCCTTTAGCTGGGACTAGTAATTTTGCCTAATTTCTCCCATGTTCAACAGTCTTAGTCATTATTAAATTCCAGTCTCATTTAATAGTCTCTTTTTAAGTATAATCTTTCCTATGGCCTGAATTTTCCTGAATCATCACAGTACTATATCAATATTGGCCCTAGTCACTCAAAAAGCTGTCTAGTTATCCCCAAATAAGATGCTAGCTCTCCTCAGGAAACAAAATGCTGAATTATGTTTGCTAAACTAAATTATAGCTCATAGACTTGAGCCTATATAGCTTCTCTCTCTTTAATTCATCCATTCATTATAATTATGTGAAACTACAGGTAGCTTATTGTACTAGTCCCTGGAGCTAAAACGGAGAATGAGATGAACAAGCCCCATTCTCATGTAGAATATGATTTACCAAAGGAGACATAAACAGATGGTCATCGTGGCATAAGTTCTTTGACAAGGGAAGGATAGGATGTTATTGGAGGAGATTCTAGGCAGAGAGGACAGCATTAATAAAGATCTAAAGGTCAGAAGTGAAGTGAAGTGAAGTTGCTCAGTCGTGTTCAACTCTTTGCAACTGCATGGACTGTACCCTACCAGGCTCCTCTGTCCACGAGATTTTCCAGGCAAGAATAATGGCGTGGGTTGCCATTTCCTTCTCCAGAGAACATGACAAATTTAGGAAATTGAAAGTATCTGCTAGCTGAAGTATAGAATACCTCTCCAACCATTGGCAGAAGTTATACCACATAAGTACAGATCTCAAGATTCTGACTTGAGTTGATTTCTGAATTGAACTACCTCTGGGATCCCTCATTGCCAAGCCTCCTGCCACTGACAGTTTTCTAAATGATGTCTGTGCCTACACAGATATTAGACTTTGAGTCTTGGAACACCTCACAACATTTATCCATAACCGTCAGAACAGTCCTCCCCAATAATCATGATACTGTTTGCACAGCTCTCTGTTGGGTAATGGTCTCTTCCTACAATAAATTCTGAGATGCCAAGATCCAAGAATATCTTAAAGTTGAGCTGCTCTCACAATGCCAACAAACCATATGAATTTTAAAAGTAAGGTGTGCTGTTGGCTTACACTTTTCTTCCAGTCTCCCCTAAACTACTTAATTGGGCATCTTTTGGAACATCTCATTTTTATCCAACAATTTTTACTTTGAGGTAACACACATGCTTTTATCAGTTTCTAGCAGAACCAACACCACATCTGGTCACTAGCTCCTCTCCCTAGGACTGCCATATAATTAACCTTTTAAGCGTAAGAAATTATCCAGATAATTCATGATACAAACCATAGCTCTAAGAAAAAAGCCCCAAGGTATTCCAACCTGATCAGCTTTCATAACCACATTTCCATCTCTGCTCCATTGACCCAGACATGAGTGCATGAATATTGTTATAAAATTGTAGTGCTGCCATTGTTTTCTTCTTATTTGAGGCTCTCAGTCAATCTAGAAGCCATCTCAAGGGGAGAGGCCCCCTTTCACTTCCACTGGGGCCTAATACCTTTTGCGATTCCCACCTGTCCTCAGTTGTTTTGGTACATGATCCTTGCCATTCCTAAATTGGGTTCCAGAGCCTGCCTTGAGAAGGTAGGGTTCATCTGTTACCACCTCGAAATTCCATCACCCAGAATCCTTTCCTGAAAGCCCAGAGTACCCCCAGTAGTTAGAGACAAACTAAACAAATTCTGTCTCCTTTTCCTCTGAATATGTTACCTCTTCGAGATATATTTTATCATTATCTTGCTTTCAGAATGTCTTTTAAAAAATTTGACACAGAATAGCCTTCTTAGTTGATCCATGTAGCTTCTCTTCTGTTTACCTATCCTTCTTGTCCCCCCCTCCCACCAATTCTTATTTCCAACCATTTTCAACATTTGTCGTTTTCAAGTGTGCCATGCTCTCTTATCAATCCTAAAGGAAATCAGACCTGAGTATTCACTGGAAGGACTGATGCAGAAGCTCCAATACTTTGGCCACCTGATGTGAAAAGCAGACTCATTGCAAAAGACCCTGATGCTGGCAAAGATTGAAGGCAGGAGGAGAAGGGCATGACAGAGGATGAGATGGTTGGATGACATCACCGACTTGATGGACATGAGTTTGAGCAAGCTCCGGGAGTTGGTGATGGACAGGGAAGCCTGGCATGCTGCAGTCCATGGGGTAGCAAACAGTCGGACACAACTGAGTGACTGAACTGAAGTGATGCTCTCTAATACTGCAGTGAGCTTGCACATCTATTCCCTTTGCCTTAAATTTCCTCTCTTTCTTCCCCTGACATTAATTTGTTAAGATTGCAATTAGGTGTTACTTATTGAAACTTATCCCCAGGCAATTTCGTTTTCTGAGCCTCATTCTGAACATGCTCATAGCACTTATCACATTCAATGATTTGTTTTTGTGTCTCTCCTATGTTTGTTTCTCATCTATGGGGACTCCCTTCAATGCTAAATTTTAGTTCCTTGTTGGTCCATCATTATCATTAGATAAGTATCTATTGAACATATAAATAAATGTTTGGCTAGATAGAAAAATCCTTGGAATAGATCTGTATGCATTTCTATTATTAAGATTCTTAAGCTATGCCCCCACTGTATAATAAAGAGGGGGCATGAAATCTGTAGTTCTAACAGTTCTGTTACAGTAATGAGCAAACTAAACTTCTTTTAAATTATGAGCAGTTGAAGCAGCTTTTCCAAAGGCAGTTTACTGCTCTATGAAATATTCATGGTGCTTGCTTCTTTTGATCTAAATCTATCATCATTCTGAATAGTTTGAGATGTTTATGACTGACTCATCAAACCCAGTGTATTGGGTATATTTTAACATTTATCTGCAAACAAGGTAAACACTGGGGAAATTTCATTTTTCATACTGCATACAGGTAGGGTTAATTAACTTCACTTATAAACAGCATATTTAAATAAATCTTATTTCACATCTACTGTGTTAGAAACATTTAATTTCCTTTTATTTTGTGAAGTGTTTATTTTTTATCGATAACTTTTATTTTAAAAGAGGAAGGTTGAGGCTCAGAAAGGACAAATGACCAGCTCCCAAACACAGAGCTAATGAAACGCAGAGATGACAGGCACATTCAGTTCTTTCCAACTCAGATCAGAGAGAGCTCTTTCCAATCACCATGGCTGTTCCTCTGTGCTGTCAGATAGATTCTAGGGCAGAAGGCACAGTCTCTTACTCTGGACTTAAAGTGCCAAAGATGGCATATGTCAAAAACCACTAGGCAAATACTTTAATTGCTCTACCACTCAATCATATGGGGTGTATAATCTATAAAATGATATTTACCAAGGGTTTAAAACAATGTCTTGGAATCATCTTTTCTTTATCTGTCAAAAGAGCAGTGGACAAGAAGGAATAAGAAAGAATACTGATGGCTAATTAAGCTAATAGAAACTATTATTGATTAAAATATTTTTTCCTTGATGCCAGAGTTTGCCGGGAGCCAGCATGGGGAATCCTGCCCATGGCAAAAGTCATGAGGAAGAGGCCTGATGGGCAAAGGCGAGATCAGGCCTCGAGGGGCCCCCCTTCTTGAGCATCTACCCCCAAACCAGGATCTGTCTGTTTTATTATTTCATGACTTTCACCAACTCCTCTGACATTAAGAGGGGGCTATCCCCAACCAACTTTCTCTGGAGAAAATCAACTTAGGGCTCTAGCTAATAAGTCTCCTGGACATGAGAGGAATATTTCAATTCAAACCCCCTCTGTTAGCATTCTAGCTTGCTTGGCAGGTTTATCCAGACTCTTGCAGCTACGCATATGATTGTTCACAGCCTCCCAACTGTGAGAGTCACAGAAAGCCTAAAACATAGAGCCTTTCAAAGAGTTAAAAGTTATTACAGTAGTGCTGGTGTAGGATTTCATTATTGGGTCAATGCTTGTTGCCAAGTTCCCATATCGCTTATCCACTGTGCACCTGGGAGTGTATTAGTTAATATAGTTGGAATGTAAGAAAAACAAGTGTGGCCTTGAAATTAACCACATCAGACCTTTGAGCTAATTGGTTCTTTCTTTGTTGTAACTCACTGCACCTTTGCTCCATGAGAAATGTAACCCTGTTTAACATTTTCTGAGGGTGACATAGATTAGAAATATAAAGAAAAAACATTTCAAGAGAAAATAAGTTTTCTGGTTGAGAAGCCTTTATCAAAAGAGGGTCATAAAATGTTCACAGGCCTCCAAGGCCAGAAGATAATGTACACAATATTGTTTATGGGAAAGGTATGCAGAAAAAATCCTGGTTTTGATAAAGACAAAACAGATGTAATGCTTGGGCTGACTCTGTATGACTTTGCATCTTTCATTTCCCTCTGTGTACAAGTTAAGGTATAAAAGTCCCTTTTGAAAATAAAAGTAATGGGCCTCGCTCACCAAAGAAGCTTGGTCACCCCGTGCTTTTCTTTTTTTCTCTTTCTCCCTCTCCCTCCCTCTCTTTTTCAGGCTGATCCCTTGGAACACAAAGGCTCTCTGCGTTCATTTTCCTGCTTGGGCTTCTAAGACTTTATTAGCTTTCTGTGTAAACCAAAAAATATCAGCCTCTTTCTCTCCTCTGTTTTCTTATCTACAACATTCTTTCCTTATCTCTCTCTAAATCATTTGCCGATGCTGTTTCTCCTTCGGCTTCCCCTGGATCCTGCGGGGGCTGGACCCCGGCAAGAGTTGTCTGCTCTGGGTCCATCATGTCCCTCAGTGGTGGTAGGCCTTCTTTGCATGTGTCTGAGTGTGGGTGTGATTGTGGGTGTGTGTATTTATATTTGCTTAGTTATGTACTTTGCTTGCATGCTAAGTCACTTCAGTCATATCCAACTACTTGCAACCCTATGGACTGCAAGGTTCCCCTATCCATGGAATTCTCCAGGCAAGAATACTGGAGTCAGTTACCATTTTCTCCTCTAGGGGATCTTCCCAACCCACAGATTGAATCTAGGTCTCTATGTCTCTTGCATTGACAGACTGGTTCCTGCCAATGCAAATAGCCTCTCATACCCGCTGGGAGGTCCATCCAGGGGAAAACTAATCAAACACAGTGAACAAGCACAGAGATATATGCTGATGGGGAAATATTTTATAGGCTATCTGCTGTGCTTAGTTGCTCAGTTGTGTTCGACTCTTTTCCCACCAGGCTCCTCTGTCCATGGGGATTCTCCAGGCAAGGATACTGAAGTGGTTGCCATGCCTTCCTCCAGGGAATCTTCCCAACACAGGGATTGAACCTAGGCCTCCTGCATTGCAGGCAGATTCTTTTCTGAGCCACCAGGGAAGCCATATAGGCTATATATTTTATCAATTATATCAAATTATCACACATACATTTTATGTTTGCTTTCAGCAGTAGACTTAAAGCAATCAGTAATACATGTCATGAGTAGCTATACTCTGCGATGACTTCACAAAAATTTTTCTTTCCATCCTGAACACTGAGGCAAAAGTATAGCTAGAAGTAAAACAGTAGCTTGGCATTTTGATAGGGAGACAAATACCCAGTAAACAGTACTACTGATTTAGTAGGATAGGTCTTATAGGCGTGGTCTAGATTTTAGGGTCAGTTGTCTATCACTATTGTTGTCTTCTTGACTTTTTGAAGGTATATTTTCTCTATTTGAACATTGTTTTCATGGTGAGTTTGAGGTCAGAAATCCTCTCAATAGTCCAGTCCAGTTCAGGGGCTTTTTAAAGTGGGAAATACGAAGTCAAGAGTTAATTCCTTTCAGTTTCACTGAAAATGATCTAGTTAAGAGTTCTTCCATCTAAATTGGAGAAAATCCTTTAAATAATGCCTTTTCCAGTATGCACAGTCTCCTGGTTGCTGTTCATGAAGCACCTGACCTTCATCCAAAGATATATTACTGTGTTGAATTTCAAAATGGTCTTAGAATGTCATTTTAATAATTCAATTAAACATTACAATAATGTAACATAGCAACAAGGAGCCATCTAGAAAATGAGTCTTAGGCATCAAATAACAAACCTCAAAGACAATTAACAATATAAGAATTTAATATCCACAAATGTACATTACTGAAACATAGTTTTTCTCTTTAAAATTACCCTCATTTCTGCCAACTATAGCCAAATTAAGACTAATTTGTTGGCAAAATAAGTCTGGTTTCAATAAAATTGTTCTAATTATTTGCATAAGTGTGCATCATTTGCATAAATGATCATATGGATTCATTTAAATTTGACTTTGCTGGAACTTTTCATGAGGAATCTCAACTTGAACTTTAACAAACCTCTCAAGGAAATTACCCTGTGGTCAGTTTAGAAATAACCAGCTTCAGGATGAAATCCTTTCTCCTTAACAAAAAATTTCCATTCTTCATACTTTCTCTTACCAACACATAACCTACTATACATATATAGTCCTTTTAAAATCTTAATTTCTAAGACTATGTGCTACTTTATAATAATTTTCAAAAAAACATAAAATATACTAATAGTCTAAAACATATTTAGTCTCTCTGCTATAAGAAGTCAAAGTAAGTAAGCATAGAATTCTTTATCAATAAATGCTTCAGCATGTTATCTTAATTAAAAATGTTTTAGGCACTCAATGAATTCCTGTTATTTAACTTAATTAGCAAAATTTAAAGCTTCAACTTACCAAAAATATGCAGAAAATATTTTTAAATAGACATACTATAAAACAATTATTCTCAAAGAGTTCGCCTAAAAACGTTTAAACCATTTATCTCTATTTTATTACTTATGAAAATATCATACCAAGTCATATTTCTTTTTGACCATTTTGTAAAAGAGATAACATGAGGTTACTGACTTTCAGTAAACCTATGTACAATAAAAGTATTATGCCTAATGTTGATGATTCTAAAGACATGTATGTATTAATTAAATCAACAACTTAAACTGACTTTAATACCAAATACTAACTTGGTATTAACTAATTCAGCATTAACCAAATGTTGAATACTTCCCAGATCTGATGAACATGAGTTGTTTGGCTTAACTTTGGCCACACCATGTGGCTTGTAGGATCTTAGTTCCCCAGCAATGGATTGAACTTAGACCCACAGCAGTGAAAACGTGGAGTCCTAACCATTGAATTGCCAGGGAATTCCCTTTATTGTATTTTTGAAAATTATATAAGTGCTTATTTGTTCACATCAATTAAATAGAGGCAATTTACAAGTATTTTTTGGAAAATGCTATTTAGAGATAGAAATATGTTTACAACATACATACATAGATATACATACATCCAGATAGACACAGAGATCTCATACTTTTTATTTAAAAACTCAGTTATGAGTCAGAGATTACAATATAAAACTCACCAGCATGTACATTATAGTTGGAATAGGTTTATTCACTTGGGTTTAAAAAAGGCTTCTTTACCCTTGTTTTGTTTTGTTTTTGTTTCAGGTTCTACTGATTGAGCCAAGGCTAGTCTCAGGCTATGTGGGCTATGTTTACATTTAAAGGACATAATAAAAGTTGTAAATTCAAGCTTTCTCCTGGAAGTACTCATTCGCTCATTTGAAAAGATGTTTATGAAGCCGATTTGTCTGTGTATGCAAAAACCAGTTTTGGAATGTCAAAAGGGCCCCATTAAGATCATTGCTTGGCAAGATTTCTATTTTCATGTATTCACTCCATTTCTAGACTCCCCTGATGGCTCAGTGGATAAGAACCTTCTTGCTAATGCAGAGGACACAGGTTCAATCCCTAGTCCAGGAAGATACCACATGCCATGGGACAACTAAGCCTGTGCATCACAACTACTGAGCCTGTATTCTAGAGCTCATGTACTGCAGCTACTGAGCCCACATGCCACAACTAGTGAGGACTGTGTGCCTTAAAGCCTGTGCTCCACAACAAGAGAAGTCAGCACAATGAGAAGTCTGCACACCACAACTAGAGGAAGCATGCACATAGCAATGAAGACACAATGCAGTCAAAAATAAATAAATTAATTAAATTATTTTTAAAAGTATTAGCTCCATTTCAATTATATATGAGGTCAACTAGAGTCCTTGGGATAGTTGCATGTCCAGGAGCTTGTCAACTTTAGAAACATGATTTCTATTTTTTTTTTTTAAGCTTTATTTTACTACAAACTCTGAACAATTTCTAAGGACAGAATACTGGGTCCAAAATGTGCTGTTTGTGACCTTAGCTCCTCAAGGTGTCACACTTGAGTTAGTTCAGTTTTTTTGTGTCTTTAGTTTCTTCCACTGACAGTCTAAAACCACCATGGGAGCTTGGAGCACACAATTTGTATGTGTGTGTTGCCAGGTGAGCTATGAACTAAGTGTCATGAGAGGGTGCCCAATGGAACTGCTACTTGTCTCAAATACTTTCACTAGATTCCCAGTGGCCAGAAGGAGCCCTCTCTTCAGAACTGAATGGATTCAGTTTCTCATTCAATTAATGTCAAGCAACTGGTTGAGCCCATATATACAAATCTCTTCAATTTTAAACACATTAAAAACGTCAGCAAACCCAGTTCAATCAAATGTTCCTTCTAGGCCTTTCCTGCCAAGAAAATTCCTCCTCAGCCCCAAACTAAGAAATTCCCTTTAATCCCCTGCTCAACAAAAGTACTGGCATCTCCTTAAGACTCCAGTTTTAAGAGTCCAAATAAAATTCATATGACAGTCAAACTTCAGATAAGAAGGCCCATCCAGGTCCAGGAAGCATAGATCAAAAAGAGAATCAACTCATAGAGGACAATGGCAAGATACATTGTAATTAAAATGGCAAAAATTAAAAATAAAGAGGAATATTAAAAGAAACAAGGGAAAGGGTAGTAAATTGCCATTAATAAAGCTAGTAGGAAGATTAAAAGACAAGAGCAATAAAATCATCTATATCTACAATAAATAGTTATGAGACACATAAAACAAAAAAATGTAAAATATGATATGGAAAACAGTAATATGGGAGAGGGAATAAATGCACAGGATTGTTAAAATGAGAGTGAAATTAAGAGCTCAGCAAATTAAAATGGTTTATATGTGTGTATATATATATATATACCATTATATATATTATATTTATAAATTGATATATATAAACCTCATGACAACCACACACAAAAACTCTATAATAAATAAATAAAGACACAAAGAAGAGGAAGAAATACAAAACAACACTAAAGATGGCCATCAAATCACAAGGGAAGAAAACAAAAGAAAAAGAAAGGAACAACAACAACAAAAAACTACAAAAGGATCCCCAAACAATTAACATAATGACAGTAATACATACTTATCAGCGACTCCTTTAAATATAAATGAACTAAATGTTCCAATAAAAAGGCACAGAGTGGTTGAAGACAGTGGCTGCCTGCAAGAGATTCACTTCAGATCTGAAGACACACACCGACTGAAAATAAGAGGATGGAAAAAGAGATTCCATGCAAACAGAAATAAAAAGAAAACTGCAGCAGCAACACTTGCATCAGACAAAATAGACTTTAATACAAAGACTGTAAAAAGAGACAAAGAAGGACATTGCATAATGATAAAGGGATCAATCAAGAATTAGGATATAGAGGAGCATAAAGATGGCGGAGGAATAGGACGGGAAGACCACTTTCTCCCTCACAAATTCCTCAAAAGAACATTTCAACGCTGAGCAAACTCCACAAAACAACCGCTGTAGGCTGGCAGAGGACAGCAGGCAACCAGAAAAGCAGACCATTGTCTTCAAAAACAGGTAGGAAAAAATATAAACGACGAAAAAGGAGACAAAGGAGGTGGGGAGGGAACTCCGTCCCGGGAAGGGAAGCCCGTCCCGGGAAGGGAATTTTAAGAAGAGAGGTTTCCAAACACCAGGAAACACTCTCCCTGCCGAGTCTGTGGCGAGTCTTGGAAACCCAGAGGGCAACATAACAGGAAGGAAAAATAAAGAAATAATTAAAACCAAGAGATTACAAGCCCAACAGTAACTCCCCCAGCGGAAAAGCAGCACAGACGCCTGCATCCGCCATTGGGAAGTGGGGGCAGGGCAGGGATGCGCGGGAGGCGCGGGCTGCAGTGCTTTGTAAGAATCGGGCAGGAACGCCCCACGCGCAACCAGAACGATCTAACTTGCGCTAGCAAACCAGACTGTGTGATAGCTACAGCACGAAAAGCTCGAACATAAGACGCCGCCAGGACCGAGCACAGAACAAAGGACGGAACGGGAAAAGCCGGCTGCAGACCATCCCCCGCCGGGGACAGGCAGCCAGAGCCGTAAGGACTGGAAAGGGGCAATTGCAGACCCGGAGAGACTTTACTTACCCAACTGCAAGCGGGCTTCTTTGCTAAGACTTCTGGGGGTGCTGGACAGTCACAATCTGCCTCACAGGGGACGCCAGCGGTCCACCCAGAAAGCTGAGCAGCAGCGACAGAAAAGGCGACAAGCCGCGGCGATCACGCTCGCCAAACTCCTGAGCTAATCGGACCTGGGAAGGGCACAAAGCACAGTCCCAGCCGAATCTGTGCCTCTGAGGGCTGCCTGAGCGCCAAACATGAGCGGCTTGGACCAGGAAGTGCACGCAGCCTAGGGCCGGCCCCAGACGGTTCCCGGCTGTGCATCGTAGAGCCGGAGCGGTTTGTGCGCCGCGAGAAGGGACAGGTCAAGCGGGGCTGTGACACTGCGAGCACACGACAGCGCTATTTGTTTGCGGCATCCCCCCTCCCCACAGCGCGACTGAACTAGTGAGCCTGAAAAACCAGCAAACGGAAGAAGTTAAACAGAGGGAACCACCTTGGAAGTGATCCCACACGGCCCAAAACATCAGAGAAGAGCCAGATATATTTTTACTATTTTAAAAATCATTCCTTTTTTTTTTTTTTCTTCTTTTTTTTTTTCTAACCTTTTTTTTTAATTGTTAAATCTTCTATTTCTCCTCTAATTTTTATTACTATAACCTATTATTACTATTTTTTTAAAAAAAAAGACTTTTTTTTTTTTTTTTTTTTAAGGCAAACACCATATATAGCCTTTGGATGGTTGTTGATGGGGTTTTTTTTGTTTGTTTGTTTTGTTTTTTTTGTTTGCTTGTTTTTTTTAATAATTCTTGGTTTTTTTTCTTTCTTTCTTTCCTGCTTTTTCCTTCTGCTTCTTTTCTTTAATATTGTATTTTTGAAAATCCAACCTCTACTCTAGATTTTTAACCTTTGCTCTTAGGTTTTTGTTGTCAATTATGTTCATTTAAAAACCCAAACTTCACTACCCAAGTTTACCTGAGAGCGAGATTACTGGCTTGACCACTCTCTTCTCCTATGGACTCTCCTTTTTCTCCACCAGGTGGCCTCTGTCTCTTTTCTCCCCCATCTCTTCTCTATCCAACTCTGTAAATCTCTGTGTGTTCCAGACAGTGGAGAACACCTAAGGAACTGGTTACTGGCAGGATTTGTCTCTCTCCTTCTCATTCCTCTCTCTTATCCTCCTGGTCACCTCTGTCTAATTCCTCCCTCTCCTCTTCCCTGTAAAACTCCGTAAATACCTCTGAGTGGTCCAGACTATAGAGCGCACATAAGGAAGTGACTACTGCCTAGCTTGCTCTCTCCTCTTTTGATCTCACCGCATCTCATTCCAGTTACCTCTAACTACCCCCTCCATCTTCTCTTCTCCTTGTAACTCAGTGAACCTCTCTGAGTGTCCCTCAATGTGGAGAAACTTTTCATCTTTAACCTAGATGTTTTATCATCGGTGCTGTATAGATGGAGAAGTCTAGAGGCTACTGTAAAAACTGAAGACCAGAAGCAGGAGGCTTAAATACAAAGCCTGAAAACATTAGAGAACTCTTGAACTCAGGGAACATTAAGCAATAGGAGCTCATCAAATGCCTTCATACTTACACTGAAACCAAGCTCCACCCAAGGGCCAACAAGTTCCAAAACAAGACATATCACTCAAATTCTCCAGCAACACAGGAACACTCCCCTGAGCTTGAATATACAGGCAGCTCAAAATTATTCCAAAACCTTTGATGTCTCATAACCCATCACTGGTCACTCCAGGGCACTCCAGAGAGAAGAAACCCAGCTCCACCCACCAGAACTCCAACACAAGCCTCCCTAACCAGGAAACCTTGACAAGCCACTGATAGAACCCCACCCACAGTGAGGAAGCTCCATAATAAAGAGAACTCCACAAATTACCAGAATATAAAAAGACCACCCCAAACGCAGCAATATAACCAAGATGAAGAGACAGAGGAATACTCAGCAGGTAAAGGAACAGGAGAGTTGCCCACCAAACCAAACAAAAGAGGAAGAAGTAGGGAATCTACCTGAGAAGGAATTCCGAATATTGATAGTGAAAATGATCCAAAATCTTGAAATCAAAATGGAATCACAGATAAATAGCCTAGAGACAAGGATTGAGAAGATGCAAGAAAGGTTTAACAAGGACCTAGAAGAAATAAAAAAGAGTCAAAATATAATGAATAATGCAATAAATGAGATCAGAAACACTCTGGAGGCAACAAATAGTAGAATAACGGAGGCAGAAGATAGGATTAGTGAAATAGAAGATAGAATGGTAGAAATAAATGAATCAGAGAGGAAACAAGAAATACGAATTAAAAGAAACGAGGACAATCTCAGAGACCTCCAGGACAATATGAAACGCTCCAACATTCGAATTATAGGAGTCCCAGAAGAAGAAGACAGAAAGAAAGATCATGAGAAAATCCTTGAGGAGATAATAGTTGAAAACTTCCCTAAAATGGGGAAGGAAATAATCACCCAAGTCCAAGAAACACAGAGAGTTCCAAATAGGATAAACCCAAGGCGAAACACCCCAAGACACATATTAATTAAATTAACAAAGGTCAAACACAAAGAACAAATATTAAAAGCAGCAAGGGAAAAACAACAAATAACACACAAGGGGATTCCCATAAGGATAACAGCTGATCTTTCAATAGAAACTCTTCAGGCCAGGAGGGAATGGCAAGACATACTTAAAGTGATGAAAGACAATAACCTACAGCCCAGATTACTGTACCCAGCAAGGATCTCATTCAAATACGAAGGAGAAATCAAAAGCTTCACAGACAAGCAAAAGCTGAGAGAATTCAGCACCACCAAACCAGCTCTCCAACAAATTCTAAAGGATATTCTCTAGACAGGAAACCGAAAAGGGTGTATAAACCCGAACCCAAAACAATAAAGTAAATGGTAACGGGATCATACTTATCAATAATTACCTTAAACGTAAATGGGTTGAACGCCCCAACCAAAAGGCAAAGACTGGCCGAATGGATACAAAAACAAGACCCCTCTATATGCTGCTTACAAGAGACCCACCTCAAAACAAGGGACACATATAGACTGAAAGTGAAGGGCTGGAATAAGATATACCATGCAAATAGAGACCAAAAGAAAGCAGGAGTGGCAATACTCATATCTGATAAAATAGACTTTAAAACAAAGGCTGTGAAAAGAGACAAAGAAGGCCACTACATAATGATCAAAGGATCAATCCAAGAAGAAGATATAACAATTATAAATATATATGCACCCAATATAGGAGCACCGCAATATGTAAGACAAATGCTAACAAGTATGAAAGGGGAAATCAACAATAACACAATAATAGTGGGAGACTTTAATACCCCACTCACACCTATGGACAGATCAACTAAACAGAAAATTAACAAAGAAACGCAAACTTTAAATGATACATTAGATCAATTAGACCTAATTGATATCTATAGGACATTTCACCCCAAAACAATGAATTTCACCTTTTTTTCAAGTGCTCATGGAACCTTCTCCAGGATAGATCACATCCTGGGCCATAAATCTAAACTTGATAAATTCAAAAAAATCGAAATCATTCCAAGCATCTTTTCTGACCATAATGCATTAAGATTAGATCTCAATTACAGGAGAAAAACTACTAAAAATTCCAACATTTGGAGGTTGAACAACACACTTCTGAATAACCAACAAATCACAGAAGAAATCAAAAAAGAAATCAAAATATGCATAGAAACTAATGAAAATGAAAACACAACAACCCAAAACCTGTGGGACACTATAAAAGCAGTGCTAAGAGGAAAGTTCATAGCAATACAGGCATACCTCAAGAAACAAGAAAAAAGTCAAATAAATAACCTAACTCTACAACTAAAGCAACTAGAAAAGGAAGAATTGGAGAACCCCAGAGTTAGTAGAAGGAAAGAAATCTTAAAAATTAGGGCAGAAATAAATGCTAAAGAAACAAAAGAGACCATAGCAAAAATCAACAAGGCCAAAAGCTGGTTCTTTGAAAGGATAAATAAAATTGACAAACCACTAGCCAGACTCATCAAGAAGCAAAGAGAGAAAAATCAAATCAATAAAATTAGAAATGAAAATGGAGAGATCACAACAGACAACACAGAAATACAAAAGATCATAAGAGACTACTATCAGCAGTTGTATGCCAATAAAATGGACAATGTGGAAGAAATGGACAAATTCTTAGAAAAGTACAATTTTCCAAAACTGAACCAGGAAGAAATAGAAAATCTTAACAGACCCATCACCAGCACAGAAATTGAAACTGTAATCAGAAATCTTCCAGCAAACAAAAGCCCAGGTCCAGACGGCTTCACAGCTGAATTCTACCAAAAATTTCGAGAAGAGCTAACACCTATCCTACTCAAACTCTTCCAGAAAATTGCAGAGGAAGGTAAACTTCCAAACTCATTCTATGAGGCCACCATCACCCTAATACCAAAACCTGACAAAGATGTCACAAAAAAAGAAAACTACAGGCCAATATCACTGATGAACATAGATGCAAAAATCCTCAACAAAATTCTAGCAATCAGAATCCAACAACATATTAAAAAGATCATACACCATGACCAAGTGGGCTTTATCCCAGGGATGCAAGGATTCTTCAATATCCGCAAATCAATCAATGTAATTCACCACATTAACAAATTGAAAAATAAAAACCATATGATTATCTCAATAGATGCAGAGAAGGCCTTTGACAAAATTCAACATCCATTTATGATAAAAACTCTCCAGAAAGCAGGAATAGAAGGAACATACCTCAACATAATAAAAGCTATATATGACAAACCCACAGCAAACATTATCCTTAATGGTGAAAAATTGAAAGCATTTCCCCTAAAGTCAGGAACAAGACAAGGGTGTCCACTTTCACCACTACTATTCAACATAGTTCTGGAAGTTTTGGCCACAGCAATCAGAGCAGAAAAAGAAATAAAAGGAATCCAAATTGGAAAAGAAGAAGTAAAACTCTCACTGTTTGCAGATGACATGATCCTCTACATGGAAAACCCTAAAGACTCCACCAGAAAATTACTAGAGCTCATCAATGAATATAGTAATGTTGCAGGATATAAAATCAACACACAGAAATCCCTTGCATTCCTATACACTAATAATGAGAAAGTAGAAAAAGAAATTAAGGAAACAATTCCATTCACCATTGCAACAAAAAGAATAAAATACTTAGGAATATATCTACCCAAAGAAACTAAAGACCTATATATAGAAAACTATAAAACACTGATGAAAGAAATCAAAGAGGACACTAATAGATGGAGAAATATACCATGTTCATGGATTGGAAGAATCAATATAGTGAAAATGAGTATACTACCCAAAGCAATTTACAAATTCAACGCAATCCCTATCAAGCTACCAGCCATATTTTTCACAGAACTAGAACAAATAATTTCAAGATTTGTATGGAAATACAAAAAACCTCGAATAGCCAAAGCAATCTTGAGAAAGAAGAATGGAACTGGAGGAATCAACTTGCCTGACTTCAGGCTCTACTACAAAGCCACAGTCATCAAAACAGTATGGTACTGGCACAAAGACAGACATATAGATCAATGGAACAAAATAGAAAGCCCAGAGATAAATCCACACACATATGGACACCTTATCTTTGACAAAGGAGGCAAGAATATACAATGGAGTAAAGACAATCTCTTTAACAAGTGGTGCTGGGAAAACTGGTCAACCACTTGTAAAAGAATGAAACTAGATCACTTTCTAACACCGCACACAAAAATAAACTCAAAATGGATTAAAGATCTAAATGTAAGACCAGAAACTATAAAACTCCTAGAGGAGAATATAGGCAAAACACTCTCAGACATAAATCACAGCAGGATCCTCTATGATCCACCTCCCAGAATTCTGGAAATAAAAGCAAAAATAAACAAATGGGATCTAATTAAAATTAAAAGCTTCTGCACAACAAAGGAAAATATACGCAAGGTGAAAAGACAGCCTTCTGAATGGGAGAAAATAATAGCAAATGAAGCAACTGACAAACAACTAATCTCAAAAATATACAAGCAACTTACGCAGCTCAATTCCAGAAAAATAAACGACCCAATCAAAAAATGGGCCAAAGAACTAAATAGACATTTCTCCAAAGAAGACATACGGATGGCTAACAAACACATGAAAAGATGCTCAACATCACTCATTATCAGAGAAATGCAAATCAAAACCACAATGAGGTACCACTTCACACCAGTCAGAATGGCTGCGATCCAAAAATCTGCAAGCAATAAATGCTGGAGAGGGTGTGGAGAAAAGGGAACCCTCCTACACTGTTGGTGGGAATGCAAACTAGTACAGCCACTATGGAGAACAGTGTGGAGATTCCTTAAAAAATTGCAAATAGAACTACCTTATGACCCAGCAATCCCACTGCTGGGTATACACACCGAGGAAACCAGAATTGAAAGAGACACATGTACCCCAATGTTCATCGCAGCACTGTTTATAATAGCCAGGACATGGAAACAACCTAGATGTCCATCAGCAGATGAATGGATAAGAAAGCTGTGGTACATGTACACAATGGAGTATTACTCAGCCGTTAAAAAGAATTCATTTGAATCAGTTCTGATGAGATGGATGAAACTGGAGCCGATTATACAGAGTGAAGTAAGCCAGAAAGAAAAACACCAATACAGTATACTAACACATATATATGGAATTTAGAAAGATGGCAATGACGACCCTGTATGCAAGACAGGAAAAAAGACACAGCTGTGTATAACGGACTTTTGGACTCAGAGAGAGAGGGAGAGGGCGGGATGATTTGGGAGAATGGCATTCTATCATGTATACTATCATGTAAGAATTGAATCGCCAGTCTATGTCTGACGCAGGATACAGCATGCTTGGGGCTGGTGCATGGGGATCACCCACAGAGATGTTATGGGGAGGGAGGTGGGAGGGGGTTTCATGTTTGGGAACACATGTAAGAATTAAAGATTTTAAAATTTAATAAAAAAAAAAAAAAAAGAAAATATAACATTGTAAAATATTAAAAAAAAAAAAAAGAATTAGGATATAACAATCATAAATAATGCACATCCAACAAAAGAACATCTAAATACACAAAGCAAATATTAACAGACATAAAGGGAGAAATTGACAGTAACATAATAATAGTGGGGAATTTTAACATCCTACTTACATCACTAGACAGATGATCCATATAGAAATGAGGACAGATTGTTCTATATGGCTAATTAGATCAAATGAACTTAATAGAACATTTCGTCCAAAAGCAGTAGAATACACATTCTTTTCAAGTGCACATGGAACATATTCCAGGATAGATCAATGATTGACCAGAAAGCAAGTCTCAGTAAATTTAAGAAAATTGAATTCCTATCAAGTATCTTTTCTGATCACAATTCTGTGAATTACTAGAAAATGCAATTCAATTACTAGAAAAACACTGCAAAAATCACAGATATGTGAAGGGTGAGCTATGCAACTAAACAACCAATGGAATACTTAAAACAATCAAAGAAGAAATTAAAAATACCTAGAGATAAATGAAAATGAAAACACAGTGATCCAAAATCTCTGGGATGCAGGTCTAAAAGGCAGTTTAATAGTGATACAAGTCTACCTCAGGAAATAAGAAAAATCTCAAATAAACAACCTAACCTTACCTAATAATCTCAAATAAACAATGTTACCTAAAGTAACTAGAAAAAGAAGAACAAATAAAACTCAAGTTTAGTAGAAGGAAGGAAAAATCATAATGAGCAGAAATAAATAAAATAGAGACTAAAAAGGAACAGAAAAAAAAAATCAGTGAAAAAATGTTGGTTCTTTGAAAAGATAAACAAAATGATAAACCTTTAGCCAGACTTACACCTCAAAAGAGAGAAAAAAATGAGCGAGGAGGAATTGCACCTTGCAGAAAAATAAGCTTAAAATGAATTAAAGACCTAAATGTAAGACCAGATACTATAAGAGACTTATAGGAAAACATAAGCAGAACACTCTATGTTATAAATTGCAGCAATGTCTTTTTCAATTCATCTCCCAGAGTTATGGAAATGAAAATAAAAATAAACAAATGAGATCTAATTAAACTGAAAAAGTTTTGTACAGCAAAGGAAACCATAAACAAAATGAAGCAAAAAGATAATACACAGAATGGGAGAAAATGTTTGCAAATGTTGTTTAATAAAATGCTTGTTTCTAAATTAGAAGAGTCTTGAATTTGAAAGTGTGACGTATGTTGATTGATTATTACTGTGGTACTGTCACTAAGTGTGCAAAAAAGAGTAACATAGCAGACCTGACTGCTATCCTTTGAAAGTCCTTCTTGTAAGGTTGGTCCTTGGCTGACATCTGGGAACTTAGATTGCAAGAGTGTTCCCTCCACTCTCATCGATAAGAATTGCTTGCTACTACTAAGGTGCTTGTGTGGTGTGATTTGTGCTAAATCTGCTTTCTTCCTGGGAATCTAGAATTTTGGTATATGCTAGGCAGAATGTGAGGCTTCAGAGGTTGCTCAATGGTCAAGAATCTGCCTGCCAATGAAAGAAATATAGGAAACATGGATTTGACTCCTGGGTCAGAAAGATTCCCTGGAAAAGGAAATGGCAACCAACTCCAGTATTCTTACCTGGGAAATCTCATGGATAGAGGAGTCTGGCAGGCTACAGTCCATAGACTCACAAAGAGTTGAACATGACGGAGCAACTGAGCATGCACTCAACTGATATGATTGGTCTCTAAAATTTACAAACTACTCATGTAGCTCAATGTAAAAAAAAATCCAATGAAAAAGTTGGCAAAAGACATAGATATACATTTCTCCAAAGAAGACATACAGATGGCCAGAGGCACATGAAAAGATGCAAATCAAAACCAGTCAGAATGGTCATCACCCAAAAGATCTACAAACAATAAATACTGGAGAGGGTGTGGAGAAAAGGGAACCCTTCCACACCACTGGTGGGAATGTAAATTGTACAACCACTGTGAAGAACAGCATGGAGATTCCTTAAAAAACTAAAATAGAGTTATCATATGATCCATCAATCCCACTCCTGGGCATATATATACAGGGAAATACATGGTTTGAAAGGATACATGCATTCCAATGTTCATTGTAGTACAGTCTGAAGTCAAGAAGGTTGATTCCTCCAGCTCCATTCTTTCTCAAGACTGATTTGGCTATTTGGAGTCTTTTGTGTTTCCATATGATTTATGAAAGTTTTCATTCTAGTTCTCTGAAAAATGCCATCAGTAATTTGATAGGGATCACATTGAATCTGTAAATTGCATTTGGTAGTATAGTTATTTTCACAGTATTGATTCTTCCTACCCAGGAACATAGGATATCTCTCCATCTGTTTATGCTGTGTTTGATTTCTTTCAGCACTCTTATAATTTTCCATATACAGTTCTTTTTATTCCTTAGGTAGATTTTTTCCCTAGATATTTTACTTTTTGTTGCAAAAGTGAATGAGATTAATTCCTTAATTTCTCTTTCTGATTTTTTTCTTTGTTAATATATAGGAATGCAAGTGATTTCTGTGTATTGCCCTTGTATCCTATGACTTTTATAAATTCACTGATTAACTCTAGTAATTTTCTGATAGTTTTTTTGGGGGGAGGGGTTTCTATGTATAGTATTATGTCGTCTGGAAACAGTGAGAATTTTACTTCTTCTTTTCTAACCTGGATTCATTTAATTACTTTTCTTCTCTAATTGCCTTAGCTAGGACTTCCAGAACTATGTTGAATAATAGTGATGAGAGTAGAGACCCTTGTCTTGTTCCTGATCTGAGAGGGAATGCTTTTAGTTTTTCACCATAGAGAACAATGTTTGCTGCAGGCTTATCATATATGGCCTTTACTGTTGAGGTAGATTCCTTCTACGCCCATTTTTTGAAGAGTTTTTTTTATCATGAATGGGTGCTGAATTTTGTCAAAGTCTTTTTCTGCATCTATTGAGATTATCATATGGTTTTTATCTTTCAATTTGTTAACATGGTATTACATTCAATATCACAGTTATCCAAGTCTATGCCCCAACCAGTAACGCTGAAGAACGTGAAGTTGAATGGTTTTATGAAGACTCACAGAGTCGGACACGATTGAAGCGACTTACCAGCAGCAGCAACAAGACTTTTTAGAACTAACACCCAAAATGATGTCCTTTTCATTATAGGGGACTGGAATGCAAAAGTGGGAAGTCGAGAAACACCTGGAGTAACAGGCAAATTTGGCCTTAGAATGCGGAATGAAGCAGGGCAAGGACTAATAGTTTTGCCAAGAAAATGCACTGGTCACAGCAAACACCCTCTTCCAACAACACAAGAGAAGACTCTACACATGGACATCACCAGATAGTCAACACCGAAATCAGATTGATTATGTTCCTTGCAGCCAAACATGGAGAAGCTCTATACAGTCAACAAAAACAAGACCGGGAGCTAGCTGTGGCTCAGATGATGAACTCATTATTACCAAATTCAGACTCAAATTGAAGAAAGTAGGGAAAACCGCTAGACCATTCAGGTATGACCTAAATCAAATCCCTTATGATTACACAGTGGAAGTGAGAAATAGATTTAAGGGCCTAGATCTGATAGATAGAGTGCCTGATGAACTATGGAATGAGGTTCGTGACATAGTACAGGAGACAGGGATCAAGAACATCCCCATGGAAAAGAAATGCAAAAAAGCAAAATGGCTGTCTGGGGAGGACTTACAAATAGTTGCGAAAAGAAGAGAGGCAAAAAGCAAAGGAGAAAAGGAAAGATATAAGCATCTGAATGAAGAGTTCCAGAGAAGAGCAAGAAGAGATAAGAAAGCCTTCTTCAGTGATCAATGCAAAGAAATAGAGGAAAAGAAGAGAATGGGAAAGACTAGAGATCTCTTCAAGAAAATTAGAGATACCAAGGAAACATTTCATGCAAAGATGGGCTCGATAAAGTATAGAAATGATATGGACCTAACAGAAGCAGAAGATATTAAGAAGAGGTGGCAAGAATATACCAAAGAACTGTACAAAAAAGATCTTCATGACCAAGATAATCATGATGGTGTGATCACTCATTTAGAGCCAGACATACTGGAATGTGAAGTCAAGTGGGCCTTAGAAAGCATCACTATGAACAAAGCTAGTGGAGGTGATGGAATTCCAGTTGAGCTGTTTCAAATCCTGAAAGATGATGCTGTGAAAGTGCTGCACTCAATATACCAGCAAATTTGGAAAAACTCAGCAGTGGCCACAGGACTGGAAAAGGTCAGTTTTCATTCCAATTCCAAAGAAAGGAAATGCCAAATAATGCACAAACTACCACACAATTGCACTCATCTCACATGCTAATAAAATAATGCTCAAAATTCTCCAAGCCAGGCTTCAGCAATACGTGAACTATGAACTTCCAGATGTTCAAGCTGGTTTTAAAAAAGGCAAAGGAACGAGAGATCAAACTGCCAACATCTGTTGGATCATGGAAAAAGCAAGAGAGTTCCAGAAAAACATCTATTTCTGCTTTATTGACTATGCCAAAGCCTTTGACTGTTTGGATCACAATAAACTGGAAAATTCTGAAAGAGATGGGCATAACAGACCACCTGACCTGCCTCTTGAGAAATCTGTATGCAGGTCAGGAAGCAACAGTTAGAACTGCACATAGAACAACAGACTGGTTCCAAATAGAAAAAGGAGTACATCAAGGCTGTATATTGTCACCCTGCTGATTTAACTTACATGCAGAGTACATCATGAGAAACGCTGGATTGGAAGAAACACAAGCTGGGATCCAGATTGCCAGGAGAAATATCAATAACCTCAGATATGTAGATGACACCACCCTTATGGCAGAAAGTGAAGAGGAACTAAAAAGCCTCTTGATGAAAGTGAAAGAGGAGAGTGAAAAAGTTGGCTTAAAGCTCAACATTCAGAAAACGAAGATCATGGCATCCGGTCCCATCACTTCATGGGAAATAGATGGAGAAACAGTGGAAAGAGTGTCAGACTTTATTTTTCTGGGCTCCAAAATCACAGCAGACAGTGATTATAGCCATGAAATTAAGAGACGCTTACTCCTTGGAAGAAAAGTTATGACCAACCTAGATAGTATATTCAAAAGCAGAGACATTACTTTGCCGACTAAGATCTGTCTAGTCAAGGCTATGGTTTTTCCAGCAGTCATGTATGGATGTGAGAGTTGGACTGTGAAGAAGGCTGAGCACTGAAGAATTGATGCTTTTGAACTGTGGTGTTGGAGAAGACTCTTGAGAGTCCCTTGGACTGCAAGGAGATCCAACCAGTCCATTCTGAAGGAGATCACCCCTGGGATTTCTTTGGAAGGAATGATGCTGAAGCTGAAACTCCAGTCCTTTGGCCCCTCATGCGAAGAGTTGACTCATTGGAAAAGACTCTGATGCTGGGAGAGATTGGGGGCAGGAGGAGAAGGGGACGACAGAGGATGAGATGGCTGGATGGCATCACTGACTCGATGAACGTGAGTCTGAGTGAACTCTCAGAGTTGGTGATGGACAGCGAGGCCTGGCGTGCTGTGATTCATGGGGTCTGGAAGAGTCAGACATGACTGAGTGACTGAACTGAACTGAACTGAACTGACATTGATTGATTTTCACATTTTGAAGAATCTTTGCCTCTCTGGAATAAACCCAACTTGATCATGGTGTGTGAGCTTTTTAATATATTGTTGAATTCTGTTTGCTAGAATTTTGTTAGCGATTTTTGCATCTAAGTTCATCAGTGATATCAGTCTGTAATTTGCTCTTTTTGTGTTGTCTTTGCCTGGTATTGGTATCAGGGTGATGGTGGCCTCATAGAATGAGTTTGAAAGTGTTACTTCCTCTGTAATTTTTTGGGAGAGTTTCAGAAAAATAGACATTAGCTTTTCTCTAATGGTTGATAAAATTTCCCTGTGAAGCCATCTGTTCTTGGGCTTTTGTATTTTGGGGAGATTTTTGATCACAGTTTCAATTTTAGTGTTTGTAATTGGGTTACTCATAATTTCTCTTTCTTCCTGGTTCAGTCTTGGGAGGTGAACTTTTCTATGAGTCTGCATTTCTTCTAGGTTGTCCGTTTTATTAGCATATAATTGCTCATAATACTGTCTTATGATCTTTTGTATTTCTGGGTTGTCCCTTGGAAACTCCTTTTTCACTTCTAATTTTGTTGACTTGATTTTTCTCTTTTTCTCTTGATGAGTCTGGCTAGCAATTTGTCTATTTTGCTTATCTTCAAAGAAGCCAGCTTTTAGTTTTATTAATCTTTGCTATTGTTTCCTTCATTTCTTTTTTATTTATTTCTGCTCTGATTTTTATGGTTTCTTTCCTTCTGCTGAATTTGGGTTTCTTTGTTCTTTTTTAAGCCCCTTTAGATATAGAGTTAGGTTGTCTATTTGATGCTTTTCTTGTTTCTTGAGGTAGGAATTTATTGCTATAATCTTCCCTCTTAGAACTGTTTTTCCTGAATCCCATAGGTTTGGGTTGTCGAGCTTTCATTGTCTTGTTTTCAGGAGTCTTTTGATTTCCCTTCTTATTTATTCAGTAATCTTTTCATTACTTAGCAATGTACTGTTTAATCTCCATGAGTCTGTGTTTTTTGCATTTTTTTTTTCTGGTAGTTGATGTCTAGTTTCAAAGCATTATGGTCAGAAAAGATACTTGATACAGTTTCAGTTTTCTTAAATTTACTGAGGCTTGATTTGTGGCCCAAGATGTGGTCTATCCTGTAAAATGTTCCATGTGCACTTGAGGAAAGTGTACTTTTCTGCATTTGGATGGAAAGTTCTAAAGATATCAATTAAGTCCATTTGTACTAATGTTTTATTTCAAGTTTGTGTTTCCTTGTTGATTCTCTCTTTTGATGATCTGTCCACTGCTATAAGTGGAGGGTTAAAGTCCCCTACTATCACTGTGTTACTGTCAATTTCCCTTCTTATGCCTGTTAGTGTTTGCCTTATTTATTGACATGCTCTACATTGGCTGCATAAATATTTACAATGGTTATGTCCTCTTGGCTCAATCATTCGATCATTAGGTATTGTCCTTCTTTGTCTCTTATATTATTCTTTATTTTAAAGTTCATTTTGTCTGAAATAAGGATTGCCACTCCAGCTTTTTTTTTTTTGGTTTCCCTTAACATGGAATATCTTTTTCCATCCTTTAACTTTCAGTCTGTATATGTCTCTAGATCTGAAGTGGGTCTCTCGTAGGCAGCATATATAGGTCTTGTTTTTGTATCCATTCAGCCAGTCTCTATCTTTTGGTTGGTACATACAATCCATTTACATTTAAAGTAATTATTCATATATATGTTCCTATTGACATTTTCTTAATTGCTTTGGGTTTGTTTTTGTAGGCCTTTTCTTTCTCTTGTGTTCTCTGGCTATGTAAAGTCCCTTTAGTATTTGTTGCAAGGCTGGCTTTTGGTGCTAAATTCTCTTAACTTTTTCTTGTCTGTAAGGTTTTGATTTCTCCTTCAATTTTGAATAAGATCTTCCCTGGGTATAGTAATCTTTGTTGTGGATTTTTTTTCTTTCAGTACTTTAAATATATCCTGCCATTTCCTTCTGACTTGCAGAGTTTCTGCTGGAAGGTCCACTGTTAATCATATGAGTTTTCTTTTGTATGTTGCTTGCTCATTTTCCCTTGCTGCTTTTAATATTCTTTCTTCATGTTTAACATCTGTAAGCTTGATTAATATGTGTCTCAATGTGTTTCTCTTTGGGTTTGTCCTGTAAGGAACTCTCTACACTTCTTGAATTTGATTGACTAGTTCCTTTCCCATGTTGGGGGAGTTTTCAACTATAACTTCTTCAAAATTTTTCTCAGTATCTTTCTTTTTTTCTTCTTCCTCTGGGATCCCTACAACTCAAATGTTTGTGCATTTAATGTTGTCCCAAAGGTCTCTGAGGCTATCCTCAATTCTTTTCTTTCTTTTACCTTTATTCTGGTCTTCAGCAGTTATTTCCACCATTCTATCTTCCAGCTCACTTATCCGTTCTTCTGACTCAATTATTCTGCTATTGTTTCCTTCTAGAGTATTTTTAATTTTGGTAATTGTGTTATTCATCTCTGTTTGCTTGTTCTTTATTTCTTCTATGTCCTTGGTGATTGCATTAACTGTGTTAAAGGTTTCTTGCCTTTTCTTCATGCTATTTTCAAGTCGTCAGAGCATCTTTATTATCATTATTCTGAATTCTCTTTCAGATAGATTATTTTCTCTTTGTTTATTTGGTATTGTGCATTTCTACCTTGTTCTTTCATTGTGTTGTGTTTCTCTGTCTTTTTCTGTTTTTCTAACTTGTTCTACTTGAGGTCTGCTTTTCCCAGCCTTTAGGGTTTTATTCCTTCTTCCTTTTGGCTTTTGCCCTTGGAGAGAAAGATTGGTTTAGTGGTTTGTGTTGACTTCTTGTTAGGGGTGACTTGTGCCTCTGTTCTTGTGGGAGGAGATCAAGTAGATCAAGCAGGTAATTACAGAAATAGTGGGAAATACACCACACTTCCACACATACACAGTTATAACCAAAGTGTTCTAAAGAAAAGAGTACAGTAGATTGACTTGATGAACAAGGAAAACCAAAAGTGATATTGACCAATTAAAAGCAGAGCTAACTAACACTCAGTCTGAAAACTGAGCCTGAGCAGAGTGCCAACTGGGGAATAGAGCAAAGAGAGCACAACAATTTAACTTACATGGTTAAAAAAGAAAGAGAGAAGGAAAAAAGGGAGGAAAAAATACAGAAAAAAGGAGAAGGGAGAGAAAAGAGAAAAGGAAGGGGTGGAAGAAAAGGTTAAAAAAAGAGACAAAAGAAAAAATAGAAAAGCAAAGATAAATAGATGTATGTGAAAAGATTTATATATATTCAGGAATAGCTATAGCTGGTAAAGAACTGTAAGAAAAGCAGTCAAATATATCAAAAACAAAATCAGAAAAATCACCAAAAAAAAAAAAAGAAAAGGTGAAGAAAAATAATCTTTAAAAGAATTTGCTTTTTAACAGGAAAAGCAAAGAGGAAAACGTCATACAACCACATAGAGCTAAGGTGAAGGCAGAAATACATAAGGAGAATAAAGAAGTGTGATTTTTATGGGGAAAAAAAAAAGTTTTCAAGGTCCTGGTTCTTCTTGGTTGTGGAGTCTGCCCTTGTGGATGGGGTTGGATTAGTGTCCTGTTTTGTTTCCCTGGTTGGAGGAGTGTGTGCCTGTGTTATGGTTGATAGAGCTGGATCTTGCCTCTTTGAAGGGCAGTGCAGTGTCCAGTAGAAGGTTTTGGGGTGTCTATGGGTTTAGTATGTCTTTAGGCAGTCCTTCTGGCTTTGGCAGTGTTAGACACATCTATTTCCACAGCTGCGTAAAAATGGCCCTCTCAGCCGCCAGCCCCCTACTTGTCCCTGGAATCTTTGTCAGTGCTTCTGTTCCCTGGCCCCACCCTGCACTGCAGGCCAAAGCTTGCTAGGTAGGGGACTTCTGTGGATCTTTTCTCAGCTCCCTGACCCTGTCCTCTGCATCATGGAGACTTGTGTGGACTTCTCTCACCACCCCCCCCACCCCCCCCGAGCTCACCCTCTATGTTGTGGGGCTTATGTGTACTTGTGTTGGCTCCCCGGGCCCGTCTTTTATGTCGCGGGGCTTGTGCGCACTTGTGTCGGCTCACCAGCCTGCTCCCTATGTCCCGAGGCTTGTGTGTCCTTCCTTTGGCTCCCCGGGCCCACCCTTTGTGCCACAGGGCTCCTGTGGGCCTCTCTCAGTTCCCCAGGCAGCCATTTTCTTGTTGCCACAGTCCGTGAGTTTCTTATGGGCTGAGAAGTGCAGCTATCTCTGTTTTCTGCCTTCTAAGTCCTGCTTTGCCTGGCTTTCTGAGATTCCACAGGTCCCCCTTGGGCCTCCCTGTGAGGGAGCTTCCCAGTGCACGGGAACTCTTTCTGCTTCATGACTCCCTCCCTTGGGGTACAAGCTCCCATCCAGATGTTCTCCCTCTTTCCTTTTTATGTCTCTATCCTCTCTCCTACCTTATTCCAGGGAGCTTATCCTGTCCCTGTGGAGCCCTGGGGTTTTCTGTTATTGCCTAAAGGTGGCTTTGTAGCAGTTATTCTGTATCTTGATGAGTTTGATGTATTTGTGGGGAGGCTGGCAATCTCCCTGTCTTACTCCTCTACCATCTTTTTTTGCCATCCTGTAATTAGGCTTCTATACATTTTGAAATGCATAGAAATATTGAGCCACTATGTTGTGAAACAGGAACTAATATAGTATTGTAGGTCAATTATATTTAAAAGCAAGCAAACAAAAAAAACTCATAGGAAAAAAGATCAGATTTGTGGGTTTCAGAAGTAGCAAGTAGAAGGAGGGAGAGTTGGATGAAAGCAGTCAAAATGTATAAACTCAGAGTTGTAAGACTAAGTGCTAGAGACATAGTACCTGACATGATACATATAATTAACACTGCTATATGTTACACATGAAAATTGTTAAGAGACTAAATCCTGAGTTGTGATCACAAGAAAAAAGTTTTTCTACTTAATTTTGTACTTGTATGAGATGATGGTTATTTACTAAACTTGTTTTGATAATCACTTCATGTTGTTGTTCAGTTGCTCAGTTGTGTCCAACTCTTTGAGACCCCATGAACTGCAGCAAGCCAGATTTCCCCATTCTTCACCTTCTCCTGGAGCTTCATGATACATGTCAAATCATTATGCTGTACACTTTAAACTTATATAGTGATACATGTCAATATATCTCAATAAAACTCAAAGGAAAAAAGATAAGTAGATCCAGATACCAGGAAGAACTCATTGAGACTCCTGAAGACTTCTGTGAAGCTGTAATTGGGGGTGGGGAGGGGTCAAGATGCCGATGCTTGGTACTAGGTACCAGTCCAAAGTTGACGCTAGCTGATCTCAGTTGAGTTTTCCTGATATCTTTCCTGCCAATTACACAAAGCAATGTTTATGAAAACAGCAACCTCTAATGAAATGTGAAAGTGTTTTATTTGAACTAAACTAGGGATAAAGGACTTCCCCCAGTGGCTCAGAGGTAAAGAATCCACCTGCAGTGCAGGAGCCACAGGAGATGCGAGTTTGATCCCTGGGTCAGGAAGATCCCCTGGAGGAGGGCATGGCAACCCACTGAAGTATTCTTGCCTGGAGAATCCCATGGACAGAGGAGCATGGCAGGCTACAGTTCATAGAGTCACAGAACTGGATAGGATTGAAGCTACTTAGCACACACATATGTGTAAGGACAAAAGCCTGGGAGACGCAGATTCAAGAAACACTTGAATTTTGCTGTGTAGACTACAGAATGGAGGAATTTTATATAGGTAAAATTACATTAGTTAATTGTCAAGGATTAGGATTGGAGCTGGCAAGAAAGAAAGGTGCCTGTTAAGC
Source organism: Capricornis sumatraensis (assembly GCF_032405125.1). Taxonomy (NCBI): domain Eukaryota; kingdom Metazoa; phylum Chordata; class Mammalia; order Artiodactyla; family Bovidae; genus Capricornis; species Capricornis sumatraensis. Next base: position 19,174,695 of record NC_091084.1, on the reverse strand, counting down.
AAAGATTGGTTAGTATGTGAAATTTTTGCATAGTTACAAGGAGAGTCCTTGAAACCACAAGGCTGCAGCTTGCAGCTGCTAACAGATATGGTTTTGAGTATGGCTGGTGATGCTCTTGTGTTTGATACAGTTAAGAAAATTCAAGTTCTCAGTGATGCAGGAACATGTCTAAAACCACAGCCACCTGGCTGCATTTTGGATGCCTGGACCATACCATAATTACTCCATTTTGATGTTTAAATGCCTTCTGTACTTTAATGTTGAAAGCAGATGAACAATCTGTTTTTTATTTTTATTTTTTAAATTATGAAAATATGATAACACATTTACGAGAGTTTTGGAAAATACAGAACAAGGTTACATATAGTTCCACTATTACAATTATTTTTTGAATAGATAAATTAAGATTTTTAGTTGGAGTTTCGATACCAAACTCTCAAAGATTAATAGAATGAATAAACAGCGGGGTAGAAAGCTATAGTTGACCTGAAAAGCTCTATGAACCAATTCAACATAATGAAGATTTACACAATTTACACAGAAGTAGGAAACAAATTCTATTTAAGTTCCCAAAGACTATAAACTAAGAGACACGGGCATATCCAGGGACATAAGATCAAGAGCAAAAATTTGATGTTCTAAAGATATTGAAATCATATATAGTCTGTTCTCTTATCACTGTGGAATATTGTTAGAAATCAATATCAGAAGATATTTGAAGATAACCCACATATTTTCAAGTGTAATGTGACATTTACCAAGCAAGATTTTTGACTTAGCCATTGAAAGATTCAATAAAGTTGGAAGACTGGAAAAACACAGAGAATGATTGCAAAGAAGAAATTATTTGAATGATAAATTAATATCAGAATGAGAAACTAATTTCAAAGATACTTTAAAAATCCCATGTATTTGGAAATTAAATGTTCACTTTTAAATAATGGGTGTATCTAAGAAATCATAATAAGGGAAGATAAAATATTTATAATAGAATAAAAATGAAAAGAGAATTTACCAGAATTTGTTGCATGCAGCTGAAGATGCTCAATGCAATTGAATACAATGTGGAGTTCTTACATAAGGTATGAAAACAAATAATGAACACTAGCATAAAATTTTGTGAAATTTGAACATAATCTGATAATACTGTATCACAAATTAATTTCCTGTTTTTTTTTTAGACATAATATTTCTTTATATTTTCAGAATTGGATTAGAAGTTTCAAACCACATTCAAATTTTTTTAATCAGTAAGATAACAAACTTTCTAGACTTTTAGCAGTAATACTAGATGCCAAAATACATGAAACTATGTCAAAGTTTTGAGTCAATATAAATTAGAAATCAAGCATTCTATGCATACAAAGTCAAACAAATGGAATCAAAGTGTCATAAGACTTTAGCATTTTAGCTTTTCTACTACACTTGATAAAAGCTTGAAAAAGATCAATGAAAACAAAACAAAAAAGATGGAGATGGAGAAATTGAAAAATACAAACTAAATGAAATAGTAGCACTGAATATGAAAGAGAAAAAAATAAAACAAGATAAAAGTAAAAGATCATCATAAGGTCTAGTCTCTCTCTCTCTCTCTTTTTTTAATGACTGCTCATTAGAAACATACCAGGAGCTTTGGAGAAAAAAGCAATAATACCTGAGCATTTGTATTCTTGAAAAATTCCCAGATAATCCTGTTATGCATCTGAATTTTAGAACGTGATTACATGCTTTTCTAGTAAATGGTAGTATTAGTGATATGAAGTGAAGTTGCTGAATCTTTGCGACCCCATGGACTGTAGCCTACCAGGCTCTTCCATCCATGGGATGTTCCAGGCAAGAGTACTGAGGTGGGTTGCCATTTCCTTCTCGAGGGGATCTTCCCGACCCAGGGATCAAACCAGGGTCTCCCGCATTGTATGCAGACTCTTTAACGTCTGAGCCCCCAGGGAAGCCCCTAGTATTAGTGATATAGAATTCTATTATTTTCTGTTGAACAATCATGATAGAATGGTATTAAGCAAATAATGGTTACATAATCGTACTACTAAAAGAAGTTTATCAGTTTTCACAATCAATAGCCAGACAAAAAATAAAAGATAATTACACTTGCAAGCCATAATGGAAACATGACTAACCTAACAATATAAACAATTACATGCAATTTGGGGGGATAAGTAGAGTGAAACAGAAGTACAGAAGCAGAAGATATTAAGAAGAGGTGGCAAGAATGCACAGAAGAACTGTACAAAAAGATCTTCATGTTCCAGATAATCACGAAGGTGTGATCACTCACCTAGAGGCAGACATCCTGGAATGTGAAGTCAAGTGGGCCTTAGAAAGCATCACTACGAACAAAGCTAGTGGAGGTGATGGAATTCCAGTCGAGCTGTTTCAAATCCTGAAAGATGATGCTGTGAAAGTGCTGCACTCAATATGCCAGCAAATTTGGAAAATTCAGCAGTGGCCACAGGACTGGAAAAGGTCAGTTTTCATTCCAATTCCAAAGAAAGGCAATGTCAAATAATGCTCAAACTACCACACAATTGCACTCATCTTGTACACTAGCAAAGAAATACCCAAAATTCTCCAAGCCAGGCTTCAGCAATATATGAACCATGAACTTGCTGATGTTCAAGCTGGTTTTAGAAAAGGCAGAGGAACCAGAGATCAAATTGCCAATATCTGCTGGATCATGGAAAAAGCAAGAGAGTTCCAGAAAAACATCTACTTCTGCTTTATGGACTATGCCAAAGCCTTTGACTGTGTGGATCACAATCAACTGTGGAAAATTCTGAAAGAGATGGGAATACCAGACCACCTGACCTGCCTCTTGAGAAATCTGTATGCAGGTCAGGAAGCAACAGTTAGAACTGGACATGGAACAACAGACTGGTTCCAAATAGGAAAAGGAGTACATCAAGGCTGTATATTGTCACCCTGCTTATTTAACTTCTATGCAGAGTACATCATGAGAAACGCTGGGCTGGATGAAGCACAAGCTGGAATCAAGATTGCCAGGAGAAATATCAATAACCTCAGATATGCAGATGACACCACCCTTATGGCAGAAAGTGAAGAGGAACTCAAAAGCCTCTTGACGAAAGTGAAAGTGGAGCGTGAAAAAGTTGGCTTAAAGCTGAACATTCAGAAAACGAAGATCATGGCATCTGGTCCCATCACTTCATGGGAAATAGATGGGGAAACAGTGGAAACAGTGTCAAACTTTATTTTTTTGGGGCTCCAAAATCACTGTAGATGGTGATTGCAGCCATGAAATTAAAAGACACTTACTCTTTGGAAGAAAAGTTATGACCAACCTAGATAGCATATTCCAAAGCAGAGACATTAAGTTGCCAACAAAGGCCCGTCTAGTCAAGGCTATGGTTTTTCCAGTGATCATGTATGGATACGAGAGTTGGACTGTGAAGAAGGCTGAGCGCCAAAGAATTGATGGTTTTGAACTGTGGTGTTGGAGAAGACTCTTGAGAGTCCCTTGGACTGCAAGGAGATCCAACCAGCCCATTCTGAAGGAGATCAACCCTGGGATTTCTTTGGAAGGAATGATGCTAAAGCTGAAGCTCCAGTCGTTTGGCCACCTCATGCGAAGAGTTGACTCATTGGAAAAGACTCTGATGCTGGGAGGGATTGGGAGCAGGAGGAGAAGGGGACGACAGAGGATGAGATCGCTGGATGGCATCACTGACTCGATGGACATGAGTCTGAGTGAACTCCGGGAGTTGGTGATGGACAGGGAGGCCTGGCGTACTGCGATTCATGGGGTCACAAAGAGTCGGACACGACTGAGCGACTGAACTGAACTGACTGAAATAGAGTGATGTGGTAAGTGGAAGTGTATACGTGCACATTTTCTCATCTGCCGAGTGGGTGCATTTAATCCATTTACAGTTAAGGTAAGTATCAATATGTATGACCATATTATCATTTCTGAATTATTTGGGGTTTATTTTGTGCAGGTCTTTTCCTTTTCCTGTGTTTCCTGCTTAGAAAAATTCCTTTAGCGTTTGTTGTAAAGCTGGTTTGGTGGAGCTAAATCTCTTAATTTTTGCTTGCCTGGAAAGCTTTTGATTTCTCCATCAAATTTAAATGACAGTCTTGCTGAGTAGAGCATTCTTGGTTTGAGGTTCTTCCCTTTCATCATTTTAAGTATATTTTGCCATTCCCTTCTGACTTATAGGGTTTTTATTGAGAAATCAGCTGATAACCTTATGGGAGTTCCCTTATATGTTATGTGTTGTTTTTCCCTGTTGCTTTGAACATTTTATCTTTGTCTTTACATTTTCACCATTTTGATTACTATGTGTTTTAATAAACCTCCTTGAGTTTATCCAGCCTGAGACTCTCAGCACTTCCTGAACTTGGCTAAATATTTCTTTTCTTTGTTGAGAAAATTTCAGCCCTCATTTCTTCAAATATTTTCTTGGGTCATTTCTCTCTCTTCTTCTTTTCTTCCCTTATATTGTGAATGCTGGTGTGTTTAATGTTGTCCCATAGATCTCTTAGGTTATCTTCATTTCTTTTTTCATCCTTTTTTCTATATTCTATTCTATGTCAGTGATTTCCACCATTCTGTCCTCCAGGTCACTTAGCCATTCTTATGCCTCAATTATTCTGCTATTGATTCCTTCTAGTGTATTGTTGATCTCTGTTTGTTTGTTCCTTAGTTCTTCTAGATCTTTGGCAAACATTTTATGCATCTTCTCCATTTTCTTTCTGAGATCCTGGATAATCTTCACTATCATTATTTTGAATTCTATTTCTGGAAGGTTACTTATCTCCACTTCATTTAGTTGTTTTTCTGGAGTTTCTTGTCCTTTCATCTGGAACATAACTCTCTGCTTTTCCACCCTAAATAAGTTTCTGTATGTGGTCTTTGTTCTAGCTTCTCTGGGATTGTGGTTCTTGCTTCTTCTGTCTGCCTGCTGGTGAAAGATGCCAAGAGGCTTGTGTAAACTTCCTGATGGGAGGAACTGGGTAGGAAAAACTTTCTCTGGTGGGTAGGACCTTGCTCAGAAAACTTTAATCCAATTATCTGCTTATGAATGGGTTGTGCTCCCTCCCTGTTTGCCTAGGTGACCCAGTCCTGGGTCTACAGGCTAAATGGTAGGGTTAGTGGTGACCTTCAAGAGGACTTACACCAAGGAGCATCTCCTAGGACTGCTGCTGCCAATGCCCTATCCTGCAGGAAGCCACTGCTGACCCATGCCTCCACAGGAGACCAACATTAGCAGGTAGGTTTGATTCAGTCTCCTGTGGAGTCACCACTCCCTTCCTCTGGTCTTGGTGCAGGCAAGATCATGCTGGTGGCCTCCCCGAGAGGAGTCTCTGTTTCCCCAGTCCTGTGGAAGTTCTATGATCAAATCCTGCAGGCTTTCAAGGTCAGATTCCCTGGGGATTCCAAGTATCTTTGCCAGATCCTCAGGATTGGAAGTCTGACTTGGGGCTCAGAACCTTAACAACAGTGGAAGAAATTCTTTGGTATAATTGTCCTTCAGTTTGTGGGTCGGCCACCTGTAGGGAACAAGGTATAAAGAAGGTTGAGAAGTGCTTGCAAATGAGACTCTCAACCAGGGCTGAACATTCTTGCAAACGAGATGTTCTGCCCAGTGTAGGGAACTAGGTATAAGGAAGGTTGAGAAGTGCTTGCAAACGAGACTCTCAACCAGGGCTGAATATTCTTGCAAATGAGATGTTCAGCTAAGAATCCTGTTTGTTCCTGTGGGAAAAGAACATTTCTTGCACACAAGGATGTTTCTCTGATTCCTCAAAAGGAACAGACCCAGGGACAAAACAGATTCTAAGTTGATAAGGAAGTTCCCCAAAACAAAGTCTTAGCTGCAGTAAATAAGTCAAGGTAAAGGTTATCTCGCCCTGTGCCTGCGTACTGTATAGTCTCTGAATCATAGTGCTTGGCAGCTTGCCCGTAGGTTGTTGTGCAAGGGATATAAAATAAAGCAGCTGTAAGAAGCAAGTGTTAAAATATAAAGATTCAAACCACTCTGCAGTGTTGGTGTTTCATTCTGTCGCCAGCAGCCACCCACCAGGTATGGGGTTTTATTTTATTGTGATTGTGTCCCTCCTACTGTCTCATCAAGGCTTCTTCTCTGTCTTCAGATGTGAGATATCTTTTTTTGGTGGTTTCCAGCACACTCCTGTCGATGGTTCTTTAATCACTAGTTGTGACTTTGGTGCTCTTGCAGGAGGATATGAGGGCATGTCTTTCTACTCTGCCATCTTGATCCAGAGGGTATAATCTATGTTTGATACTACATAAGAGACAGGAGACAATTATCAGTTCAGTTCAGTTACTCAGTTGTGTCTGACTCTTTGCAATCCCATGGACTACAACACACGAGGCCTCCCTGTCCATCATCAACTCCTGGAGTTTACCCAAACTCATGTGTATTGAGTCGGTGATGCCATCCAACCATCTCCTCCTCTGTTGTCCCCTTCTCCTCCTATCTTCAATCTTTCCCAGCATCAGGGTCTTTTCAAATGAGTCAGTTCTTCGTATCAGGTGGCCAAAGTATTGGAGTTTCACCCCCAGTATCAGTCCTTCCAGTGAACATCCAGGACTGATCTCCTTTAGGATGGACTGGTTAGATCTCCTTGCAGTCCAAGGGACTCTCAAGAGTCTTCTCCAACACCACAGTTCAAAAGCATCAATTCTTTGGTGCTCAGCTTTCTTTACAGTTCAACTCTCATATCCATACATGACTACTGGAAAAACCATAGCCTTGATGAGATGGACCTTTGTTGGCAAAATAATGTCTCTGCTTTTTAATATGCTTATGGTGAATAATGTTGGATTTATGACCTCTGAAGAAAATTTAGGTTCAGGACCAGGAACCAGGCTTGACCATTCCAGACCTTTTGTGTAGCAGAGTTTTATTAAAGTAAGAAAAGGGACAGAGAAAGCTTCTGACACAGACATCATAGGGGGATGAGAGTGCCCCCTTTGCTAGTGTTAGCAAGGGAGTTATATACTTTTTAAATTAGTTATTACAATAAATCAAAGAATGTCTCAAGGTTGCAACAATTTTACCAGATCCATTCCCACAATTTGCCTTTTAGGATAACAGGAATCGAATTTAAGAATAGAAAGATCCTACCAGACCCACTTCCATAATTTACATTCTAAGATATCAGGCTTAGTCAGAAGGTTTTCAGGAAGGAGAAACTGTCCTCAAGCAGGATACATTGTTGTTATATAATCCCCAGTACAGAGTTTAAACTGGGTTGTTTGTTGTGTAATCATCAGTTCTGGGCTTAAAGGGGGGGAAAAAAAAGTTTTATGTGACTAAGACTAAGGAATGTAGTGGGGGGGTCAGAGGGGGGGATGGGGGTAGGAAGCGATTGTCCTTTACTCCTCCTTGAGAATTCTAGACCCCTATCTCCTGCTTGAGAACCCTAGACCCCTTTCTCCTCCTCGGGGAACCTGGACTTCTTATCAACCTGCCTAGGAATTGACTCTGTCAGTAGCATTAACCAGTTACCAGAAACTAATACAAAGCTGTAAATCAACTACATTGCAATTTTTAAAATTAGCCCGTTATATACACTTGTAGGAATTTGTCACATTTGAGATGCTTTTGTCTTCCAATTGTCAGGCAAGTGTATGCTTCTTGGTTCTTGCCTCATCACAATAATGATTTGGAGCGATGGACATTAAAGCCCTCAGTGTGTCACAGCTCTCGGATCTTGAACAAACCATGTCATAGCTCTTAGACAAACCAGTGTAACAGCTCTATTTTATTTAGAAGATAGCAGGAGAATCCATCCTCGAAGAAGAGAAGAGAGTGGAGGAGGGTGCCAGTGCGTGAGCCCAGGGGTGGGGAGGGAGAGGGGGAGAAAGAGAGCAAGAAAGAGCATAAGCACGCAGGAGAGAGAGAGAGCTAGAGAGTGCTTGGCTCCTCCTTTTATATGTTTTCTTCCCCCTGGGCCCTGCTCTATGCAAATTGGGCTCAGCCAGGAGTGCTGTTCTACCTGAAGTCTTCACTCCGGTCCTCAGACCTTTCTTTGACTTTCCTTTGTTCTATTTTTGTGGGCTTTTCCCTTCCTTGTCTTTTAGCCACTGCCATTTTGGACTCCTTTTCCCTATTCTAACTACCTAACACAATCATTAGGTCATATTAAAGTAAGGCACTGGAAAGAGCAGTCTTTGAATTCACAGATTATATTTTGCTTACTAATGTGTGTGTGCTTAGTCACTCAGCTGTGTCTGACTCTTTGTGACCACATGGATTGTAGACTGCCAGGCTCCTCTGTCCATGGGGACTCTCCAGGCAAGAATACTGGAGTGGGTTGCCATGTCCTCCTCCAGGGGGTCTTCCCAACCCAGGGCTAGAACCCAGGTCTCTTGCATTGCAGGTGGATTCTTTACCATCTGAGCCACGAGGAAAGCTCAGATAAGTTACCAATCTTTTGTGAGTCACAATTTTCTTAGCTGTAAAAGTAGACTATAGTGTCATTTTGTAGGAATAAGATTACATAAGGTATTATTTAGAAGTTTTCATTTCAGTACCTAAGTCATGTCTAATTCTTTGCAACCCCATGCCTTGTATCCTGCCAGGCTCCCCTGTCCATGGGACTTCCCAGGCAAGAATTCTGAGGTGGGTTGCCATTTTCTTCTCCAGGGATTTTCCCAGACCAGGGATTGAACCCACATCTCCTGCACTGGTAAGCGGATTCTTTACCACTGAGTCACCTGAGAAGTCCATTATTTAGATACCTTGTGGTTAATCAGATAACAGTGCCTGACAATTAGTAAATACTAAATGTTACTTAATATTATTGTGACATAAGTAAAGGATTTTCAGTGCTTGGGAAATAGTAGTCCCTAAAAAATATGTTAAAGATTAGTAATAGGTAGTGCTGCTGTTATTTCAATTATATTGAATACTATATCTTCTTTACAATGAGAGATAGACTGTAAAGAAGGCAGAATGCTGAAGAATTGATGCCTTTGAACTGTGGTGCTGACGACTCCTGAAAGTCTCTTGGACAGCAAGGAGATCAAACCAGTCAATCTTAAGGGAAATCAACCCTCGTTGGAAGGACTGATGCTGAAGTTGAAGCTCCAGTATTTGGTCATCTGATGTGGACAGCCGATTCACTGGAAAAGTCTGTAATGATGGGAAAGATTGAGGGTAGAAGAAGAGGGCATCAGAGGATGAGATGGCCGGATGGAATCCCCAATGCAATGGACATGAACTTGAGCACACTTTGGGAGATGGTGAGGGACAGGGAGGCCTGGCTTGCTGCAGTCTATGGGGTCACAAAGAATTGGACATGACTGGGCAACTGAAAAACAATAAAAACAATGCTGCTGTTATTTCAATACTATGTCTTTTAAGAAATAACATACAACACTTTGTGAAATTTGGGGGATTCTTTTTTGAAAGCAAAAGAAAGAGAATTTCAGATTATTTTACTCCTGATAAGTACAGTGTATAATATCTGAAACACTTATACAATTGTGAATTTCTGCACCAACCCCAGACCTACTGAATTGGAATCTCCAAGGGTGGAGTCTGGCTTGCTATATTTTAAATCAGCTCCTTGGATGATTTTTACACTCACTAAAGTATGAGAAATGCTAATTTACAACATACTCAAATGCCAATCCACAGGATTTGCACCTCTTATGAAGGACTTGGCACTGGTTGGACTGAGAAGTTCACACATTTTTACTTTCTCAGAAGGATCACAGAATTCAGTTCCCATGTTGGGTCTATAGATTCTCTCCCAAACAAGTTTTCTTCTTTGTATCTGCAGATTCAGACAAGACTACAGATTCATTTAATTAAAAGAAAACATGAGGTTACAGTGTATTAGCTTGTATGCAAGGTTTCTATTTTGATAGATCTTCAGAAAAATTTTGGAGTTGTCATTCAAGTTTTAATAGCTTCAGAAGCATTAAACATCAAAAGATTTTTCCAGATCATTTTCCCATTTAATACATTTTTTTTTTGCGTCAGACTGCATGCCAGAGTAGAAAATCAGTATATAGTAGTCTTTAGTATTCAGATTTTTAAAACTCAGAACTTTATTACTTTCTCCCTGAGAGGTAAAGTGAAAATGCATTCTCACCAGCAGCCATTTCATACAGGGTTTGCACAATGTGATATCAGTCTAGAGACAGCGTTCACAGGCTCCAACCAATGCTATGTGACCCAGATCCAAGTGTGAATGCCTTCTCTTCCAACCACTTAACCACTTCATATTCCTCTGACACAGCCTCAAGAGAACTACAATGTAAAAACTCTATTTTCAATACTTAATGTGCCTATAGTGATAACATGTATAGTGAAACCCACCACCTACACACTCACATATACTCTGCCAAATTCCAAGACGGTCTGTCTTCCCAATACAAACTTTTCAGATGTTTAGAGGTTTCATGGTGATTATACAACAATTAAACCTGAAAACTGCTCCTGTTCTTTGCTGTATACTCCTTGAACTTTCCCTCTTCATCCAGAATAACAAGGCATTTATAGGGTCTTAAAATTCACTTTGAGATTTCTCTGTGTGTGGAAGAGCAACACTTGGAATCAGCGATATTATAAGCCCCCCTTTATAAATTAAAATATAGTTGATTTAAAGATTGTGCTAGTGTCCAGTGTACAGCATAGTCATTCAGTACTTTTGCAGATTATATTCCATTATAGGTTGCTACAAGATAATGCACTATTCAGTATATCCTTGATGCTTATCTATTTTATACATAGTAGCTTGTATTTGTTAATCCCGTACCTCTAATTTGTTCCATCTCCCTTCTCTCTCCTCTTTGGTAACAAGTTTGTTTTCTATATCTGTGTTTGTTGTTTTGAATATACACTTATTTATTTGTATTATTTTTATATTTCACATATAAGTGATATTTGTCTTTGACTTATTTCACTAAGAATAATATTTTCTAGGTCTATCCACATTGCTGCAAATGGCAATATTTCATGATTGCATAATATTCCACAATATTCCACATTTTCTTAATCTGATGTTCACTTGGTTTGCTTCCATGTCTGGCTATTGTAAATAATGCTGCTATGAACAATGGAGTGTATGTATCTTTAGAAATTAGGGTTAAATTTTTGCCTGGATATACCCAGAAGCAAAATTGGATCATATGGTAGTTCTATTTTTAGTTTTTAAGGAAACCTCAGTACTGTTTTCCATAGTGGCTGCACTAATTCCCACCAACAGAGTAATGTACATGTGTTTCTTTTTCTCCACATCCTCCCCAACACTTGTTATTTGCAGTCATTTTGATGCCAACATCCATCAGATCATAGAAAAAGCCAGAGAATTTCAGAAAAACATCTACTTCTGATTCATTGACTACACTAAAGCCTTTGACTATGTGGATCACAACAAATTGGAAAATTCTTAAAGAAATGAGAATACCAGACAACCCTACCTGCCTCCTGAGAAACCTGTATGCAGGTTAAGAAGTAACAGAACCAGACATGGAACAATGGAGTGGTTCAATTTTGGGAAAGGAGTACATAAAGGCTGCATATTGTCACCCTGATTATTTAACTTATATACAAGGTACATCATGTAAAATGCCAGGCTGGATGAATCACAAGTTGGAGTCAAGATTGTCAGGAGAAATATCAATAACCTCCGATACACAGATGATATCACCCTAGTGGCAGAAAGCAAAGAGGAACTAAAAGACCTCTTGATGAAAGTGAAAGAGGAGGGTGAACAGGCTGGCTGAATCCTCAATATGCAGAAAACTAAGATGATGGCATCCAGTTTCATCACTTCGTAGCAAATAAATGGGGAAAAAGTGGAAACAGTGACATACTTTATTTTCTTGTGTTCCAAAATCACTGCAGACGGTGACCATAGCCATGAAACTAAAAGATGCTTGCTCCTTGGAAGAAAAGCTATTGCAAACCTAGACAGCATATTAAAAAGCAGAGACATCACTTTGCCGAAAATGTCCAACTATACCGCCAAAACTATAGTTTTTCTAGTAGTCATGTGCGGATGTCGGAGAAGGCAATGGCACCCTACTCCAGTACTCTCGCCTGGAAAACCCCATGGATGGAGGAACCTGGTAGGCTGCAGTCCATGGGGTCTCTAGGAGTCAGACACGACTGAGCGACTTCACTTTCACTTTTCACTTTCATGCACTGGAGAAGGAAATGGCACTCCACTCCAGTACTCTTGCCTGGAAAACCCCATGGATGGGGGAGCCTGGTAGGCTGCCCTCTCTGGGGTCGCACAGAGTCGGACACGACTGAAGTGACTTAGCAGCAGCAGCAGCAGCATGTGTGGATGTGAGAACTGAACCATAAAGAAGGCTGAGTGCCCAAGAATTGATGCTTTCGAACTGTGGTGCTGGAGGACTCTTGAGAGTTCCTTGGGCTGCAAGGAGATCAAACCAGTCAATCTTAAAGGAAATCAGTCCTGAATATTCATTGGAAGGACTGATGCTGAAGCTGAAGCTCCAATACTTTGGCCAAATGATGTAAAGAACGGACTCATTGGAAAAAACCCCTAATGCTGGGAAAGATTGAAGGCAGGAGGAGATGAGGGTGACAGAGGATGAGATGGTTGGATGGCATCACCGATTCAATGGAGATTAGTTTGATCAAACTCTGGCAGATAGTGAAGAAAACCTTATGTGCCCAGTTCATGGGTCCCAAAGAGTTGGACATGACTGAGTGACTGAACAACAATTTGACAGGTGTGAGGTGATATCTCATTGTGGTTTTGATTTGCATTTCTCTTATGATTACTGTTAAACATCTTTTCATGTGCCTGTTAGCTATCTCTAGTTCCTCACTGGATAAATGTCCATTCAGTTCTGCCTATTCTTTGTTGTTGTTTTTTTTTTTTTTTAAGTATATATTGAGTTGTATGAACTGCCTGTATATTTTGGATACTAACCCTTTACTGCTTTCACCATTTGCAAATGTTTTCTCTCTTTCTGTAGATTTTTTCACTTTGTTGATGGAAAGTTGTGTTTCCAGTTTCACATGTCTTGGGGTCTTTTCTGACTTTTATCTTTGATTTCATCATTGACTCATTGATTTTTCATAGCACTTTTATTTATTGTTCTTTCTCCATTTTTCTTTCTGTAGTTGATTTCTAGTTTCAAATCAGTGGGGAAATGCTTGATATAATTTTTATTCTCTAAAATCTGTTGAGGCTTGTGACCTAGTATAAGATCTATTCTGGAGAACATTCTATATGCTCTGGAAATGAATGTGTATTCACCTATTTTAGAATATAATGTCTTTCAGGCATCAATTAACTCCAACTGGTTTATTGTGTTATTTAAAACTCTATTTTCTTATTGATTTTCTGTCTGGTTGACATGTCTATGATGTCAGTGAAGAGTCAAGTCTCCTACTATTACTGTATTATTGTTGTCAATTTCTCCCTTCATGTCTGTTAGTGGAGTGTAATTTGCTGTATATATTTAGGTGTTCCTGTATTGTGTATATGTTAATGAGTATAATATCCTCTTCTTGAACCAATTCTCTTATCATTATGTAATGCCTTTCTTTGTCTTTCATTATGGCCTTGTTTAAACTCTGTGTTTTCTAATCTGAATATTGTTCAACCCTCACTTTCTTGTTGTGCCTGTTTTTGTGAAATATCTTTTTCCATCTCCTCACTGTCAGTCCTTGTATGTCCTTCACCCTGAAGTGAGGCTCTTGTAAGCAGCATATAAATGGGGCTAGTTTTTTATCCAGTCACCCAACTCTCTTGATTGGAGTATTTAGGTCATTGACATGTAAAGTTATTATTTATAAGTATGCAGTTACTGCCATTTTAATGCTTACTTACCAGGTTTATTTATTTATTTTGTAGTTCTTCTGTGTTCATTTCTTCTTTTTGTTTTGCTCATTGTACCTTGATGATTTTATTTTGTGGTATGCTTGGGTTTCTTTTTATTTATTTTTTGTGTATCTATTGTAGATTTTTTAAAATTATCTTTTATTGAGGGAAAATTGCTTTACAGAATTTTATTGTTTTCCGTTAAACCTCAACATGAATCAGCCATAGGTATACATATATCCTTTCCCATTTAAAAAAATTTATTTATTTTTATTGAAGGTTAATTGATTTACAGAATTTTGCTGTTTTCTGTCAAACCTCAGTGTGAATCAGCCATAGGTAAATATATATCACCTCCCTTTTGAAACTTGATCCCATCTCCTGCCCCATCCCACCCCTCTAGGTTGATATAGAGCTCTTTTTTAAGTTTCCTAAGCCATTCAGCAAATTACCATTGGCTATCTATTTTACATATGGCAATGTACTCTTTCCATACATCTCACTCCCTCCTCCCCTCTCCCAATGTCCCTAAGTCTTTTCTCTATGTCTGTCTCTCCATTGCTGCCCTGAAAATAAATTCTTCAGTATTATTTTTCTAGATTCCATATATATGTGTTAGAATACAATATTTATCTTTCTCTTTCTGACTCACTTCACTCTATAATAGGTTCTAGGTTCATCCACTTCATCAGAACTGATTCAAATATGTTCCTTTTTATGGCTGAGTAATATTCCACTGTGTATATGTACCACAACTTCTTTATCCATTCATCTGTCGATGGACATCTAGCTTGCTTCCATGTTCTAGCTACTGTAAACAGTGCTGCAATGAACAATGGGATACATGTGTCTTTTTCAATTTTGGCTTCCTCAAGGTATATGCTTACAAGTTTCCTTTGATTGGCAAAAGCTTTTAAGTATAATCAGGTCCCACTTGTTTACTTTTGTTTTTATTTCTGTTACTCTAGGAGGTGGGTCATAGAGGATCTTACTTTGATTTATGTCATCAAGTGTTCTACCTATGTTTTCCTTTAAGAGTTTTGTAGTTTCTGGTCTTACATTTAGGTCTTTAATCCATGTTGAGTTTATCTTTGTGTAGGGTGTTAGGAAGTGTTTTAGTTTCATTCTTTTACACATAGTTGTACAGTTTTCCCAGCAGCAGTTATTGAAGAGGCTGTCTTTGCCCCATTGTATATTTTTGCCTCCTTTGTCAAAAATTAGGTACCATAGGTGCATGGGTTTATTTTGGAGGTTTCTATCTTGTTCCATTGGTGTATATTTCTGTTTTTGTGCCAGTACCATACTGTCTTGATGACTGTAGCTTTGTAGTATAATTTGAAGTCAGGAAGGTTGATTCCTCCAGCTCCATTCTTCTTTCTCAAAAATGCTTTGGCTATCTGGGGTCTTTTGTGTTTCCATACAAATTGCAAATTTTTTTCTAGTTCTGTGAAAAATGCCTTTGGTAATTTGATAGGGATCACATTGAATCTGCAGATTGCATTTGGTAGTATAGTCATTTTCACAATATTGATTCTTCCTCCCCAGGAACATGGAATATCTCTCCATCTGTTTATGTCATCTTTGACTTCTTTCATTAGTGTTTTATAATTTTCTGTATACAGTTCTTTTGTCTCCTTATGTAAGTTTATTCCTAGATATTTAATTATTTTTGTTGAAATGGTGGAGGAGATTGATTCCTTAATTTCTCTTCCTGATTTTTCATTGTTAGTATATAGAAAGGCAAGTGATTTCTCTGTCTTAATTTTGCATCCTGTACCTTTGCTAAATTCACTGATTAGCTCTAGTAATTTTCTGATCCCATCTTTAGTGTTTTCTATGTACAGTATCACATCATCTGCAAATACTAAGAGCTTTACTTCTTCTTTTCCAATATGGATTCCTTTTATTTCTTTTTCTTCCCTGATTGCTGTAGCTAGGACTTGCAGAACTATGTTGAATAATAGTGGTGGGAGTGGACACCCTTGTCTTGTTCCTGATCTTAGGGGGAATACTTTCAGTTTTTCACCTTAAGAAGAATGTTTGCTGTAGGCTTATCATATTTGGACTTGACTATGCTGACATAGGTTCCTTCTATGTCCATTTTTTTTAAAGAGTTTTAATCATAAATGGGTGCTGAATTTTGTTAAAGGCATTTCCTGCATCTATTGAGATGATCATATGGTTTTTATCTTTTAATTTGTTAATATGATGTATCATATTGATTGATCTGCATATGTTGAAGAATCCTTGCATCTCTGGAATAATCCTGACTTGATCATGGTGCATCAGCCTTTTGATGTGTTACTGAATTCTGTTTGCTAAAATTTTGTTGAGGATTTTTGCATCTATGTTCATCAGTGATATTGGCCTGTAGTTTTCTTTTTTTGTGTTGTCTTTGTCTGGTTTTGGTATCAGGGTGATAGTGGCCTTGCAGAATGAGTTTGGAAGTGTTCCTTCCTTGGCAACTTTTTGAAAAATTTTATAAGGATAGGCATTAAATCTTCTCTAAATGTTTGATAGAATTCCCCTATGAAGCCATCTAGTCCTGGGCTTTTGCTTTTTTGGGAGATTTATGATCACAGCTTCAATTTCAGTTCTAGTGATTGGGTTGTTCATAATTTCTATTTCTTCCTGGTTCAGTCTTGGAAAATTGAACTTTTCTAAGAATCTGTCCATTTCTTCCATTTTATTGCCATATAGTTGTTCATAATACTCTCTTATAATCCTTTGTATTTCTGCATTGTCTGTTGTAATCTCTCCTTTTACATTTCTAATTTTGTTGATTTGATTCTTCTCTTTTTTTCATGATGAGTCTGGCTAAAAGTTTGTCAATTTTGTCTATCTTCTCAAAGAACCAACTTTTAGTTTTATTAATCTTTACTATTGTTTCTTTAATTTCTTTTTCATTATTTCTGCTCAGATCTTTATGATTTCTTTCTTTCTAACAATTTTGTTGTGTTTTTTTTTTTTGTTCTTCTTTTTCCAGTTGTTTTAGGTATAAAGTTAGGTTGTCTATTTGATGTTTTTCTTGTTTCTTGAGGTAGGCTTGTATTGCTATAAACTTCCCTCTTAGAACTGCTTTTGCTTCATCCCGTACGTTTTGAGTTGTAGTATTTTCATTGTCATTTGTTTCTAGAATTTTTTTTGTTTCTCTTTTCATTTCTTCAGTAACCCATTGGTTATTTAGAAACATGTTGTTTAATCTCCATGTGTTTGTGTCACTTAAAGTTTTTCCCTTGTAATTGATATCTAGTCTCATAGCATTGTGGTTGGAGAAGATGCTTGATACAATTTCAATTTTCTTAAATTTACTGAGGTTTGATTTGCGACCCAAGATGTGGTCTATCCTGGAGAATGTTCCATGTGCACTTGAGAAGAATGTGTATTCTTCTGCATTTGGATGAAATATCTTGATGATATCAATGAGATCCATCTCATCTAATGTGTCATTTAAGACTTGTGTTCCCTTATTAATTTTCTGTTTTGATGATCTGTCCATTTGTGTGAATGGGGTGTTAAAGTCTCCTACTATTATTGTCTTACTGTCAGTTTCTCCTTTTATGTCTGTTAGTGTTGTCTTATGTATTGAGGTGCTCCTATGTTGGGTGCATAGATATTTACAATTGTTATGTCTTCTTCTTGGATTGATCCCTTGATCATTATGTAGTATCCTTCCTTATCTCTTGCAATATTCTTTATTTTAAGGTTTATTTTGTCTGATATGAGGATTGCTACTCCAGCTTTCTTTTGCTCTCCATTTGCATGAGATATATTTTTCCATCCTCTAACTTTCAGTCTATATGTGACTTTAGGTCTGAAGTGGGTTTCTTGTAGACAACATATATATGGGTCATGTTTTTGTATCCACTCAGCCAGTCTGTGTCTTTTGGTTGGAGCATTTAGTCCATTTACATTTAAAGTAATTATTGATATATATGTTCCTTTTGCCATTTTCTTAATTGTTTGGGGTTGATTTTGTAGATCTTTTTTCTTTTCTTCTATTTCTTGGCTATATCAATCCCTTTAGCATTTATTGTAAAACTGGTTTGATGCTAATGAATTCTCTTAACTTTTGCTTGTCTGAAAACTTTTTATTTCTCCATCAATTTTGAATGAGATCATTGCCAGGTACAGTAATCTTGGTTGTAGATTTTTCTCTTTGAGTACTTTAAATACAGCCTGCCTTTTCCTTCCAGCCTGCAGAGTTTCTGCTGAAAGATCAGCTGTTAAACATGTGGGTTTTCCCTTGTATGTTACTTGTTGTTTCTCCCTTGCTGCTTTTAACATTCTTTCTTTGTGTTTAGTCTTTATTAGTTTGATTAGTATGTGTCTTGGCATGTTTCTCCTTGGGTTTATCCTGTATGGGACTCTTTGTGACTCTTGAGCTTGTTTGACTATTTCCTTTTCCCTGTTGGGTAAATTTTCAACTATAATCTCTTCAAAAATGTTCTCATACCCTTTCTTTTTCTCTTCTTCTGGGACTTCTATAATTCAAATTTTGGTGCACTTGATGTTTTCCCAGATCTCTGAAACTATCCTTAGTTCTTTTCATTCTTTTTTCTTTATTCTGCTCTTCAGAAGTTATTTCCAACATTTTATCTTTCAGGTCATTGATTCATTCTTCCACTTCAGATATTTTGCTATTGATTCCTTCTAGAGAATTTTTAACTTCAGCAATTGTGTTTTTTGTCTCTGTATGTGTATTCTTTAATTCTTCTAGGTCTTTGTTAATTGATTCTTGCATTTTCTCCATTTTGTTTTCAAAGTTTTTGATCATCTTTACTATCATTATTATGAATTCTTTTTCAGGCAGTTTGCCTATTTCCTCTTCATTTATTTAGACTTCTGTGTTTCTAGTTTATTCCTTTATTTGTGTACTATTTTTCTGCCTTTTCAGTATTTTTTTTAACTTATTGTGTTTGAGGTCTCCTTTTCCCAGGCTTCAGGGAAAGTGGAATTCTTTCCTTGAAGAAGGTTGAATTCTTTCTTCCTTTTGGTTTCTGCCCTTCTAAGGTTGATCCAGTGGCTTGTGTAAGCTTCATATATGGTGACATTTGTGCTGAGTTTTTGTTTGTTTGTTTGTTTTTCCTCTGATGGACAAGGTTGAGTGAGGTGGTAATCCTGTCTGCTGATCATTGGGTTTGTATTTTTGTTGTCACTGTTGTTTAGATGAGGCATCTTGCACAGGGTACTACTGGTGGTTGGGTGATGCTGGGTCTTGTATTCAAGTGGTTCAATTTGTGGGAATTCTCATTATTTGATACTCCCTATGGTTAGTTCTCTGGTAGTCCAGGGTATTGGAGTCAATGCTCCCACTCCAAAGGCTCAGGGCTTGATTTCTGGTCAGGAACAAAGATTCCACAAATGCTTTGTTATGGCATTAAGTGAGATTAAAACAAATATCCAAAAACAAGAAACCAAAGATGAAACCCAGACAAATGGCAATTAAAAAATTGGGCAAATCATAATTAAAATAATGGAATATACACATATACATATACACCCTTGAATAAAGTCAAAACAGCCCAACAAAAATAAAGTATGATAGACCGACCCAGCAAACAAAGGTACTCAAAAATTATATTTACCATTTAAGAACAAAACTAACTAAAGCACAAACTTGAAAACAAAACTAAAGAAAGGTGCCAATTGGGGAATAAAGCAATGAAAATAAAACTAAGATTATGTTGAGAGGAAAGGAGAGAAAGAAAAGAAACAAGAGATATATAAAGTTAAATAAAGGTAAATAAAGAAGACATATACATTAAAGATTAACTGCAAAAGGAAAAGAACAGTAGGAAAAGGAAACAAAGGAAAAAATGTCACAAAAATAATAATAGGTTTAAAAAATTAAAATTAAAGAGAGAGAGAGAGAGAGAAAAGGAAAACTCCATACAACTATAGAACTGTAGAAAAGCCCAAAGTAGAAGCAGAGGTTTATAAGAACAATAAAAAATTTGACTAAGGAGAAAAAATGCTAAAAGCTTAATTGGATTACATGGTGCCAATAAAATTGACAAGTATGGGGAGGGGGGTGGGAGGGGGAAAGAAAAAGAAAAAGAAAACAAAATTCCAAAAGAATCTGCAGAACAGGTCAAGACATAAGAATAATAAATGTTTTTCTTGAGTCACTACTGTCAGAGTCCTTTGCCTCGCTGGGAGTCACAGTCCACCTTACCTCCCTAGGATGCCTTCTAACACTGTACTGATCTCTGGACCTGCTGTAGGGGTAGCTCAGATTCTAGTCTGGTCCTACACCTGTGTGTTCTTGCCTCCAATGTCCACAGCTATCAGAACTAGTGTGTTTTCTTTTGTGGGAGCTCTCAGTGTCCTTTTATATATTCCATAGACATAGAGACTGCCTAGTTGACTGCATGGATTTAATCTGCAGCTTGTATAGCTGATGGGAAGGTTTTGGGTCTTCATCCTTAGCCCTGGGTTTCAATTGTGATTTTATTTCCACCTCTACATGTGGGTCATCCACTGGGGTTAGCTCCTGAGTCTGCCCTGGAGGACTTGGGTTTGCCTCTGTGAGGGTCAGGTGTGGAGGTGGTGCAGCTACTTGGGTCGCAGGGGTTCTGGCAGCACCAGGTACTCAGGGGAGTTGGCAGCTACAGCAGGAGGAAACATAGTGCTCTAGAAGGGTATGGCAACCAGTATTCTTGCCTGAAGACCCTCCCTCCCTGGCAGAGAAGCCTGGCAGGCCACAGTCTAAAGGGTCGCAGAGTTGGACACAACTGAAGCAACCTTGTGTGCATAGACGCAAGACTTTTTTTTTTGTCTGTGGCAGCTCTGCCTCAAAGAGAGCTGAGCATGAAGGTAGAGCAGCTGCTTGGCTTGTGGGGACCCTGGTGGCTCCTAGTGTGCAAGACACAGACTGCCTCTGCTGCAGGTTATGGCCTATCAGAGTCTTTTTTCGAGCCCCTAGTAGCTGACGATCAGAAGGCCTCTTTGACCAGTCTTTCTCCATAGCTCCACCCATTTAGGCACTTAGAGGGCTCCCTTGCCAGGGGTCCTTCTCTGTTTGGCACATCAGGCACATAGAGGGGCTCCCCTGGTTGGGGCCCTACTCTGTAGATTGGTTCATCAGGCATTTAAAGGGGCATCCTAGGTGGGGTCCTACTCCGTAGTTCAGTGTGTCAGGCATTTGATGGGCCAGCCTCTCTATTGTTTAGCTACCTGTTGCTGGCATGTGGGGAGAGAGAGAATCTATGGTGATGGCTCTACCCTCTATGCATGACTCAGCAGTATCGCCTTGTTTCCATGGCTGCCTGGTTTTCCTCCATCGACATTTCCCACCATGATCTCCTCCTTCACATCCCCTGGTTCCATCTCTCCACAGTCAACAGCAGCCCTCTCCCTGGTATTGCTCCACAATCTCTAAACTCCAGCTCCCAGCTGCTGCACCTTCCAGGGGACCAGGGGTATATGTATGTCTGCAGCAAGGACTGTCTGATTCTCATTCCATTTAGGCTGCCACAGATCAGCTGTATCACTGTCAGCATTAAATGTTTTCCCTCTGACTGAGACAATTGCCATGACGTGGGGATCGGATCCCTGCTTCCCTTCCCCACCCACAGAGGGCAGGTTCACTCTTACTAACACTGTTGTTTTTCCCTCCAGTTCCTTCATCCTACTGAGTTTTGCATGGTTCAATGTATTCTTTTCTGCTGGTCAGGTACTCGTGTCCACTCTCAGCTGGTTTTCTGCATGCACTTCTGTGTCTGAAGGTGTATTCCTGGTGTATCCGTGGAGAGAGATGTGCTCCACATCCACCTACTTCTCCATCTTGTTCCTCTATTGTAGATTTTTTATTTGTGGTTACCATGGGGTTCATATATGACAAGCTGTAATTATAGTACTTGATTTACACTGATAGTCTTTTAAGTTCAAATACATTCTAAAAGATCTTTGTTTTTAGTCCCTTCACCCTCATTTTGTTTTTGATGTCATATTTTACATCATTATGCTTATTCCTTTACCATCTATTGTAGTTATAGTTGCTTTTACATTTTTCTTATTTGAGTGATCTTCAGTATCCTCACTATATATTTTTCTTTCCTATTGGGATTTTTCCTTTCCTATAGATTCTTCTTTCATATTTAGAGAAAAACCTCCAATGTTTCTTTTAGGGTAGGTTTAATGTTGATGAATTCTTTTAGTTTTTTTGCTTGTCTGAGAAGCTCTTTATCTCTATATACTAAATTATAATCTTACTAGGTAGAGTGTCCTCCTGGAGGCATGGCAACCCACTCCAGTATTCTTGCCAGGAGAATCCCATGGACAGAGGAGCCTGGAGGGCTACAGTCCATAGGGTCCCAAGGAGTCAGACATGACTGAAGTAGTAAGCAGAGTATCCTAGTTGCAGGTTTTTAACCTTTCAGCACTTTGAATATATCATGCCACTCTCTTTTGGTCTGTAAAGTTTATACAGAGCAATCAGATAATACTTTTATTGAGACTCCCTTGTATATGACTGCCTTTCTCTTGATACCTTTACAATTCTCTAACTTTTGCCATTTTAATTGTGATACATCTTGGTTTGGGTCCATTTAGGTTCATATTGTTTGGGACCTTCTTCTGAGCTTTTTGTATCTGATTATCTGTTTTCTTCTTTAGGTTTAGGAAGTTTTCAACCATAATTTTTTTTAAATAAAATTTGTATCTTTTTCTCTTTCTTTTCTCCTTCTGAAATCTTTATAATGGGAATATGAAAGGTTTAAGATCTGTATGTTGCTTTCATTTTTTTTAATCTGTCTTTCTATCTGCTCTTGTGATTGTGTGATTTCTATTAGGCTGTCTTCCAGATCTCTTATGCATTCTTTGTGTCATTTAGTCTGCTGTTCATTGCTTCTAGAGTGCTTTTCATCTCAAATATTGTTATCTATTTTTTTTCTCGATCTTCTTGATATTTTCTAGGTGTTTTTTAAAATGATTCAGTGCTTAGATTAAGTATCTTTCCTAATTCAGTTAGTATTTTTATTACCCATACTTTGAATTCATTTTCTAATAGAGTCTCTTTCATTGTTTATTTCTTTCTCTTACTCTTTCAATTGAGAGCAGTTCCTCTGCCTTTTCATTTTATTTAACTTTGTCTCTATGAATTTAGATGAAACAGCCACCGATTGTGCTTTTGAAGGCGTGTTCTTATGTAGGAGTGTCCTTGTGTAGACTGTGTGTCTCCAGTGCCTTTGAGAGGGAGGGCTGGATTTGATGTGGATGCCAGTCACGTCTTTCATGTCTGCTGACTTGCTATCACCTTGGTATGGAGTGCGGCTGGTTTTGGAGGAGCTAGAGACTTCTCAGGGTGTGACATGGGATATCATCTCTGATAAGTGGCCGTCATCACTGGCTCCCAAATTGTTCCCAAGTGGCTTAATTGAAAGTCCTGAGGGTTGAGCTTGAGCTGGCTCTGTTCCCTTTAAGTGTATGTTTTCCCTTCTTCCTTCACTGGGACTTTGCCCCAAAGGAATGGTGCTTATGTAAGGGGTTTGTGCACTTACAGAAGTACTGCCTGTTAAGTGTCTTTGGCTCTGCTCAAATGCAGCTCGTGGCTGTATCTTTTCCTTCGTTCCATCCACCTGAGATCTAGTGCTAGGTTGTGTCATGGAGTGGGTGGTGCTGAAGCATTCACTTGGCTAACCCTGAGAACTATGGTGTGGAGGTTGTGGGAGTTCAATTGACTGCACTTCTGTCAGAAGTCTGGGCTGCTTCTGTGGTGTATTTAAATCCCAATAAAGGCCATTGTCACCCTACCTGGATCACACCCGCATTGCTTCTGTGTCCCTAGATCCAGTGTTTTCCCTGGTCCTGATCATCATAGATCCAGTGCCAAGCTGTGGCATTGAGTGAGTGGGACTGGGATGTTCACTTCACACAGACTGGGAGTGTGGTGGAAGCAGTAACATCTAAGGCAAGCCTCTCTCTACCCTATCTATGGGAAATCCAGCACCTTCCCACTCCTGAGAGGAGTCTAGGCTTCTTCAGCCTATCTGCCCCAGTGGTTCCCTGATTAGCTCAGGAAGCTTGCCTCCCCTGCATGGGATCCCAGGGCTGGGATGCTCAGTCTGTGGCTTGACTAACTCACTCCCCAGAGTGAGTGTCTACCGTGTGATTTCCCTTTTCTTCTGAGTCTCCTCCCAAGGGCACATGTCCCAACCTAGTGCTTTGCTTCCCACTCTACCTGATTATGTGTATATCTTTCTCACAACCTTGTGGGAGTCCTTCTGCCTGTTTCCTATTAGTTTTCTGTGAGTATTGTTTCATGTGCAGATGTATTTTTGATGTGTTTTTAGAGGGAGGTGATCTCTGTACCATCTTACTCTACCACCTTGATCTCCCTCCTCTTTTAGGCCCAGTCAGTCATGGATTCCATCTCTACTCTGTCAGAATGACTGTGGCTGACTAACCAAAAAAGTGGAAAGCTAAACTTGTAAGATTTGATTTTTGATACATGTGATGAAACAATCACACCTTGATTTTGGAAATGAACCATTTGTAATTTGAGAGATCACCAACCGTGAAACACATTGTACATGATACCGTATGTCATTGAATTTAGTGATGGTTTTGGACCAGTCCATTTTGAATGTCTCATGAAAAATCATATCTTTGATATTTAACATTACTGATGGTTGGCTCCTGAGTCATAAAGCATTCTCTTCCTGAGAAAGTTGTGTATAACAAAATATATTTTCCTTATGGATCTCTGTAGTTGGTTCTATCTGCCTTTTCCATCTTTTCCTGCTATTTTCTGTGTCCCAAATATGCTTATTCTGATAACATGATAATTAATATGAACTTTTAGCTCAGGTTGCAGTAAATCTGCAAACCAATCCCCCCAATAATAAGATATTCCTTCTATCTACAGTGAAAAGATAAAACAAGCCTAATGCTTCACACCTAGCTGTAAAAGCCACATTATCACTCATATATGGAGAGGAACATGAAAGCTTACATCTCCTGAGAGAAATCATACCATAGTATCTGACCTTTACTTTTTTCTATAGGGCATATATTTTTATAAGTATTGCTTTTTATTTGCAATTTAATTACATTGGCAAACGTTCTTCTGAATATTCCACATTTATACAATCGAAACTGTGCGATTTTGAGGATATTTATGACCATGTTTCTCTTGCCATGGACTGGAAAGTATGTTGGCACATCATACTAACTGGATGCCCAGGACTCTCTATTTAATATTCAGCTTTACAACTGAACGATTATCTGAAAAGAGTGGGCTCAGAGGTGCTTGAATCAGAAGTTTGTTGAATCTCTTACTCTTTTTTTATGGTTGCTTAATAATAAACACTTTAACCTTCATTATGGCTGGAAATAGAACAAAAATTTTAGCAAGGGTTGAAATTTTAGCTGTGCAGAGGAATAAATAGCCCTATGACCTCTGAGATTTCCAACAATATCATTGGATGGTTTCCCTGAGAACTTTCTTTACAACTCTCAGATGCTAAAACCAGTTGCTTACAGATCTCTTTCCCTACTCTCAAGGAACATGATCTAAATATGAATCATCATAGGATCTTGGCTAAACAATCTTCCTAGTGACACAATATCCTTTTCCTTGAGATATGCCAAAGGAATTCTTTCCACAGTTTCTTCCTCAGAAGAGAACATAGTGGGAAAACATGGGCTTTGACAACAATTAGACTTAAGTTTTAATCCTGACTCAGACACTTACTAGCAATTTGTTCTATGACAAGTAAATTAATTCCCTAACCCACAGTTTTCTAATATAAAATGGCAGATTAATTCCAATCCCAAAGGAAAAGAATACAAAAAAAAAATGTTCAAACAACCTCACAATAGCACTCATCTCACATGCTAAAAAGTAATGCTCAAAGTTCTCCAAGCCAGGCTTCAACAGTATGTGAACTGAGAACTTCCAGCTGTTCAAGCTAGATTTAGAAAAGGCAGAGGAATCAGAGATCAAATTGCCAACTTCCATTGTATCATCTTAAAAGCAAGAGAGTTCCAGAAAAACATCTACTTCTGCTTTATTGACTACACCAAGTCCTTTGACTGTGTGGATCACAACAAACTGCAGAAAATTCTTCAAGAGATGGGAACACCAAACCACCTGACCTGCCTCCTGAGAAATCTATATGCAGGTCAAGAAGCAATAGTCAGAACCAGCCATGGAACAACAGACTAGTTCCAAATTGGGAAAGGAGTACATCAAGGTTGTATACTGTCACCCTGCTTATTTAACTTATATGCAGAGTATGTCATGGGAAATGCCTGGCTGGATGAAGCACAAACTGGAATCAAGATTGCCGGGATAAATATCAATAACCTCATATGCAGATAACACCACCCTTGTGGCAGAAAGCAAAGAAGAACTAAAGAGCCTCTTGATGAAAGTGAAAGAGGAGAGTGAAAAAGTTGACTTAAAACTCAACATTCAGAAAACTAAGATCATGGCATGTGGTCTAATCCTTTATGGCAAATAGAAGGGGAAACAGTGGAAACAGTAACAGACTTTATTTTGAGGGAGTCCAAAATCACTGTAGATGTTGACTGCGACCATGAAATTAGAAGACTTTTACTCCTTGGAAGAAAAGTTATGACTAACCTAGACAGCATATTAAAAAGCAGAGACATTACTTTGCCAACAAAGGTCTGTCTAGTCAAGGCTATGGTTTTCCCAGTAGTTATGTACGGATGTGAGAGTTGGACCATAAAGAAAGCTGAGTGCTGAAGAATTGATGCTTTTGAACTGTGGTGTTGAAGACTCTTGAGAGTCCCTTGGACTACAAGGATTTCCGATCAGTCCATCCTAAAGGAAATCAGTCCTGAATATTCAATAGAAGGACTGATGTTGAAGCTGAAACTCCAATACTTTGGCCACCTGATGTGAAGAACTGACTTATTGGAAAAGACCCCGATGCTGGGAAAGATTGAAGGTGGGAGGAGAAGGGGAAGACAGAGCATGAGATAGTTGGATGGCATCACTGACTCAATGGAAATGAATTTGAGTAAACTCTGGGAGTTGGTGATGGACAGGGATTCCTGATATGCTGGGGTCCATGGGGTCACAAAGAGTTGGACACAACTTAGTGACTGACTGAACTGAACTGAATTCTTCATTTATATAAGCTACAGGTTGTTGAGACCCTCTGGGTTGTGTCATCACTCCCAAGGCCATACCTTTTCTTTCAGTAACAAACAGATTAAACCTTGACCCTGTGGGCAAGCTTAAAGCAGGAGCCTGCAGGAGAGCAGTCTGAAGAGCCTTAAAAGCCTTTTGAGTCTCTGATGACCAGATAAACTTACCTGTCTTGGCCTGTTGAGTTTCAGTTATAGTTTATATTAAGGCTGGGCAAGTTCCCTATAACCCGGAATCCAAATGCAGCAATAGCCTGTAATGCCCAACAATCCTCTCAATTGTCTTAAAGTCATGGTAGGTAGAGGATGGTTTAGTATCAGTTCAGTCGCTCAGTCATGTCCGACTCTTTGCGACACCACGGACTGCAGAGGCTTCCCTGTCCATCAGGGTTTTTTCCAGTGAGTCAATTCTTCGCATAAGGTGGCCAAAATACTGGAGTTTCAGCTTCAGCATCAGTCCTTCCAATGAATACTCAGGACTGATTTCCTTTAGAATTGACTCGTTTGATCTCCTTGCAGTCCAAGGGACTCTCAACAGTCTTCTCCAACATGACAGTTCAAAAGCATCAGTTCTTCAGTGCTCAGCTTTCTTTGTAGTCCAACTCTCACATCCATATATAACTACTGAAAAAATCATAGCCTTAACTAGACAGATCTTTGTCAGTAAAGCAATGTCTCTGCTTTTTAATATGCTTTCTAGTTTGATCATAACTTTTCTTCCAAGGAGCAAGCATCTTTTAATTTCATGTCTTCAGCCACCATCTGCAATGATTTTGGAGCCCCTCAAATAAAGTCTGTCACTGTTTCCATTGTTTCCCCATCTATTTGCCATAAAGTGATGGGACCAGATGCCATGATCTTAGTTTTCTGAATGTTGAGTTTTAACCCAGCTTTTTCACTCTCCTCTTTCACTTTCATCAAGAAGCTCTTTAATTTTTCACTTTCTGCCTTAAAGGTGGTGTCCTCTGCATATCTGAAGTTATTTCTGTTTCTCCCAGCAACCTTGATTCTAGCTTGTGCTTCATCCAGCCCAGCATTTCTCATGATGTATTCTGCACAGAAGTTAAATAAACAGGGTGACAATATACAGCCTTGACGTACTCCTTTCCCAATTTGGAACCAGTCTGTTGTCCCATGTCTTGTTCTAACTGTTGCTTCTTGACCTGCATACAGATTTCTCAGGACACAGGTCAGGTGGTCTGGTATTCCCATCTCTTGAAGATTTTTCAGTTTGCTGTGATCCACACAGTCAAAGGCTTTGGCATAATCAAAAAAGCAGAAGTAGATGTTTTTCTGGAACTCTCTTGCTTTTTCCATGATCCAGTGGATGTTGGCAATTTGATCTCTCGTTCCTCTGACTTTTCTAAGTCCAGCTTGAGCCTCAGGAAGTTCATGGTTCACGTACTGTTGAAGCCAGGCTTAGAGAATTTTGAGTATTACTTTGCTAGTGTGTGAGATAAGTGCAATTGTGTGGTAGTTAGAACATTTTTGGCATTGCCTTTCTTTGGGATTGGAATGAAAACTGACATTTTCCCTTCCTGTGGTCACTGCTGAGTTTTCCAAATTTGCTGATATATTGAGTGTGGCACTTTCACAGCATCATCTTTTAGGATTGAAAGAGCTCAACTGAAATTCCATCACCTCCACTAGCTTTGCTGGTAGTGACACTTCCTAAGGCGCTCTTGACTTCACACTCCAGGATGTCTGGCTCTAGGTGAGTGATCACACCATTGTGGTTATCTGGGTCATGAAGATGTTTTTTGTATAGTTCTGTGTATTCTTGCCACCTCTTCTTAATATCTTCTGCTTCTGTTAGGTCCATGCCATTTCTATCCTTTATTGTGCCCATCTTTTCATGAAATATTGTCTAGGTATCTCTAATTTTCTTGAAGAGATCGCTAGTCTTTCCCATTCTATTGTTTTCCTCCAGTTCTTTGCATTGATAATTGAGGAAGATTTTAGGTTTATTTCTAGATAGGTTTAATTCTAGAAACCACCCTTTAAGTCAATGACTGAAAAATATTTGGCTTGTTCAGGAATTTCAGACAATAAGGTATAATGACTAGGTACCATAGGGTGTAAACAAATCACAGCCTCATTTATTATTTATAAATCTTGATCTAATCTCCATTTATCATTTGACATTTTTACACCCATATAAGAGTGTTTCATGGACTGTCACAGCGAATTAATAGCCCCAGTTCCTTTAAATTTTCAGTGATGGGTTTTGATCCCTCCTTCAGTTCAGTTCAGTTCAGTCCCTCAGTCATGTCCGACTCTTTGTGACCCCCATGAATTGCAGCACCCCAGGCCTCCCTGTCCATCACCAACTCCTGGAGTTCACTCAAATAGATGTCCATCAAGTTGGTGATGCCATCCAGCCATCTCATCCTCTGTCATCCCCTTCTCCTCCTGCCCCCAATCCCTCCCAGCATCAGAGTCTTTTCCAGTGAGTCAACTCTTTGCATGAGGTGGCCAAAGTACTGGAGTTTCAGCTTTAGCATCATTCCTCCCAAAGAAATCCCAGGGTTGATCTCCTTCATAATGGGCTGGTTGGATCTCCTTGCAGCCCAAGGGACTCTCAAGAGTCTTCTCCAACACCACAGTTCAAACGCATCAATTCTTTGGTGCTCAGCTTTCTTCATAGTCCAACTCTCACATCCATACATAGCCACTGGAAAAACCATAGCCTTGACTAGACGGACCTTTGTTGGCAAAGTAATGTCTCTCCTTTTGAATATGCTATCTAGATTGGCCATAACTTTTCTTCCAAGGAGTGTTTTTTAATTTCATGGCTGCAATCACCATCTGCAATGATTTTGGAGCCCAAAAAAACCTTGTTTTAATGGATACTGCTTTTGATGCAGAAATAGGTGAGCTTGGAACAGGATTTGTGCTTGACACAGTTTTTCCATCAGCTGACACTCTAGGATTTACATTTTGTTCAATTAATGGGAGAGAAAGAGTGAATTTCATATACATGAAAACAGAAGCTTGGACCTTGCTCAGTATATTCTTCCCCAGAAAAGGTGAGGGAGACTCTGGCACAATTAGAACTCTTGAGAAAACAGCATAAAGGCCCAGTTGCAGCTTAAAGGATGACTGAAATAATAGCATTTGGCTCAACCAGAGAGCCCCATTATGGTAGTGGATCAGGAGCAAAGTGGGTCAGGGGCTTCAGTGAACACAGAGAATGTTGCCTCAGTGCCCAAAAGGGAATCCACTGATTGGCACCCCACAGTTTTTAATACCCGGGGTTCCTCAGATATAATTTGGATGGGAGATTGTGTGGAGGATTCCCAGGCACCTTCACTCCTGATTGTCTTGAGAGTCCGACCCCTGGGGCTTATGCTTCTGAGAGCAGTCCCCAGTGTGGTCCTGTGCAGACTGGACATGGAGCTGGAGGTGGCTTAAATGCCTGATGACAACCCTGCTTTGTGTCCCCCTTTTCCAGTGTAATAGTAAGTCCATCCCTTTTCACCTGGGTCCCTCTGGGCATTTTTCCTCAGACTCTTTCAGAGCAGATCTGACAGCCATCGCTAGGGTTTCAGTCTTTCCCCTGTGTTTTTCTGCCTCTTCTTCTTCTCCTCATACTCTCTGCCATAGAAGACCATTTGAGCCAGCTGCAGCAGTTTATCTCGGAGAAGGCAATGGCACTCCACTCCAGTACTCTTGCCTGGAAAATCCCATGGATGGAGGAGCCTGGTAGGCTGCAGTCCATGGGGTCGCGAAGAGTTGGATATGACTGCAGTGACTTAGCAGCAGCAGCGGCAGCAGCAGCAGTTTATCTAAGGACTGATTTAATCTAAACACCTGTTTTAATAGCTTCTAGTGGATATCTGCAGCCAACTGAGTGAGAAATCTATCTTTTAAGGTCACTCCTCCCTTTGTACTTTTAAGATCAATCTCAGTGAATCTGAGAAGGTTTTCCCATAGTCTATCTAGGAATTTACCAGGAGCTTCCTTCTCTCCCTATTCTATGCTTGCCAATTTAGTCTTAGCGTATGCCCACTTGAGTCCTTTTGGAATACATCTGACAAAGTGACTCTGATCCCATCTTCCTTTACCCGTGTTATAGTTCCAGTCTGACTCTATTGTGGGGACTGTCTGACTCCCCCATAGGGAGGGCTGCTATCCTTGTTCCCTCTTTCCTATTGACCCATGTTCAAGCCATTCATCTCCAAAAGCAGTAGCTTTTTTCCAAAACTCGAGTTTTTGAGTCAGGCGTCAGCCTGTGTCCTAAGCTATACACTACATCTCTCCAAGTAATGTTTAGCTCAGGGATTGAATTTATCCCAGTTTAAAATACATTTCAAAAGGGTGGTTCTGGAACTGTTAGCTCCCATCTGTAAGAAGGAAAAAAGTGGCATCCAGCACTGTGGCTTTTTTCTGCTGGAGTCATTCCTCCTTGCTCTAGATGGGGATAGAGTCAGACTTTCCACCAAAGCTTTGCTCCCCTGGTTGAACTTAGTCTGTCCCTTACAAACAGAGTCAGCTTACTCATTCTTTTCAGCCCTCCCTGCTCTACTATAGAGGTGGGGTGGAGATGTACCAGGGGTAGACCTGATGGGCATCTGAAATTGATTTATAGTTCCTTACCATTAAGACCTTGGCTTAATTTCCCCTTTTCCTCTGGTGCCACCTGGGGTGGAGCAGAGTAGTCTTCTGGAACGTTTCCCAAGCTAGGAGCACTAGGGAAAGCATCTGTGTTCTGTGTGTCTGTGCACATTCTTGAGCATATTCCTGACCTCAGTAGAAGCAGTGAGTCATAAAGGGATGAACAGAGAAAGCCAAGATGTCTCTTCTAAGTGTCACCACACCACTATATGTGATAGCAAAAGAGGTGGTAGAGGGTTGGCCAGCAAGGAAAAAGTGATTTTTGTCCTCGATCTAAAAGGGCCAATGCGTCCAGTTCATTTTCATAGATTCCACAAAAGGATATCTAGGGAGTTAAGACAGAAGCCACTGGAGAACTTTATCTGGTCTGCTAAGAGCTAGCATTACCAAGGAAAGAATCCTGCTGTATTCCCAATCTGGCCAGATTCTGGGGTTCCCATCCTATGTTCTTAGAAACCTCATGTTCATTAGCAGCACTTCCATCCATATAGTCCGGAGGTACAGCCATTGGAAAGGACTCACTTTTAGGGCTCTGGCCCTATATGGAAGCAGCCAAGAGAGAGACACTCCTGGAGCTAGAGCTCCACCTAGCTCCCATCAGGAGTGCACGAGAAAAACAACCAAGATGCAACTTTTGGATCCTAGCAAGGCTGGGTGCCTCATGACTATCAATCCAAGCTTGGGGTCTAAATAAAAGTACATAGTAATAGCATGGATCACAAGTCCCTTGAAAGTCTATGATCCAACAGATCAGGTTAGTAGCTCTAATTCCCCAGGCAGTTAAGAAATGGTCAAAGAGACCAGAGAAAGATGACTGAGAAAGGAAAGTTCAGTCCACACACTTCGCCCATTTCTTGCCGCTCCCCTTTGCAGGGATGTTGGCTGTCTCTTGGCATTGGCAGGGTCAGAATAAACCCCTGACAGGCTCCCCTTTCAGGGCTGCCTTCAGTCATTACAAGGCGCCACAGAACCACAAAGCTGGGCTCAACATTTCCTTTGTACTTGTTTTGTACGTCTCAGACTTTCAATCAATCACACACACAGGCACACTGTAGAGTTAGTTTAAAAAAAAAAAAAAGGCAGAAAATTTGTACAATGAAAAAGCAGAGAGACTAAAGCTTTCTGCTTACCTTGTCCTTACTTTGTCTTGAAGATCCTGGATGAGCCCCCAAAGATGATAGCTTATGGTGAACGATGCTGGATTTGGATCTCGGAGGGAGAGAATTTAGCTCCGGGACCAGAGACATGGCTTCAGGCACTCAGAGTTTCATGTGGCAAAAGTTTTATCACAGTGAAAAAAGGGAAAAGCTTCTGGCATAGACATCAGGTAGAGAGTGCCCCACTCACTAGTCTTATGAAGGCCTTATATACTTTTTCAATTGGTTACTAACAATAGATCAAAAGAATGTCTCAAGGTTGTAAATGTCTTACCAGACCCACTCCCACAACATACATTTTAGGATAACAGGATTAGTCAGAAGGTTCTTAGGAAGGAGAAACTTGTTTTCAAGGAAGATACTTTGTTGTTGTAGAATCATTAGGACAGAATTTAAGGAAAAACATACCCTTGAGCAAGATGAGTTGTTTTGTTGTGTAATCATTAGCTCTGGACTTAAAGAAAATTAGTCTTAGGTGAAATAGATTGTTGCCATAACAACCCAGAGCTTAAGGAAAAAAAAAAAACGTATATTATGTAACTAAGAGGAAGGAATGTAGGGAAAAAAAGAAGAAAAAAAGCTGTTCCTTTCTCCTCCTCCTCCTTCTCGAGGGACCCCAGACTCCTTATCAACCTACCTAAGAATTAGCTCTCTCAACAAGTATCATTATGCTCTGTTTATTTCATGAATATGAATCTTCTCTCCTCAGCTTATTTTGCCCCAGGGTCTGTGTTACCTAATAATATTTCAATAAATGTGGGAATGGAAACTTGTAGGTTGATTTGCCAACTACTTGTTTTTGCAATTTACTTTTATATTTTAGCACTTCCTGGCCCTGTTCTTCCAAGACCTCTGGCTGTTCCAGTGGCTGCTATAGCAACCTATTTAGGCTGCAGCCCTGTGTCCAACTCTTTCCTGCCATCTTCCTTACTTCTCAGAGTATTTTATTACTATCTGGGACTTTTTTTAGTGAGAGCATTTACAATAGCAACAGGGAAAGAAAACAAATCCATAGGTACAAAGCCAGTAAGACGTGAGACATATATGAAGGAAATGACAAAACTTTACTGACGAATCAGATTTGAATATTTGAAAAGAGACAAAAATCTAGTTTGGAAGATTCAGACTTCATCTATTTAAAATAGATGAAAATTTCATAAAATAATCTACAAATTTTTCTATTCCTTCTTTTTCCTCTATCATACCTTGACACTTCTATCACAATCTTTCCAAATGCATACTCTCCTCCTCAGTTACTAATTCCTTCTGATATAATCTTTCAGTTTTTGAATCTTTTTCCTCTTCTACATATCCACCCCTACAATTCCAGTTTGATCCCCAATAATTTGTTACCTGAACTGCACTACCAATCTCCCAACAATCTTGCTGTCTTATATTCACCCTCAAGCGCCAACTCTTTAAGAAAACTTTAAAGGCCATTCTTATTCTGTGTTTCCAGATCTCTGACAAGGCTGAACTGCTTATAATACTCTGCCCAGACTGTGCTTTGTTCACCTTGGTGCCTTTGTCCGTACTGTTCCCATGGTGTTATCTTCCATAGCACCTAATACAGTCCAACTATTTCACTCACCTCACTGTAGTGTAATGGATTGTGTGTCTATCTTCCAACTGGACTTGCAGGCAATGAGCTCGTCTTATTCCTCTTTGTACCCTTGAGATTAGCATGATGCCTGACATATAACAGGCCCCCAGTGAATATTTGCTGATGAATGGATGAATGAATGCACAGTTCCCTAGCCATCTGATTGTGAAGGAAAGAAAAAAGAACATATTTCAGGGATATTCTACTTATATAACAGGACCATAAACAAATCTGCATCAGGTACATGGAGCTGCTGGGTGGTAGGAAACAAAAACAGGATATTCAGGGTTGATCAGTGAGATGGAAATAAACATGGTTATTTGAGCTGAAACTGGCATTCCTTGCATCAGTGATAATAAGACATATATATTCATGGTCCCATTATTCAAACAGTTGTAAAGTGTTGACAGAAGATATACTGTCTGGAATTTTTGCTTCAGTGACTCAAATTATTACTGATAAAATTTAAAAAGAAAAGAAAACAAACTAGTGATCTTCTTAAACATCATTAGTGAGACTGTAGCTACAAACTTTCTGCTAGAGGGATCAGGTGATGGGGCTGGGCGACTCTAGATTATCTCATATAATGTCTGTATGACCCACAGCTGCAGTGTCGGTGCCAAATCAGCAATGAAGCCAGGAGGGCTGAGCAGCCTGGCAGACCTGCAGAAGGCAGTAGATTCAGGGAAAGCTCCAGCACAGTGTCAAGGTCAAGGCTCCCTTTCAGTCGTTTGTGAGAGAGCACATCTGGGCATGTGGGTATTTTTTGACTTGTTAGTGAAAATTTTTAATCAAAGTTCTGTGTTCCTGAATATTAGCAGGTGTGGTATACCACACCGTTCATGATCAGGCCTCTGCCTTCATCCTTGGCTTCTGCCTCATTTTTAGTTAGGTATCAATAAATATTCTGTCCAAAGGTGTGCTGAGCTAATGGTGTTCCCTGGATGGATCATGTATGTCTCCATGCTTTGGCACCTGGTATATTCTGTCAAAATTCTGTCCACCTATAAAGACTTAAATAAAGAACAGACTAAACCAACTGAAACTGAAAGATAATGTGTTTCACTTTCACATAAAAGTCTGGAGAAGACAGTCTAGGGCTGGTAGATCAGCTGAGGCCTTCAGGGACCCGGGCTACATTTAACTCATCACTAACATCCTTACAATGTAGCTTTTGTATTTATGGTCCAAGATGGCAAATATCACATCCAGTTTGTAGTAGCAGAGGGAACTAGAAACAAGTAAAGGGACAGAGGGCGTTTCTTTAATGGAACATTCTTAGAAGCTTCTCACAATACTCCCACTTACATTCTACTTAATAAAATTTGTCAAATGATCACACCTAGCTGGAAGAGAAGGCAAGAAATGTAAGTCTTTCATCTTGGGTAGCCATGCACTTCAGCTGATTACTAGGGATTTCAGTTACTATGAGAGATGAGTCAAGAAAATACTGGGGAATGATTAGCATTATTTGTTGTACCAAGAAATTATCTTTTATGTAAAATGGTATAGCCCCTCTGGAAAACAATTTGACTGATTCATGGAAAACTAAACATGAATTACCATATGATTTAGCAATTGCACACTTAGGCATTTATCCTAGAGATATGAAAAGTTATTTTAACATAACTGGTGAAATCGAGCTTGGGTGGATTATATCTATGTTAATTTCCTGTTTGTGGCATTATAGCACAGCTACACAAGATATTATCATTGGGGGTAAATGCATGAAGGGTATATGGGATCCCTGTGGTATGAAATACAGTTATATTAAGAAGTTTAATAAAAAATGCTTTCAGAAGCTGAGGAGAAAAATTAAAAAAATAACATAATTAGAGGTGGTCCCAAGATGGCAAAGGAATAGGGTGGAGAGACCACTTTCTCCCCAACAGATTCATCAAAAGATCATTTGAATGTTGGGCAACTTTCACAAAACAACTTCTGAATGCTGGTAGAGGACACCAGGCACACAGAATGGCAGCCCAGTCTCTTTGAAAGGAAGTAGGACAAAATATAAAAGATGAAAACAAAGACAAAAGATTTAGGGATGGAGACTCATCCTGGGGAGGGAGTCATGAAGGAGGAGAACTTTCCACACAATAGGAAACCCTCTTACAGGTGTGTCTGTGGGGAACTTTGGAATCTCAGAGGGCAACATGGCCAGGAAAAACAAAAACAAAAACAAAAACAACCCACAGAATACGCACCTAACTACAACTACTACAAGAGAAGTGACACCGATGCTTGCATCCACCAGCAGCGAGTTGGGGCTGGGAGGGAAGGCACAAGCTTCATCACTGGTCCTTAGGGTAAAGACTGGTCCTGAATTCCCTGAGGACAATCTGAGGGAGCTAATGTGAGATAGCAACCCAAACCGTGCCAGAGAAACCAAAAAAACAAAAAAACAACACAACAACAAATCCTTTCCCACAGGAGGTTCTAACTCCAAACGGTGACCCCTGGCATGCTCACAGAACAAAGGATTGAGCAAATAGCAGAAGAGAGAAAGACAGCTGCCACAGAGGGCCCTTCCTCTGCAGAGGCAGAGAGGCAGTTGTGCAACAGCCAGAATTGCAAGGCAACGGGCTGCTGGAATCTTGGCCCCAGAGACTGCATCTTCCACCAAACCATGAGCAGGCTCCCCATTGATAACCACGTCTTTCTGGGATCCTGGAGGTTGATATCTGTCAGGAGTGTCACAGCCTGAGATCAGCTCCCCAGAGGAGACACACGGCACACCTGAGACTGTGCCCTAAAGGCACACCTAGGACACTGAGAGGCTGGGACTAGGGAGGTGCATAAGATGCATGGCCCACCTAGGACAGTGCACTTGCCAAGCACCTGGTCACTTTGGCTGCTCAACCTGGGAAGGGCACAAAACACACAGTCCATCTGGGTCTGTGCCCTTGTGGAGGACCTGAGAACCTGAGTGGCTTAGACCTGGGAAGTGCACGACACTCAGCGCCCACCTGGGACAGTGCCCTTGCAAAGCATCCTGAAGCCTTAGCAGTGTGGACTCGGGAAGTGACACCACCTTGGGCTCTGGCAAACCCAGTGTTGTCCATCCATTGTGAGTGCTGCCCACACATGCCAATGGCATTTGTTTGCAGTGTCCTTCCCTCCCCAAAGAAAAACTGAACAAGTGAGCCTAAATGAGTGGCCTCCTTTGCTCCCTTGTGTCAGGGAAAGTTAGACACTGAAAAGACTTGCAAACAGAGGAGGCAGAAATAAACAAAGAAGGGGAAAACGCTCTGGAAGTGACAGGTGTAACAGATTAAAACCCTGCAGTTAATGATGAGACTGTGCATTTGAGGGGCAACCATAGACCTTGAGAACAAGTACAAGTTGGAATGAGGGACTATTTGACAATGAACTAACCCCATACTGCTCACAGCAGCTCTAGAGAAATTCCCAGATAAATTTTTACTATTATCATTTTTTAATTTTTAAAAAAATTTAGTTATTATTCCTTTAACTTTCATTTATATAGCCTATTACTACCATTTAAAAAACTTCTATTTTTTTAAAAAAACAAATTTCATATATTTTAAAAAAATTTTTGTGATAGATTTTCTTTTATATTTTTTATATTGTATTTTTTGGAGTCTAACTTCTGTTCTAGGTTTTTAATCATTGCTTTTTGATATTTGTTATCAATTTTGTACCTTTAGGAATATAATCAATATCCATTTTCACTTAGGGATTTGATTATGGCTTGATTGCTCTCTCCCTTTTCTCCTCCAGGTCACCTCTATCTCCTTCCTCCATCTTGTCTTCTCTATATGACTGAAAATGTCTCTGGGTGTTCCTGGCTATGGAGAATTGTTTCACCATTAGTGTAGGGGCTTTATCTTCTGTGCTATATGGACAGAGAAGTCTTGGAGCTACT
Source organism: Capricornis sumatraensis (assembly GCF_032405125.1). Classification (NCBI taxonomy): domain Eukaryota; kingdom Metazoa; phylum Chordata; class Mammalia; order Artiodactyla; family Bovidae; genus Capricornis; species Capricornis sumatraensis. Next base: position 19,136,480 of record NC_091084.1, on the reverse strand, counting down.
GTAAGAGAAGGCCTGAAAGCCAGAGGCAGGAGGCTTAACTCCAGAACTTTAGACCATCAGAAAACTCCTGACTCCAGGAAACATTAATAGACAAGAGCTCACCCAAAAGTCTCCATACCTATGCTGAAACCAAGCTCCACACAAGAGCCAGCAAGTTCCAGTGCAAGACACACCATGCTAATTCTCCAGAAAAACTGGAACACAGCCCAGAACATTAAAAGACAGGCTGCCCGAAGCTATGCCAAACCCACAGACACCTCAAAACTCACTACTGGACACTTGCATTGCACTCTAAAGATAAGAGATCCAGCTCCACTCACCAGAATACAGATGCAAGCTCCTCCAAGAGAAAACCTTGAGAAAATACTGGTCCAACCTCACCCACAGGGAGTGGACTCCACAATTAAGAGGAGCCATTTACTTCCAGCCTGCAGAAAGGGTACCCCAAACACAGTAAGCTAAACAAAATAAAAGACAGAGAAATGTCCAGCAGGTGAAGGAACATGATAAAAATCTACCAAACCAAACAAAAGAGGAAGAGATAGGCATTCTACCTGAAAAATAATTCAGAATAATAATAGTAAAGATGATCCCAAATCTAGAAAACAAAATGTAGTTACAAATAAATAGACTAGAGACAAGGATTGAGACGATGCAAGAAATGTTTAGAAAGGACCTAGAAGAAATAAAGATGAGTCAAGCATTTCCTCTAAAACCAGGAACAAGATAAAGGTGCCCACTCTCACCTCTACTATTCAATATAGTTTTGGAAGTCCTAGCCACAGCAATCAGAGAAGAAAAATAAATAAAAGGAATCCAGATTGGAAAAGAAGAAAACTCTCATTGTTTGCAATTGACATGATCCTCTACATTGAAAACCATAAAGATCCCACCAGAAACTTACTAGAGCTAATCAATGAATATAGTAAAGTTTCAGGATATTAATTTTATATTCTGTGTATTAATTTTATACACAGAACTCCTTTGCATTCCTATACACTAACAATGAAAAAACAGAAAGAAATTAAGGAAACAATCCCATTCACCATTGTGATGAAAAGAATAAAATACTTAGGAATAAATTTACCTAAAGAAACAAAAGCCCTATATATAGAAAACTATAAAACTGATGAAAGATATCAAAGATGACACAAATAGATGAAGAAATATACCATGTTTGTGGATTGGAAGAATCAATATAGTGAAAATGAATATACTACCCAAAGCAACCTATAGATTCAACACAACCCCTTTCCAGTTACCAATGGTATTTTTCACAGAACTAGAACAAATAATTTCACAATTTGTATGGAAACATAAAAAACCTCAAACAGCCAAAGCAATCTTGAGAAAGAAAAATGGAACTGGAGGAATCAACCTGCCTGACTTCAGACTATACTACAGAGCTACAGTCTTCAAGACAGTATGGTACTGGCACAAAGACAGAAATACAGATCAATGGAACAAAATAGAAAGCCCAGAGATAAATCCACACACCTATTTTGACACTTATTTTTGACACAGTAGGCAAAAACATACAATGGAGAAAAGACAGTCTCTTTAACAAGTGGTGCTGGGGAAACTGGTCAACCATGTATAAAAGACTGAAACTACAATACTTTCTAACATCATACACAAAAATAAACTCAAAATGGATTAAAGATCTAAATGTAAGACCAGAAACTATAATCACAGCAAGATCCTCTATGTCCCATCTCCCAGAGTAATGGAAATAAAAACAAAAATAAACAAATGGAACCTAATTAAATTTAAAAGCTTTTGAATAATGAAGAAAACTATAATTAAGGTGAAAAGGCAGCCTTCCAAATGGGAGAGAATAATAGCAAATGAAACAACTGACAAAGAATTAATCTCCAAAATATACAAGTAGCTCATACAGCTCAATACCAAAAAAATGAACAACCCAATCAAAAAGTGGGCCAAACAACTAAACAGACATTTCTCCAAAGAAGACATACAGATGGCTAGTAAGCACATGAAAAGATGCTCAACATCACTTGTTATCAGAGAAATGCAAATCAAAACCACGATGAGGTACCATCTCATGCTGGTCAGAATGGCTGCCATCAAAAAGTCCAGAGACAGTAAATGCTGGAAAGGGTGTGGAAAAAAGGGAACCCTCCCTCTTACACTGTTGGTGGGAATGCAAACTGGTATAGCCACTATGGAGAACAGTGTGGAGATTTCTTAAAACCTGGAAATAGAACTGCCATAAAACTCAGCAATCCCACTGCTGGGCATACACACTAAGGAAACCAGAATTGAAAGAGACACATGTTCCCCAATGTTCATTGCAGTACTCTTTACAGTAGCTAGGACATGGAAGCAACCTAGGTGTCCACTGGCAGATGCATGGATAAGGAAGCTGTGGTACATATACACAATAGAATATTACACAGTTATAAAAAGGAATGCATTGGAGTTAGTTCTAATGAGGTGGATGAAACTGGAACCTATTTTACAGACAAAGTCAGTCAGAAAGAGAGACACCAATACAGTATATTAATGCATTTGTATGGAATTTAGAAAGATGGTAATGATGGTGACACTATATGCAAGACAGCAAAAGAGAGACAGATGTAAAGAACAGACTTCAGCACTATGTGGGAGAAGGCAACAGTGGGATGATTTGAGAGACTAGCACTGAAACATGTATATTACCCTATGTAAAGCAGATGACAAGTGCAAGTTTGAAGTATGAAGCAGGGCATTCAAAGCCGGTGCTGTGAGACCACCCAGAGGGTTGGGATGTGGAGGAAGGTGGGAAGGGGTTCAGGATAGCGGGGACACATGTGCACCCATGGCTGATTCATGTCAATGTGTGGCAAAAACCACTACAATATTATACAGTAATTATAATCCAATTAAAATAAATAAATTTTTTAAAAGTAAGGAAAACTTTGCTAAAAAGCTAAAGTTAATTGGAAATTTTATAAGTAATCAATTAAGCTAAAAGAAGGCTAGACAGGAAAAAAGATCAAAGAACATGCCATTATATATTTGTTCAAATCCACATAATGTACAACATCAAAAGTAAGCCCTACTGTAAATTATGGATTTGGGGTGATTACGATGTGCCAGTGTAGAGTCAGCAGTTAGAACCCCTGTACTATTCTGGTGGGAGATATTGTTAATGACAGCATGCGTGAGAACAGGGAACAGATGAAGAAACTCTGAAACTTCCACTCAATTTTCCTGTGAACCTAAAAGTGCTCAAAAAATAAAGTCTATTGAAATGAAGTTTAAAAACAGATGAGACAAATAACAAATCATAAAATTACGGAACTAAATCCAACCGTATCAATAATCACATTAAATATTTGTGGAACTAAGAGTCCAATAAAAGGCAAGGGTTGTCAGATGGAGAGAATAAACTATGATATGTTCACACCATAGAAAACATTCAGCAATGAAAATAAAACAACTCTAGTATATACAATAATATAGATGAAATTCAAATTTTGAGGGAGAAATTTGGACCCAATAGGTTATATACAGTATAACTGCATTTAGATGAAGTTTAAAAGAAGGAAACAGGGATGGCAATACATACATATAAAACATACATTTGGGTGGTAAAACTACATGGTAAACTAAAACAGATACTACCATCCAAATGAAGAGTTATGACTTCAAAGGAGTGGACATGAAGGGAGTGCTTCTGAGATGCTGATAATATTTTCTTCCTTGACCTGAGTGGTGTAAATAATTTATATTTCATTTTTGCTACATTTCTTATATCTCTCTTAAACTTCACAACTTAAATGATTAAAAGCAAAACAAAAATAAAACAAATAATCAAATTGAACATATTAATCCATTAAAAATCCACAGCAAGTTAATAGCATTTTAGATGGATCTTCACATTTGTGTAGCACATTCATGCATGTTAATTCATTTCATATTTAAATAGAGGTGGGAACACAAGTTGGAGGAGGAAATGACAACCCACTCCAGTACTCTTGCCTGGAAAATCCCACAGACGGAGGAGCCTGGTAGGCTGCAGTCCAAGGGGTCATGAAGAGTTGGACATGGCTGAGCGACTTCACTTTCACTTTTCACTTTCATGCATTGGGGAAGGAAATGGCAACCCACTCCAGTGTTTTTGCCTGGAGAATCCCAGGGATGGGTGAGCCTGGTGGGCTGCCATCTATAGGGTTGAACAGAGTTGAACACAACTGAAGCGACTTAGCAGCAGTGGGAACACAAGTACAAGTTAGGCCCTAAAAGCCAGGAAATTAGTTATGTGTAAATGTAACTCCAAGTCTAGTTATTTCATAAGAATTTTAGTAGCTTTCTTTGAACTGGCTAATATTCTAAATTGCATTTACTATCTTTATTCTAAATCATGAAAAAAGATTCAGATTGTTGTTAATCCGTGTGAGTCTTTGGTTTATTTAAGAATGGCTCTATTCTGTTTTGGTTTGCTCTTAAATAGTGTCAGAACATTTGGACAGCAGAGTTGCATTATTTTGATTGTTATTCTCTTGGTGTTTTCAAGCTCCTGGGTTCATTCTAGGTTCAGACTTCAAATAACTTCTCTGATAGTTGTGCATACTCAGTCGCTAAGTTGTGTCCAACTCTTAGCCCACCAGGCTTCTTTGTGCATGGGATTTCCCAGGCAAGAATACTGGAGTGGGTTGCCATTTACTTCTCCAGGGGATCTTCCCAACCCATGGATCAAATTTGCATCTCCTGCATTTGCAGGCAGATTCTTTACCATTGAGCTACCTGCCAAGTTGCAATTAGGTGGTTTCTCTTCAGTGAAGTGAAGAGTTTGACTAGTAAGTGAAGACTTTGTTTTCTCCAGCATGTAGGAAGCTAGCCACCCTGACTGACACCTTGAAAGAAGGAAACTCTTTGAGAATGGCCATCTGTGGGTGTGTGCATCTGGGGCAGAAGCAGCTTTGGCTACTGTGGCAAACTTCTCAAGAAGCATTTGGGGTGGGAGGGCTGGCGATTTGCCTAGGACCTGTATCCACACTGATGTCTTAATTTGGGGGAGTTGCTGTAACAATACTATGGAATGAGTGGCTTAAACTTTTGTTTTTCACAACTCTGGAAGTTGAAAAGTCAAGATCAGGGTGAAACATTAGTGTCTGGTGAGGACTGTCTTCTAGGTTTGTGGATGGCCATCTTTTCACCGTATCCTCAAAGGGCAGAGAAAGGGAGAGGGTATGGAGAGAGAGAGAGAGAGAGAAAGGAAGCTCTCTCCTGTCTTTTCTTATAAGGGCTCTAGTCCTATTTATGAGTTTTACCACCAAAGGTAATAAAAGATCCCACTTCCTAATACCATCACCTTGAGGGTTAGGATTTCAGCACAGGAATTTGGGAGGACACAAACATCCAGTCTATAACAACTTTCCACTTTCTCTATACTAACTCCTGTTTGTGCCTCTGGGTAATGACAACAAAACATGTACTCCTTTGTTAGAGGTGGGTACAGTGTCAAGTTATATTGACAAAGTAAGTTGAAGAAAAGCAAAGGAAGTGTTTGATTTACTTCTAAATTATTAACAGTTGAGACTAAACCATGTAATGTTTCAGTGGAGAATGACCAGATCAATATTTTTTAGAGCAAGAAGCAAGGCAGTAGATTTAGACTATGAGTTCCATAAGATCAATATTCTTTTCCATTTGATCCGCAGAGTTGGAAAATCTCTGATACAAAAATAAGTTCTCAATAAATGCTTGCTGAATAAAATTAATGGGGACACTGGCTACAAGGACAAATTTTATAGCTTAATTTTCTGTTAGCTCACAGCCAAACACCAAATGGATAAAAGCCAACCATAATTAGATATAATTAGTACCATAATTACTACCAATGTGTTTAACTGGTACTTTAGAGATTCCCAAGCACTTTAATTAATGATAGTTTATTTGATTTTTACTCTTACAGTAATCTTCTGAAAGGGAGCTGCCATTATTACTTTTCTGTTACAGATGGTAAGCCAAGTTTGAGAGGGTGTCATTAGCCTAAGGAGGCTAGCAGCATATAAGCTGGAATATGGGTCTTCTGCCTACAGATTTTTCCCAGTGTACCCTGCAGAAATAGTAAAAAGTTGACCAAAAGTGGATTACAAAACTCTTGGTATCATACTGCTTCAGGCTGTTGATGTTCCTATTCCTCAGTAATTGCTACACGATTTGCACAGAAGAGCTAATACATCGAGAATATAAGTGTATGGGTGTGATATGAGATTTGGCAAAAAATAACTCACAAGCTCTCTCTGGGCTTCTGGAACAAACCAGCTGCTCTTCTTTCTCCCAGCAGAAGGACCTACATGCAAGCTCAGCCTCCCTGAGGACTGGAGATTTCCTTCCTTACGGTAACATTCCATAGACCCCAAAGTCTGCAGGGATAGAGTAGCTGGTAGCCAGATCCAGATTGCCTGGCCACAAAGTGCACCTATCAGTTCATTCCCTCTGCCGAGGTGTGCTTTAGGTTTGCCCCCAAAGAGAAGAGGAGGAGTGTAGGAGCTCTTCACCTGAACCCAGACTGACAGTGTGTCTGGCATAGCACACAGGCCCTGGTAGCCTTGGGACAATGGGAAGCACTCACACCTTTTTTTCTCTTACTAATACTTGCTTTGAAATTTCCCTAGGAAAGCCTATTCCAAACTCATGTCTTGGGATGCTGTGGAATTCACTCAAGCCCTTGTATGGTGGGCAGTGATCTACAATGAAGAGGTTCCCCTCATCCCCAACCTTGTCTTGATTCATCTTGCATGACAGAGGAGGTTTAACTGTTGTTTTACAAATTTAATCTCAGCTTTCCCCTTTCTTTGCCATGCTTTTCTAGTTGCCATCAACTTTCCTCTATAGTCTTTTTTGCAAGACAGACCACAATGCTAGGTACATAACAGATAAAATAATAGAAAGGGACTAAGTCAACATTTTATTTTTGCAATCCTACCCCCTGGTTTCTGTCAAGTATCCCAGGGTTGTTAACAGATGACATCACACATGTTAAGGTGCCTATGAGTAGCAGCATTCTGGAGGCTATGTCAAGTAATGGGACATAAGAATCTTTGAAGTAAAAGGAATGTTTTATTTATAAAGAATTCACATCTTTGAAGTTCTATAAATTTCTTTTTCCACAGATATGCCCTATAGCTGCTAGCCTGAATATTTTGCAGTCAGGCTCTGCAAGGGCACTTTGCTGAGGTTTTCCACTACGGGGCCAGAAGGAGGTATGCAGGCTTCTATTGCTCTTGGAGGAGGCAAGTATCTGGAGATGGGGCTCACAATCCTGCTGGAATTGTTCTTTCTGTATCAAGGAAGAAATTCTGACCAAAAATATAGCAAGTTCTGAGGGATAGTATGGTAAGGATGAATTCATCCCACGGACATCTGAGCAAGAGATGTTATTTATGTATAGTGTATTATAACTTGGGAGGGGTATATAATCTACGTGTTTATCATCTAACCTTGACAGTAGAAAATAATTCCAACTAGGTAGATAGCATAATGATTAAGTCAGTGTTTAAGGCTCTGGGTTCAAGATCTTGCTATGCTGTATCTATCATCTATGTATCTATGATCTATCTGTTGTCTTTTGACTACCTTCACTATGTGATGCTACTTATTTGTTTATTCATGTATTACCTTTTCACTATATTCACACATTTGGCCCAGCCCATACCTCATGCCTCTGGCAACTACCAATCTATTCTTTGTATCTAAAAGTTGCTTAAAAAAAAAAAAAAGGTTTCACGTATAAGTGAGATCATATGGTATTTATTTTTCTTAAAACCAGGAGCTGACTGTGGCTCAGATCATGAACTCCTTATTGCCAAATTCAGGCTTAGATTGAAGAAAGTAGGGAAAACTGCTAGACCATTAAGGTATGACCTAAATCAAATCCCTTATGATTATACAGTGGAAGTGAGAAATAGATTTAAGGGACTAGACCTGATAGATAGAGTGCCTGATGAACTATGGAATGAGGTTCGTGACATTGTACAGGAGACAGGGATCAAGAACATCCCCATGGAAAAGCAATGCAAAAAAGCAAAATGGCTGTCTGGGGAGGCCTTACAAATAGCTGTGAAAAGAAGAGAGGCAAAAAGCAAAGGAGAAAAGGAAAGATATAAGCATCTGAATGCAGAGTTCCAAAGAATAGCAAGAAGAGATAAGAAAGCCTTTTTCAGTGATCAATGCAAAGAAATAGAGGAAAAGAACAGAATAGGAAAGACTAGAGATCTCTTCAAGAAAATTAGAGATACCAAGGGAACATTTCATGCAAAGATGGGCTCGATAAAGGACAGAAATGGTCTGGACCTAACAGAAGCAGAAGATATTAAGAAGAGGTGGCAAGAATACACGGAAGAACTGTACAAAAACAGATCTTCATGACCAAGATAATCATGATGATGTGATCACTAATCTAGAGCCAGACATCTTGGACTGTGAAGTCAAGTGGGCCTTAGAAAGCATCACTACGAACAAAGCTAGTGGAGGTGATGGAATTCCAGTTGAGCTGTTTCAAGTCCTGAAAGATCATGCTGTGAAAGTGCTGCACTCAATATGCCAGCAAATTTGGAAAACTCAGCAGTGGCCACAGGACTGGAAAAGGTCAGTTTTCATTCCAATTCCAAAGAAAGGCAATGCCAAAGAATGCTCAAACTACCGCACAATTGCACTCATCTCACATGCTAGTAAAGTAATGCTCAAAATTCTCCAAGCCAGGCTTCAGCAATATGTGAACCGTGAACTCCCTGATGTTCAAGCTGGTTTTAGAAAAGGCAGAGGAACGAGAGATCAAGTTGCCAACATCCGCTGGATCATGGAAAAAGCAAGAGAGTTCCAGAAAAACATCTATTTCTGCTTTATTGACTATGCCAAAGCCTTTGACTGTATGGATCACAATCAACTGTGAAAAATTCTGAAAGAGATGGGAATACCAGACCACCTAACCTGCCTCTTGAGAAATCTGTATGCAGGTCAGGAAGCAACAGTTAGAAATGGACATGGAACAACAGACTGGCTCCAAATAGGAAAAGGAGTATGTCAAGGCTGTATATTGTCACCCTGTTGATTTAACTTACATGCAGAGTACATCATGAGAAACGCTGGACTGGAAGAAACACAAGCTGGAATCAAGATTGCCGGGAGAAATATCAATAACTTCAGATGTGTAGATGACACCACCGTTATGGCAGAAAGTGAAGAGGAACTAAAAAGCCTCGTGATGAAAGTGCAACAGGAGAGCGAAAAAGTTGGCTTAAAGCTCAACATTCAGAAAACGAAGATCATGGCATCTGGTCCCATCACTTCATGGGAAATCAATGGGGAAACAGTGGAAACAGTGTCAGACTTTATTTTTTGGGGCTCCAGAATCACTGCAGATGGTGACTGCAGCCATAAAATTTAAAGACGCTTACTCCTTGGAAGGAAAGTTATGACCAACCTAGATAGCATATTCAAAAGCAGAGACATTACTTTGCCGACTAAGGTCCGTCTAGTCAAGGCTATGGTTTTTCCTGTGGTCATGTATGGATGTGAGAGTTGGACTGTGAAGAAGGCTGAGCACCAAAGAATTGATGCTTTTGAAGTGTGGTGTTGGAGAAGACTCTTGAGAGTCCCTTGGACTGCAAGGAGATCCAACCAGTCCATTCTGAAGGAGATCAGCCCTGGGATTTCTTTGGAAGGAATGATGCTAAAGCTGAAGCTCCAGTACTTTGGCCACCTCATGCGAAGAGTTGACTCACTGGAAAAGACTCCAATGCTGGGAGGGATTGGGGGCAGGAGAAGGGGACAACCAAGGATGAGATGGCTGGATGGCATCAAGGACTTGATGGACTTGAGTCTGGGTGAACTCCGGGGGATGGTGATGGACAGGGAGGCCTGGCGTGCTGTGATTCATGGGGTCACAAAGAGTCGGACACGACTGAGTGACTGAACTGAACTGAACTGAACTGTCTGACTTAAGATCCATCTATGTTGTTAGGAATGAAAGGACTTCCCTCTTCCTCATGGTTGAATAATATTCCATTGTGTATATAAATATATCATTTTCTTTACCTATCCATCCATCAAAGGACATTTAGGTTAATCTCATGATGTGGTTATTATAAATAATGCTGCAATGAACCTGGAAGTGCATGTATCTTTTTGAATTAGCGTTTTCATTTCCTCTGGATAAATATCCAAATGTGGAATTTCTGGATCTTAGGGTCGTTCTATTTTTAGGAACCTCTGTACTGTTTCCCACAGTGGTTATGCCAATTTACATTCCCATCAATAGCACACAAGGGATTCCCTTTTCTTCATATCCTCACCAACACTTGCTATTTCTTTCCTTTTTGATAATAACCATTCCAACAGGTGTGAGGTAATACTTCCTTGTGATTTTCTTTCTCTTGTGACTTCTGGTAATATTTTTAAATCCTCTAACCTTGTCTGTCTAGAAAAACGAGCATGGAAATAATCTCACTTTGCATGTTGTTGAGATGAAATAATGTAAGGGAGGACTAGCAGTCCTGGCACTTGGCAGCAACACTCACTAAATGTTAATTCTTGAAATGGAATCCACACCAGAATCTCTTTCATCATCTAGGACTTGATATTATACTTTGTCCTGCCTTTTTGCCATTTTGTTTCTGGATCAGAGCAGTCAGTCCTGTCAAGCTCCCTGAAAAGTCAGAGGCATTGCATTGATGAAGCAAGTGTCACTATGGCTGTTTCCTGGATGTGGCTCTGGGCTTGGCTGGCACTTTTCCTTTCTGCCTCTTTTTACTTCCCTCCACCTCCCATTCCCTAGCTCTACATTCCACCAATCTTGGTTGCCTCCTCATTCCTGTTCAGTATGGATCTGGCCCTCTATGTTTATGGATCAAGATAGTTTGTCACCATGAAGTTTGGTTGCTGGACTTTGTTTCCCCATTGCTGACCTCCTATAAGCCCAGCCTGTTCAGCTGACCTTTCAGTTCAGACCAAGCCCTTATCTCTAATGTGTCTTAAGATTCTGGGGTAGTATATTAGATTTCAAAATGTCTAGGTCCCTATGATGAATTTTTCCTGCCAGAGGTTAGAAAGTCAAATTAGTTTGCATTTGTCTACTTGAGTACTGGGTGGATGATTCCTACTTATGTCTGTCTCTTTGTCTCTCTTAGTCACCTAATATCTCAGTTTCCTCAAATTGTCCCAGTTCACCCTATTGTCCTAAAGAAATTAACAACATCCTCTTTTATTTTCAGAAGTACCCTGGTTTGGAAGATATATCTTCCAGACCTATTTTCAGGTCTAGTATATATTTAAGCTTCAATTCAAATAGTAACAATGGTGGGTGACCAAGCGAAAAATATTTATTTTCACTACAATAACAAGGACTGTGAGAAGGAAAATCAGATTGAAGTCACAATTTTCAGAAATGGTGCTTCAAAAAGTTTTCTTTCTTGGGTAAACTGTTTTTTATCATAGCAAGTAGTGTTTTGAAAAACCTGGTAGAGGCATGCTACATAATTTACATTTTAAGTGGTTGACCCTTGTTCAATGGAGTAACTATAAGCAAGCTAAAAATGTTCAAGGGAAAAACACACAGTGACATCACACATTAAAATATGCCTTTGAAAGCTTCTCCCCATTTTTTTCACACCTCACTTCATATGACAGGATAGAATACATCTTTCACAAAGAGGTGTGAACAAGAAATCTAATAATAATCAGAACTAGAAGGAGTTGGCAGAGTCTGTTCATCCTAAAATTGTGTAGTCATGTTAAGAAACAACAGAGAGAAATCCAAGGAGCTGGGAGGGAAAGCTCCTAGCTTTGTTACCATCAGCTATCTCTACCTGATTTGACAGACAGAGTGCCTGATGAACTATGAATGGAGGTTCGTGATATTGTATAGGAGGCAGTGATCAAGACCATCCCCAAGAAAAGGAAATGCAAAAAGGCAAAACTGTTGTTTGCGGAAGCCTTACAAATAGCTGAGAAAAGAAGAGAAGCTAAAGGCAAAGGAGAAAAGGAAAGATATATACATCTGAATGCAGAGTTCCAAAGAATAGCAAGGAGAGATAAGAAAGCCTTCCTCAGTGATCAGTGCAAAGAAATAGAGGAAAACAATAGAATGGGAAAGACTAGAGATCTCTTCAAGAAAATTAGAGATACAAAGAGAACATTTAATGCAAAGATGGGCACTATAAAGGAAAGAAATGGTATGGACCTAACAGAAACAAGATATTAAGCAGAGGTGGCAAGAATACATAGAAGAACTATACAAAAAAGATCTTAATGACCCAGGTAAGTACGATGGTGTGATCACTCACCTAGAGCCTGACAACCTGGAGTGTGAAATCAAGTGGGCCTTAGGAAGCATCACTATGAACAAAGCTAGTGGAAGTGATAGAATTCCAGTTGAGCTATTTCAAATCCTAAAAGATGATGCTGTGGAAGTGCTGAACTTAATATGCCAGCAAATTTGGAAAACTCAGCAGTGGCCACAGAACTGGAAAAGGTCAGTTTTCATTCCAATCCCAAAGAAAGGTAATGCAAAAGAGTGTTCAAACTACTGCACAATTGCACTCATCTCACATGCTAGCAAAGAAATGCTCAAAATTCTCCAAGCTAGGCTTCAACAGTATATGAACCGTGAACTTCCAGATGTTCAAGCTGGATTTAGAAAAGGTAGAGGAACCAGAGATCAAATTGCCAACATCTGTTGGATCATCGAAAAAGCAAGAGAGTTCCAGAAAAACATCTACTTCTGCTTTGTTGAGTACACCAAAGCCTTTGACTGTGTAGATCAAAACAAACTGGAAAATTCTTCGAGATGGGAATACCAAACCATCTTATCTTCCTTCTGAGAAATCTGTATGCAGGTCAAGAAGCAACAGTTAGAACTGGACATGGAACAATAGACTGGTTCCAAATAGGGAAAGGAGTACATTGAGGCTGTATATTGTCACCCTGCTTATTTAACTTACATGCAGAGTACATCATGTGAAATGCCAGGTTGGATGAAGCACAAGCTGGAATCAATATTGCTGGAAGAAGTATCAATAACCTCAGATATGCAGATGATAACCCTATGGCAGAAAGCAAAGAGGAACTAAAGAGCCTCTTGATGAAAGTGAAAGAGGAGAGTGAAAAAGCTGGCTTAAAACTCAACATTCAGAAAACTAAGACCATTGCTCCTTGGAAGAAAAGTTATGACCAACCTAGATAGTATATTCAAAAGCAAAGACATTACTTTACTGACAAAGGTCTGCCTAGTCAAAGCTATGGTTTTTCCAGTAGTCATATATGGATGTGAGAGTTGAACTATAAAGCAAGCTGAGCACCAAAGAATTGATGCTTCTGAACTGTGGTGTTGGAGAAGACTGTTGAGAGTCCCTTGGACTGCAAGGAGATCAAACCAGTCAATCCTAAAGGAAATCAGTCCTGAGCATTCTTTGGAAGGACTGATGCTGAAGCTGAAACTCCAATACTTTGGCCACCTGATGCAAGAACTAACTCACTGGAAAAGACCCTTGATGCAGAGAATGATTGAAGGCAGGAGCAGAAGGGCATGACAGAGGATAAGATGGTTGGATGGCATCACTGACTTGATGGACATAAGTTTCAGCAAGCTCTGGGAATTGGTGATGGATAGAGAAGCCTGGCATGCTGCAATCTGTGTTGTTGCAAAGAGTCACACATGACTGATCGACTGAACTGAACTGATCTCTGCCTTACAGAAGAGACATGAGCTAGTTAAATACCACACATTATCAAACCATGTTAGTGACACATGACTCTACTGGATAGGAAGAGACAATGCATATATGTGGCTTACAAAGGCGTGAAAATAGAATAACACCTTCATATATAACAGTGTCAGCTATGGTGGAAACTCAGGGCTCCCAAAACAGGTCATTTACCAGGTTTACAAATTCTCACTTATTCTGAAGAGGAATATATATTCCTGTCACTACTCATGGTATGTGTCATGCATTAAATCAACTCCTTCCCTTCCCCATTCTAAGAAAAGGCACAAAGGTATATAAGATGCCATGCAAAATCCTGCCACCTGGCATGCAGCTGAAAGGGAAAGGACAGCAAAATCCTAGAGGCGCTAGAATGGACTTGGAAACAACAGGCACCTTAATATCTTCTATATCAGCTAACAATAGAGAAATCAGGCTTTAAAGGAAGTTGCAAAGAAAAAGCTGGATCTTATTCATTCATTAAAGGAATATCAGTCCTCAAGGTTAGTTAAATAAAAGCAATCTCTCAGACATAACACACTGTAATTCATACCTGGTTACTCTGAACAATGGCATGATTTATATTTAGCTCCAGGTTGTCAGTCTTTGACATTCTACCCACCCGCATATTTGCATATTCAGAAGGTGTACAAACACAAAAATATTAAAATGAAATCCACTATACATTATAGTAGAATGACATGTAATTTATTCATAACTGAGTTAGGCCATACTCAAAATTCACTTAAATAAGCAAATGATTATGCAAACGTCTAATAATACTAAAATTGATAGTCAGAGGTATAAAATACCATGGGGATGAAATGCCATGGTAAATACTATTCAACAGACTATAATCATAATTCTGAACTAAATCATGGTTTTTAGAATGACTTTAAGCAGTTTCGAAATGATTTGATTTTGTTTCCCTGCCAAGCAATTTACTTCTTCCACTGATAAAAGACAGGGCCATTAGTTTCATAAGTCAGGTTCTTCTCTTGCAACACAGTTTCTTGCAAAAAAATTTTTTAATATTACTTTTTGACATAGACAACAAACCAGCCAGCACTCAGTGCCCCAAGCAAAGATGCTTGGATCAGAACAGGGCCTGGGTTTAACTCTGAGTTCAGCAAGAGGCAGGCAGTGAAAAAGCTTTTGCAGCATTTGCAGTATGCGTACTTCTTTTCTGAGGCTGAAGCATCATAAACATATTTAGGCATCCAAGCCAGTAAAATTATGAGAATAAAATAATACGATGTCCAGATGACAATGCCACAATTACAACTAGGGGTAAATTACAGTATAATTCTGTAGTGCTTCAGACAAAAACAACACCTACCTAAATTTGCTGCTTGTAAGCCTTGTTACATTTTCATGAGGTGCAGTGGTGTTTGTAATAATGATTTATCTTATCATGTGTCTGTTTGTATCATTTTAAATTCTTATACTTTATTGGAATGAGGTCCAAGCATGAACCTGGTCTGAAGAGCTAGCAGCTGTAGTCACAAAACATATCAATAAATTAAAAGGCTTTCACAGAACAAAATTCAGCTAAATCTTTTACATATAAAATACAGCTAGAGAAATACAATTCTTCAATGCTAAATTATGAGTGAGAGGAAGACAATTTAAAAAAATAGAAAACTCTCTCCATACTGGGTGTCAAGGCAAGATGTAACACTGCATGATGCCACAATATGAGCAGTCACTGGATGACAGATACTCCAGACATTGTGGTATCTGGGGATCTGGTAATTATGACCAAGATATGAAAACACTGTAACAAAAGGCATGCATACAATCACTGAGTGCATTCAGTGCATGAGCTGGGACCTAAGCAGAGATCTAACACAATAATGAGGCAGTGTTCCGGGCTATCCATTAAAACAAGTGTGGGTGACTACATGTTGATTAAACCTTCTGAGGCAGCAAAGTGCGGGCACAATGCCATGTCTGGATTCTGCAGCTGTTTTATGATCCTCTTGCGGAATTTCTCTCGCACACGATTAAATTCCATTATGTCCATAGGGTCCTCTTCAATCCAAAACTTATGAAACTCGTGCATCAAATAACCTGTTAGAGATAAGACAAATGACAAGAATGCAAGAGGAAAAAAAAATCCTTAATCTTATTCAAAATCACCCTGAATGCTGAAAGAGATGTCAAACCAAGTATCGGCAACTATGGAGTGCAAATGCAATAAATACTACTGTTTCATCTGTTAAGAAACGAATCGCCAGTCTAGGTTTGATGCAGGATACAGGATGCTTGGGGCTGGTGCACTGGGATGACCCAGAGGGATGGTATGGGGAGGGAGATGGGAGGGGGGTTCAGGACTGGGAACACGTGTACACCCGTGGCGGATTCATGTTGAAGTATGGCAAAACCAATACAATATTGTAAAGTAAAAAAAAAATATATTCTTTAAAACTAGTGCAAGTAGAAGCTACCAATCTACAAGATTTTTGCACTTGGTCCCAGAATTATTCTCACTCTTCTAGAGCTGCTGCTAAGTCGCTTCAGTCATGTCTGACTCTGTGTGACCCCACAGACGGCAGCCCACCAGGCTCCTCTGTCCCTGGGATTCTCCAGGCAAGAATATTGGAAAAATCAATTCTGCCATTTCTAGAATATGAATAACATCTGGAACATATTCTGAAAGGTAGACAGTAACTACTTCATTCTTCCCCTCCTAGTTAAATTAACATAATGGTCTGATTTTTCAAAGTACTCCACTCAGCCTTTTTTCTCTTGAAATTTGATTTGAATAAAGTTTTAAATTACCCTGACAAGTCAAGCAATTGCATTTTGACTATTATCAGACAATGAAAACTATAAATCAACTCTGAATAATACAGACTGATCATTAAACTACATGAAATTGTTAATAAGACACTTTTGCTTTGAACCATAATTTCATATTCAAATCTTTTTGTCTCAAAAACGTTGTCTAGGTCGGGGACATTTTGGAATAAATGCTAAGTATTTGATATGAGAACCTACTTACTGTATTTTGCTTCCCAACTGTGACCTCCTTCTACCACATTTAAAACTGAAAGGTGAATCAGTTCAGCTCCGTTACTCAGTAGTGTCCAACTCTTTGCAACCCCATGGACTGCATATGTCAGGCTTCCCTGTCCATCACCAACTCCTGGAGCTTGCTCAAACTCATGTCCATTGAGTCAGTGATGCCATTCAACCAGCTCCTCCTCTGTCATTCCCTTTTCCTCCTGTCTTCAATCTTTCCCAGCATCAGGGTCTTTTCAAATGATTCAGTTCTTCATATCAGGTGGCCAAAGTATTGGAGTTTTAGCTTTGGCATCAGTCCTTCCATTGAATATTCAGGGCTGATTTCCTTTAGAACTGACTGGTTTGATCTCATTGCAGTCCGAGGGACTCTCAACAGTCTTCTCTAACACCACAGTTCAGAAGCATCAATTCTTCAGTGCTCAGCTTTCTTTATGGTCCAACTCTCACATCCATACATGACTAGTGGAAAAACCAGAGCTTTGACTAAACAGACCTTTGTTGACAAAGTAATGTCTCTGCTTTTTAATATGCAGTCTAGGTTGGTCATAGCTTTTCTTCCAAGGAGCAAATGTCTTTTAATTTCATGGCTACAGTCACCGTCCACACTGATTTTGGAGCCCAAAATAAAGTCTGTCACTGCTTCCATTGTTTCCCCATCTATTTCCCATTAAGTAATGGGACCAGATGCCATTATCTTCGTTTTCTGAATGTTGAGCTTTAAGCCAACTTTTTCACTTTCCTCTTTCACTTTCATCAAGAGGCTCTTTAGTTCTTCTTCATTTTCTACCTTAAGGGTGGTATCATCTGCATATCTTAGGTTATTGATATTTCTTCTGGCTATCTTGATTCCATCTTGTGTTTCATCTAGTCCAGCATTTCGCCTGATGTACTCTGCATATAAGTTAAATAAGCAGGGTGACAATATACAGCCTTGACGTACTCCTTTTCCTGTTTGGAACCTGTTTTTTCATGTCCAGTTCTAACTGTTGCTTCTTGACCTACACACAGATTTTGCAGGAGGCAGGTCAGGTGGTCTGGTATTCCCATCTCTTGAAAAATTTTCCAGTTTGTTGTGATCCACACAGTCAAAGGCTTTGGCATAGTTAATAAAGCAGAAGCAGATGTTTTTCTGGAACTCTCTTGCTTTTTTGATGTTCCAACAGATGTTGGCAATTTGATCTCTGGTTCCTCTGCCTTTTCTAAATCCAGCTTGAACATCTGGAAGTTCATGGTTCACATACTGTTGAAGCCTAGCTTGGAGAATTTTGAGCATTACTTTGCTAGCCTGTGAGATGAGTGCAATTGTGCAGTAGTTTGAACACTCTTTTGCATTGCCTTTCTTTGGGATTGGAATGAAAACTGACCTTTTCCAGTCCTGTGGCCACTGCTGAGTTTTCCAAATTTGCTGGCATATTAAGTTCAGCACTTCCATAGCATCATCTTTCAGGATTTAAAATAGCTCAACTGGAATACCATTGCCTCCACTAGCTTTGCTTTATTTACCACTGTTGACAATAAACAGGCACTGTGAAAAATTCTTTAATGAGGAATTCACTTTTCCACAATGTGAATTTCACTCACTCTAAATGTTATCTAAGACAGCACAGGGTTTTAGAAGAATACAAATCCATTGGTTTCACAATTTTTCTACCTTACATGCAACTATAGGAAAACATTTTGAAAGGTTTAAGTGACTAGAATAAGAGTTGAAGGTGGAGGGGTTGTTAATAATCTAACACCATTCTCCTTCCTCTCAAGGCTACAAAAGTCAAGCTGTAAATCTTGAAAACTGATTCCCTGGAACTTTCTTTCTCTATTACATCAGAAAAATAATTAGACACCGTGACATTATTCTAATCAAAATGTGAAAATGGTGGCTTAGCTTCCAGGGTACATATCATGATCGTAAAACTTCACTCATTTATATAACATTACTGAGTGTTCACAAACCCATTTGGCTTACTGATTGGTTGGCTCATCTGCTAATTAACAAACATGTAACAGATACAAGGAAATGGTAGAGCTCCATGCTCCTCAACTCTCAGTTTTTTGGAGGGACCAAGGCAGAAAATTTCAGATAATGATTTGTTAGCTAAGGAAGCTAACATGACATGGAGAGCAGAGGAAGGAAAGAGAAGCCAGTCTCTTTTAATTGCTTACAGTTTTATTGCTTACAGTCTCTTATTTAATTCTCACAACAGCCTTATAGAATAGGAAATACAGATAAGTCTACATTTTACAGATGAGGACAGTGGGTTTAAACAGATACCTGAATGGTGTACAATCACACAATTATAGCTGGAAGCTAGGACATGAAATAAACTGCCTTTTCCAGTGGACTTGCTTCTTCTGGTTATTATTCCTGTGTATAGTTCCTTCTTTTGAAGGTCAAAGAAAAGCTAATTCTTTTTTTTTCTTCTGGCCATTGTACTTCCTTCTGCTCACTCCACCTAATCTCATTTCATTTCAATGCAGCTGCACGTTCAGTGGAGCTTTAGATCGAATGTAATTCTTACAGCACATTGACGTAGCAGCGCAGTCAGTGCTCACTGAGTAATACTGTAAAGTCTAAATAACAGAGCTCTTATATATTCTTTCACCTAGATGAAATGCCTGTTTGGAATACAAACATGCCTTTCCAACCCAGGACTGCAGCAAATTTGTTGTTGCCTGACTGTGTCCTGGTTTTGCTTCACTGCATTTGATTAGTACACAACAGAAACATACATAAGGACACAGGAAACTGCAAGAATATTAAAGAGGAGATGTGCAAAACTGATTACATTTGATAGAGGAATAAAAAATCCAGGGCACAGTTAGCTTCTTCTAAAGAGGCCTAGTCTCTCTATTATAGGAGTAAATATAATCACCTAGTTGTCAAAGTAAGAGTTGTAATCACAAATACAAGGGACTTCCACTTTCCATTAATAAGTCATTAAAATGTTAGTATTTCAAAATTTGCTTTTTTATTCGAGTCGTACATATTTTTGCTGTTCAGTTGCTAAGTTGTGTTTGACTCTCTGTGACCCCAAGGACTGTAGCATGCCAGGCTTCCCTGTCCTTCACTATCTCTCAGAGTCTGCATAAATTCATGTCTACTGAGTTCTGATACTATCCAACCATCTCATCCTCTGTTGCTCTTCTCCTCCTACTCTCAATCTTTCCCAGTATCAGGGTCTTTTCCAGTGAACTGGCTCTTCACATAGGTGGCCAAAGTACTGGAGCTTCAGCTTTATCACCAGTCCTTCCAATGAATATTCAGAATTGATTTCCTTTAGGATTGACTGGTTCGCCTCCTTGGTGTCCAATGGACTCTCAAGAGTCTTTTTCTCCAGCACCACAATTCAAAAGCATCAATTTTTTTGGCATTCAGTCTTCTTTATGGTCCAATTCTCACATCCCTGTATGTCTACTGGAAAAATCACAGCTTTGACTCTATGGATCTTTGTCAGCAAAGTGATGTCTCTGCTTTTTAATACACTGTCTAGGTTTGTCATTGCTTTTCTTCCAAGGAGCAAGCATCTTTTAATTTTGTGGCTACAGTCACCATCTTCAGTGATTCTACAACTCAAGAAGATAAAATCTGCCCTGTTACCACTTTTTCCCCATCTATTTACATGAAAGCATGGGACCAGATGTCATGATCTTAGTTTTTTGAATGCTGAGTCTGAAGCCAGTTTTTTCACTCTCCTCTTTCACCCTCATCAAGAGACACTTTTTAGTTCCTCTTCACTTTCTGCCATTAGAGTAATATCATCTGGATATCTGAGGTTGTCAATAATTCTCCTGGCAATCTTGATCTCAGCTTGTGGGTCTTCCAGCCTGGCGTTTTGCATGGTGTACTCTGCACAGAAGTTAAATAAGCAGGGTGACAATATCAATATGCAGCCTTGACCTACTCCTTTCCCAATCTGGAACCAGTCTACTGTTCCCTGTCCAGTTTTAACTGTTGCTTCTTGACCTACATACAGGTTTTTCAGGAGGCAGGTAAGATGGTCTGGTATTCCAATCTCTGACGAATTTTCCACAGTTTGTTGTGATCCACAGTCAAAAGCTTTAGCATAGTCAATGAACTTATTGATGTACAGCTGATTTACAATGTTGTATTAGTTTCAGGTGTACAGCAAAATAATTCAGTTATACATATGTATACCTATTCTTTTTCATATTCTTTCTCTTTTTGGTTATTACAACATATTCAGTATACTTTTGTGCTATACAGTAGGTCCTTCTTAGTTAACTATTTTATGTATAGTGTGTATATGTAAATCCCACCCTCCTAATTTAACCTCTCCCTCTTTCCCCTTTGGTAGCCATAGTTTGTTTTCCATTTATGTGGGTCAGTCTATCTTTTGTTGTTGTTGTTGTTGTTAAGTTCATTTGTATTTTTTTCAGATTTCACATAAAAGCAATATCATATGATATTTGTCTTTGCCTGGTTTACTTCATTTAGTAGGATAATCTCTAGGTCCATCCATGCTGCTATAATTGGCATTATTTCATTCTTTTTTTATGTCTGAGTATATTGTATTGTATATCTATCTATCTGTCTATATCATATCTTCTTTATCCATTCATCTGTTGATGGACATTTAGGTTGCTTCCATTCCTTGGCTACTGTAAATAATGCTGCAATGAACACTGGCATGCATGTATCCTTTTGAATTATAGTCTTCTCTGGATATATGCCCAAGAATGAGACTGCTGTTCTTTCTTTTTTTTTTTTTTTTTTAAGGAACCTCTACACTGTTCTCCATAGTAGCTGTATCAATTTACATTCTCACCAACAATGTAGGAGGGTTCCCTTTGCTCCATGCCCTCTCCAGCATTTATTATTTGTAGACTTTTCTATGATGGCCATTCTGACCAGAGTGAGGTGAAATCTTATTGTAGTTTTGATTTATATTTCTCTAATAATTAGTGATGCTGTTGTTTAGTCACTAAGTCATGTCCAACTCTTTTTCAACCATGTGGACTAGCCCGCCAGGATCCTCTGTTCATGGGACTTCCCAGACAAGAACACTGGAGTGGGTTGCCATTTCTTCCTCCAGAGGATCTTCCCAATCCAGGGATCTAACTTCCAACTCCTGCATTTGCAGCCAGATTCTTTACCACTGAGCCACCAGGGAAGCCCCAATAATTAATGATGAAAGTGAAAGTGAAAGTCACTTAGTTGTGTCTGACTCTTTGAGACCCCATGGGCTATAGAGTCCATGGAATTCTCCAGGCCAGAATACTGGAGTGGGGAGCCTTTCCCTTCTCCAGGGGATCTTCCCAACCCAGGGATCGAACCCAGGTCTCCTGCACTTTACCACCTGAGCCACAAGGGAAGCCCAATTAATGATGATGAGCATCAAACTATACATAGAGTCAAATAGTTTAATAAGTTTTGTTACAAAACACAAACAAAACCTCAGAAATCCTGCCTATCCTAATTCTTGGTTCCTTAAATAAACATTTCAATTCATTCAGTTGATTCTTTGATTATTGACTTCCATAGCTCTAAATAACATATTTTCCATTGCTTGATTTTTTTACTTCCTTCATTTTGAAGATTCTCTTCTCTTTCCTTATAGATCTCCTGCTTTCTGGACCCCACTTATTCCTGTAAGGATTACTCTCTTGTTTCCTGGAAACACATCCTTCAAGAACTTTCTTATAAAGATACAAAAAAGTAAAATGTTTAAGACCTCGCACCTAAAAAATGTGTTTATTTTATTCCCACATTTAACTAGTAAGTTAGACTGGTTATAGAATTCTAAATTGGAAACTATATTCCCTTAGATTTTAAATAACATTCTCAAATGTTTGAAGACGTTATTATACCATCTTCTAGGCTAAAATGTTGCTGTTGAGAAGTCCAGTGCCATCTTAATTCTCAATTCTTTATGTGACAGACTTGGAAATATTTAGAATCATTTCCTCCCTAAGTCATAAAATTTCACAATGATATGGACCAGAGTGTGAATCCATTTTAATCTATTACACTAGTTCTTACTAGCTGAAATATGAAAAGTCATCCTTCAGTTGTGAATATTTTCTTGATGTATCACTTTGACTCATTCCCCTTAGTTTCACTGTTCTTTTTCTGACCCTTCTATTATAGACATCTAAGAATGGTCCTTTCAAACCTTTCTTTTCTGTTTTCCATCTATATTTCTTCTACTTTCTGGAAGAGTTTCTAGCTTTATCTTCTAATTTTCCCTCAAGGTTTCATTTATATAATCTGATTTTTAATTTCTAAGAGTACTCTTTTGTTCTCTTGAGTGCTCATTCTATGGCACCTTGTTCATGTTTCACAGTAGCAATTCTTCTCTTTATCTTCTGGGGGCAATAATGATACATATTTCTAAAGTTTTCTTCTCTCTGCATTGTTTCTATTTCTTTAGAGTGGCTTTATTTCTGCCTGCTTTAGACTCTCTTTCATGCTTGAGGCTTTCCTTACTGTTTTTGCTATCTAGGGCTACACTCAATATGCCAGCAAATTTGAAAATTAAGCAGTGGCCAAAAGACTGGAAAGGTCAGTTTTCATTCCAATCCCAAAGAAAGGCAATGCCAAAAAATTTTCAAAAAGTGTACAATTGCACTCATCTCACAGACTAGCAAAGTAATGCTCAAAATTCTCCAAGCCAGGCTTCAACAGTATGTGAACTGTGAACTTCCAGAATTTCAAGCTGGATTTAGAAAATGCAGAGGAACCAGAGATCAACTTGCCAACATCCACTGGATCATTAAAAAAGCAAGAGAGTTCCAGAAAAACATCTGCTTCTGCTTTATTGACTACGCCAAAGCCATTGACTGTGTGCATCACAACAACTGTGGAAAATTCTGCAAGAGATGGGACTACCAGACCACCTGACCTGCCTCCTGCAAAATCTGTATGCAGGTCAAGAAGCAACAGTTAGACCCAGACATGGAAAAACAGACTGGTTTCAAATCAGGAAAGGAGTACGTTAAGGCTGTATATTGTCACCCTGCTTATTTAACTTATATGCAGAACACATCATGTGAAATGCTTAGCTGGATGAATCACAAGCTGGAATCAAGATTGCTGGGAGAAATAACATTAACCTCAGATATGCAGATGACACCACCCTTTTATGGAAGAAAGCAAAGAGGAACTAAAGAGTCTCTTGGTGAAAGTTAAAGAAGAGAGTGAAAAAGTTGGCTTAAAACTCAGCATTCAAAAAACGAAGATCACGGCATCTGGTCCCATCACTTCATGGCAAGTAGATGGGGAAACAGTGGAAACAGTGACAGACTTTATTTTTTGGGCTCCAAAATCACTGCAGATGGTGACTGCAGCAGTGAAATTAAATGACACTTCCTCCCTGGAAGAAAAGCCAAAAACAACCTGGACAGCATATTAAAAAGCAGAGACATTACTTTACCAACAAATTTCTGTCTAGTCAAAGCTCTGGTTTTTCCACTAGTCATGTATGGATGTGAGAGTTTGACCATAGAGTAAGCTGAGCGCCAAAGAATTGGTGTTTTTGAACTGTGGTGTTGGAGAAGATTCTTGAGAGTCCCTTGGACGGCAAAGAGATCAAACCAGTCAATCCTAAAGGAAATCAGTCCTGAATATCACTGGAAGGACTGATGCTGAAGCTGAAACTCCAATACTTTCGCCACCTGAGGCGAAGAGCTGACTCATTGGAAAAGACTCTGATGCTCGGAAAGATTGAAGGCAGGAGGGGAAGGGGACGATAGAGGATGAGATGGTTGGATGACATCACCAATTCAATGGACATAAGTTTAATGTGCTCTGGGAGTTGGAGATGGACCGGGAAGTCCATGGGCTCTTAAAAGTCCATGGGGTCGCAAAAAATTGGACATGACTGAGCAACTGCACTGACTGATTGATAAGAGGGATGGATCCACAATGCCTGGAGTCTCAAATGGGAAGATCTGAAGGTTGGGGGAGGTGACTTGACAGCTGGTGGCAGGAATCATTTGGAGGCATATTCACTCACGTGTCTAGTAGTGGATGCTGACTATCCATTGAGACCTCCTCTGAGGCTGTCAATCTTGATTGCTACATATGGCTCCTCTGTGTGTCCTGGATTTCCTCACAACACAAAGGAATCAGATCCCTTAAATGGTGGTTCATGCTTCCAAAGGCAGCTCAATCCCTGACCTCCAGATCAAAACTTTTTTTCTTTAAAAAAATTATTTTATTGATATATAGTTGTGTTACAATGTTTTGTTAATTTCTTCTGCACAGTAAAGTGACTCAGTTATACATATATGAACATTCTTTACAATATTCTTTTCCAATATGGTTTATCATAGAATATTGAATATAGTTCCCCAGGATATACAGTAAGACCTTGTTGTTTATCATTCTATATATAACAGTTTGCATCTGCTAACTCTAACCTCATTCCATCCCTTCTCCAATCTCCTGTTCCGTGGCAACCACACATCTGTTCTCTACCTCCATGGGTTTGTTTTTGTTTCATAGATAGGTTCATTTGTGTCATAATTTAGATTCTACATATAAGTGATATCCTGTGGTATTTGTCTTTCTCTTTCTGACTTACTTCACTTAGTATGATAATCTCTAGTTGCATTCACTACAAATGGCATTATTTCATTCTTTTTTATGGCAGAGTAGTATGGTATTCCATTGTATATATGTACCACATCTTCTTTACCCACAAATGAAAGCCTTTCCTAAAGTAGTGCTAGAAGTCACATAGTATGAATTCTGCTTATTTACTGGTCAGGTCAGTTGGGCTGGGATGACAGGAATGCAAAAACCCTACTTCCTAACAGAAGAAGTATCAAAGAATTTGAGGACATGTTTTTAAGCATCTAACTCAAATATATGATAATAACTTGGCTCTCTGTAGTGTATTTTACTAAATAAAAAGACAATTGGAATAAAAGTTAATTGGAAGCTCTAAGCACTAGGTAGGGTTTGCTGATAGTGAGCATGACTGTAGAGTGATATTGCTAGGCTGTTTCATGGGGCAGACCCGGAGGTCAGCGTTTTCAGCTATTTTCTCTTGGGATGTTCAGATCTCAGAGAAGGCCTTTGTCAATCTCTTGACTGGCTGCCAAAGTGATAGGAACTGAGTAGGAGAAGGAGCCTGGGTCTCAGTCTTCATCATCACTTTCAGTATGGTTCGCCATTAACTGTATCTGATTCTCATCAGACCAGAAACCCTTTATTTTTCTCTCTCTGGAAAGTAACCAGCCTTTGCTGAGGAGGGGGCAGGACAGCAGCTGTCTCTTGGAAAACGGGATTTAGGCCTCTAAGAGATTCTTAACATATTTTCAAGCAAACTTGCCAGTTTTGGTCTTATGTTAACCCTCATTTCTGAGATATTTAATGCTGCCAATTCTTGAACCTTTTGAAGAGTCTTGTGGAATAAATCAGGTTGCTTCTTACTTTCCATGCCACCTGTTAGGGATCTGCTTTCTTAAGGCCACTAACTCATTCACCACTTAATCTGTTTTCCAGCTTTCAAAATGAGATTTTCTTGTCTTGTTTCTGATTTTTATCTTTGTGGGTTTATGCTTTCTTTCATTTCAGTTCAGTTCAGTTCACTTCAGTCACTCAGTTGTGTCCGACTTTTTGCAACCCCATGAACTGCAGCATGCCAGCCCTCCCTGCCCATCACCAACTCCGGGAGCCTACTCATACCCATGTCCACTGAGTTGATGATGCCATCCAACCATCTCATCCTCTGCCTTAGGATTTTCCTAAGAACTTTCTATGGAGTGGAATTTCAGAAGGGAGTGTAATACATACACTAATTATGTCATCTTTAACTGGATGTCCTGATTAGGCAGATATAAAAGATGATAGAATCCTAGATAATATAAGCATTATTAATTTAGGAATTTAAATAAAATAAATATCTGTTAACTTTTGACTTTATCACATTTTAAAAATGAACCAAGGAACAACACTTTCCTGCGGTAGATTTGGGGTGGAATAATGGGGTCTTAACCATAATTAGAAAGAGTGCAGATCTGGTTGCCAACTTAACAGCAGAAAACAAAAAAAAGCTAAAAAAAGACGGAAGGAGAAGAACTTTGACATTTTCTTGCTAAAAAAGCTTAAGTACAGGCCCTCAGTGCAATAAGCAATGTTCAAATGGACAGGAGCCTGGCATGCTCATGGGGTCACAAAGAGCTGGACACGACTTGGCGACTGAACAACAAACTACAAAATAACTTATAAGGCATTTCTTCTATAAATTGCTTAGGGTTACTTGATGATTTGGCAGATTATCTTTCTATGTTCCTCCAAACCAGTTAACGTCTGGCCTGCAAAGATAATAATGACACATAGCTACATTTTAAGATTCTGCTTTTAAAATTGGACAATAGCATCCCAGGACTCTACTAAACAGGCTTGATCTTTATCTTCTGAAACCTCAGCACAACTGCAACCTCAGGTTCAGGATCAACAATAATTCCCTCTATTAGTACCTACAGTTAGAAGGAACTGCAAACTCTACCCTCTGTAGCAACAGTAGTAGTAGCAGTAAAATTAATACCAACAACTCCACCACCATCTGTATCCCCCACTAAACCACCACCTCCTGTTTCTAACGTTCACGGAGCACTTTCTAATGTTCACTAGCTAATAAAAAAACATTTTATCTTCATCTCATTTTGCATCCATTTTATAGATGAGATGGCTGAGGTTTAGGGGAGGGTAGTAAATGTAGATCTGGAGTCAACTCAGGCTGTTTTCAAAGCCTGTACAGTTAAGTGTCATGCTGGATCAGAGGGAGAAAGACATCCATGATGTCTTTAAGTCAGATGGGAAGTTGATACATTGTTATTAGGCAAGAGGAGGGAAGGAGAAAAGATTCATGATGCCTGAAAGTATGTAGTTTTGAATGAGAAAACAAAATACAAACTAAAGGAGAAGTTCACGGCTCCAAAGCAACCAAATCACAAAGATCTCTCAGCTTCAGCCCTGGCCGAGAGCATTCTCTATAGAAGTCTATGTCAATAATTAAGCAACAAGACACTTACAGAATGTTTGCTGGAAGTGTGATAATGTTGGAGCTTCTG
This sequence comes from Capricornis sumatraensis, assembly GCF_032405125.1. Lineage (NCBI taxonomy): Eukaryota > Metazoa > Chordata > Mammalia > Artiodactyla > Bovidae > Capricornis > Capricornis sumatraensis. The sequence continues at coordinate 19,108,695 of NC_091084.1, read as the reverse complement.
GAGCGATGTTGTAGAAATGAGTTTTTAGAGCTCCGCTCACCAGTAGATTATATGCCAGATCAGTTATATTGATGCCTACAATTGCAAACGAGTACCTGTAAAATACAAGCCACAACACTAACTGTGTGTCACATATAGGAAGTAAGCATCTCAAAAAAAATGGTAATTTGATTTTTACGTTACTATTAAATTATGAGAATGCCAGATTTCCCTTCCTCACAGTCTTATCAAAACTCTGAATCTTATTAATTAACAGAAAATTTTAACAATGTTTGCCAAGAGAATTGAGAGTTTATATGCTTTAACTTACTAACTCCATTCCCAAATATATGAGAAAAAACCAGAAAATGAAAAAGCTTTATATGCAATGATAGTCATTTATATGGCAAAGATATATAAATTATTCACATAGCCTAAAGAAGATGATTGGAGAAATAAGTTATGGTAATCTCATAGTATACTACAGCTAGTAAAACTATATTCCTAAAGATTTAAGCAGGATATAAAACAATATACAAGGAACAAGCCAAGTTTTATTATATACATTCAAATGTGAACAAAAATATTCTAAGAAATGCTACAAAATATTAGTATGGGTATATTAGAGTAACATGCTAGGGTGTTTCTGTTTACTTCTCTATATTTTTGAAATGTTCTATAATAAATCAAATATTACTTTTAAAAATTAGTATCTTAATACTCAGGGTATATTTTCTAGTTCATTTTCCACATGTCTATTCAAAATTAAGTCAAATGGAGTTCTGAAGTCTTCTCTGGTACTATAAATCCAGCACATAAAAAAGTTCTCTGTTCAGAAATATTTTTGGATGACATGAGGCATTATAAAAAATGTTCTAAAGTAAAATCTTAACTAATAGCCAGACACTTGACAGAAATCCTTAAAAGCAAACTAGCAAATACTATTCCAGATTATGATTTTTGAAAATCATTTCCATACAGTTATAACTTTCTAAACCTTATGACTAGAACACAGGCAAAGTAGTACCATACAATCATATAAGTAAATCCAAAAAAACATAAACAGGTCCTTTTCAAAACTGGATTATTTATTTCCATCAGGACAAGTGGATTTTCATCCTTGTCATTCTTTGCAGTGCTCTTAGGACATTTTTGTTCTGGTTCTGGCTCAGACTGACAACCTGTTATATAAGGAGTCCCACACTCACCCAATTGCTTTATCCATCCTTTTCTTCTCCCATTCTGCTTTGCTGAATTTGCTGAATAAATGAGTGAACAAATAAATAAATATGTAAGATTTGATCTCTAATTAGCACCTGTTCTCTTTTAATTTTTTTTAAAACTGTTGACTAGATGTGGGGATGTCTATAACTCAGTTAGCAAACACTAATCAATTTAAATGTTATTAACTAAAAAGTTATAATGCAATTTGTACAGAGCTCGGAAATGGAATTATTTAAAGCCATGGTACTTATCCCTATTCACTATAGTACAGTAATGAGAGACAGACCTAAAAGTCAACCATACTCTTTTATATCATCCATTAATTATCAAACAATACTTCCTCCATGAAACCTTGCCTGGTATCGCTCTCTCCTCTAGCAAGATGCTACCTCACCCTCTCATATTTCCCCACACTGCACTTTATCTGGTTTTCCCTCATGGTAATTATATTATTTAACCTTATTTGTGATGTCTTATACACACCAGATTCCAAATAAACATTCACTGATAGTGAAAAAAAGAAAGATGGAAAGAAAAAAAGGAGGGAGGGAGGGGAGAAGGGAAGGAGAGACACATAAGCTTTAAAAATTCTGTTTCTTCCTCTGGCTAAGCCGAGATAACTAACCCACAGCAGACACATTTTAACACATTGTTTATAATTAGAGCTTCCGAATAAGACTATCTGAAGAAATGGTACTATAATAAAGGCATTCTGAAAATACTAACTTGCATTCTATTAGTCTGTGTACTTTCTTATGCCCCTTCTCACCCACTTCCATACTGCCAACATCTTGTGGGCAGGAGCCACCTTGCACTCTTCTTTGTGGCCAATGTGACCTTCACTCAGTGTTCTACACTAAAAACTGCCGTTCGTCTTGGAACTAAATACAGTTTTAAAGTTAGAGTTATTACAAACATTTAGCTTCCATCTAAGTAAGAAAAAGAGTTCTTCATAAAACAATGCAAACACTACATCAAAAGACACACATGTTATACACAGCACAAGCCCACAAAAACATGATGCAAAACTGGTGTTTTACTGTAAGTACTTCTTTCTATTCTATAAATGACTGGCTCTAATTCAAAGTAACTGTCTTTAACTCATATTAAAATAAGCCACTTCTTTTTAAAGTGTAATTGCTAATTATCAGCCAAAGAGGCATCAGGAGATTTTTACCTTAAACAACTCATACCCAAACTAAAAAGAGTTAGGTGTGAAATTTAAGAAGTTTTGTATAAACAAATTTATAAGCAGCTCTTTTCAACAAAGCTTTATAAATACATAGTGTCTCTGTATTTTGTTAAATTAAATCCATCTGCATTGGAAATATCAGAAAAGACCAAATGACCTCCACTCATTTCAATACTTATAAGTAATGATACTCTATAGGATATCCCAGCCCAAACAGAAGGAATTCCTCTCTTCAGGAAACATACACACCACAAACAAGCACAAAAGCAAACTGTCAAAATTCTCCTCTTAAACTCCAATCTGCTTTTATCCCTCAAGTTACTTCAGGATAGGTCTTCACAAGAGCAACAATGTATAATGCTTGCTGAAGGGTAGACATGGAAAAACCTTCCTTAGTATTTCCTGGCTTCTCCCTGTTCAGCACCTGAAATATTCAGGGTCTGAAAGAATATAGGGTGATATCACAATGGGTTAATAAATATTTCTTTCAGACACTGGTGAAGGACAGTGGTGATTTCAAGATTTCTGATTTGTATTCAATGACATTTACCACCAGTCTGAAGTGGTTAATAGTTGAACTTCATCTACTCAATTTTATTTGTAGCTTGAGGGACAAAGGATTTGCATGCCCCTCCACCCCACACATTCTAGTCTCTTTTTAAATAAGCGTAAACACACAAACCCTTAATACTTCCTCTCTGATGGCCAATACGGGACATAAAATTATAAAGCTTTTCTTTCAGAATGGTTCATAGACAAAATTAATCCCTCTCCAATAGTTTATTAACAAATATTTTAAACATATTGCCACTTCCCAAGGACCATGAAGGATTCATGTCTTCTACCTAATGCTTCTCCACAGAATAACAGTGCACACAGACTCCTCAGCCAATTTTAATTATAGGGAGTTCAGAATCTCTACATTAACAGAAACACATAATTCAATGTAGTTAAAAAATTAAAATAGCTTGATTTTAGCCATGCAAAGTATGGAGAAAGAGTTAAGGGATATTAGTGTTTTTCTCAAAGTAAATAAAAAGTAAAGAAAATGAAAACTTAACCTTAAAAAAGATTATAATTATAAATTTGGGAAGTATAGTATAATTTAATGAATCTTAGCCATTGAAGCTACAGTCAGTATAATATAAGATAAGAGGGGAGCCCCAAAGTCAATCTATACCTCTCATAGATTCTGAGAGTGGTATGATAAAATTTGGGACTTATTTAGTAATCATGAACACTGACAAGGACTCTGTTAATGCTGAGGAGCAAAAAGTGATACAAAAATATGAATACATAATAGAAGAACTCCTTATAATAAGAGTGACTAAAGCATGTATATACTCTTCATAATAATACAATTAGAAACACATTAATAGAAGAGTTAATATGCTTTGTGCAACAAAATTCCCAAATAAACTATCCATCTCTTGGAGTAGATGGGATCAGAGATGTGTGGTAACGTGTTCAGCCTTTAGGTAACATTTCAAAATGTTTTTCCAATAGACACGGCTGTAGAAAGACTTTGACATTTTCTATCAGGTCAGTCTAATCTGATTTTTTCTTTACCAAAATGCAGGTCAAATGTAATGAACTATATTATATAAAATGTCGGGAAATGTTTGCTTTTAGAAATTTTTCATGAATTTATATTTCTTGAAAAATTATTACCCATACTTAGCCTCAAATAAAAGTGAGAAAAAGCAAAAGCAAAGAAAAATACCTTATTTCCTCTTTAGTGATATCCCTTAATGCAATCAGTTAAAAAAAATTTAGAAAGTTAAATGAAAACACAAACAATTTACAATCTAGAATTTTATTAAGAAAATAAAAGAGCCTCAGCAATTTCAGACTTTCTCACTTGGTCTCTGACTTCAGGACTTCCATTCTTCCCTCTGTTCCCCCTCTGTGGTCCCTTGTGTTTACCTCTTTCATACTCTGCTTTCTCCTTCTTCTTTGCCCATCTCCTCAATCTTCCCAGACACCAGAGATACTACTAATCCCTTCAGGTAAATACATCTTTGACTTGAACAGTGCCACTTTACATCCTAAAACCTGTAACAAGTCTGACATTTTAACCTTCCTATTCAGCATTTGTCAAAAGTGCTTGTTTGAAAGAGCTTTAAGCCTCACTTCTGGTGGGTTGACTCTCTTGAGAATTTCTTCAATAGAGCCAGAAGTTAATTCTACCTAATCTACAAAACCTAATTCACCTTTTATTTTTAATGATTACCTGCATTTGGGATGAAGAGAATCAGAGAGGACCTGCTGAGCGGCTGCAGCATCTCTTTCTGCAAAATACCTGCAGTTGGAGGGAAAAGAAAACCATAACTCCAGACCTTTTGAATACATTCATTTCAATCCAATTTGAGGCCATTTTGGATTCAGAGATGGATACCAACATAAGTGATATCACTTGTTTCAGCTCCTCCAGAGAATGAACAGCTTTTCATAACAAAATTTTCCAAATACAATGAGAATCTAATAGGGTAGTTGTAAAACCCACAAAGTTTTAGGAATGATTCCAGTAGGTTCGAAAACTTAATTATGAACTTTACCATTCCCCAGAGAGCCAAAGATATTCTTAATGAGGGTTATAGATTTTTTTGTTTGTTTTTAATATTATTTATTTTTTAACTGAAGGATAATTGCTTTACAGAAGAGGGTTACAGATTCTTAATAGGAAGGCAGGATGAGGCCCCTCAGAAGGCAGAAAGGGCCTGGATGAAGGCAACATGGTGAGAGGTTCTGACAGCCAAACAGCAGAGAAAGAAAGGATGAGACTAGATGAGGTTCAGTGTGTTTTCTTGGAGAATATTCTTGGGGTAAATTTTGGATGAAAATATCTTACAGAGCATAAAGATGTTGAAATTCTGTTTTGCGGGAAAAGGGGCAATGAATTTCCTAATAAATACAAAAAGCTTTCATACTCTCAAAAATACATCATAAAAGGTACTTCATAAAGACAATTATAAAATACAATTAAGTATAGCATATATTATTTGATTTGATGTGTATATAATTTCCTGAATATATCTAAAGGATAAAACAAGCTCTTAAATTTTCTTTCAAAAAGTTCAAAGACAGTCAGCAAATTTCATAAACATATCCATGATTATTAATGAAATTGAGTCTCTTCATACTTTTGTTGGTCATCTAGGTTTCTTCTTTTACAGCCTATCTGTTACTATTTCTTGGTACAGTATATCTAAAAATGCATTCAAATAAATAAGATAAATAAACCCTCAGAGCCTAATATACTGGAGATGGATCCTTTATCATGTATATCAATGTCAATCTTGGTTTTCATTTTATCTATGGTGGCTTATCTTACAGAAAGTTTCACTTTTAATGTTTGAGATCCATTGATTGCTCTTTTACAGCTTGTGCTTTTTTGGTTTTTGTCTTTAAGAGATCCCTCTTTACTCACATATTTCAAAGCTTTTCTCCTAAAAGTTGTAAATAGTTGTTTTTGACATTCAACTTGTAAACTGAGGTAAGGTAGATATTTATTTTTCAAATAGAAATGTCAACTGTCCCAGCTGTACTTATCAAAAGCTCATCCTTTACATACTTATTTGCAACCCCACCTTTACTTTTCTATTCATTCATACATTACATAATAATGTAACATTTAAAACACTTCATAAGAGAATGGGTGACTATTCAGATAAAGAACAAACTAGTGGTTACCAGTGAAGAGAGGGAGGAGGGACAAAATCAGAGTAAAGGAGTAAGAGATACAAACTGTTGGGTGTAAGATGAGCTATAAAGATGTATTTTAAAACATGGGGAAAGGAAGCAAAATTTTCTAATAACTGTAAATTGAATGTGACCTTTAAAATTGTATAAAATATTTACCATCTTAAAAAAAGGCATGGGTGATTATTAAACTTCCTAAATTTAAAATAAAAGCAAAGATCTAGGGGGAAAATCTGTGCTATTAAAAATGTCATTTTTTTCTTTTAAAAACATATCATTACCCTTCCTAAGAACAATCTACATTGACTCCTTTTTTCTTGAAAATGAATGGCTACAAATGACCTAATTTAAGCATGAAAAAAATAATGAGGGCAATTATTAAATCACATAAACATACAAAAACCAGGAGTTAAAATGATAATTTAAAAATATAAAGCCATAAAAAAAAAAAGAGTTTGATCACTAACAAAGGAACTAGGGCACCAACTCCTCCCTCTGAAAATTGGTAACTTATTTACTGGAGCAGCTATCCTGCCTGTATTTTAGAGAAACCAAACAACCATATTTAATAAAAGAAACTGTCTTTACAGAATTCCAGCCAGAAACTGTGGGAAGAATAAAAATTAGAGAAGCACTCTATGTGCAATTAATTAGTTCAGTGAAGATCACTGTTGGAAATGGTTAAATGGCTAGATGGCAATGAGCCATCAGGCTGTGATTCCTCTGATTCATCTCAGCATAAAACTGAGAGTGGGGATGCTACACTCTCAGCATGAACCTATTCGAATGTTTCCGAATCTCTCTTGTTTTCAAGAAATACCAGGGTGGGTACAAATGCAAACAGACAAATATAGACTGTGGGACATTTTATAGTACAGTAAAGTTGACCTAGATTCTTGCATGAGTTTAATGACATGATTGGGGGTGCAAAAGGAGAGGACAGAGGTGGAGAAATTGCTTGAATTAAAAAAGACCACAGAGACAATCATTAAGTGCAATGTATAGATTTACATGGAACTGGATTATGACAAACCAGCTATAAAAGACATTTGTGAGAGAACTAGGAAATTTGAATATGGTCAGGATATAGATAATACCAAGGAATCATTGTTAATTTTGTTAGGTGTAATAATTACATTGGGGTTAATGTAAGGTAATACTCATGTCTTCTAAAGCTACATATTGACATATGAGACTGAAACTACAAACAGTATAAGATTTTCATTAACATAATTCTACCAAAAAAAAAGTACCTCAAGTATTTCAAAATGTCAATAATTACTAAATCTGGATGATCAGTATAAAAGGGATTCTTTATAATCTTCCCTCTGTTTTTGTATACAACTGAAATTTTTCATAATAAAATAATTAAAATAAATTTGAGACTTGTTTAAAAGAATGCATGAAGTTTGCCACATAAAAAGAAGATGGTAGTAGTTTTTTAAATTTTATGAACCTGAGTTGAAGTCAGAGGACTTGAATGTTTACTTGGAGTCTTCTGGGAAGTGGCTGCTAGGACTAATAACTCAACTTTGATATTTCAATATAAGGAGGCCAGACATCACTTTAAAACTCAACCATTCTTCATTTTACTTACTGCAAATTGTACAGTCCCAAAAGTCCCATTCCTCGGAAATCTGTTTTAGGATCATCACCTTGGAAACCAATTTCACACCATTGCTTAGAAATCCGGGATTCCAGTGGAGTATTGGGCTTCAAGAATTTCCATAACTGAAGCCAAGGAGAAAATTAGCTTGTTAATATACACACATATAATACTATTTCGTACTGGCTAAAATTTAGTAAACTACACTATTAAGACAAACTTTGGAAATCTGAATATATGCAAGTATATTACAATTGCAGATCTGATTATCTTTCAATTATTTATGACAACAGCTCTCAAAGTATGATTGAAAGACTCCTTGAGGGAGCCTAAGATGTTGCCAGGAAGCCTGGGAAGTAAAAATTATTTTGTAATATAACTAAGAGGTTAGTTGTCTTTTCACTCTCATCTTCTCATAAAAATACAGTGAAATTTTCCAGAGGCTGAATGACATGTGATGATGTCATTGCTCTGAAGGCAATGGAATGTATACTTGTGTATATTTTAGTGTTTTTAATCTTTCTGTTTCAGTTCCTAGTCAATGATATGTTTATGTGTATATGTGTGTACACATACAATCTTCTACAAAAGTTTTTTTTGAATCTTCAAAAACATTTAAGAGAATAAAGGGAAGGGAATAAAAGGAATAATTTTGAGGTCATGCATTATTATTCAATCCTGGACGAGCCCAATTCCTTTGGGCTTCACTGGTAGCTTGGACAGTAAAGCATCTGCCTACAATGCGGGAGACCCAGGTTCAATCCCTGGGTCGGGAAGATCACCTGGAGAAGGAAATGGCAATCCGCTCCAGTATTCATGCCTGAAAATCCCATGGACTGAGGAGCCTGGTGGGCTACAGTCCATGGGGTCGCAAAGAGTCAGAAACGACTGAGTGACTTCTCTTCACTTCTTCTTCATAGCAAAACTATTAGCAGCACTGTTAACAAAAAGACTTGAGTTTCATTTCTCATCGATAACAGGGATGAGAATAAATAAGCATCATATAGTTGAATAAAGAAAGATGTTCTTGGACTAGAAGAATCAATATGTGAAAATGACTACACTACCCGAAGTAATCTACAGATTCAATGCAATCCCTATCAAATTACTAATGGCATTTTTTCACAGAACTAGAACAAAAAATTTCACTATTTGTATGGAAACACAAAAGATCCTGAACAACCAAAGCAACCCTGAGAAAGAAAAATAGAGCTACAGAAATCAACTTTCCTGAATTCAGACTATACTACGAAGCTAGTCATCAAGGACATATGGTAAACCCATGTACCTATGGGCACCTTAACTTTGACAAATGATGCAAGAATATACAATGGAGCAAAGACAGCCTCTTCAATAAGTGGTGCTCGGAAAACGGGACAGCTACACGTAAAAGAATGAAACTAGAATACCTTCTAACACCATACACAAAAATAAACCCAAAATGGGTTAAAGACTTACATATAAGGCCAGAAACTACAAAACTCTTAAGAGGAAAACATAGGCAGGACACTCTTTGACACAATTCACAGCAAGATCCTTTTGACCCACCTCCTAGAGTAATGGAAACAAAAACAAAAATAAACTAGCAGGACCTAATTAAACTTAAAAGCTTTGGCAAAGCAAAGAAAACTATAAACAAATGAAAAGACAATCCTCAGAATGGGAGAAAATAATTGCAAATGAAACAACTGACATAAGATCAGTCTCCAAACTCTACAAGCAAGTTTATGCAATGCAATATCAGAAAAACAACTCAATCAAAAAATGGTCAGAATACTTAAACAGACATTCCTCCAAAGAAGACATACAAAATGGTCAACAAACACATGAAAAAATGCTCAACATCGCTCATTATTAGAGAAATGCAAATCAAAACCACCATGAGGTACCACCTCACACCCGTTAGAATGGTCATCAACACAAAGTCTACAAACAATAAACGCAAGAGAGAATGTAGAGAAAAGGGAACCCTCTTGCATTGTTGGTGGGAATGTAAATGGATACAGTCACTATGGAGAACAGTATGGAGATTACTCAAAACACTAGGAATAAAACTACCATATGACCCAGCAATCCCACTACTAAGCATATACCCTGAGAAAACCATAATTAAAGAAGACATGTGTACCCCAATGTTCACTGCAGCATTATTTACAATAAGTAGGACATGGAAGTAACTTAGATATCCATGGACAGAAAATCAATAAAGAAATTATGGTACAATCTATACAATGGAATATTGCTCAGCCATAAAAAGAATGAACTTGGGTTGGTTGTAGTGAGGTGGATGAATCTAGAGCCTGTTATACAAAGTGAAGTAGGTCAGAATGTGGAAAATAAATATCATCTATTAATACATATATGTGGAATCTAGAAAAATGGTACTGATGAACCTATTTATAGGGCAAGAACAGAGACACAGAAGTAGAGAATGGACTTGTGGACACAGCTGGGGAAGGGGAGGTTGGATGAATTGAGACAGAAGCACTGAAATATATATACTCCCATGTGTAACACAGATAGCTAGTGGGAAGTTGCTATAGAACAAAGGGAGCTCAGCATGGTGCTCTGTGATGACGTAAAGGGGTGAGATGGTGGTGGGGAAGCTCAAGAGGGAGAGGATATATGTACACTTAAGAGCTATTTCATGTTCTTGTACAACACTGTAAAGCAATTACACTTCAATTAAAAATAAAAATATATTGTCACCCTGCTTATTTAACTTGTATGCAGAGAATATCATGAGAAATGCTGGGCTGGATGAAGTTCAAGCTGGAATTAAGATAGCTGGGAGAAATATCAATAACCTCAGATATACAGATGATACAACCTTTATGGCACAAAGTGTAGAAGAACTAAAGTGTCTCTTGATGAAGATGAACGAGGAGAGCGAAAAAGCTGGCTTAACTCAACATTCAAAAAACTAAGATCATAGAATCTGTTCCCATCACTTCATGGCAAGTAGATGGAGAAAAAAGTGAAAATAGTGACAGACTGTTTTCTTGGGCTCCAAAATCACTGTGGACTGTGACTGCAGCCATGAAATTAAAAGATGCTTGCTCCTTGGAAGAAAAGCTATGACAAACCTAGACAGCATATTAAAAAACAGAGACATCACTTTGTTGACAAAGGTCCATATAGCCAAAGCTGTGGTTTTTCCAGTAGTCATGTGCAGATGTGACAGTTGGACCAGAAAGAAGGCTGAGCACCGAAGAATTCATGCTTTCGGACTGCAGTGCTGAAGAAGATTCTTGAGAGTCCCTTGGACAGCAAGGAGATCAAACCAGTCAATCGTAAAGGAAATCAACCCTGAATATTCACTGGAAGAACTGATGCTGAAGCTGAAGCTCCAATAGTTTGGCCACCTGATGCCAAGAGCCGATTCATTGAAAAAGACCTCGATGCTGGGAAAGATTGGGGGCAGAAGAAGAGGGTGACAGAGGATGAGATGGTTGGATGGCATCATCAACTCAGTGGACATGCATTTGAGCA